>NC_092749.1:33559643-34189464 GCF_047496795.1 Chiloscyllium punctatum | reverse complement strand
TCTTGTTCAGGGGTCACTCGCAGAAGATCCAAATTCTTAAAAAAAAATCCATCCTAACCAGCCCACTCTCACAGCTTTCAGATAGGTATAGTTCCGAGTAAAATTTCCGGAATGCTGCATTAATCCTTTTAGAATCGAAGGTTAAATTTCCAGTGTCCTCCCTAATCGAGGTAATGGCTTTGGGTGGGGGGGGCACTCATTTTCCGAGCAAGATACGCTAGGTACTTGCCCAGCTCATCCCCATATTCAAACAGCCTTTGACTTGCAAATGCAAGCTCCCTCTTGGCTGTCCATGTGAGCATAAAGTTCAGTGTAGACTGAAGTGCCGTGATCCTCTGCAGTTTAACCAGTGAGGGCCTGTCAAAGTATGCCTTTTCAGCTACTTTCAGACATATCTCGAGCTAGCATTACTGCTCATCCATCCGCTGTTTCTTACTGGCTGAATACGAAATAACCAACCCCCAAGCATAGGCTTTAGCTGTTTCCCAAAGAATGGATGGACTACTAGCTGAGCCTGAATTAACATCTAAATATTCCTGATGAAAGGCTTTTGCCCGAAATGTCGATTTTACTGCTCCTCGGATGCTGCCTGAACTGCTGTGCTCTTCCAGCAACACTAATCCAGGATCTGGTTTCCAGCATCTCCAGTCATTGTTTTTACCTAACATCTAAATAACCCCTGAACTCAGTAGAAAAGAATTCAGTAAACTTGCTCTCTTTGAGGATGAAGGGGTCCAGTTGTTAGTCCCTTGAGCCTATCGCCGTACCCTTACTCTTAACCATTAAATACATTGGGCCATGATCGGAAATAGTGATAGCGCCCAATTGTACATGATGCCACTGAGCCCAGATGTGCTGCAGGGGTCAGAAAAAGATCAATCCTGATATAGCATTTACGTGGGTTCGACATCAAGTCCTCGTCAGTAGGGTGAAAGTGCCTCTAAATATCTACCAAACCCAATTCAGCACACAGATCCCTTAATTGTTTAGATTGCAAAGAAGACATCGGTGGGCTTTTGGGCAATCTGTCTACCACAGGGTGTATGAGACAATTAAAATCCCCTCCTATGATATGTTAAGATGCAAGGTTAACCTGTCTAGAAAGTGTGTCTGTCAAAAATATAAGGGGTGGGCCGGGGGACAGTAAACATTTAAGATCCCATATTCTTCCCATGTATCAAATCTTTAAGGATTACCAATCTTCTGTGTGTGTCTTTAATGCACTCTAATAACTTAAATGGGAGATTCTCTCCAACTAAAATGGCCACCCCTTTACTCCTCATATTGAAAGATGGAAAATAAACCCAGTCATACCCGTTCTATTGCAGCTTCAAACGCTCTGTATCATCCAGGTGTGTTTCTTGTAATAAAGCAACATCCACCCTCTCCCTTTAAAGGCTAGAATGTACCTTCTTCCTCTTGACAGGAGGATGACTCCCCTTAATATTCCAGGTGCACCACTTAAACACATCCTTAGCCATAACCTTCTCTTGCACCATTTAGAGTTCAGAGAGGAAGAACCTGAGCTACAAATCACTGAACTTTAATGCAAAAGAATCCACAAAATTCCAAAACCTACACAGATTGAACTAACTACAACTGACAAATTTACAAGAACTATATACAGTTAAACAGACAAACAAAAAATCGCCAAAGGCACTGATTGGAGGAATTTACCTCCTCATTCAAAGGGGGGTACCTAATTATCCTACAACCCGACTAACTATCCCAGTTGGCCTCTCAATTCCTACCAGCTAGGGTTGCGTCGAATATACCGACCACCTGGTAGAGAAAACAAAACACACCAAGAGCAAGGTTAGTAGTATAGACAAGTAACTAAAAATAAATATGTCACCCATCCCTTAACATAACTTAGAGATGAAAAATAAATACTTTACCCACCCCAGAAGTGATTTCATGCAACTTACTACCAGGAAGAAGTCTCCACCAAATCCTTTTTAAAGAAGAGGCAAACCCGAACAGCTCTGTCCTCCATGCCTATTCGGCCATTCGACTTAAGTCAACAAGTCACAGAATTCTTCTCTTTCTCTGGCGAGTTGAACAAATGTATGGATCCATTATGCTTGATCCGAAGCACCACTGGATATCTTAAAGAGTACTAGATCCCAAGCCTTCTCAATCTCCTCATTTACGCCATTGTAGGAGTTCCTTTTCTGGACCACGGCCACCGAGAAGTCTTGAAAAACCATGACCCTGGAGCTGTCACATACCAACACCCTCAAATCCCTCCCCTGGGCTCTAGAGGTTTCCATGACCCTCTGCTTGTCTTTATAATTATGGAACCTTATCAGGACAGGGCGTGGGCGCTGATCCACACCTGGTTTTCATGCCATGATCCAGTGGGCTCTTTCAATTGTTATCCTTCCCTCCTCAACCTCCAAACCAAGGAATTCCAGGAACCACTTCTCAAAGAACTCCACCGGCTGCTCACCTTCCGTCCCCTCCGGTGTGCCAACAATGAGCAGGTTCTTGAATCTGCCCCTGTTTTCGCGATCATCTACCAGATCGAACAGACCAGGGAGCTGTGTTTCCAGGGCTACAATCCGGCTCTAGGAGGAGTCAGTCTCTGCCTCTACCCCTGCAGCCCGGCGCTCCAGCTCATCAGTCCTTTTTCCCAGGTCTTGCAGCAGAGCAGATACAGGAGCCAGCTTGTCCTTGATTTTTTTCCCAGATCTGCTTCCCCAGGACCTCGTGAGATTTGGCCAACTTCTCATTCAGGGTCTGGTGAGTAAACATGCCTGCTGATTCAGAGGGCTGAGCCATGACCCAGGCTCTAGGCAAGCCTCCTCCATTTTTCAATTTTCTCCAGTTGCAAGGACAAAGATAAGTCAATTTTTTCAGGTTTCTAGCTCCTTTACTGTGTTTTTACTCACAGTAAGGTGTACAGGATGAGTTCTAGTGAGTGTTGCAGTGTGGAGCTCAGCAAATGCAATCCAAACAGGATGCCGCCATCTTGGATTCCCCAAGCTGCCCCTTAACCACTGCAGTCCACATGCCCGAGAGATGGGTAATTCAATATTAATGAAACTATGTGCCTCAGAATAATCTCTTTTTAATTCCACCTCCACTTCTGTTACCCAGGTCTTGAGAGGGAGTGGAAGACTGCCACATGGATCACCTTGCCTGCATTGTGGGTCAGAAGGAGCAGGATTGCTCCCCCATCTACCCCACTCAAGCCCCTGGGTTAGCTTCCTTAGTGATTGGGTATCCTACCAACAGCCCCTCCCCATGGCTTCCCAATATCATCATCAGCTTGCAACTTCCTCCCAGTCCCAACAAAGGCCCAATAATCCTCTTGCTGGCCCTAATCACTCCCTGACCTCAGTCACAATCTTCTCCCCTCCTCTACCTATCTGAGTCCCTTCCCCAATGTTCTTCCTCCCAATCCTTAAACCCTCCATCTCTTCCCATTTGTGCTAGCCCTGGCCATGATTGTACTGCCCCCTCCCCTCCCATTAATATTTCATCTCTAACCCCTGAGCTCTCTGACCTTCTCAATCAATGCCCTCCCTGCTACCATGCCTTGATTATTCTCTCTCTGTTTCCTGCCTGTGCATTTGTGCCAAAGGTTTACATACTCATTGGCTGCTCAATCCAGCTGGATGCAGGAGGACAATGGAGTAGAAATTAAGGTGATCAGGTTCTACCATTCCATAAGGAGAGCGGCTTCCCAACATCAATCCGCTCCCCCCCTCCCCCGCCCAATCAACCCTCGTCTTCCTCTCTAATATCCCTTCTTGCCTTTTTGTGAATATTGTACCCAAGTCACAGTTTTGAGTGGAGGTTTTACCATACTTACCAGTGAGACTGAGTGGGTGGGGTAATTAAAGGAATAATGGCTAATCATCTCTGAAATGTCCCCAGTATCCTGCCTTGCCCAGTTTTAATCTGGGGAAGGTATTGGTGTAGTGGTAATATCACTGTAATAGTAATCCAGAAACTGACTATTATTGATTGCCTTATGAACAAATCTGATTCATTTCTGCCCTTTACCGAAAGAAATCTGCCATCCTTCTCTGGTCATCATGTGACTCGAGACCACAGCAAGGTGGTTGACCCTTAGCTGCCCTCTTGGCATTGAGTGATGGGCAATAAATGTTAGTTTAG
Source organism: Chiloscyllium punctatum (assembly GCF_047496795.1). Taxonomy (NCBI): domain Eukaryota; kingdom Metazoa; phylum Chordata; class Chondrichthyes; order Orectolobiformes; family Hemiscylliidae; genus Chiloscyllium; species Chiloscyllium punctatum. Next base: position 34,185,336 of record NC_092749.1, on the reverse strand, counting down.
ATAACAATGCCCACATTCCAGAACCAAATAAAACAAATACCCATTTGAGGAGGTACCAAAGGGACATGCCTCATGTTGAAATGGCGTGATATGAATCATACACTGATTTTGACTCAGGCCTGAGTGGACAAATAGACATCGGAAAAGCCAATAAATCTACAATTGAGACATTCTGGTCTGACTCATCTTATACATACAACATGTCCATTTCCAATTATTACTGTTCTTTAATAGACTTTTCCCCCTGGATTGACTGAAGAAAGTCAGAATCAAAGAAAGGTTACAACACTGAAACAGGCCATATGGCCCATCGTATCTCTGATATCTATGCCTACACAAGCAACTCAGCAAATCCAACTGCCCTGCTATTACCCCATGGCTCAGCAATGTTTTTCTCTTCAGACATTGATCCAACTCTCTTAAAAAATCCCAGATGAATCCATCTGCAGAATCCAGAAGACTATTGAGATTTGTGAGACACTGTTGGGTGAGATTTTCAGTTTTGATTGTGCGGCAGAGTGTACTGGATATGCTTCAGAATTGCCCTTTCTCACATAGAACTACAAGCTAGCAACTGGCCAGGAACCTCCCAATTTTCATAAGACTAGCTATAGACTTCCCATCCATATCCTGCCATTCAGAGACGCAATGGTTAAAATCACCCTAGCCTCATGTTGTTGGAGGTGGACAAGATTTTAACTGGTACTCTCACATCTCATGATATCATAGTCAGCAAACACAAAGCCCAGGTAGATTGCTGCCCAGGTTGTTTCCAACGCTGAGTAGGAATAAAACCTGGGATCTGTCTGCTCCATACCTTTCAAATCCAGACCCAGGCAGTACACTTATTTATCCACTGAACCATTGACTCAGACAAAACAACCAGGGCCTGAACTTTCAGTTTCCCTTTTGGAACCAAAATCCAAGAGTATCCTCCTGAGCATTCCCAGCCTCAGAGCTCCAGAACAGCACTGTAATGGTATGGTTACTATCACATTATCCTTGCAAGCATCAACTACCCTTGGGAATTACTCCATCTCTAGGTGTAGGTGTGCACCCAATCTGTCAGATAACATGAAGTTGGGGTCCTCTCTGCTGTTCTACCGCTAAGGAAACATCCCTGCAGGAATGTTATGTCCATGTTGCACACATTACTAAGAAAGAGTACTTAGCAAGGCTTGTAGGCAAGAACTAAAAGGACTTGACTTGCCCCTTTGCTTTGCACAGCTGATGACTGAAATCAGCAAAAAGGTGATTGAGAAGTATGCAGAGGATTTGAAATACTCAATATTGATAAAGGAGATTTTATCTCTGCAAACTGCACATCATGGAGAAAGGAAATCTTATCTTTTAGGATGAGAAAGGGATTGCACAATAAAAATCAATATAAAACTGAGCCTTGGTCATTTAGGATGCTCTTTGTGATTCTGTTGCCAGAAGAGATAGTTGTGATATCAGTCAAAGAATAAGTTAAGTTTTCATCCTCCATTAGCAAGTGGGTGAGGCCATAGTCATTGGAGTTAAATGTAGGGACATACGGAGATTGCAATTTTAGAGCTGGAAATATGCTTTTTCTCGTGGATGTTCTTTGGAGGCCAGCATTTGATGCCCATCCCTCTCTGAGAAGGTGATGGTGAGCAGCCTTCTTGAACCATTGTAGTCATTGGGTGCAGGTACATCCACAGTGCTATTACGGAAGGGAGTTCTGGGATTTTCACACAAAGTCAAAAGTCATCGTGTTTCCTAAATGGTGAATATCTGAGACCAGTAGAAAGATTTTAGGATTATAAGATCATAAGAAATGGGATCAGGAGAATGCTGACCTTTGATCTATCGAGTCTGCTCCACTATTCAATAAGATCACAGCTGCTTTCATTGTGGCTTAACCCCATTTTCCTTTCTGTCCTCCATTATCCTTGACTACCTTATTATTCAAAAATCTGTCTAACTCAGCATCCACTGCTCACTGGGAATAGAATTCCAAAGTCAAACCACCCCTGAAAGAAGAAATTCCTCCTCATCACTGCCTTAAATAAGAGACCCTTATTTTCATATGATGTCCCACAGGTTTCCCATGAAAGGAAACACACTCCAAGCATCCACCCTCTCAAGCCCCATCAGAATCATTATGTTTCAAGGTCCTTGACCTTCTCAAAGGCAATAGGGATGGGCTGTAAAACCTGACCTAGCCAGTAATGCCCAAATAGTGTGCATAGATACCTGTTCTGTGGGTGGAGACACAATGGGTCCAATGACCTTTCTCTATAATAATTCAGTGATTCTGTGATAAAGTAACCCCTTCATCCCAGGACTCAGCCTGGTGCACTTACTCTTAATTATTTTAAACACATATAACCCTCCTCGAATAAGGCAACCAAGTGCTCTACAGCAGTCTAAATGATACCTCATTTTTATACATATTACTTCGTTCCCTTTGCAATAAACAGCATCATTTCTTTTGCCTTCCTAATTACTTGCTGTATCCGTGTGCTGGCTTCTTGTGATTCAAGTACAAGGACACCCAAATCCCACATACTGCAGCATCTTGAAATCTCTCTCCACTTAAATAATCATCTGCTTTTCTAATATTCCTGCCAAACTACACAACTTCATTTTTTTCCTCCACATTGTCCCATAGGAATGATGTCAGGAAGAACATCTTCAAAAAATGAAAATCAGGAACTCTGAGCCCAAAAATCTGTCAAAGCTAGGTCAATTGAAATTTCGGAACTGAGATTGTAAGGTATTTGTTCTATAAGGGGATTCAGGTTTACAGAATTGAGGCAGGTCAATTGTTAGAATAAGTATTATCCACAAACTAACTAAAGGATGCAAAATGTTTGAGGGGCAGAATAGCCTACTCCTGTTCCGATCTTCACTCGAAATATCTGTAAGTAACATCATATTTTGGTTGCATTAAGTATAGGAGTTGGGAGGTCATGTTGTGATTGTACAGGACATTGGTTGGGCCACATTTAGAATACTGCATACAATTCAGGTCCTGCTGTTATAGGAAGGATGTTGTGAAACTTGAAAAGGTTCAGAGAAGATTTCTGAGAATGTTGCCTGGGTTGGAGGGTTTGAGCTATAGCGAAAGGCTGAATAGGCTGGGGCTATTTTCCCTGGAGCGTCAGAGGCTGAGGGGGTGACATTATAGATGTTTATAAAAAATCATGACAGGCATGGATAGGGAATTAGTCTTTTCCCTGGGGAGGGGAAGTCCAAAATTAGAGGACATTGGTTTAGGGTGAGAAAGGAAAGATTTAAAGGGACCTAAGGAGCAATGTTTTCATGCAGAGGATGTATGGAATGAGCTGCCGGAGGAAGTGGTGCAGGCTGGTACAATTACAACAGTTAAAAGGCATCTGGATGGTATGTGAATAGGAAGGGTTTGGAGGGATATGGGCCGGGTGTTAGCAAATGGGACTTGATTAGGTTAGAATATCTGGTCCGCATTGATGAGTTGGACAGAAGGGCCTGTTTCCAAGCTGTACATCTGTATGACTATGACTCTATAACTATGCTAATAAATTGAATTTAATAGTTTTTTAATGCATATTTATTTGTCAGTGTAAAAGCATTGAATATAATTAACCTGAACTTAATTAAGCCATGAGATTCAGATTTGATTACCAAATGAAATTCAATATATTTTCTAATTAATTTTATTGATATGTTTGTGATAATTTGTAGTGGTGGAAATATATTAATTATGTCCATTAATTGGATGAATGATTGTGGTTACACCGTATCCCATGTATAATTAAGGTTAAGTCAATCAATAGTCCTACCACCAAACAAAGTAGTTTTCTAAGGCGGTCGAACTAATATCTCCCTTAAGTGTTTTGCTCCTTGAAAAGCAAGAACATTGGCCAATGAGATGATCCACTTGATACCAACTGTTAAAGCCAGCAAACCCACCTTCCACATATTTACGTACAAAGCTACAAAACTGCATCTCTCTACAATATTCCCTTCATGTGTTCAAAGTACAAGATGTTGGACATCTGAAATAAAACAGGAAATGCTGAAAACACTCAGGAGCATTGTGGAGAGGGAAACCGAGCTGCGTTTTCAAGGCAAGCATGTTTTTCAAGGCAAGATGTCAAAGTTTGGACTGGATTTTACAGATGCCATGTTCCTTACCTCCCATCTCCACCCCTCCGCTTTCCAGACTAAAATGACAGTTTGCCCCATTCTACACTCAATCAGCTCAGGATAAGATTTCATCTGAGGAAGAAAGTAGGCTGTCAGCCAATTGTACAGCGTGTACAGTTCTGGTCACCACACTACCAGAAGGATGTGGATGTGATGGAGAGGGTATAGGGAAGGTTTACCAGGATGTTGCCTGATATGGTAGATTTTAGTTATGAAGAAATGTTGGATAGGCTGGGTTTGTTTTCACTGGAATGCAGGAGGTTGACGGGCGACCTGATAGAAGTTTATAACATTGTGAAAGGTACGGATCGAGTGGAAAGTATGAGGCTTTTTCCCAGGATGGAGGGGTCAATTACTAGGGAACACAGGTTCAAGGTGCAGGGGGCAAAGTTTAAAAGAGATGCACGAGGCAAGTTTTTTACACAAAGGGTGGTGAGTATCTGGAATACGCTGCCAGAGGAGATGGTGGAAGCAGACATAATAGCTGCATTCAAGAAGCACCTGGATGAATACATGAGTAGGAAGTGAATAGAGAGATTATGGAGTGAAGACAGCTTTAGTATGGAAGGGAAAAATGTGTCAGCGCAAGCCTGGAAGGCTGAAGGATATGTTCCTGCATTGTATTGTTCTTTGTTCTTTCATTTGTTCACCAATGTGGTCAGTGAATTGTGTACTAATCAAACGTGTTTAGCTCTCTTTTAGTGTTGTTTTATAGTGTTCCAATTCAAAAATAACAAGCAGCAAAGCTTTTGTTTTAAACTAAGATTAAAGTTTAATTTATAACAGAATTATTGTTAAAAGTTATTAAGCAAAAGGGTGATTAATTAAACAGATTTTCCAAAATTCATTCACAGGTTAAATGCCGTCCGACAATCCAATTCTGTTGGAGCCTGGAGTCATTTCATAACTGTTTTTTCTAACAATCTTTTTTAAAAAAGGTAGACATAAGCAGTTTTGCTAAAAGATAACTGGTCATAACTACACTTTCAGTTTTCTGCAACTGTTGCATAATAAAGAAGGATAATTACATCCTGGGGACAACACTTCAACCACCTTCAAATGCAACCTAACTGATTTTGTATCAATTGCCTTTAACATGCTACAATTATGTGGCAATAATTGATGATTGCCTGGGAATCAGGTTTCTTTAATAACATAATGAAAATCAATTTGAATTACATTTAAGAGAATGAAATACGCACGTAATATAACTAACCTATCAGCATATGTTTACTAAAAACCGAAAGAATTGTGGATTCTGTAAATCAGAATCAAAAACAGAAGTTACTGTAAAAGCTCAGCTGGTCTGGCAGCATCTGTGAAGAGAAATCAAAGGGAGGCTCACTGGACCCAAAACGTTAACTTTGATTTCTCTTCACATATGCTACCAGACTTGCTGAGCTTTTCCAGCAACTTCTTTTTTTTAGCGTATGTTTCCTATTATGCTGAAGCCCATAATTCTTTTTTGAGGTGAAGTACTGTGAGTGCTGTCGACCCTTCTCTCATCTATGAACAGATAGATTTTGTTGAAGTGCTGATGTTTTGATTGCACTTGTCTATTTATTGCTATTCCAGTTACTTGAAATGAAACTCATGCATCTAAATTCACATGAAGTGAGTTTAAATAGGGAATGATGGATGGGCAAGCTGCAGCAGGAGTTGCCTCAGAGGCAATGAAGCCTTTTTCAAAGATTAAAAGAGCATAGTTTTTGCAGTTCCTTCAAGTGATATGTTTTTAACAGACACCACTACTGCCATGGTGCTGATCTTGGCCAGAATATTCATTCTGATTTATCAAACTCTGTAGGATTTTACTGACAGCAACCAGTCATCTTCATACCTTAAAAATTATCAGCCTTTGGTTATCTCAAAACCAATCCCTTCAATACTAGCACTTTAACTGAAAATTATTATGATTCTGCACAGATTGTATTTTAACACTAAAGCCACTAAACACAACATTATGGGTGTAATTAACATTCTATTATTGCTCTATTCTATTGTTATTAAACTAGAAAGAGTGCAGAAAATGTTCACTAGGATGTTACCTGGACTGGTGTTATAAGGAGAGATTGGATAGGCTGGGACTGTTTTCCCTGGAGTGTAGGAGACTGAGGGCTGACCTTTTAGAGGTCAATGAAATCATAAGAGGCATGGATAAGGTAGATAGCGGACAGTTTTTCTCCATGATAGGGGTGTATAAAACTAGAGGGCATAGGTTAAAGTGAGAGGGGAGAGATACAAAAGGGTCCAGAGAGGCAACGTTTTCACACAAAGGGTGGTGAGTGTCTCGAACAGGCTGCCAGAGGTAGTGATAGAAACAAGTACAAATTCATCATTTAAGAAACATTTAGACAGGTACTGGATGGAATAATTATGGAAGGATATGGATAAAACTCAGGCAAATGGGATTAGTTTAAATTGTGAAAACTGGTCAACATGGGCAAGTTAGACCGAAAGCCTGTTTTCATGCTGTAGGCCTCTATGACTCTATGACTCTACATTGGCCTTGGCAGTTGAAGGTGCATCTGCGAAAGACACAACAGTTAACATTAGGGGTGCATAGAGGCCAGAATTGGAGGAGCACAGGAGTCTTGTATGGTTACAGGGCTAGAGAAAATTACAGAATCGGGAGAGGAAAGGCCAAAGAGGAATGTGAAAACCAGGATGAGAATTTTAACATTGATATCTTGCTTAATCAGGAGCCAGTGTAGGTCAATGGACACAGGGGTGATGATTGAGTAGAATTTGATGTTAGTTATGGTATGGTAGAAGAATTTTCAATGACCTCAAATATATAGAGGGCAAAGCATGGAAAGCTGACCAGGTGTGGACTGGAATGATGAAGTAACAAAGACATACATGAAGATTTCAATAGCAGACAAGATGACACAGGGACTGACTCAGGCAGTGTTTATGAAAATGGAAACAGGCAGCGATGGGTGCAGACATGGAGTCAATAGCTCATCTCAGGGTCAAATATGGCACTCAGTTGCAAAGGATCTGATCCAGTCTCAAACAATTGCCCAAGAGTGGAATGAAGTTGATAGGTAAGGAACTTGTTTATGCCATGAATGAACCAAATGGTTTTAATCTTCTCAATATTTAACTTTCAAATTGACTCCTGTGTCCGTTAATACAAAACCTTGTCCTTCCCTAGAGTTAAGGTATGAAAAAAACCTGTTGAAGGAATATTGATGTTACAATCTTGGGGAAAGAGCAACATCGACACTGGTGAACTACAGCATAGAATAGGTTGATATTGTAGGCTTTGATAAAGTTTGAGAGACTTTGATCAAGTTGTTATTTAATCATCTGAGGATGACAGAGATAACTGAAGAAACTCAGCAGGTCTTAGAATTCTGAAGAAGGGTCACCGGACCTAAAACATTGATGTGGCTTTCTCTCCACAGATACTGCCAGACCTGCTGAATTTCTCTAGCAATTTCTATTTCCGTTGTGTTGTGACTCTTGACGTGTATGGAATGAGCTGCCAAAGAGAGTGGTGGGGGCTGGTACAATTGCAATATTCAAAAGGCATCTGGATGGGTATATGAATAGGAAGGGTTTGGAGGGATATGGGCCGGATGCTGACAAGTGGGACTAGATTGGGTTGGGATATCTGGTCGGCATGGACGAGTTGGACCAAAGGGTCTGTTTCCATGCTTTACATCTCTATGACTATGTTCATCCACTCCTGAATGTCAGGCAAAACGATCTGATAATTCAGAGGCAGTGAAGTGGTCAAGAGATATGGTGGTGAGGTAGATTTGAATATCATCAGTAAATATGTAGAAACTAGTATTTTTATAATATTGTTACTCAGAACAATGTGTAGGTGAAAAAAAAAGAGGAGCTGAAAATGTGTTGCTGGAAAAGCGCAACAGGTCAGGCAGCATCCAAGGAGCAGGAGAGTCGACGTTTCAGGCATCAACCCTTCTTCAGGAATGAGGAGGGTGAGCCAAGCAGGCTAAGATAAAAGGTAGGGAGGAGGCACTCGGAGGAGGGGCGTTGGAAATGCGATAGGTGGAAGGAGGTTATGGTGAGGGTAATAGGCCGGAGTGGGGGTGGGGGCGGAGAGGTCAGGAAGAAGATTGCAGATTAGGAAGGTGGTGCTGAGTTCGAGGGATTTGACTGAGACAAGGTGGGCGGAGGGGAAATGAGGAAACTGGAGAAATCTGAGTTCATCCCTTGTGGTTGGAGGGTTCCTAGCCGGAAGATGAGGCATTCTTCCTCCAACTGTCGTGTTGCTATGGTCTGGTGATGGAGGAGTCCAAGGACCTGCATGTCCTTGGTGGAGTGCGAGGGGGAGTTGAAGTGTTGAGCCACGGGGTTGTTGGGTTAGTTGGTCTGGGTGTCCCAGAGGTGTTCTCTGAAACGTTCCGCAAGTAGGCGGCCTGTCTCCCCAATATAGAGGAGGCCACATTGGGTGCAGCGGATACAGTAAATGATGTGTGTGGAGGTGCAGGTGAATTTGTGGCGGATATGGAAAGATCCCTTGGGGCCTTGGAGGGAAGTAAGGGGAGAAGTGTGGGCACAAGTTTTGCATTTCTTGCGGTTGCAGGGGAAGGTGCCTGGAGTGGAGGTTGGGTTGGTGGGGGGGGGTGTGGACCTGACAAGGGAGTCACGGAGGGAGCGGTCTTTTCGGAATGCTGTTGGGGAGGGGAGGGAAATATATCCCTGGTGGTGGGGTCCGTTTGGAGTTGGCATGTCCTGGTGGCGATTGGAGGGGCGGGGCTCAAGGGCGGAGGAGCGGGAAGAGGAGGAGATGCGGTGGAGAGCATTGTCGATCATGTCTGGGGGGAAATTGCGGTCTTTGAAGAAGTTGGAGCAGAGGATCCGGAGGGAGGTCTGTTGCTGGAGGCTTCGGATTTGTTGTAGGTACTGGTTGTCCTGGTTGGGTCCAAAGTTTGTTGGTCTGAACGTCGTCCGGAGTCCGTGCGGGGTCAGTCAGTTCCGTAGGCAGGTGCTGAGGAAGGAGATGTGGCTGTGGTAGCGAGTCTGTTTGAGAACATGGCTGAAGAGCTTCTGGGCAGAGGAGATGACCTGGGGTGTGCAGTGAGAGAGGGACTCACTGAAATCCTTGTAGAGGAAGAGAGCTTCTTCAAGGAAGAGGATTCGCATTAGGTTAAAATCTTCGAGGAGAAAGTGAGGACTGCAGATGCTGGAGCATCTCCAGCATTTGCAGTCCTCACTTACTCCTAGAAAAAAAAAGGAACCAATATGTTTCAATGTTTTTGGGAGCCTAACCCTTAGATTGGTGAAACTCTTGAATCCCAGACTGATTGACAGCTTGGTTTCTATCAAATACACAATGTTTGCCGAAGGTTATAGGGGTTTCAAACATCTTACAGTGTCAGGTAATAAACTTTAATGGACCAGGATTATTGACACACATATTGCCCTATAGTAGAAAGGAGTCTTTTTAATGTAGGAAAAAATTATAGATGAATCACTTCTTTTTAAATTTTCTTTACATAGACAACTGTCAGGATAGTGTGTGTGTGTGTGTGTGTGTATATATTAGATTAGATTAGATTATTTACAGTGTGGAAACAGGCCCTTCAGCCCAAAAAGTCCACACCGCCCCGCCGAAGCACAACCCACCCATACCCCTACATTTACCCCTTACCTAACACTACAGGCAATTTAGCATAGCCAATTTACCTGACCTGCACATCTTTGGACTGTGGGGGGAAACCGGAGCACCCGGAGGAAACCCACGCAGACACAGGGAGGACGTGCAAACTCCACACAGTCAGTCGCCTGAGTCGGGTATTGAACCCGGGTCTCTGGCACTGTGAGGCAGCAGTGCTAACCACCGTGCCGCCCACAAATATATACCTTGGCATGGGTGACATGAGGAAGATGGGAAGGTATACCTGAATATGGAGAACATGATGGATCATGAAAGGGATTATTTGGATGGAATACCTAGGCATGCAGCATATGGAGCCAATAAGGGTAGTTTGGGGAGCATATCATGGCATTAGGACTTGAGGAGGATCTTTTGAACTTAGTTTGCAAGAGATTCCCCCATGCAGTCTATGCTTCATGATATCTTTAGGGACCATGAGTTACAACATGTTAAAAAGCTGTCCTGATTCCTCCAAAAATGGGAGAAGCGTAGGCCATGCTTAATTCCACATTGGAATTCCAACCCCAACCTCACCATCAGACCAGTGGACAAGGGGGTTGGTTGGGGGGGAGGGGTTGGGGGGGGGGGTGCAGTGGTATTTTGGCACACTGACCTCTCCACTGCTGAAGCCAGGCTTCAACTTAAAGACACTTCCTTTACTGCCCCCTCAACTACAACCTCACCTCCCATCACTAAACCAGACTGTACACAACCTCAGGGGATCTCCCACTCACAATTTCCAACCTAATAGCTCGGGACCCCCGCACCTCCCGGGTCTACCTCCTACCCAAGATCCACAAGTCTGACTACCCTGGCTGACCCATCGTCTCAGCCTGCTCCTGCCCCACCAAATTCATCTCCCCGTACCTTGATACTGACCTAGCCTCCCTGGTCCAGGAACTGCCAACTTACATTTAGGACACCACCCACGCCCTCCACCTCCTCCAAAACTTTTGTTTCCCTGGCCCCCAATGCCTCACCATTGAATCCAGACCTTCTACACCTCCATCTTCTGTGACCAGGGCCTCCAAGTCCTCTGTTTCTTCCACTCCCGATATCCCCACCAGTACCCCTCCACTGACACTCTAATTTGTTTGGCTGAACTGGTCCTCATCCTCAATAATTTCTCCTTTGTATCCTCCCACTTCCTCCAGATGAAAGGGGTAGCCAGGGTCATCTGCATGGGCCCCAGCTATGCCTGTCTCTTTGTCAGTTATATGGAACAGTCCATCTTCCATATTTACACCAGTACCACCCCCACCTTTTCATCCACTACATTGATGACTGCATTGGGGCCACCTAGTGCTCCAACGTGGAGGTATCAACCCAGACCTTAAGTTCACCTGGACCATCACAGACACCTTCCTGGACCTCTCCAGCTCCATCAACAATGACCAACTCAACACTGACATCTTTACAAACCTACCAACTCCCACAGCTACCTGGATTACACCTCCTCCTACCCTGCAATCCCTTATTCCCAATTCCTCTGCCTCCTCCGCATCTACTCCCAGGAGGACCAGTTCCACCACAAACACACCAGATAGTCTCCTTCTTTAAAGACCACAATTTCCCCTCCCATGTGGTTGATGATGCCCTCCCGCACATTTCATCCACTCTCTACCCCTTTCCGCTTTCTGTAAAGACTGTTCCTTCTGTGACTGCCTCATCAGGTCCATGCCCCTCACCAACCCACCCTCCCCTCCTGCTCCCTCCCCTGCGACTGTAGGAATTGCAAAACCTGCACCCACACCTCCCCCCTCACCTCCGTCCAATGCCCCAAAGGAGCCTTCCACATCCATCAAAGCTTCACCTGCACTTCCACACATGTCATTTACTGTATCTGTTGCTCCTGATGCGGTCTCCTCTACATTGGGGAGACAGGACGCCTACTCACAGAGTGCTTCAGGGAACATCTCTGGGACACCCGCATGATCCAACCCCACTGCCCCATGGCCGAACACTTCAACTCCCCCTCACACTCCACCAAGGACATGCAGGTCCTGGGCCTCCTTAACCACCCGACGCCTGGAGGAAGAATGCCTCATCTTCTGCCTCGGGACCCTCCATCCCCATGACATCAATGTGGATTTCACCAGTTTTCCTTATTTCCCCTCCCCCACCTTATCCCAGTTCCAAAACTTCCAACTCAGCACCGCCCTCATGACCTGTCCATCTTCCTTCCCACCTATCTGCTCCACCCTCCCCTCCAACCTATCACCTTTACCCCCACCTCCATCCACCAATCACACTCTCAGCTACCCTCACCCCAGCCCCACCCCCCTCCCATTTATCTCTCCACCCAGAGGCTCCTAGCCTTATTCTGATGAAGGGCTTTTGCCCGAAATGTCAATTTTCCTGCTCCTCGGATGCTGCCTGACCTGCTGTGCTTTTCCAGCACCACACTCTCGACTCTAATCTCCAGCATCTGCAATCCTCACTTTTACCTCCACAATGGAAGCAGCCAGGGTTAGAGAGCTGCATCTCAATTCGTGATTCAGTCTAGCTGGGAACTATTAAAAGGCACTCCCAAACATTGTAGTGGAATCGAGAATCCTGGAACTAGGACCCATATGTTATTTGTAAAGTTCCTTTAAATCACCCGGACTTGTTGAAACTCTGACCCATGTAACGGATGGAATGCCAGCATCTGTGGGGTGTGTCTGTGAGGAATAGATGTAAGAAAGATGACACTGCGATATGGTGAGGGTTAGGGTTCCCAGATGAGGATGTGAGAGGGTACATCAATAGACAGTGTGATGAGTAAAGCTGCCAGGTATGTTGTTCTGAGGAGCACTGCATGGAAGAAGGCTGGCAATGTCAGAATGCATGGGTTCATACCTGAGTGTGAGATACATTCACTTTCCCTTCCCTCCTGAGGTCACTGAATCCCACTGAACCCAGTTTCTAGGTTCACCCCTGCTCCCGGTTGCTGCTAAGATACCCAACCACACATGATTGGTCTACAAGGCTGGCCACTTCCTCCCATTTGAGGGGAACATTAATTCTCTTTGGCCCTCCCTCCCATAGGCATCTCCTCCATGGGGGGGGTCAGAGAAGCTGGAGTGAGGATGTGGAGGCTGCTCTGCTGTGTTGCACAGCTTTCCTCTGGCATTCGTCTATTGCTGTGCTTCTGCAACTGCCCTGATTTAACACTGGATGCAGTGATTCTGCCCCTTGCTTTAAACAGAAATCCTTCCACTGGAAAATGTGGGGGATAATCAAACATACACTGTGCATGGTTTATGTTGCCACTGGGTATTTGGCTCAGGGTTCTGTTCTACAAGATAGAAAAGTGGCAATCCCTTTTCTTTTGGGAGTTTGTGACTGATAATGGTTTCCCCTTACCAATTAATGACAGCTGTCTGACTCTAATATATTCCTGCAAACTTTTTTTATTTACACCATTGTACATAATACCCTGGTACAGGCTATTCCTAATTTATTTTGCAGTCTTTTGCACATGACATTTCAATACGTCACATCGCCATTATCAGATCTATTCACATTATACTACACTGGGATTGGTCAGGACCTAGAGGCTAAGGAAAACAAACCACAGTATAGCACATTGCTTCAGTAGTTGGGTTCCTGTCCTGCAATACCCTTTGTGATCAGGTCAATCCCATTAAAATTCCATTAAATTGGGAATTGCAGTTCCCCACATGCATGATGATTTACTTCCTGCATCCTAAGATGGAACAATTCACGTCTTGACAGCCCCAGTTACCAGGAGACACTGGACCCAGTTTGGGGATAATGAAGCATCGCGGTTGTCCAATTATGTCTCCAGCAAAAAACTTAAAATGCACTATTCTTCATATACCAAAATGTGATTTCCTACAGTTATGGTTGATATGGGAATATTTTATGTATTTTCAATATTGAAAGTCAGGAATGTGTTATTACATAAATCTGTTTCTGAGAATTGGTAATGTCACGTATTGCTGCACTAATGACTTCAACAAGAGAAATTTGCCTGTAAAATACAAATATACAAGTAACCCCAAAGGAGAACGAGAATACAGTCAACAATTTTAAAATGCAACAATTAAATTCTGGTACATTTCTCTGCAGAAGTTATCCAATAATTGAAGCCAAGAATCTACAAGAATAAAAATAAAATATATTTGCCAGATCTTTTATGTTTACTTGCTGTGTCATAATTATAGGACAATTAATGTATTATTGATCATGCTGTTAGCATCAATCAAAGATCCTACACTGTCTGTATCTTAATTTTCTCTTGTCACAGCACCCCTGAATTTTGGAAGCCTAGGTTCCAATGCAGATAGCTACCCAGCCCCACTTATCACAGATGATCTTTTCTCAACCTGAAGTGTGGCAGCAACAATAACGTACATTTTTATAGCACCTCTAACATAACAAATTGTTCTAAGGTATCTCACAGGGGTTTTATGAATCAAAATTTGACACCGAACCACATAACATGAAAGATTTGCACTTACAACGCATGCTATGGAGGAGCTGGTGTTGGACTGGGGTGGACAAAGTTAAAAATCACAAAACACCAGGTTATAGTCCAACAAGTTTACTTGGAAACACTAGCTTTTGGAGCGCTGAACGGAAAGGTGCAGACATATTTGAGTGTTGTAGGGCTTCAGAAAGTTACACAAATAGCAACTCTCAAGTGACGCAGCATTATTTCGGAGTATAGCTCAAAATGAGTGTAAATCCCAAATGACTCTGGCTGTATTTTTTTCTGATACCTGCTAATATTCTGTAAAAAAAGAATTGATTTAATTTCTGTGAAGGATTTATTTAATTCCTAATGTATTACCTGCATTGTTGGATGTGTACTAGTAATAGTCAAGGATTATATGGTTCCCTATCCCTCAACTGATGATTAACTAATATCTCTTGATTGCGAACAGAATGTAAATTCGTCCAGTTATCTGGAATCAACAGGGTCACAATGTAATATTGTGAGTCTCAATTATTGTGTTAAAAATATAATCCTTGTTTGTAGATTGTAACAAGAAGGAGTTTGTAAGTATGGTAATTATTACTGCAGTCATGACAATACCTTTTGTAATTTTGGGGTACATGGTTTATATGGACAGGCCATAGTTCACGGCAAGATCCTTTTACAGGCATTAAGCTTATTGCCTTTGTTTTAGTATTTGTTGAGGTATACATATTGCAAGAAAACTGGGAAAACTCTTCAGTTGTGCAGCAAAGTAGTTATATGGAACCATTTACATCTATCCGGAAGGATAGACGTTCCTTAATTTAACACCTAATCTAAAAACTGGCACTACTGACAGTGCAGCACTCTCTTAGGACAGTGCTCAGACACCATCAATCACTTTTGTTCAAGTGTTAGAATGGAGCTCGAGTTTGTTACATTCTGATTCACAGGCAAGTTCCCAGGATCATAGAATCCCTACAATGCGGATGCAAGCGATTCAGCCCATCAAGTCCACACCAACCCTCAGAATAGCATCCCACCCAGACCCTGTACTCTCAATACTCCTGAAGAATTAGCTGACATGCATTAAAAGAGCTGGATGCTGATCTGAGTGCATGGGTTTTCCCGTACTTTTTCGTTAGCACATATGACATTTTCTCTTTAAGCTAACTTTAAGACAAGCATACCAAATGCCTTCTTCACTATCCTGTCTACTTGCAACTCCATTTTCAAGTAACTATGAATCTGCACTCCAAGGTCTCTTTGGTCAGCAACACTCCCCAGGATCTTACCATTATGTCTATAATGGTACAACAAGCAAATTTAATGTCATTTACAAAATACCATGCAAGAATGTAACAAACACTACATTGGACAAACAGGCAGAAAACTAGCCACCTTGATAGATGAACATCAACTAGCCACAAAACGACATGACTCTCTCTCACTAGTATCCTTACATACAGATAAGGAAGGACTTCGACTGGGAAAACACCTCCATCCTAGGACAAGCCAAACAGAGACACACACAAGAATTCCGAGAGGCATGGCATTCCAAGTGGAACTCTATCAACAAACAGATTGACTTGGACCAATTTACCACCTCCTGAGAAAAAGAACAGGAAATGACATCACCATAGGAAATGGCATCACTACCGGAAATAATGTCACCAACCCAAAGAAAGCCAAACATATAAATAGAAAACAGTGCTTCATCAGCAGTGCTTCATCAAGAGGGTCACTGAAGTTGTTACCTAGTATGGTGACGAAACTTCTGAAAATGAACCTTCCAGCTCAGCGAGCAAACCTACACCAAGAACCTCAACCTGAGCTACAAATCTTCTCAAAACCCACTATTACATGTATAAGTCCTGCCCTGATTTACTTTTTCAAAATGCATCACCTTACATTTATTCAAATTAAACTCCATTTCCCAGATGACTTGCCCATCTGATCAAGATCCTGTTGTACTCTGAGGTAACCTTCTTTGATGTCCACTATACCTCCAATTTTATTGTCATCTGCAAATTTACTAACCATAACTCCTATGTTCATATTCAAATCATTCATATAAAAGACAAATAGCAGTGGACCCAACACCAATCCTTGTGACACAGGCCTCCAGTATGAAAAGCAACCCTCCATCACCGCCATTCTGTCTTCTACCTTTGAGCCACTTCTGTATCCAAATAGCTAGTTGTCCCTGCATTCTGTGTGACCTAACATGTTGAGGAGCCATGTTGAGTGCCTTACTGAATAAATGAATAAAATATAAGAAAAATAATCAAAATCCGGAACTGTCTTTCCCAGAAGCTTGTTAATGCTGCATTATTTGAAATTTTCAAGACTGAGATTCATGGGTTTTTGTTAAGTAAGGAAATCAAAGTATGTGCATCAGAGATGGGTAAATCGTGTCAAGACTCAGATCAGCAACAATCACTTTGAATGGTGAAACAGGTTAAGTGGCTGAATAGGCAGAGGTGGGTAGTGCAGATGCTGGAGATTAGAGTTGAGAGTGTGGTGCCGGAAAAGCACAGCAGGTGAGGCAGCATCCGAGGAGCTGGAAATATCAACGTTTCGGGCAGAAGCCCTTCATCAGGAATGTGGCTGAATAGCCTAAACTTGCTCCTCTATTCCTAGATGTTCACATGTGCCTGGCTTAATTTCTGGAAAAGTCCACAGAAAACTCACTCAAATCCAATCTTTTTTGTCAGTAGTAAGTAAAGGAGATTGGATCTTAGAAGGATATGAGAAAACAGCATTTTGTGATTTTGTAGTCAGCAATATAAAGCAGCAATCACCATGATACTAAATAAACCTCCTCAAGGACCTACACCAATTCCAGTTAGAATTTAGCTACTTTGATGGGAATGCCCTCGGGGCATAGGATGGAGGGCAGTTGTGTGATCCAGATGTGTGGGTAAAAGTCTGAGTAAAAGAGGCAGATAGTCAGTGAAAGAGGTCAAAATTTGTGGGTTTGGCTTACAGTTACCACTCCATAGAAACTGACTCCATAGAAAGGAAAGGATGACTACAGTCAAAAGGCATTGGAAAACAACTTTAAAGCATGTTGGATAATCATATTTTCAGTCGACACAAATTCAATTTACAAAATTAAAAGATGAACCTTTTTTACTCTGCATTAATTTTGATCTGATAAATGATATAAAAAAGGGACGTGTTTAAAATCTGATAAATCATATGCTAAAATGTCAGGAATTTTTTTTGATAAAAATTTTTAAAAAGTTTTATGTTAAGAAATATTACATAATTAACTTAAAAAGCTGATGTGTTATTCTCACCTTGATTTATAGTCCACTCTTACCCCGAGTTCAAAGGTTATGCACTCAAATATCCCTGCAAGATTCCAGTCTGTGATCTAAGATGATACTTCAGATCAATATTGAAGGTTTTGTTGTATTTCTGAATGCGTCACCATTCCATACCATCTACCTGACTATGTACTGTCTATCTGCTGAAGTATGTTCCATGGCATTGTCATAGAGTTGCTTTGACTGACATTTACCAGCACCACACTACCAGTCTTGTATCTCATTGTTATTTAATGGATCTTGCTGTTTGCAAATTGCAATTGTCTATAAAACAAGAGACTATCTTCTAAAGTAATTGATTGGCTTTGAGGCATATTTGTGACTTCCTCAAGATCTCCTTTAAATGCAAGTTAATTCTTCCTAATATTTGCAATACTACCCAGGACATCATTAATTAAAATTTCGTAGATTGCCTCATTGCTTTTTTGAGAGGAATAGGTGCAGCGAATCTGTCAGCCAGCCTCACACTAAAAACTCGAGTAAATCCTGGATGGGATTCAACCTTTGATTATGTGCTGCCATAGTTATCAGCTTCTTCATGCTGTGCACAAATCAGCTGCCCCATTTGTCTCCACAAGAACAGTGGCTATATTTCAGTAGTAATTTATTTCTCGTGAAAAGCTGTCTTTAAATGTGAGTTTCTGTTTTTTAATTTTTTGCTTAAAGCACGAACTCAAAAGCTTATGAACATCAACTACTCTGATGGTGAAATGAGGAGTATTACATGTTGTTCCTGTTTTCTTTTCTGTGATTAACCATGGATGAGGTTGGACCTAGAACCAGGGCACAAGTTCCATTGCTTGTCAGTGCTGCACAGCTTTAATGTGTGAAAGTCTGAGATGTAGCATTTCTATGAAGTCCTGTGACCAACAACAATATGATAGCAGCAATGCTGCACACTAAATGCAGAGTGATTGTTACTTGGTGTACTGAAGGTTTGCCTTGTCAAAGGTTTTTTGAAAAAAAATGCATGTGTTCCCATGCATCAATTTAAATGACTGAAATGGTGAGCAATCCCTGTTACATCCATATGATGCTCACCACTGAATTTTCCCAATCAGACTGTGTCCAGTTGATTGTTTATGTCCTAGCACAAGGTTAGAAAAATAAAATCTTAAATTAGCAGTGTCCAAATGCAATACTCAATATAAAAATGAACTATTCACACCAGATTGATTTAAATTCAATATCCCGTAGTCATTCTGAGTGAGATGGTCGTACCTTTAGTGATAGGAGGTATTTTGTAAATGGCCTCACTGAATGCCTACAGAATGGGGGCAGGCCAATCAGTCCATTAAGTCCACACCGTCCCCTCCAAAGAGCAATCCAGTAACTCTGCTTTTCCCACGGCTAATTCACCTTTCCTGCATATCTCTGGACACTGTGGGCAATTTAGCATGGCTAATCCACCTCACCTGCACATAGAGTTATAGAGATGTATAATACGGAAGCAGACCCTTCGGTCCAACCCGTCCATGCCGACCAGATATCCCAACCCAATCTAGACCCACCTGCCAGCACCCGGCCCATATCCATCCAAACCCTTCCTATTCATATACCATCCAGATGCCTTTTAAATGTTGCATTTGTACTAGCCTCTACCACTTCCTCTGGCAGCAGCAAGGTTAGATCTCATGGAATACAGGGAGAACTAGCCATTTGGATACAGAACTGGCTCAAAGGTAGAAGACAGAAGGTGGTGGTGGAGGATTGTTTTTCAGACTGGAGACCTGTGACCAGTGGAGTGCCACAAGGAGCGGTGCTGGGTCTACTATTTTTCCTTATTTATATAAATGATTTGGATGTAAGCATAGAAGATACAGTTAGTAAGTTTGCAGATGACACCAAAATTGGAGATGTAGTGGACAGCGAAGAGGGTTACCTCAGACTACAATGGGATCTTGATCAGATGGATCAGTGGGCTGAGAAGTGGCAGATGGAGTTTAATTCAGATAAATGCGAGGTGCTTCCTTTTGGGAAAGCAAATCTTAGCAGGACTTATACACTTAATGGCAAGGTCCTAGGGAATGTTGCTGAACAAAGAGACCTTGGACTGCAGTTCATAGCTCCTTGAAAGTAGAGCCGCAGGAAGATAGGATAGTGAAGAAGGTGTTTGGAATGCTTTCCTTTATGGGTCAGAGTATTGAGTATAGGAGTTGGGAGGTCATGTTGCGGCTGTACAGGACATTGGTTAGGCCACTTTTGGAATGTTGCATGCAATTCTGGTCTCTTTCCTATCGGAAGGATGTTGTGAAACTTGAAAGGGTTCAGAAAAGATTTACAGGAATGTTACCAGGGTTGGAGGATTTGAGTTTTAGGGAGAGGCTGAATAGGCTGGGGCTGTTTTCCCTGGAGCACCAGAGGCTGAGGGGTGACCTTATATAAGTTTATAAAATTATGATGGGCATGGATGGGATAAATAGACAAGCTATCTTCTCTGGGGTGGGGTAATCCCGAACTAGAGGGCATAGGTTTAGGATGAGAGGCGACAGATATAAAAGAGACCTAAGGAGCATTTTCTTCACGCAGAGGGTGGTATCTTTGAACTGTGGGAAGAAAGAGGAAAACCTGCATGTAGGCATTGGGAAAAACATGCTAACTCCACACAGATAGACAATCTGAAATTGAATGCAGGACCTGGCACCATAAGCAACAGTGCTATCCACTGTGCCACTTTGCGGCCCCAAAACTGAGATGATAAAAACCATCCAGAGTTCTTGCCTAGCTCTTTGCTCAGTCCTATACATAACCTGACACTAAGAGACAAAGCTAGAGGAGTTACAACTCATGCTATGGAGCACCTTGTTGAAAATTCACCAGTTGGCAATTAAAATGATCACACAAAGCACAGGAAAGGCAGCACGTCCCTCCTGAACTTATTTGCATTGTATCAGACAGTGTATACACTCTACTGAAAGGATGCCAGAAAGTATTGCTTGTAGTGCAGCCACTAATCTATCTCAATGCTAACTACTGTGACATCAATTCTGATTTTGTAAGAACTGTCATGGAAATTCACCCCTGCTAAATTGCATTCACCAGAGTGATGAATGGAACTGGTGCTTTCTCAATTGCAAACAATTATGAAAGTGATTAAGATTTGTAGCTTTGGGGATAATTATAGGCTTGGGATGATCAGGCAATTCATGATTTCAGTAGAGAGTACTGCTGAAGAAAGCAGAGAGAAGTATTATCTAAAGAACTGATGGCCAAAGTTGAGCTGTGAAAAATGTAAGAATGGGTGAATATTCTGCAGGTTTATTTTACTGTTTTTGGGAGATAGGGAATATTTATGCAGATAACTTCCTGGAGTGAAGTTGAGTGTAGAGTGGATTTACTTGGGTAGGTTCTGGTTTTATAAAATGGTTGACAAAAAGTCAGCAGCTCACAGGGAAAGGGTGGAAAGGGTTAATATTTTAGGAGGAGAAAGTGATAAGAACAATTGGGTTGACATAATGCACACAATAGTGAGAGTTGTAGTGAGTGATGTTGGTAAGAGGCATGTACAAAGACAGAGTTAGAGCAAGTGGTGTGAGGTAGCAGGGAGAAGATGGTGGATTACTTCTGCTGAGCATAAAGGGCTACTAACCTTTTTGCTGCACTACTGGCCATCTCACCTCTCCCAGGACACAGCACTGATTTGGGCTGCAGTTTGGCTCCAGGCTGGCTGTCTGTTTGCATAGTCTTTTGTGGTGGCCTACAGTATTGCCATTCCCCTGCGCACTAAGTCTTCCAAGTCCCTGTCTGTGAAGTGAGAAGTGAGTTTTCCTTTCCTCTTGACCATGCCCTCAATAACAGCCAAGCGCTACAGACTGAGAGCCAGTTCCTGACCAGCTGTATGTGGTGTGGTGTATAGTAGGGCATTAAATCTAGGGTGTGTGTGCGTGTGCATGTGTAAGAGAGAGTGAATGCCTGCAGATCCAAATACACCCACTTCCCCTACATGTGATTCCGTCAGAAATGTACCTGAGAGCCTGGTAGCACTCTTAGTCAGGTGAGGAATTGAAGGTTACATGAGAAACGTCAGTCCATGACATGGTGGACCAGGCACCAGGAATCAACAAAACACTTGAACTTAAAATTGAAAATCAGCCCGTAGTGTTTCATGTGTTAGCTGTTAATTTAAAGAGTACACTGATAGGATAATCATCATTAGAGAGATTGGGAGGATGTCCTGGGCCTTAGGTCTCATTGTTTCAAGATCCTAACTGTTTCGCCCACAAGTTAGTATGACATCATACTGTATGTCACCCACTATGACATCATTACAGTGGGTGGTCCTTATGGCACTCCTCAGAATTAACTCTTTCAGAGCCCTAGACTACACATTGGTGGTCAGCAGGCAGCTTTCTTTGTTAATTAGCTGCTGCCTTTCTGCTGGACAGACGCAAGTTGACCATCCACACTTTACAGGACATTGTGAGGCAGTGGGAGCAGGAGTGAACCAAACCACCAGTTTCCATTCTGTCCTCATCAACCTAAAGAGAAGTGTAAAATCCAGTAAGCTGTCAACATGAGGGACATATTCAATGTGAGGCTTTTGCTCAAATAGAGTATGCCAGATTGCACACCCATTAAACATATGGAGCTGTGTTTATTTTTCAGAGTTAGGTAACTCAAAATACATGACATTTTTAAAGCAATGTTTCATTCCCTATAACTGAGGCTTGAAAGGTCTGTTTTTGGCTACACGCTGTTTTGCCACCTGATATAAAACACAAAAAGAACAAAACCGAGAAATTATTCACATCAAGCTGTTCCTCTGGACCCCGAATAACAGAAATCTCTTCTTTGTCAACACTACTGTGTGGGAAGAAGCAGTGATAGAATTATGCTGGGAAATGTCATGATATTTTCAGCCTGTTGCAGAAAAAAATTGACCCTTCATTAAATATATATCAAATAAAATACAGCAACAGGGCAAAGGCAATAATTTGGGACTTTTATTTCGGCCGCCTTCGCTCTCCTTATGTCATGAGAGAAGTTTGGCCTCTGTCGTCATCGGTGTTCTGAATAAGCCTGTAATAGAGAACAATCAGTTGGTACAAATGGATTTGGCGAAAATGAGGTCTGCAGATGCTGGAGATTAGAGTCAATGTTAGTGTGGTGCTGGAAAAGCACAGCAGGTCAGGCAGCATCCAAGGAGCAGGAAAACCAACACTTCGGGTAGGAGCCCTCATTCCTGATGAAGGGCTCCTGTCCAAAACGCTGATTTTCCTGGCACAAATGGATGCCTCACATCTTTTCGAAGAAGTACCAGCTGAATAGGACATAGGGATGGGCATATGTGAAGTTTCATACAATATGACTGAGGACTAGAACTAGATTTAACTTTATTGTCATATGTACTCACAATGGGCACAGTGAAGAGTTTATAAGTTGCCAATTATGGTGCCATCTTAAGTACAAAGGTACAGATGCTTGAGTACAAATTCTTAGGAAAACAACGAGAAAATTAAGAAATAAAAGTCCAGCCTTACGGACCTTCAGAAGTACAAAAACATAGTTTTAAATTCGAAAAATAATGAGATAAACAATTCAGAGTAACAGCCCTTCCATGATAATATAATAAAGGAAAAGAAAAGAAATTTAAAAAGAATATAAGACAAAGTCCATTTAGTCCATTTTATAGCTCTGGACTTGAGGACCCGATCCCCAAACCCCAGGCTGGATCCATCACAATGCCGAAGAAAACGTTGCAAGGAGTCACAGACTGACTGAAGCTGCCTCAAGGAGACCTAGACCGACGCCCACAACAACAGCCGCCAAAGCCGTCTAAAGGAAACCCAGGCTGGACCAGACCTGCCACGCAGGCGCAAAGACAATGCAGAAGCCTCAAGGGCAACCCTGGCCATTGGAATCTGAGACCTGGACCCACCTCATCTTCAGCTGCCGCTTACACAGCCTCTAGGAATAGCCAGATCCCCACCACATTTAACACTGCAGTAGCCCCCCAGAGCCTCCTTCCTCACCCAAAGCTGTCAAGGGAAGGTAAGATGAAATTAAGGGAGGCATTCGTAGGAGAAACTCTGAAGGAAGTCAATAATGGAACACATGGGACATGCTGGTAGACAGCATGAATTTGTGCGATAAGCTAAAGCAGGCGATAGCAACTTGTTTTACGCCTCCACCTATTTTTATCCCTACTGACTTCAATGGAACTCATTGTCTTATTGAGGCTGCACCAGGACAATTATAAATATCAGAGCCGGTTACCCTTTATTATGAGATGGAAATGGTTATCGACAATATATCACTGAGTTCTAAGAGAGAAAAGAAGTCGATCGCCACAGCAATTCAACAGGAACTTCACACAGCACATCTGATTGCTAATCTTATGACCATCAAATGCTGAAAATACTCAGCAAGTCATGCAGTATCCTGGAGAGCTAAGGTTTTAACTTCATCAGATGATAGATTGTCAACCTGAAACATTAGTTCAGTTTCTGTCTTTGCAAATGCTCCCCGAGTTGAGTACTTCCAGCATTTTCTGTTAATAGATCATATTTTTCTCTTATTATTTAATTTTTATTTATTAATCAGACTGAAAAAAATAACTGATCTATCATGGTTGTTACAAAATAAACATAGAAATAATGCTGTTGTTGTATTTTTAATTTTGTTGTATAAGGTAATGGTTCTGAAAGGGTTAATACTAATGACAGGATTAAAATCTACCCAACCCAATAATGTCATAAAGACGCAGTGGGTAGTGTGTGTATGGAATGAGCTGCCAGAGGAAATTATGGAGGCTGGTACAATTACATCATTTAAAAGGCATCTGGTTGGGTATATGAATAGAAAGGGTTTAGAGGGATGGAGGCCAAAAGCTGGCAAACAGGACTGGATTAATTTAGGATATCTGGTCAGCATGGATAAGTTGGCCTGAACAGTCTGCTTCCGTGTGTACATCTCTATGACTCTAAGACTTGGGTGCGGGGAAAGACAGAAAAGCTCCCGACCAGGATTGTGACACGTATACCATTCAAAGTCACCTCATCGTTTTTGTAACAATGCCTATTATACCAATCTAATTTGTACTTGATTGTTATCACAAAATGATTTACATTTTGTTTATTAAAATAGCCTCTTCTCTTTAAATAACCTTAACTGCACTCGAAAGTAGATCCCACCTAGAAAGTGGATGGTGACAGCAAATCTGCCGTATGGATTCCACCTAGCTTATACAACGTGGTGCCAGTGTATTGCCTGAAGATTTAGCTGCAGTATTACAATCACTTTTATTTATAATGTGTCTTTGTGTTACATAAACTGTAAGAAAAAAAGTCAATTTATTAAATCTGTGAAGATTTTAACTTCTTTTTAGTATTCCACTGTACCAAGTTGATAAAAACATAGCAAGAATTTATACAACATGCAGTACACAGATTGTGGTAATCGCAATTGCACACTGTGTGTAAGGCTATGTTAAACAGACAAAGTCTTTTCCCTGGGGTGGGGGAGTCCAGAACTAGAGGGCATAGGTTGAGGGTGAGAAGGAAAGATATAAAAGAGACCTAAGGGGCAACTTCTTCATGCAGAGGGTGGTGCATGTATGGAATGAGGAAGTGGAGGAGCCTAGCACAATTGCAAAATGGAAAAGGCATCTGGATGGGTATATGAACAGGAAGGGTTTGGAGGGATATGGATGGGGTGCTGGCAAGTGGGACTAGATTAGGTTGGGATATCTGGTCGGCATGGATGAGTTGGGCCGAAGGGTCTGTTTCCATGCTGTAAGTCTCTATGACTCTATTTAGCCTACACCTTTTGTATCATGGAGCATGAGGCATACTCATAGGAAAGGGTGTACAAAGAAATCCCAAGAATTGAATTAGATTTGGCTCCCTAAGGTATGAAAACAGGCCCTTTGGCCCAACAAGTCCCCACTGACCCTCCGAAGAGTAACCCACCCAGACCCATTCCCCTACCCTACCCTATATCTACCCCTGACTAATACACCTAATAATACAGGCAATTTTGCATGGCCAATTCACCTCACCTGCACATCTCTGGAGGAAACCAGAGCACCTGGAGGAAACCCAAGTAGACTCAGGGAGAATGTGCAAACTCCACACAGACAGTCGCCCAAGGCAGAATCGAACCTGTGTCCCTGACGCTGTGAGGCAGCAATGCTAACCACTGTGCCACCATGCCACCCTGAAGGATTGTGGCAACTATGGACCTCAATGCAAACATCCAACAACCACTTTCTTGCACGTTAGACAGACAACATTTTATATAAGTATCAAATCAATGGGATAGAATCAGGGCAAGCAGATTTAGAAAAGGAATTTGTGCTTCTCCAAATCCATCATTCGCAGTTTAAAAGGCTAAGAAAATATTGACATGTATGTCCAGAGCAATGCAATATGAATCTACAAAATCATTGCATGGTGGGTAAAACATGGACAGATCACCGCACAGAGATCATTATGTTCAATTCTGGTCAATTGTTTATTAAAAGGATGCATATGAAATCAATAAAAATTACCTCAAGTGTTAAAAGAAACAAATTATGTGCAAAAATGAGAAAAGTCTGCAGAGAGATTCAGTGAGGTACATAAAATATTAATGTTTAGTTATGTATTGCCTTTGAGATTTTATCCAGTTCATGTTTCTTGTGCAGCTTTTAAAATGATTTTTGCAAACAGTCTGAGCTTGACAAATTAAAACCTACGTGTATTACTCACTGTTGTGTTGAATAATTTTTACCCTGGAACTTAATCAGAAATTGTTGGACAAACTTAGCAGGTCTAGCAGCATCTAAGAACAAAATCAAAAATCACACAACATCAGGTAATAGTCCAACAGGTTTATTTGGAAGTACAAGTTTTCGGAGTGCTGCTCCTTTGTCAGATAATTAGTGGGGCAGCAGAGTGAGGAGAGAAAGCAGAGTTAATGTTTTGGGTCTAGTGACCCTTCCTCAGAACAGTTCTGAAACGTTAACCCTGATTTAGGACCATAAGACCTTAAGACATAGGAGCAGAAATTAGCCCATAGAAATTGCTTTGCCATTCAATTATGGCTGATAGATTTCTCGACCCCATTTTTCCACTTCCTCTCCATAACCTTTGAACCCCTTGGCAATTGAGAACTTATCTGTCTCTGTTTTAATATACTCGATGTCCTGGCCTCCACAGCTTCTGTGGCAATGAATTCTATAGACTCTCTGGCTAAAGATGCTTCTCCTTATCTCTATTTTAAAATGTCTTCCATTTACTTGAAAGCTGAGCCCTCGGTTCCTCGCCTCTTCTACCAATGGAAACATCCTCCCAGCGCCCACTCTGTTCAGGCCAATCAGTACTCTGTCAGTTTCAATCAGATCTCCCTCATCCTTCTATGCTCCATCAGGTTTAGTCCCAGAGCCCTCAAACGTTCTTCATTTGTTAAGCCTTTCATTCCAGGAATTATTCTCATGACCTGCTAGACCTGCTGCAGGGCCAATCTTTCCTGAGGTATGGGGCCCAAAATTGCTCACTGCCATACTGTAAATATGGTCTGCCCAGAGCTTCCACAGAGACCTACTGAGTTTGTCCAGCAATTTCTGATTTTATTTCTGATTTCCAGAATCCACAGTTTGTCAGTTTTCATTATGTTTCACCCTGGGCCTGACAGTTCAACCAGTTCCTGTAAACTGCATGTGAAAGTTTCTACTGTATTTGTCAATATAGCTAGTTGAAAGCACTGAATTATTTTGTATGAGCCAAAATTATTGGCCAAAATTTTATTCATGGTTTACAGAAAATATGGCTTTGTGATAATTCACATGACAATATAAAGGTAGCTTCACAGACGAAACAAATTTCATTTTTCCAGCTCCTCCTCTTCAAATGACAAAGAGTCAAATAAAGTCTCAACACTAGCACAATACTTTATCGTAACAATTAGGTTTGTATTCTAATCTTAGACAAATGATTTGGAGGCGTTTGAGAATATTATGGACCAGACCGAACCCTCTTCAAATATATCAAGGAGATTGCCTCGACTCTTATATTTATCTGATTTAAAGGCAAGTGTAAGGTGCTGCTTTCCTGATATAATTTGACTGGTTACTCAGTTTTATGCAACACAAACTTTATTTTTACATCCAGTTAAAATACAAACAAAAGAAAAGAAAAATTGGTATAACTTTAATTCTACTGGAAAACTTAACAGAATAATGGGTTACTTAACTACTCAGAGCAACTGCTCCATATAGTAACAGTCCTTAAACGCAGTATTGGCAAAGGCAAATTCAATAAAATAGATTGTCTCACATGCAGTGTTTCTCCAATCCATGAGAAAGGAACACCAAGAGATAAATTATGGCAGAAATGTGAAGATACTGGTGTTGGACTGGGATGGACAAAGTCAGAAGTCACACAACACCAGATTATTGTCCAACAGGTTTATTTGAAATCACACAAGTCTTTGAAGTGTAGCTCACTGTACCCAATGAAGGAGCATCACTTCAAAAGCTTGTGATTGCAAGTAAACCTGTTAGACTATAACCTGGTATCATGTGACTTCTGAATTATGGCTGAAAAGAGAGAATACCAGCTTTTTGCTGTGTCCAGAAGAGATGTATAGCAGCTTCTACAACCAATTTCAAAACCCTTACAACTGAAAGCTAAACTAAAACCCAGGTTCTGATGGAGCTTGACTCCACCCATTCATGCTGCTTCTATTGTATCAACTTTAAAAATAAACTCAGTCCCTCAAGCTCTATATTTTATCGAAGAGATACAACACCCGTTCTGTCTCAACACCTCTCTTCAAAAAAAAGGACAAAATGCATTTCTTAAAGCCATAGTATCGTCACTGGAATTAAATATTTTTTTAAAAAATAAAAAATCGTCAGTGATTATGGCCTTTAAATTATCAAATGGTCAGAAAACAAAAGGCTTATCTAATTCACTAATGTCCTTTAAGAAGACAATTTGCTGTCCTTACCTAATCTGATTTACTTGTGAATCCAGACCCACAATAAAATTAATGGTCACTAGGCCATAATAAAGCATACCTGATCTTGGGCTTATATATACTGACCTAGTCGATAAAAGTAAGGCAGTTAGGATAGATATGGATAAAATATAGGTTAATTCTCCAGTTTATTTTGTCAAGTTGTGGGTCCTGAAAAATATGAAGGCATTAGAGGGGATACAATAGAGCTTTACAAGGTTTCAAGGATGAGAACATTCAGTTCTGTGGATAGATTGGAAAAGCTGGGACTGTTCTACTTGCAGTTGAAAACAATGAAAAGAGATTTGTTCAAAATTACTAGAGCCTGGGACAAAGCAGATAAGGAGAGACTTTTCTAATTGTTGGAAGGATCAAGAACCAGAAAGCACAGATTTATGGCAATTTGCAAAAGAAACAATGCAGACATGTGATTTTATTTACATAGCGATCTGATGGAATCTGGAATGCAGCGACTGGTAGTGTGGTGGAGGCAGATTCAATCTGTTCTTTCAAAAGGGAATTAAATCATTTTCCAACAGGTGAGAATGGTAGTGGCTATGGAAAAAAGATAGTGTATGGAATTGCACTTGAAGTGAAACATCACAGACACCACAGGTTTTATGGTCTATTTCTGTACTATAACCTTTCAATGACTATGATTCAATACAGCAGCTTCCAAACTGACCTCAGAAATGGCCTATAATTTTATCAATATATCAATATATTACTGTGATAAGTTTAAAAATGAACAGGTCACCTGGCTTTGGGCTCAGACTTGTGTAAAAATAACCCAGAGCTGCCTCACAGATCCTCAAATTCACTGAATCATAGACTGACTTTTGCCAGCCATTGAACAAAATGGGCAATGGTAAGTATAGTAATCAAAATATGGAAAGAATGGAAAAAAGTGATTCTTAATTAGATTGATTAAAAAAAGGTTTAATTTTCTATCCAAACATTTAAAGGCTAGATTGAATCTTGCTAGTGAGCAATAAGGGGCCAATTTGCATGCATAAAGATCTCATTATTAAGTAATATCACCTAATTTATATGCAGAGAAATCAGACAGTGACAATTCCTGACATGGATGTCTGAGTGGAAACTTGGTAACTCCAGCTTCACTGTTTGCTCCTCTGGATCTCCATCTTGGACAGCAGTCATCAATACAATGAGGCTTGCTCCATAGAAAACAACTGACCACTTGCGGCTTCATAAGATAAGCACCAGCCTTGCTACGTCATCGTAATACAAATCAGACTCAATTAAAATATAATTGTATGTCAATACTGCACTGTAGAGCTCACAGACACCTCATATTGCAATGCTGCTGCCAGACAATATTGCAGAGTAGAGTTGAAAAGTGTGTTGCTGGAAAAGCGCAGCAGGCCAAGCAGCATCTGAGGAGCGGGAGAATCGACGTTTCGGGCATAAGCCCTTCTTCAGGAAGGCTTATGCCCGAAACGTCGATTCTCCTGCTCATCGGATGCTGCCTGGCCTGCTGCGCTTTTCCAGCACCACACTTTTCAACTCTGGTCTCCAGTATCTGCAGTCCTCACTTTCTCCAAATATTGCAGAGTAGAACAGACACTCATCTCCTGCATCAGAACAGGTTGCATTTTAAGGCTCTCTAACCTTGCATAGTGCTCACTCACTTTGCACTGACTTGAATACTCATCATCTGTAAAGCACACATCAGGAATGTGATGGAATGCTCTCCATTTGCCTAAGTGAGTGTGTGTTCCAATAACACTGAAGAAACAGGCAGCATGGTGGATCAGTGGTTAGCACTGCTGCCTCACAACGCCAGGGACCTAGGTTTGATTCTAGCCTCGGGCGACTGTGTGGAGTTTGCACATTCTCCCTGCATCTGAGTGGGTTTCCTTCGGATACTCTGGTTTCCTCCTACAATCCAAAGATGTACAGGTAGGTGAATTGACCATGTTAAATTGCTGATAGTGTGCAGGGATGTGTAGGTTAGATGCATTAGTGAGGAGGAATTGTAGAGTAACAGGGGAATGGGTCTGGGTGGGTTATTCTTCGGAGAGTTGGCGTGGACGTACTGGCCGAAGGACCTGTTTCCACACTGTAGGATTTTAAATATAATTCTAAAAGTGAACAGCATCCAAGACAAAGCAACCTGTTTGACTCACAACCTAATCATCACCTTAAACAATCACTGTTAGCAGGTTTTGAGAAGATTTGGAGCGCAGGTTGAGGTTCTGAATATAAGTTTGCTCGCTGAGCTGGAAAATTTGGTTTTAGATGTTTCATCATTATACGTGGGTAGCATCATCAGGGAGCCTTTGGTGAAGCGTTGGTGTTAGTGACCTGCTTTCTGTTTATGTGTTTAGGTTTCTTTGTGTTGGTGATGTCATTTGCTGTGGCGATGTCATTTCCTGTTGTTTTTCTCAGACGGTGGTAAATGGGTCCAAGTCAATGTATTTGTTGATAGAGTTCCGGTTCAAATGCCATGCTTCTAGGAATTCTCGTGTTGTCTCTGTTGGCTTGCCCTAGAATGGATGTGTTGTCCCAGTCGAAATGGTGTCCTTGCTCATCTGTATGTAAGGATACTGGTGAGAGTGGGTCATGTCTTTTTGTGGTTAGTTGATGTTCATGCAACCTGGTGGCTAGTTTTCTGCCTGTTTGTCTGGAGAAAGCTAGAGAATTAAATAAGACAGACGTCCAAAAAAATGAAATCAGAGAGATCCATCACACCCGCTTCTACGGATTACCCAAAACTCACCAACCACGAGCCCCCCTCAGACCCATAGACTCACTACCTGGAACACCAACTTACAGATTGGCCAAGGAGCTAGACCAAAGACTAAAACACTTAGTAGAAGACTCACGCCACTCCATCCACTCCACCCAAGAATTCCTGAACACCATAAGAGACACCAAGATAGAGGAGGATGAAATAATGGTCCCCTTTGATAAAACAGCCCTGTTCACATCCATCAACAGCAACCTGGCCAAGGAAACACTGACTACACTTATCAAAGAATCAGACACATATGCACCAAACACCACCAACTTCATCAGCAAGGACAACATCGTCAAGCTTGTGGACCTATGCCTTACCATCCACTTCACATTCAATAACAAAACCTACAGACAAACCAACAGAACACCCATGGGATCTCCAACACCAGGGTTTTTAGCAGAGGCAATAATGCAGAGATTTGAACAAACAGCTCTGTCAACCATCCAACCCAAACTTTGGCTCCACTACATGGATGACACCTTTGTCATCACTAAATGAAACAAATTAGAGGAAACCTTCAAGACCATTCATAATATCCTTCTTGGCATAAAATTCACTAAAGAGGTGGAAAGCTGTCATTCCGAGAAGTCACAGTAGAGCGAAAAGCCAGTGAGGAACTTCAAACTAGCATCTACAGGAGAACAACACATATGGATCAAATACTGAATTAGAGAAGCAATCATCCCAACACCCACAAAGGAAGCTGCATTAGAACATTACTTCAATGAGCCCCACCAAATACTGCAGGACAGAGGAACTACGAAGAGCAGAGGAAAAACACCTAGGCAGTGTATTCAGAAAGAATGGGTACCCAATGAACACAGTCCATCGATTTCTCATCAACAAACCCTAACAAGCAGAAAAAATACATGTCCAGAAACCTTAGCCACTCTCTCCAATGTCAAAGACATCTCAGAAATGACTTCCAGATTACTCAGACCTCTTGGCATCATGGTAGCCCACAAACCCACCAACACGCTAAAACAGCAGCTAATGAACTTGAAAGACCCCATGGACAACAAGCAAAGCTAATGTCATTCACAAAATACCTTGCAAGAACTTTAACAAACACTACATTGGACAAACAGGCAGAAAGTTAGCCACCAAGATACATGAATATTAACTAGCCACAAAGAGACATGACCAACTCTCACTAGTATTCTAACATGCAGATGAGAAAGGACACCACTTCAACCGGGACAATACATCCATCCTAGGACAAGCCAAACAGAGACAGGCACGAGAATTCCTAGAAGCATGGCATTCCAACGGGAACTCTATCAGCAAACATATCGCCACAGCAAATGACATCACCATAAGAAATGACATCACCAACACAAGGAAACCTAAACACAAAAATAGAAAACGGGTCACTAACACCAGTGCTTCACCAGAGGCTCACTGATGATGTCACCTAGTATCATGACGAAACATCTGAAAATGAACCTTCCAGCTCAGTGAGCAAACTTACATCCACAGTCACTTTTTCATCACTGTCACACACCTAGGCTGCATTTTGCATGATTTACAAGATACACTGCAACATCTCACCAGCATCACCCAAAGCTGTAATCTCAAAACGCCTAAAAGAACAAGAGCAGCAGACTCAAAGAAATTCAACCACCTACCTACAAGTTTCCTTCTAAGTCACACAATATCCAGACTTGGAATGTATTCCTTCATTGTCACAGGGTATATTTATCTTGGTGCTTGCTTTTTAATGGCATAAGGGGTGTACGTTTACAGTTCAAGGAGATGGCATCCATTAACTTCAAAAGCCATATTAGGAACAGGCAATGAATATTGTCCTTGTCAGCATTGCAGCCATCCTGTGAATGAATAAAAAGAAAACAAATTAGAAAATGATTTCCCCAGTTGTGTTTTCACAGAAGCCTGGGTGTGAAATAAAGCAAGTTGCTAGTTCCATGCAGACTATGTTGTGTTACCGACAAGATTGGGGTTTCCATCGATGTCAAGGCCTATTTTAACACATGAGCACCTGCTCTGGAAATTAGCTGCAGCCAAAGTATGATGGTGCTAAATTAAACTATTTGCCACTGAACTATTTTTTATTTTTTAAGGATAATGTGCCCTCAAAATACCTCAGAATACCACGAGATCTTGATCAGATGGGCCAATGGGCTGAGGCATGGCAGATGGAGTTTAATTTGGATAGATACGAGGTGCTGCATTTTGGGAAAGCAAATCGGAGCAGGAGTTATACACTTAATGGTAAGGTCCTGGGGAATGTTGGTGAACAAAAAGACCTTGGAGTGTACGTTCATATTTCCTTGAAAGTGGAATCGCAGGTAGATAGGATTGTGAAGAAGGTGTTTGATATGCATTCCTTTATTGGTCAGAGTATTGAGTACAGGAGTTGGGAGATAATATTGCAGCTGTAGAAGATGTTGGTTAGACCACCTTTAGAATATTGCATGCAATTCTGGTCTCCTTCCTACCGGAAAGGTGTTGTGAAACTTGAAAGGGTTCAGAAAAGATTTACAAGGATGTTGCCAAGGTTGGAGGGTTTGAGCTACAGGGAGAGGCTGAATAAGCTGGGGCTGTTTTCCCTTGGGTAACGGAGGCTTAGGGGTGACCTTATAGAAGTTTATAAAATCATGAGGGAAACGGATGGGTAAATAGACAAGATCTCTTCCCTGGGGTGGAGGAGTCCAGCACGAGAGGACATAGGTTCAGGGTGAGAGGGGAAAGATCTAAAAGAGACCTTAAGGAGCAATGTTTTCACGCAGAAGGTGTATGGAATGGAATGAGCTGCCTGAGGAAGTGGTGGAGGTTGATACAATTATATCATTTAAACCACACCTGGATGGGTATATGAATGGGAAGGGTTTGGAGGGATATGGGCCAAGAGCTAGGAAATGCAACTAGATTAAATTAGGATATCTGGTCAGCATGGACGAGTTGGACCGAAGGGACTGTTTCCGTGCTGCACATCTCTGTGACACTGATCTGTCCTTGAAAACTTAAAGCAATTTTTCTAAATATGCAAAGCATATAGAACCTTCACAGCCTAACATCTTAGCTCACAGTGGGATAATATCTTGGGTTAGCCATTATCTGCCACCTGCTGTTTTCATACATCTCAATCAAACTATCTAATATTTGAAAATTACACAGACTTCCAGAAAGATTTGTTGCTGTTTAATATCAAATATTATAGACAAAATGCATAGGCAAAACATAAACCCTTTAATGGTAAACTAATGCAAATTTTAGTAGAGCTTTCAAAATCTGACATCTAGCAGGTTCTTCATATTTTAAATATAATAAACACATCACAGAGTTGGATGGTCATTTGTTTGTTCATTGCAGTCATTGTAATAAAATAGACCATTCACCATCATGGCACTTTGTTACTTGCAGAGTTTGCAGTCATACAGTAAAGGGAGCTTTCACTGGTGGTAACCTTTTCAGACTCATGATAACTGTTAGCACAGTTCTATTTGGGCAAAACAGAGGTCAAGGTAAAATCCAATCCTAGGATTAGTTAATGGATTGAGGAAATGCCTCATGTTGCAAGCAAGATAGAGGAATGTCAGACATTGATGACCAGGACTTCATCCAGGTAGCGAAGGGGTTAGACATTTTTGCCGTGCTGTAGCTTTGAGAAGCAGTCAGAATTAAGGATAGATCTTGGTAGGAAAAAGAACATAAACCATATGTTTTAATGAAATCCTCATTTCCTTTTTGCATTCATTCATGGGATGTGGGTGCCATTGGCTAGGCCAGGATTTATTGACTGTACATCATTCGCCTTGAGAAGGTGATGGTAAGCTGCCTTCTTGAACCATTATAGTCCATTTGATTACTCACAGATTCAGGAGGGAGGAAGTTCCAGGATTTTGACCCAGCAACATTGAAGGAACGGGTTTAGGATTAGAGTTCCAAGTGAGGATAGTGAGGAAACGTACAGTTGATCATGCTCCCATGTATCTGATGCTCTTGTCCTTTGCGATGGTAGTGGTTGAGAGTTTGGAAGGTGCTGTCTAAGGAAAATTGGTGAATTTCTGCAGTGCAACTTGTAGATTATACAAACTGTTGCTACTGAGCACTGATGGTGGTGGTAGAGCTTCTTTCTGAATGTGGCGCTAATCAAGTGGGTTACTTTTTCCTGGGTGGTGCCAAAGCTACTTGAGTGTTGCGAAGCTGCACTCACCCAAGCAAGTGAGGAGTATGCCATCTCACTCCTGACTTGTACCTTGTAGACGGTGAACAAGTTTTGAATAATCAAGAGGTGAGTTGCTTGCTGCAATATTCTTTTAGCCTATGACCTGCTTTTGTCGCCATTGTATTTATATGGCAATTCCAGTTCAGTTTCTGGTCAATGCCCAGAATGTTGGCTTCAATCAGATACCTCTGGCAGTGTCTACAATTTATACATCTCAGTCTAATTTGAGTAGTGTGCTATTGCAGTGCAATATCAATTGCAAAACTTTTGGCTTTTATTGAGACAAGATGACTTAAACTGTGCCAGGGAGGCAGCATTTAAATGTACACAAGTTTCAAGTGAAAAAAGCCTCCAGCCAAGTTTTCCAGTCAAAAAAAAACTTTTGCTGTTCTAATATACTAACAAGGCCAGAGAATTCACCCCTCTAATTAATCACGAGGTTGCTTTCAGAGTATTATTTCAATACACTGAGAGGGCATTTGCTTAAATTAATGAAATGAATTTTGAATCAGATATTAAGAATTTCTATCAATTCAAGTAGGTAGATGGACAAATATTCACTTGAAATTGGGCTGATTTCATAATATAAGTTAAATTACTAAGCGGATGAGTTTTGTTAGGTCAAATGACTGTTTCTTCACTCTCGAGTTTTCCTCTGTTTTATTCCATAATATTCCTCTGAGACCTAACTGGAGGAACTAGGCTCCATCTGCGAATGCAGCCAATAGGAGCCAGATTTTCATGGCTGAAGCTGAAGTCAGGAGACAGATTATTTCCATTATTGCAATTATGTATTCATCTCCATACGGCTGGCAGGCGCCATCCTCTAGGGCCTGGTCTAACCAGCCTGGAGAAGGAACAGGGGTGGGGGCAGATCCAGAGTGGGCAGATTAAACCAAAATGTCTCCGCTTGGTTTTCTGAGCTAATCAGTAGTTCAATGATTCAATGACTTCATCTTACCCCAACACCCAACCCATTCATTCTCTCAATCTCGGTGTGGCCCTGAGTGCAGGGACCGAATGATAACTGGTAAAAACAAAACTAATATTTTTGAAAAACATAGGGCCAAATCCATGCTTGATGTTGTGTACTCTTTAAGGACCTGAATTTCTGAATTTCAGTTAGTTTCACTGTAAACATCATGCCCTGGGTCTTAGGAGGTGTAACAAAAGACTTCACCTTCTTTTCATTTTAAAAACAGCAAACTCCCTTTCTTCAGGCAATTGTGCAAAATTATTGCAACAATGGAATAATGTTATTACAAGCTTCTTACCTTAAAAGTGAAGTGATCACCCAGATAGCTGGCATCTCTTAAAGCTGAAATTGAGCGTGATTTTATTCACCACCATGACTCATTGGGATGAAAGTACTAACTTATCACCATTTAAAGAGAATTAAGTTCTAATTGTTTATTAAAACAATTCACAGTTTTAAAGATTTCCAAAATTAATTTTCTATGATTTTATATTTTAAATTCCTTTAGCTAATTTACTTCATCCCTGTGCTCAGTGCAGAGCTATTTTTAGTTTTCTGGAAGTCTGTGTTTGAATTTCAATTGTGTTTTGTCTGAATGATTTATCACTTTATTTGTTCTCTAACATTTCATGAAACCTTTTATTACTTCAGTTAGTTATTTCCATTTCCTGTTTATTGCACTCACAGATGTGCAGCTTTTGTCTCATTGTGAATTTTATGAAACCCAGGGACATTGCAAGAGGAGAGATCTGTTTTCCATTCTTTTTGGTACAGTGTATAAAACATCTAAATCTTACATTAACCGTGGCCATAAATTAGGTATACCTGAGGTATGGGTCAGATTTACAATAGAGTGCCCCATTCTTTTTAATGTGCTTGTAACCGCAACCTCAAGGAATGACCAGACTTCAACATATGAATGTACGTACAACGTAACCTTCTCCATGTCAACAACCTCTTTATAAGTCAGCAATCTGTGCTACTCTGGTTAAGCAATGTTTGTATTTTAAAATTCTCCACCCCATGGTTTTCAAATATCTTCATGTCCTTGCCACTCCTGTATTTGAATACACTATCCAAAAGGAGTCAGATTCACTCGTTTCCAAAAGGGCATTGGAGCAGGTCCTGAAGGGCAAGGAATTGCAGGCAGGGTGACTGGGACTAGTCACATTGTTCTTGCAGAAAGGCAGCATGAGTCTGATTGGTTGAGTAGTCTCTTTTGGCACGGTGGACATTCTGTTCCTCTATTCTTCTTCGAGTCTATGGGCTCCTCAAATTTTGGTCTCTCCAAAATTTCATGGGTAATATGTAGACATTAAACAGAAAATGTTTGTTGACCTGGTAGCTTTGATCTCCCTTCAAGCCACAATATGCATGTCAAAGGGATGTAGCAACTGGTGTACCTCAACTGTCCAATTTTTACTTAAGTAGTTGGTTATAAGCATTTGAAATAGGAGCAGAAGTAAATCACTTGGCTTTTTAGGCTTGCTCTATCCTTCAGTTAGATTGTGGCTGGTCCATTTGTGTTTCAAATTCCAAGTTTCTATCTATGCCTGATAATCTTTGATTCTTCTGCCTAACAAACATCTATTTACTTCTGTGTTAAAAGATATTGGTTGATCTACCTCTGTCATTTTCTGAGGCAGAGAGTTCCAAACTTGCACAACCTTCTGAAAGAAAATAATTCTCCTCTCCTCTGTTCTGATGTTAAAACAGTCCCTATGGTTCTGAACTGATTCACAAGAGGAAACATCCTTTCCATATTTGCCTTGTCAAAACCATAATTTATATACTTCAGTCAAGTAACTCTTCACTCTTCTAAACTCAAGCAGAAATAAGGCCAGCGTGTCCAACCTAGCCGCATAAGACAACTCAGTCATTCTGAAGATCAATCTGGTAAACCTCTTCTGAACTGCCTCCAATGCATTTACCCCCTCCTTTAAATATGGAGACCAAAATTGCACACTGTTTTTGAGATATGGTGTCACCAAAGCTGTGGATAACTGAAGCACTAAATCCTTACTTTTATAATACCATTTCTTTCATAATAAGGAGTGGTAATGCTAATAGTATTCTTGATTATCTGCTAAACCTGAAGACTAACTTGTTAAGACGCATGCCAGAACAGTGAAATCTCTATGCACCTCAGAATTTCAGTCTTTTCTTGTTAAAGCAATACTGAGCATCATTTTATTCTTCCTGCGAAATAAACTTCACACTTTCACATATTATATACTATCTACAAGGTTTTTGCTCACTCATTCAACTATCCCAATGCAGCTGCAATAGTTTTGTCTTCATTACAACATACATTCCTGCCTATCTTGGCTTTAGTCTGTGAATTTAGCTACCATGTCTTTGCTGACTCATATAACTTGTAAAAACTTGAGCTCCCAGCATGGACCCCCTGTAGGACTCCACTTGTTTCATCCTGTCAATCAGATAAAGACTTATTTATGCATACACTCTGCCTTCTGCCAGCCAGCCAATATTCTACTTACATCATGAGCTTTGGTTCTCTGCAATAACCTATGATGTGCTGCCTTATCAAATGCCTTCTGGAAATTTAACTCTAGTTCCTTTTCAGACTTTCCTTTACCCACAGCATATGTGATTACTTTAAATAATTCAAATAAACACAATTTTCTTTTGACAAAACTATACTAACTCTTTCCAGTTACCTCGAGTCTCTCTAAGTGTGCAGTTATTGTGCAGAATTTTAGTCTGGGTTATCCAAACAGTTCAGCCCTCTCGTTCCCGTGATTCACTTATTGCATACAGGA
The DNA here is from genome assembly GCF_047496795.1 of Chiloscyllium punctatum. Classification (NCBI taxonomy): domain Eukaryota; kingdom Metazoa; phylum Chordata; class Chondrichthyes; order Orectolobiformes; family Hemiscylliidae; genus Chiloscyllium; species Chiloscyllium punctatum. The sequence continues at coordinate 34,146,123 of NC_092749.1, read as the reverse complement.
TTTTCAGACATGTATTCACCTCTCTAATTTTATGTACCTAATGCCAATTTGCACATAGTAATCCAGAAATTATAATCTTTGCAATTCTGTTTTTCAATTTAGTGCTTTGATCCTTATACTCCCAATGCAGAACCTCTTTCCTAGCTCTACCTATGTCGTAGGTATTTACACAAACCAGGATCACTGAATCCTTCCCCTCTCACTACAGATTGTCTCAGCCCTGGCAATGTGCGGGCAAAACAGCTTTTTACTGTACTGAGGTACAAGTGACATTCTTGCTGCAGAGAACAATGTCAATCCCATTCACTACCATTACTACTGTGTTCTGTTACTCTACCCACTTGAATGGCTTCCTGTCCCACAGTTTCATGGTCACTTTGAACATCTACCTGCAGCACCTCTCTCTTTGAAACAGGTGACAGAACCTCAAACCTACTGGACAATTGCAGAGGCTGACACTCCTGCCCTCAGGTCCTCTTACTGCCCCATTTGCAATCACACCCTTCTGTCTCTGATCACTCACCAAATCAGAAAACACCAGCCTAAATTATCTGACTGTCTCCTGGTGGAAAAGTACCCTCGCCCTGAATTACAGCTTCTGCTCCATCACACAAACTCTTCAATGAAGTTGCTCGAACTTCAAGCGATTTAATGCCGTCATGTTTACCCTGGATCACAGTGGTATCCAGAAGCTTCCACATGATGCATCCTTGACACATCGCTGCCATCAATAAAAATGAACACCTCATCTTCTGTCTTGGGACCCTCCCAACTAAACGAGATCAATGTCGATTTTGCCAGGCTCCCCATTTCCCCTTCCCCCACCTTATCCCAGTCCCAAGCTTCCAACTCGCCATGTCCCCTAGAATGATTCTACCTGTCCATCTTCCTTCCTGCCTATCTGCTCCACCTTCCTCTTTGACCTATCACTTTCACCCCCACCTTCCTCTATCTACCTATCGCTTTCCCAGCTACCTTGTCCCCTGCCCCCACCCCCCTCTCATTTATCTCTCAGCCCCCTTGGCCAACAAGCCTCATTCCTAATGAAGGGCTTATGCCTGAAACATCAACTCTCGGTGCTCCTTGGATGCTGCCTGGCAGCTGTGCTCTTCCAGCACCACTCTCTTCAACCCTGATCTCCAGCAACTGCAGATCTCACTTTCTCCTCTTTTAGTTATTCATTATATTATTTATTTACTTAAGCTGCCTTTTGTAACTTTATCATTAATTTGTACAACATGATAATTTTTTAGAATAGAAAAGACCATAACTACCCCTAGAGACTTATAGAACAATAAGCTCCTTTCTCCGTAGTAGAGCAAGAACAAATTCCAATTAGCTCCAATGAATCTAATTTGGTCTTTAACTACCTGCCACCGGTTCCTTTCCTAATTTCTCCTCTCTGTAATGCTAACTGCCAGTCTATGGATCCTCACTTTGTCTACAAACCAGCAGCCCTAGCCAGTAATCCACTTTTCATTGTACCGAGGTACAAGAGACAATACATTAAATAAATAAATCTAATCCAGACTTGGCAACTGTGCAAAACTACATAAAGGCCCCTTGGCTTTGTCTGATGTGATGTGGATATGTTTTCTTTTGAAAGTGCAGAAAGACTTTGAATAGAAATTGAGGCAGAAGACCTTAATAAATTAGTAGGACAAGGTCTCAGAAGGTGGGGTTTAGTAAGGTGTCTGGTTCATGGTTAGACCCTTATGAAGAGTCTGGGATCTTACACAGTACAAGCTACATAATTAGTTGTGGAGTGTCATTTCAAAGAATAGTAGATACAAAGAAGAGGTTAGGCCCTATGTGGCAATTTTGTTGCCAATAGTGATAGGGGGAAAAAGGCCATTGCACAACAAATTTCCGACAAATTGACTGAGGCCAGCTTCTGATTCCCATTACATTCAATGGAAAAAGACGTTTCTTGAAAAAAAGCACATGAGAAATATATCACGCAGGAAAGCTTGTTAGCTACATATAGGTGATGGACAGACATTGTACTAACTTATAGGACTTGCAGAAATATGATGGTAACAATCTGGTCAGCTGGACAAGGATCACATGCTAAGTGAGCAGGAAATGCAACTTGCTATGGTGAACTCCGAAAGGATTATGATCAAGTCAAATCAATGGATTGTGGTAACTGGAATAGGTAACAAAATGTTATGGTTGTGAAAGAACATGAGAAGCTTACATGGATCACCAAATGAAAACGGAGAGAGACTTATATAATTTTGTCAAGAAAATAATTTGATGGTGGAAAGCCCCTGATTTAAGTGACCGAAAAGAAAACTATCCACTTGAAGTAGTTCCAGCAATACAACACCAGGAATGGAGGAATGATCTTATGAGAAAAGATTGGGGAGATTGAGCAGATAATCATTGGAATTTAGAAAATTGAAGGCATTGAAACATACAGGATTCGTATAGAACATGACAGGGTAGTGCAGAAAGGTTGTTTCCCCTTGTGGAAGAGTCTAGGAACAGAGGGTATCATCTCAAAATAAGAGATTGCATATTCAAACCAGAGATGACGAAGAATTTCTTCTCTCAGAGGCTCGTGAATCAGCGGAATTTTTAATGCAGAAGGCTGTTGAGGCTGGGTCATTAAGTATATTCAAGGCTGAGACTGATAGATTTTTAATCAATAAGGGAATCAAGGGTTGAGTGGAAAAGGCAAGAAAATGGAATTGAGAATGATCAGATCAACTATGATCTCAGCAAATGAGAGTGGGGACCTATAGAGTCATGGAGTCATAGAGGTCTACAGCATAGAAACAGGCCCCTCAGCCCAACTTGCCCATGCGCACCCAATTTTCACAATTTAAACTAGCCTCATTTGCCTGTGTTTGGTCCATATCTCTCCATATATCTATCCCATATATGTGTGTCTCTAAATGTTTCTTAAAGAATGAAATTGTTCTCGCTTCCACTACTACCTCCAGCAGCCCATTCCAGACACGCACCATCCTCTGTGTGAAGTATTTGCCCCTCTGGACCCTTTTATATCTCTCCCCTCTCACCTTAAACCTATGCCCTCTTGTTTGCGACTCCCTATCATCGGGAAAAGCTGTCAGCTATCTACCTTATCGATGCCTCTTATGATTTTATAGATTTCTTTAAGGTCACCCTTCAATCTCCTATGCTCCTGGGATTAAAGCCCCCGCCTATCCAACCTCCCATTATTCCAGTCCAGATAGCATCCTAATAAATGTTTTCTTCACTATTTCTAGTTTAATAATATATTTTCTATAGCAGGGTGGTGAGAATTGGTCGCAGTACTCCAAATGTGGCCTCACCAACATCTTGTACGTATGCAACAACATTTCCCATCTCCTATACTCAATGTGCTAACCGATTAAAGCAAACATGCTGAAAGATTCTTCATCATCCTATCTACCTGTGACTCCACTTTCAAGAAGCTATGAACCTGTATCCCTAGATCTCTTTGTTCTATAACGTTCCTCAGGGCCCTACCAGTGACTATATAAGTCCTTCCCTGGTTTGCCGTACCAAAATACAACACCTTGCATTCCTCTAAGTTAAATTCCATGTACCATTCCTCAGCCCACTGGCCCAGTTGTTCAAGATCTCACTGCATTCCCAGAAAACCTTCTTCATTGTCCATTATACCATCAATCTTAGTGTCATCTGCAAACTAAGTAACCATATCTCCTAAATTCTTATCCAAATCATTTATGTAAATGATGAATAATCGTGGACCAAATCATATGATCCTTCAAGATAGAGGGACAAACAATACATAAAACATATCATAGCAGAGCTTAAAATGGCTTGAAAATTATGAGTGCAGAAAAGGCTCCAGGCATAGATCAAGTAACCACTGAATATCTGAAATTCCTTGGATAAGCATCAATAGAAGTGACAACAGAAATTGGCAATCACATAAGACCCAATGGATACATTCCAAGTGACTTAAAACATTTGTCATTTAAGTTTCTAAGAAACCCAAAGAAATGATGTATAATAATTTTAGAACAATTAGCTTAATGAGCCATCTCATTAAAGTAATCTTCTAAATCATAATAGAAAGAAATAATATCACATTTGAAGCAGGGATTAGTGAAACTTGGTCTGGATTAATGCCTGAAGTAGGAAAAAGATGTATAATATTTAAGTAAAATCAATCTTTGATAATTGTCAAGAAAGGCAGGGTTCTGGTTTGCAATTAGTTATTTTCCGATTTTCAAGTGGTTCAAATCACCTCAGATCCCTGGTTCTAGACACTGGACTTATTTACAGAATGTGAAATGAAGAAGGCAGTAGACAGGTGTCTCAAGACCAAAACATCTCTGTGTTTATTTAAAATACAAAAGGTAAGTATAATGCAAGAAAATATCAGTAAACGCAATAAGCAGGAAAATTGACGCAATCAACTATACAGAAGAGAGTAATACTATCAAATACACTATTAGCTTGATTAAATCATATTAGAACTTTTAAAAACATAGCTTTAATTACAGAAACTTTAGTCAGGCTTCTCACCCAATGCACTGTGACCACCTGCCTTCCCCTCCCTGCTAGCTAGGTTAGAAATTTGGAGTCTTCCTCATCACTGAGGAAAATGTGGTTTTAAGATACACTTGGCTATTCCTGCTTGCCGTAGCTGGAGCCTGGATGAAGACTTCGGTGTGCATAGGCTTTTGAGTTTGGGTTGAGTCTGCAGATGCGGTACGGTGTGTGGTGAATCTATCGGGTAAGTACCTGATTTTCTTTACTTTCTGCTGGTTTTGGGGGCCCAGGTCTGAGGCCTTGTGGTGTGGTCAGGTTGGTTGGTTTTTGGAGTTTGTTAGTTCTTGGATCTGCTGGTCGTGGTCATGGTCGTTGCCGTTGGATCCCCTGGTTTTGAACAGGCCTCTGCCTGGTAGCTCTTGTTCAGAAGCTCCCAGAACATTCTTGGAATTGTCTCCAATAGTTCTTTCAGATTGGCCTTGAAAATAGCCACTGGAGTTAGCTCTTAGAAAATAGCTGCTGGAATTTCGGCTGAGGATCGCTCCTGGAAATAGCTACTGGAATTAGCTGTTGGATTTCTCAGAAGATGGCTGCTGCAATTCTGTTTCAGGTGAGAGCAAGACCTGCAATTATTCAGATTGTGGGCCCCTTATCTTCACACCAAATCTGTGCTTTCCAGTGTGTTTCTGGTGCTCCTTCTGAAGTTGATTGAAGTTGAATTGAATTGAATTGAATTTATTGTCATGTGTACCGAGGCACAGTAAAAAGCTTTGTCTTGCAAGCAATATAGGCAGATCAATGCCTAATATCTCTGTAGACCCCATACTGTCTGTGTTGGGTAACCCAAGGTGTAAAAACACGTCTCAGGCTAGAGTCTATTAGGTTTGGTTGATTGTTCTTTTAGAGTGGAGGTGTAAATCAGAATTCCAGCCTGTACAATAGTCCCAGACAGAAATCCCCATTTGCTTGCTTTGTCGTGTTGTTGCTGCAGCCTGAGTCCCAGGGTTCTGCCCAGTGTTTTAAACATCAGAAAACTCCAGAGTTTTGTCTAGTATTTTAGATAATGGAGATTTTGCCCAATCTGACAGAAGTAACAAAAACATTTACGTATGCTTCACAGGCGATGAAAAATGTTTGACCCAGTTTATCAGCTTGTTAATGGACATACAGCTGAAATGTGACGTTGACGGTAAAGCAGTGGGACCAAATGATGAGTATCAGGCTAGAAGAGGAACAATCAGACATATTTGAAGTAAAAAGACATGTATGTTAATGCTATGTTCTGTTACCAAAATGATTCAATCTGTACACAGAACAAATGGTCACAGCATCAGATGTCCTTGCAGAGGGAACATTTTACAAGACTAGAACACAAAAATGTGTCCACTGACAATATAATGTGAGAAGAATCCCTACAAAATATTATGATCAAGTAATCTCAAGAAGCATAGAATATGGACTGTGTGTGAACAACAAAAAGACTAGAACGAAGTTAGTTAGAAGGAAATAAATTAGTAAAAAGAAGTGTGATGACTGAAGTGCATGGTGTCATATTGGAACAAGTGATACGTTTGTCTATTTACAACAAATGATATCAGAAGACAGCAAATACAATGCTGAAGTCCAAAGGATGGAGGCAACGATAAGTAATTTTGTGAGGATAGAGGCTGTGTTTACAGCAAGAAAACTGAAACTTGTAATAAGAAAAAAGCTTAAAATTCCATATACAGATTGCAAGACAAATGAAGACTTGCTTGAAATTACAAGAAATTTGCAAGAGCAAAGAGAAGTCTAAAAATTAATGTCTAATAATACAGTATCAATGTTATGTCCATTTGATTAGAGCTGAAAAGCTACAGAGATTTATTCTAGAGGGCAAAGAGGTGGCCAGTAGAAAAATGAGTCAACCTTGGCATAATTGGATGATGCAAAACATAAAGTGTTTGCAGAAGAGCTATAGTGGATACATGAGGATGGTAGAAGACAGACAAGTGTGTGATGATGTGACAGCCTAGCACATGCTAGAAGTAACTCGAAGTAGCTACAAGTAGTGACGTGCAGCAGATCTAAAGAGCACATTATTCATAGAATTTCTAAATGTATATTCCAGAGCATTTCAAATTGGATGTTGCAGAATTGCAATAAAATGTAAACATGCTTCCATAGAGCATGTTGAACACTGAGATGCCTCAACAGGTACAATATTTATTATATACATTCCATGTACATTCCATTTATTATATACATTCCATTCCTGAAGAGGGGCTCATGCCCGAAACGTCGATTCTCCTGCTCCTTGGATGCTGCCTGACCTGCTGTGCTTTTCCAGCAACACATCTTCAGCTCTGATCTCTAGCATCTGCAGTCCTCACTTTCTCCTATATACATTCCATGTCAAGTGTACAGTCCAAAGTGTTCCACAAAGTCTGATAGGGCTGAAAGGCCTGAGGCAGTGGCCTTTCCCCATTGTGCTTTTGTGTTGGCTACCCCAAGCCTTAGTACATCCCTTAGCACATGGACTCTAACTCATGCCTGTAAAAATGTGGTCACCAAGATAAAGTCAAGTTTGGGTGCTATTGTTTTCTTTTAATACACAGGAATGTAGGTGTCACTGGCTAGACTAGCATTTGTTACCCAGAGGCAATTAAGGGGGTCTGGAGTCACATGTGGACCAGACAAGGATGGCAGATTTCCTTCCCTAAAGGGTATTTGTGAACCAGATGGTTTTTAAGAACAATTAACTGTGGCTATGTGGTCGACATTCTAGATTTTCACTGAATTCAAACTCCACTAACTGCTATTGTGAGATTTTAGTCTATGCTCCCATACATAACCTAGGACTCTGGATTATTAGCCCAGTTACATCACCAATACACCATTTGTACACCAGTACCTCCCTTTGTATACATCAACTCATAAAAGTCAGCATAACAAGAGTTGCTGATCCTTTGCACTGACTTCTATGAGTCTGCAGAGCTATCTTCTTCCTTCACACTAAATGCAGCATCGGTACAGTGGGGACAGTGGCAAAAAGCAAGCCACTTGCTGGATTTAACATGCCTCACCACTTTTGAATCCATCAACAAGTAAACATATCATTCCTGAAGAAGGGCTTATGCCCGAAACGCCGACTCTCCTGCTCCTCGAATGCTGCCTGACCTGCTGCGCTTTTCCAGCAACACACTCTCGACTCTGATCTCTAGCATCTGCAGTCCTCACTTTCTCCAAGTAAACATTACATCCAGTCCAGAGTTTCAGGTCTAACATTCTGATAAAAGGTTATCAACCTGAAATGTTACCTCTGTTTCTCTCTTTAACAGATGCTGCCAGACCTGCTGGTTTTTTCCAGCCTTTTCTGTTTTTATTATTGACAAAGACTTGATGTACCAAATTGCCTGATTTCATGCAAAAACATTCTGTGAGCCTATGGTACAATGGGTCAGCCCAGGTAAGTGGTGTATCTCTCAACAAGGCCAACTAAGGAACGCTTAAGGTTTCCTTTCCACTTTCAGATCTTTTATACAGATTGACAACGCAAACCGGACAAAACCCAGGACTTGTTGCCAAGTAATTGCAGATAATTATCAGTTAGGCTGAAGGGAGAGCGAGAGAGAAAATTGCTATTCGCAGGAGACGAGGCAGAAACAATTGGGCCCTGAATAACCTTAGCAATCTCAATTTAAGATGAATTAGAAAATTTCTCCGTGCAGATGAGTTCATTGTGTGTAGGTGCTCTGCGCTGTTTGTTTGCCTTCTATAGTTTAGCAGTGGCAATTAACTGAGATTACTCGAACAAAGGACAAGACTTGTAGCTTCATTGATCTGTCATATCTAACATTTTGCATCGTTTTCATTCCACAAGCTGGGACTGTCATTTCCAAAATTGATTTATTCAGTATGAATTGATTATGAGCTGGAGCAAGAACTTCTCAGGGTACAGCCAGAGGCAAAGTTCATTCCTTTCTGCTTCTCAGCACAGGAGATTGATATGTTCCTTCGTGAGAAACTGTGCAGTCGCATTAATTCCGCATGATGGATCTCCTTTGGCATTGCTCACCATGAGTCAGAGGTTATGATCTGGACTGTCCCAACATGATCACTCTTTGTATTATTATTGAAGAGAAGAAACGCACAATTCCGTCTACACACATCCGATCTGTCAGAATTCAATAAAAATTGCTGTTTGCTTTCATCCCTCTCTTCCTCTTTAAAAACAAAGCACAGAAGACAAATTTATGGCTTTAATAAAAGAAATTGGGTTTTTTATTAAAATTTATGCCATTAAGAGGAAAGTGCAATTTAAATGTACACAAATTGAAAACACAGAGATGGATGTAATTTTGCACAAGTTACTGTATTTTAAAAAATATGAACATTGGCTTAATACAGATTTGTCATTCACTGGCAGCTTCCTCGTGTGGGAATTCTCATTTTATTGTAAATTGTAAGTTAATGACATTCCATTAGATCAAGCTGTCACTTCAAACTGTGGCACCAACAAGTTCATGGGATCCTGCATAACTGAGGAAATTAAAGGGACCCTCGCCTATCAAATAAATTGTTCCAGATACTCTGCGTAGTGGTATTAAAATCAAAGATTATGGGCCAGAAGTGTGCAATATTATGATGGGAAGTGATATTTATACTTTATTTCTTAAGTATTTAAGAAGTACATGTCTCTGAATCTGTTCACATAGCAACCAGAACAATTTTTCTGCTGAGGTCAGCAGCCTTTGAATCTCTTTGAGCTTGAGAATTTTATTTAACAAGGGAGCTACATGAACCTCATGACAGGATCCATGTTGAAGAGGTTTTCAGGTTTTTGGAAACAGAATAATTTACAAATCCTCTGGGAGGAGGAACATGGCGTTGAATTCACATCAATCTACTGATTCAACCATCTTTTGGCACAATTAGATAGCTCTAAATCTTCTTATCACAACCATTTACCTTGCAACATACTCCATGACCATACAATCACAGATCTCTCCTTTTTTCTTAAGATTCCCCTTTCTCCACCACCTGCTTCAAAGCTGTTAACTTGTAACATCCTCTAATTCTGAAACATCAGAAATCTATCACTTCTCTCTTCAAAGATGCTGCCTGGCTTTCAAAGTTATTCCAGAACTTTTGTTATGTTTTTATACTTTCAGCATTTCACCTCTTTCTGAGAATGCTGGTTTGCAGTAAAGTAACCTTTGATCCCAGTCTGAGTTATAGAATCCTCAGTTAAAGGAACATATGGCAATAAAAGGAAGCCAATTGACTACTCAACCCCAACATTCAATTAGGCCCTCACTGATCATATCTTAGCTCTATCCACCCACTTTGGTTTCTTAATCTTTAACCTTGACCACAATACACCAAGCATTACTTTGAAAATTCCATGAACCTGTCTTCAAAATCATTAGATTACTTACAGTGTGGAAACAGGCCCTTCGGCCCAACAAGTCCACACCGACCCTCTGAAGAGCAACCCAACCAGACCCATTCCCCTACATGTACCCCTTCACCTAACACTACAGGCAATTTAGCATGGCCAATTCACCTAGCCTGCACATTTTTGGACTGTGGGAGGAAACCGGAGCACCTGGAGGAAACCCACGCAGATACAGGGAGAATGTCCACCCAGACAACTGCCCGAGGTGGGAATTGAACCCAGGTCTCTGGTGCTGTGAGGCAGCAGTGCTAACCACTGTGCCACCTGCACAAAAAAGGTATTTTATGAGGTCAAACTTGAATGGTGCAACTCGAAGGTCATGACCCTGTTCTGTGCTCTAGCAGAGAGGAAACAGTTTCTTTCTATCTATCCCATTAATGATCTTAAACGTGTCAATTAAATTACCCCCTTTTCTTCTCCATTCAAGGAAATACAGGCCCAGTCCAAACAACCAGTTATAAAATGATTGTCATTTTGTTTCTTCATTTATCTGTTAATGCTGATTACTTTGATTTGTTTTTATTTTCAATTTCTTCCAATGCCTGTTCTACATATTTGCGTGTTATCCTCAGCTCAGCCACCATTATTGACGTGAAATGTCACAGCCCCAACCACAAGGAAGTGAATTTGCAGCTTCCATTACTGTACATCTGAGGAGATGTGACAATGGCCATGAATCATAAAAGTACCATAAAAATGTAGCTGCACAGCATGTACACGGAAAGGATCATGCTGCAAATCCGTGGGAACAAACAAATGCTGCTTAATTGACTTTTTTTCTGTGTTAACGTGTGGATCCAGGCAATAACATTATTGAGTAATTTTAGTCGCACATTTCGAACAAAGATGGCTGCAGATAGGGCAATAAGACAAAATGCTCGACCAATTGCAATTTATTACATATCCTCCACACTTAAAAAAACAGCTGAAATATTATGTAAGTTCCTAGAATGCACTATAACTGAACTAACATCAGCAAAACTTCAAATTTAACACTTCAGTTGCTCATTTGTGTTTAATATGGTTGCAACCAAAATCTATATGATTGATTTTTACGTAAAAAGAGAAGATTCCCTCAATAACTGTGTGCGCGGCATGGTGTCTCAGTGAGTAGTACTGCTGCCTCATGGCATACTAGTCACTGAGCCACCATGATGCACACACAGATATCGAGGGAAACTTTTTTCTTGTGTGTAAATCAATCATAACCTCACAGCGCCAGGGACCTAGGTTCAATTCCACTCTCAGGTGATGGTGTGGAGTTTGCACATTCGCCCCATGTCTGTGCAGGGTTCCTCCGACAGTCCAAGGATGTGCAGGTTAGGTGGATTGGCAGTGCTAAATTGCCCATTGTGTGCAGGTCAGGTGGGTTAGCTGTGGGAAATGTGGAGTTGTAGGATTGGACAGGATGTTCTTTCTCGGGTCAGTGTGATTTAATGGGCTGAACGGCCTGCTTCCACACTGTAGGGATTCTAACAAGCATATCATTTCTCAAGAAATAATGGGAAGAAGAACTTATTTCTTCTTCCTTCCTCCTTCCAGTAAACCTACCTGCCTTTTTTTTCTCTTGGTCTGGATATCTCCTTTCATTTCCTTTCATTCAACTCTGCTCTTTCAACATCCTTAATGGTGTCAAATTTGAACGCTGGCTTTGACTATGAATGCCACTTAATGTTTGAGACTGTAACATCGATTAATCTTCATCAAAGATCCTAACATCATTCTCCCTACTTGTCAATTCTGCAGCACTGGTAAACTTCAGTTTCCTTTTTATGTTCACTTACTTTCTGACTTTGATTTTAGACTTTTGAAGGAATTCAGATTATCAGTACCTTTACCTTTCCTGTTCTCCCTTTGCCTGGCTTCCTCTTTCAAGTAAATGGTCTACATGATTACACTAATGGTGTGTCTCTCCAGTCTTCAGTATACATGTGATTACACCTAACCCTTCACAATAACTCCAATCACACATTGATCAGCACAGTGATTTTACACCATGACCAGCAGCAAACTCTCTACATTTCATACCTGCTGTATCAGAGTGTACCTTTACACTCTATTGTTATTCTCTTAAGTCAGGCTTAAGCAAGTTAAACTTTGGCCTAGCAGTATGTTTAAACCCCAACTCGAGACATGGACCATGTGGATTTATTCAAGAGAACAGAAAATTGTCCAGCCTCTTTAGAAGAGAAACATCAAAATTACTACCTAGTTTGTCATCAATCAAATGCTTTTGCAAAACCCACATCATAATCTATACAATTCTTTCTCTAGTATTATTCAACACAGGGTGATATGGTAGTATCAGTGTGTGTTTGATGTTACTGTGAATCATTATCTAACACTCTGCCATCCCATAGTCGCAAACCAACCTCCGAAAACCTTAATAATTTTGGCACTTGTGATATTAGGCAAAGACTCAACAGTTATTGCTTCCTAGAAATGTTGACCAAAACAAGATGCTCTATCCCTTCCATCTCAAAGACACATATTCAATCTCATGATTTTATTGTGTGTTGACTGTGGAATTAAAAGGGCCTTGGATGAACCATTTCTCAATGAGGGATGTACATCACAACTTTACACCAACTATTCAATACCTGTTTCTGTGCTGCACTTCTCTATGACTCTACGACTCTATCTCTATCCCTTTTCAGTACAAAAGACTTCTTGTTGTGGTGCTTTCATACAGACATGATCTAACAAAGTTTCTTTAACAGTCTTACTCTAAATGTTGGCGAAATAATGATCCTTAACCCTCATAAGAAACTGCCTTGTTCTATTTCCACATGAGAAACACACCTGCAATTTCTTACCATCACTCTCTTCACACCAGCCACTCATGACATAATTGAGCACTTTAAGACACCATATCCTTACATGGTCATTAATTTATCTGTCAGAAGCTGGTATGTCATTTGTGTATGGAAAGTAATTCAAACATAAATCAGTGACTTAAAATAAATGACTTTATATGATCATTTGCATAATTTGCTGAATTACAATATTTAATATCATGCTGATGCTATTGTCATCATTTGGTTCTGATTGCTTGAAGACAGCTTTTTGCTGCTTTTGCACTTTCTCATTGTCAGATGTACTCTTGCTGATATCTTCTGTAAAGAACTCACTTCAGTTTAACCATGTTTACTTCAGGAAATTCTTTCCTAATATGAGAATTATTACCAATGATGAGTAATAGAATGCAGCAGCATATTCCATTCTAACACTATCTTGACTCAACACTGCAAGGCAGTTAACGGGATAAATAGTCAGCAGTGCAATGGTTTTGCATGAGGTAATGTAACTGAGGGATTTGTTGTATACACCTTCTGAGATAATACTCACTGCTATACCTGGATTAATGATAAAAATAAATTGTGAGTTTCTAACATTTGACTCCAGGCACTGAAGTTTTCCCTTTAGCTTTATTACTCTTATTGCCATATGCTGCTTGGCTGAGTACAACACTTCTTCCTGCTCAATAATGTCAACTTCTGTACCCATCATGTGTACATTTGAGAATTTATGACACTGCTGAGCTGGTTTTAGATCCACCACAATCTTGTATTGGCATTTGGCCGTGGAACTTTACCCCAACCTGCACCATTAATTTTTCTTCTGTTAATGTTAACAGTCCCACATGACATTTGATGATTTTTAATCCTGCAGGCATGACACTTTGACTGAAAATGATGGGGGCATTTAAATAGTTGGTGACTTCTTAGTAATGCTAGCATCTAAACTTCTCTGTGTTGCTGGGAACTTGGTTGCCGTGGGCTGGATCATGTTGAAATCCCATGGGGCTTCTCCCCTGCTGGGTCAGGAAAATAACTATCCCTTTCCACCATTCCTATGGCTGCTACCCTATCATAGGCCTCCCTCTCCATCTGCTAATAGACTTTGCACAAAAGCTTGTATTCTATTTATTGTTCTTTAAGCCACCTATGAATTGATCTGTAAGGTCAGTACTAAGATCACACCATACCCAGGCTGAGAGTAGAGTTTCTTTAATACAAGAATGTGACCTACAACAGTTTCATTTGGCAACTGCTTCCTTTGACATAAGGTGCCACCTTATTCTTAGTCTTGCTATAATAAGAGTCCAGGATCCCATTCATTTTACCTTTCTAATTCAGTTAACTATTCCCATGATTCTGTGCACTTTTCTGGCATTTCAGAATGGTGAGAAAACTTTGATGGGGCTTTGGCCTTTTGCAGATCAGCCCTGATGCTTATTGCATGAATGATACGTCCCAAAGATTTGATGGTAAACAATAAGACCATAAGACATAGGAACAGAAGAAGGCCATTCAACCCACTGAGTCTGCTCCACCATGCAATGATATCTGCTCCACCATTCAACTGATAATCCTCAACTCCATTTTTCTGCCTTTTTCCCATAACTCTTGACTCCTTTACTGATTAAAAATCTGGCTAATTTGGCCTTGAACATATTTACTTACCAGTCTTGACAGCCTCTGTGATAAAGAATTTCACAAATTCACTCCCCTCTCAGTGAAGAAATATCTCTTTATTTCTGCCTTAAATGTGCAACCTCTGATCCTGAGATTATGCCCCCTGGTCCTAGACTCTCCCACAAGGGGACACAACCTTTCCACATCTACTCTGTCAAGTCCTCTCCATTTCCATAAAATTACCTCTCATTCCTCTAAATTCCAATGACCACAGGCCCAACATACTCAGCCTCTCCTCATATGACAGTATCTCCAACGTGGCCTCAGGCTAATGAACTTTCTTTGGACTGCCCCCAATAGATAAGGGGCCCAAAACTGTTCGCAGTGTTCCAGCTGTGGTCTGACTAGTATCTTGCATCACTTTAGCAAAACCTCCTTACTTTTAAATTCTATTCCCTTTGAAATATTTGACCTCCTGAACTTGGATGCTAGCTAACTTGTTGTGATTCATTTTTCACTCAGACTAAGTCATGTTACTTGTGCAGTTTTGAACGTAGCTTTCATTATATTTAGACATGGTAGAACCATGAATTAGAATGCCACCCATCTAAGAGATAACCCCTTTGAGTTCTTCTATGATGCTTGTCAAGCCCTGAAGAACGGTTGCACCTGAAATGCTGACTTCTCCACCTCCTGATGCTGCCTGACTTGCTGTGTTCTTCCAGCCTCCTGCCTGTCTACATTGTTCTTTCAAAAACATGGAAGATTTAAATAATTAAAACATTGAAAGAGTATGATAAATGCTGACAGGAGCGTGGATTCTTCTTCCAGAGATCATTGCTAAAAACTCTCTGAGCATCATGTTTTGTGAAATGGTGGTTTTTTTTGCTACAGTCACCAGAGTCTCATCTGTGGATACAATTGTTGGATTTCCCTCCTTGCTGCTTTGTTTTATGATGTGATGTGAACATACAGTGGAAGTGAGCAGGTCGGTTTTGGGCCCAGCACCATGCCTGAACACCAATGCATTGCCTTTAACACTGAAGAAATCATTCTCTAATGTTTCGATTCCGCGCTTCACTTTCTTCAAAACTGGACTTTCCCTTGGACGGCACAAACACATAGGTCTACCAACCAACCTCCAGGGAATACAGTAAAGTGTTCTTCGTTTTCCAAGGATGAGAAACAACTTTGGGAACACGGCTCAGAATCCTTGTTGTTATCCCAAGGGCTTTCCCATTTGTCATCCATTAGAATAAATCACAGACCTATTCAAGCTTTCTAGGTTAATAACACAATCTCTTGATTTTGACCTGTGTATAAGGTTGTTCTGATTTCCCTTCCTTTATACTTCAGTGTCACAGTCAACTACATTTTTATTTTAAGTTGAATGTTTCCTGGTCCCTGGAGTTAAATAGTGGGTGGCTGAAGGACATCTTATTTTCTGTGTTTGGAAGTATTGATGCACTTGCCCTAGTGTCTGACTTGAAATTTGTTTTATTCCCACTTACTTTAATGTCACCAATACAATGATTTCCTTTGGATTCTAATATTTCTCCAAAAGAAGGTAATTTCATTGATATTTGTTTCTACAAACATTTGAATGTTTCTTGGTCTGGTGTGTTTCTTTTGGCTGCAGCAAATGACTTATAATATCCTGACTTCATGCAGGATTGGAACTCAAGATTTTCAGTGGGAATATCTTTGTGCTCCATTTTCTTCCAAATCTCTGACTACAATATGAACTCAATTTAGGTCACCTTTCAGAGTTCCACATTCTTAATTGTCTGCTAATTGATATGGATCATTAATGAAGGATTCTCAGCTCTCTTCCAGTTTTTGTGTGTGTTTATTAAGTGCCAAAAGCCCCAATGACATCTTCAGATGGACAGTTTTTCATTGCTATCCTGCCACGACTAGGCTACTGGTTGCATAGAAAAGGAGATTATCCTGGTCCTTCTTTAGCAGCTATTCCCAAAGCACGCCTATATCTGGTTAACGATCTACATCACTCTTGTCACTTCCTGGACGGTAGCGGGCTTTCCATGTGCTTCAGAGACTCTGGTTGTGGTAGAGTTTGTTTCACGATGTCTCTTTCCTCGGACTGGTGTCCACACTGTTCCAGATTTTCAGTCACTTTGCTCCCTGGTGCTTTCCAGTTATAGAGTTATAGAGTAATACAGGATGGAAACAGAGTCTTTGACCCAAATAGTTCATGCCGACCATTATCCCAAACTGCTTTGCACTTGGCCCATGTCACTCCTAATGTTTCATATTCATGTACTTACCTAAATATCTTTTAAATGTTGTAAATGTCCCTACATCCACTACTTCCTCTGGAATTTCATTCGATACATGAAACACTCTCTGTGTAAAAACAAATTGCCCCCATGCCCCCTTCTCCTCTTACTTTAAAATATGCCCACTATTCTTGAAATCCCCCATCCTAGGGAAAAGACATCAGTCATTCACCTTGTTTGTGCCCCTCCTGATTTTATAAATCTTAATTAGGACACCTCTCAACCAACCCTCCAGTCAAAAAAGTCCCAGCCTCTCCTTCTAACTCAAATCCTCCATTCCCAACAACATCCTGGTAAATCTCTTCTGAACCTTCTCCAGTTTAATAATATCCTTTCAATAACAGAGAGACCAGAACGGGACACAAAAGCAGCCTCACCAACATCCTGTACAACCTCAACATAACATCCCAAATCCTGTACTCAAGGGCATCAGCAACGAAGTTACTTAGCTCTAGTTGCTGCCCATTGTCCTGTCCTGTTATAGATGGGTTTTGCTTTGGGTGCTTTTACAGATGTTTTTCCTCCTTTTTAATCACATAGTAGAGTCTCTACAGTGTAGAGAAACAGGTCATTTGGCCCAACAAGTCCACACCGACTGTCCAAAGAGGAACTCATCCCCCTAAATTTATCCCAGCTCACACACTGAACACTATGAGCAATTTAGCATTGCCAATTCACCTGACCTGAACATCTTTGGATTGTGAGAGGATACTGGAGCACCCATGCACCATGAGGAGAATGTGCAAACTCCACACAAACCGTCACCCGAGGCTGGAATTGAACCCAGATCCCTGGTGCTGTGAGGCAGCAGTGCTAACCACTGAGCCACCATGCCACTCATCTGTTTATGTATTTCTTTACTTTTCATTCTACACTTCAACCATTCACGCTTCCAGTAATTACATCTTTTGCTTCTTCACTTTACACATTCTGACTTGCTTTTGCACTTCTGCACAGTGAAGCTTTTGATCTCTCCTATCTTGTACATAATAACTGACTTTCCCTTTTGTTCTTCCACATCCCCCTCCCCACCCCCTTCCACTGATTGGAAATCTACTGCATTCCTATCCTTCCTCAGTTCTTATAAAAGATAATTCACCTGAAATAGTAACTCCATTCTCCTGTCTGTCCACAGATGCTGCAAAACCTGCTGAGTCTTCCCAGCATTTTCTGTTTTTATATCAAATTGCAAGTGAGCTGCACAACCTCAGTTTGTTCCACAAAAAGGCTTGAGGGAGATTTGAATAAAAGATTTGTTGAGAATATAATACATATATATTTTGGTGAAATGCAAGAATACATTTTACAATGGACAATAAACAAAATAAACTAAACAAGATTTTGACAGCAACATGGTCAAACCTAACACCAACATGAATTCAAGATGAACATTTTACAGGCCCATCTGATAACACTTGAGCTATCAGGCCTGGCTCTGAGATTGTCCTAACAATTTGCAGCTGGACTAATTTATGTATAGGACCTAATTAAAAAAAACCCATAAAAATCCATAAACCTGACAGACCTCAACACCCTTAAGCTCAACCCATCAATTTCACTGTTCTCCAAGCCAAGTTTTTAACTATTGGCCTCTGTCCTGTCTAAGGGACAGAAGCAGACAATATCTGATAGTAACACTTCCAACGCCTGCATCGTATTGATACAAGATCATACTGGAGATAGAGGCTGAATCTGAACTCTCAAAAGTGCATGCATTTGTGTCGTGACAAAGGTTAAAAACTCTGATGAGGAACCGAACCAGCTGGCTTCCAGTTTTAACAGAGGAGAGAGGGCGAAGAGTAAAAATCTTCTCACTGGAAGTGGATATGATATTTCAATATTATTAGGAAACTGCCTGCCTTCATTATTGTTAGCCGGGTTTTCTGAGCTTTAAGGAACCTGCCAGATGGATGGTGACAAGTCATCCTGAATCCCTAAGATAAATTTCTTTACATTACACCTTATAGCCCAAGTGATACAGGAGTACGGTCGAGAGTGTGGTGCCGGAAAAGCACAGTGGGTCAGGCAGCATCCGAGGATCAGGAGAATAGAATTCCTGATTAAGGGCTTTTGCCCGATGCATCAATTCTCCTGCTCCTCGGACGCTGCCTGACCTGCTGTGCTTTTCCAGCACCACACTCTCGACTCTAATTTCCAGCATCTGCAGTCCTCACTTTCGCCTGATACAGAGGAACTTCAGGCCAAACAAGGTATGCAGTAAACTTCTCCATTCCGGTTTGAATTCTCCTTGTTTTCCCCACAAAGAGCAACCTCAGATGACTGGGAACACTGGTCACCGTTTGTAAGAGAGACTCTGCTAACAAGGTGTAGGATAAACCCTGTCAGTAAGGGGTAGGAAACCCTGCTAACAAGGGGTAGGAAACCCTGTCAGTAAGGGGTAGGAAACCCTGCTAACAAGGGGTAGGATAAACCCTATCAGCCTCATTGGAGCTCTAGTCTGTCCGAGCTGAGGTTAATATGAAAACCTCAGAAGTGCTTTTCTTACAAAAGCAAAACTAGAGAAACTAAGCAGAAAAAGCCAACGTGTCAGAATATTATGTTTGAAATGCTTTGGGAGCATAAGTCTTAACAAAATAAATATTGTGGAAGGGATTATATCTGAGAACTACACACTCTTGCTGTCAATATGTATAAGTGAATCTGGCAGAAACATAACAGGCTACCAATGGATTAGTAGTTGGAAGAAGTAAATGCTGTAGAATTTCATAGAGTGAGAAAATAAGCCACAAAACTATCTGTGGAAAATAGAATCTGGATTTATGAAGCAACAGTTCACACTTCTGGGTGCCCTGAAGCACTTCACTGCCAACGCAGTATTTTGGAAGTGCAGTCACTGTGTGGCAGGTAGACAAACACAGCTCTCTATGTGCACACTGCGTGATTACACAAAGAACAAATGAAAATCTTGATCAGATATTCCACTTGGTTAATTTTTCATTCGTTCCAATGAGATCTTTGTACCTGAAGATGCACGCCAGACCTGGAGTTAATTTCAGATCAGTAAGACAGCATATTTCACTATGTTATATTCATAGAGTCATAGATGCTTCATGGAAACAGACCCTTCTGTCCAACCCGTCCATGCTGACAGATATCTTACATTAATTTAGATACAGTTGCCAGCACTTGGCCCATATCCCTCTAAACCTTTCTCATTCATATACCCATCCAGATGCCTTTTAAATGTTGTAATTGTACCAGCCTCCACCACTTCCTCAGGCAGCTCATTCCATACATGCGCCACCCTCTGCATGAAAAAGTTGCCCCTTAGGTCCCTTTTAAATCTTTCCCTTCTTATCTTAAACCTGTGGCCTTTAGTTTTTGACACCCTCACTCCAGGGAAAAGACCTTGTCTATTTATCCTATCCATGCCCCTCAGAAATTTTACAAACATCTATAAGGTCACCCTCAGCCTCCAACACTCCATGTAAAATAGCCCCAGCTATTCAACCTCTCCCTATAGCTCAAATCCTCCAACCCTGGCAATATCCCTGTATATCTTTTCAAAACCCTTTCAAGTTTCATAACATCCTTCCTGTAGCAGTGAGACCAGAATTCAATGCAGTATTCTAAAGGTCACTTAACCAATGCCCTGTACAGCTGCAACATGACATCCCAACTCCTGTACACAATGCTCTGACCAATAAAGGAAAGCATACCAAATGCCTTTTTCATTACCCTTTCTACCTGCAACTCCACTTTTAAGGAATGATGAATCTTCACTCTAAGGTCTCTTTTTATTTAGCAATGTTCCCCAGGACTCTACCATTAAGTGTATACGTCCTGCCTTGATTTGCCATTCCAAAATACAACACATTGCGTTTATTTAAATTAAAATTCATCTGCCACTGTTCAGCCCATTGGCCCATCTGATCAAAGTGTTGTTACACTCTGAGATAATCTTGTTCACTACAATTTTGGTATCATCTACAAACTTACTAACCATGCCTTCTATACTCACATCCAAATAATTTATAGAAATGACAAAACGCAGTGGACCCAGCACTGATCCTTGGAGCACAAAGCTGGTCACAGGCCTCCATCTGAAAAGCAACTTCCACCACCACCTTCTGTCTCCTACCTTCAAGCCAATTTTGTATCCAAGTGGTTAGCTCCCCCTGGATTCCATGTGACCTAATCTTGCAAACCAGTCTACCATGCCTAACCTCGTCAAAGGCCTTACTGAAGGTCATAGCGACAATGTCCACTGCTCTGCCTTCATTAGTCTTCGTTGTCACTTCGTCAAAAAACTCAATCAATTTAGTGAGAAACAATTTCCCACGCACAAAGCCATGTTGACTATCCCTAATTAGTCCTTGCTTTTCCAAATATATATAAATCCTATCCCTCTGAAGCCTGTCTAACAACATACCCAGCATTGACATCAGCTCACAAGTCTATGGTTCCCTGGCTTTTTCTGAATGTCCCCTTCAAAACTCTAATGAAATGTGAATCGAGATTATCTGCTTCGTTAACGGACTTCAGCCGAGCAGCTTTTGAATCAGAGACAAGCACCTGCATTTGAGCTAACAATAATTAAAATAGATTTCATAACAGAAACAGTTATCAAATTCTTCTTTTTGAATAGAAGGCAGAAAAACACTCAGCAGATGGGAGACCAGATCATCAACCATTTGGGGATTCAAAGAAAAAGTGGGGACAAAATGTTATCGAATTATAACAGTAAATGAAACAACATTTTGTTTTCCCTCTTGCCATGGTAAAATTCATATTGACTCAGTAACAGGCTGCATTTAAAACCTTGTGCTTGGCAAGGATGTTGCAACTTTAAGGTGTGAGATAAATGTATCATCTCTGCCAATGTGCAAGATATAAATTTGTTTTTTTGGTCATATATATAATGGCATGATATGGCTTGACAGTTTGGAGCTCATTGGAAACACCTAAACAAACCTTACCTCTCTACACATGCCAACCTAGAAGACTAACTAAAACTGACAAAGTTTCCAGAAAACAGCTACCACCCTCAAAGGATTGGCAACATGACTCAGATTATAAACCTACTCCATGTGGAATGAAATAATTAGATGTGGTTTGCAAAATGTATTCAATGCACTTGCAGGAATTAGAGATGGAAAATATAGAAATTCATGGACATCCAAAGGCAGAAATGTTTGAGTGAACAAAATTGGTTATGCATTTCTAGTGTGTCTGAGACATGCTACCTCATAAGGCATAGAACTATGCATTACAAATTAAGCATTCTGGTTCATGAAGACTTTATAATTGGTATATTAACAAATAACAGTGAGACAACAGAACCAATCATTTAATAATAACAAGATGTCTATTAATCTTACTGCCACAGTATCTTCAGACATAAAAGAGTGGATTTATTTTATTTCTACTTTTGAACATACAGTATATTCAAAAGGCAAAGAATGGCAAGTTGGGTGCAATATAGGCTGTCAATTCAGGCAGAATCATTCTTGTTTCTGAGCTTGAATATCCATCACTCAAAATGTCTGCTGCAAGTTCTAACACCATCCAATAAAAGGAGAAATATGAAAACCTTGCACTGATATAGCACATTCCAGGATCTCAGCAATTGCCAAACCATTTTACAAACACTGAAGAACCTTCAGGTACACTGCAGCTAACTCGCACAGAGCAAATAGTCGCTGTCTTATTGATTTGGTCAAGGAATGAATGGTGTCCAAGAGACCAGGAGAAAACATCTTCCCATAATGCAATGGTATCTTCTATATTTACCTGAGAGGTCAGGGGGTCTGTTTAATGCCTCATGCATTTCTGGGAGTGAAACAATCCCTTCAGACTAATCTCTGACTAAGATAGGTGAGTGGTTAGGACATTGAACTTGAGATCCGATGGATGTATGTCCATGTGGGTTCAATCCCCATTTCTGGTCATTGAACTTTTATCTGTGGAATTCCCTGCCCAATGAAGCAATTGAGGCTACCTCATTGAATGGTTTTAAGACAAAGATAGATAGATTTTTGAACAGTAAAGGAATTAAGGGTTTTTGTGATCAGGTGCGCAAGTGGAGTTGAGTCCACGAAAAGATCAGCCATGATGGTATTGAATGCAGAGCATGTTCAATGGGCCAGATGGTTTACTCATGCTCCTAGTTTTTACATTCTTATGCAATTCATTGAATCATTGAATCATTTTCTTGTCACGTGTATTCAAGATAAAATACAGCAAAAAAGTTATACTGTCACCATGAATTAGAGCCGTTCTCATAAACTTAAAATAAAATACAAAATAACGAAAGATAACTTAAAGAGAGTCCAACTTTTCCTGTTCCAGGCTTCACCAGCCCATGCCATGTTTTGTATTCAAACCTCCGAATGAAATTTTAAACTCCTAGCCTTCTGACTCAGAGGCTGGGCCATAGTAAGACATGTTAGTAAGACATCAACTCCACACCTTCTATTAGGTACCGACAGTTCAGATTGGACTCTTCCTGTGCTTTACACTGTTTCTGATAGAAAGTTCAGCCATTCATTTTTGACATGAGCAAAATAGTGGAATAAATATTAAAAATGTTGGAAATACACAGTAGGGCAAAAAGAGAGAGAATACGTTGATTGCTCACACAGAGACTGTTAGGCAACACAGGACCTGTGAAAGGAGTGGTTTCACTTCTCAATACAGATTGGTGGGACCAAAGAAGAATCATCAACTCTGCTGTTTCTGAGTGAGATAGAATTTGTTCCCTGAAGAAATGGATGCTGATTTAGCTTTCTGACCACTCTCAAAGTGAAGTGGGCTGGCAGGCTGAGGCTGTCCAGCTGGGCAGAGGCATCTTGAGATGAAGAATGAGCCAGGCCTTATTTAAGAAATCTTGCAGAAACATAAGAACTCACTTTTCAGAATTTATAATCATTTAACCACGTTGGAACAGTTCTGACCAAAATTTACTTGCACAGTACAGTTGTACATGTACTTTTTAATTTTTTAGTACAGCACTGAAATAATATAAAGGAATTCAATCATATCAGTTTTATTTAAGATTCAAGAATATGATCCTCCTTCCTGACAATCCAGTCCTACGAAATACAGAGATTGAAGTGAACAGAATTTGTTGCAATTATATTCGGGACCACCGAAAGGCTGCTAATAAGGAGGGTAAGTAAATATTAAGGAGCTACAAAGACCAAGTGCAAATCCAAACCTTCTCTGATGGGTCATACTCGAGGAAATAATGGTATCTCAGTTTTGAATTCTGTTACATTGGTATTATCATGTAGCTAGAGTGAAGGAATATTAATGAAACCAAGTAACATAAAACTCTGAGTTACAGGGTTGAATCTTCTCAGTGCTATCGCGACAGACTGAGAGATGGAGAGGCTGGTAATGCAGCAAGGAAAGGCATCAGGAGAACACTTGACCTCTTCATGCCACCAGGGTGTATTGTCAGTGGTGGGAGCCAAAATGGCATAGCTACCCACTGGGTGGTCAATGAAGAGCCATTTCCCAACCTTGCTGATCCTCGAAAGATTGGGAGGCAGCTCCTCAATAGCCTTCTTGACTTCAATAAGCATGGAAGTGTAACGTTTGTCTTCATTTCTTGTTCCAGGTTATGGTTTAGTTAACACCATGGGAAATACATGTTCATACATCATATGTTCATACATCACAGTGCCAGCTGACAGTAATAACTGATCTCCTGTGTCCAAGCAACTCGCTTTGCCTTGAATAAATAAGTTAAAGTACAATTATGTCATGGAGGGTGGGGTTGGGGTGTTAAAAGGGCAAGTAAGTATTTCCATTCATTATTAAGCCTTCAAAGCAAAAGTATAATTTGTTCAGAAAGTATTTTATTCCTGGGTCATTGTATACATTCTTCCCAAATTTGCTGCAGGTTTGTATCATTGGATGGACATACTTGCAACAGACTGCTTGTCTCCTAGTTCCATGTCTCAGATTGCAGTTGAATTTTTTGAGACATTTACACTGCTCTGCCACTCGCTATCACCACCAAGTCCGCGATTTGGGTTGGTTTCTCCCTCAGCACTTAGAACGAAAAATAACGGTAGAGAGAATGGTTCATAAAATTATATTCAAAGAATCTGAAGGAGGTAAAATGAATTCTTTGCTGTTTCTTACCAGATCTAACTTTCAGCTAAAGCACATCTCTCCTGTAACTGTATGCTATCCTTAGTATCTGTTGGTGTAGGACTCCAGAGAGTCAAGATTTGTGGAGATATTTGTTTAGGT
This sequence comes from Chiloscyllium punctatum, assembly GCF_047496795.1. NCBI lineage: Eukaryota > Metazoa > Chordata > Chondrichthyes > Orectolobiformes > Hemiscylliidae > Chiloscyllium > Chiloscyllium punctatum. Next base: position 34,121,260 of record NC_092749.1, on the reverse strand, counting down.
CTGTATTCAAGCCCAAAAGTGATAGTGCTGCAAGCAATTAGTGAGCAGCTCTTCTGAAATTGGAGTTCAAAGCTCTTTAATTAATCCTGATGGTTTCCTCCACACCAATTTGCATCCTCAGGGTAAGATGGAAATTAATTCTAAAATAAGCCTCCATCTTAAAATGGGATTGCAAACTGAGTAGAGCAGCTGAGCAGGCTCGTGGCTAATTGATTCTCTGTGATCACATCCAGCAAAGCAAAAGGATTTGCAATTCAAAATTCTGTGTTTGAGTTATGCCCAGATTAAACTGCTGAGTTAGGTTATTGATACAGCAAAGGGGAAGCTATCGCCTGTATCACTTTTCAGTCATCCATTGTACTCACCGCCTCCTGTTCAAATTACTCTTCCCAAAATTTGGAAGCTCATTCACAACAGAAATACAGGTATTGGGGTTGCAGAACGCAGAGCTTTCAGTACACATCATTCCATGTTGTTTGAAGCAATTATTTGTTTTTTAAATTTTACTCTGTGCCTGTATAGAAAAAAAGAAATCTTTTATTGAACTGTTGTTAGTAACCATCCTTTTTAAAATTTGAACTCAGTGGAAAATATAGCCATATCTAATTTTATTATGTAACTGGCATGCATTCCTTTTTTTCATTCTCCAGTACTTCAATTGTAACAACTTGTGTTTGATTCTGTTCTGATGAATTATTTTGTTTCAAGACTTGAACAATCTGCTCCTATTTGGCAGGAGTAGTTTGACCTCGTATTCATCACTGCAAGCTGACCTCGCATCCAATTCTGAAGAACTGTCCCTGGACCTACCTTGAAGAAGTTCTCCTCCTCTCTCCACAAGTAAACTCTGGTTAAAAATCACACAACACCAGGTTACAGTCCAACAGGTTTATTTGGAAGCACTAGCTTTCAGAGCGCTGCTCCTTCATCAGGTGGTTGTGGAGAATAAGGTTGTAAGACACAGCATTTATAGCAAAAAGTTTACAGTGTGATGTAACTGAAATTATATATTGAAAAAGACCTGGATTGTTTGTTAAGTCTCTCATCTTTTAGAATGACTATGTAGGTTTTGGTTCTTTCATATGTAAATCCCAGAACTTTGTTTTTAAAGTTACATTCTCAAGTGAACTTTAAGAATTGGTGGCTTGTCGGCCCAGAACACCTTTAATACATTATCTGGGCCGACAATTGTTAAAGTTCACTTGAGAATATAACTTTAAAAAAGCTCTGGGATTTACATATGAAAGAACTGAAACATACATGGTCACTCTAAAAGATGAGAGACTTAATCCAGGTCTTTTTCAATATTTCATTTCAGTTACATCACATTGTAAACTTTTGTTATAAATTCTGTGTCTTACAATCTTATTCTCCACAACCACTTGATGAAGGAGCCAAGTGCTGGCAAATGGATTAGATTTATTTAGGATATCTAGTCAGCATGGACAAGTTGGACCGAAGGGTCTGTTTCCGTGCTGTACATCTCTATGACTCTATGACTGTAGTGACACTGGGACTCTCTGCTAATATTAATTATTTATTCTTATTTATCTTCCATAATCCTGTATCTTAGAGTCAGAGAATCATACAACATGGAAACAGACCCTTTGGTTGAACTCGTCCACACCGACCACATTCCCAAGCTAAACTAATTGCACTTGCTTGTGTTTGGCCTATATCCCTCTAACCATTCCCTTTTCATGTATCTATCTAAATGTCTTTTAAATGCTGTAACTGTACCTGAATCCAGCACTTTGTCTGGCAGTTCATTCCACACACAAACCACTCTCTGTGTAAAAAGGTTGCCCCTCCTGTGCTTTTTAAATCTTTCTCCTCTCTCTTTAAAATAATATCCCCTAGTTTTGAACTCCCCCGTCTAGGGGAAAGACCCTTATCATTCACTATCTCTCCCCCACATGATTTTACAAACCTCAATAAGGTCAACCCTCAACCTCTGACATTCCAGTGAAAAAATCCCAGCCTTTCCAGACTATTTTTATAACGTAACCCTCCATTCCTGGCAACATCCTGGTAAGTCCTTTCTAAGCCCTCTCCAGTTTCTGACTGTTTTCCTTTAAGATCCTGGAGCAGCTCGGATTGGTCGGTTTCTGAGGCCTATTGCACCAGCAGAAGCTATCACTGTGGTCACTCGCTGAGGTATTTATCCTTCCCAGTTAATGTTAGACACCTAATGCATCACAGCATGATGAGAAGTTGAGTGTCACAATCTGAAATGTTCCATTTCCAGAGGCTACCAGGATCAAAAGTGAGTTCTTCTTTTCAAATCATCTTTCCTTTCCTGTCCTTTTTAACCTCAATAGTGTCTTATATTGTGGGCAGTAACCCTTATCAGAAGTTTCTCAAAATGATGTGCAAACTATTTTTAGCAGTAGCTTACACTGCACTACATTTCTCAATATTAAATGCCACATATCTTTCATCTCATATCCAGATACTGTATTTCTGCAGCTTCCTTTGAACTATAGCCTTCTCAAAACATCCTGCTCCCCCATTGCCTATTCTTATTCTATTTCCTTTCATAGCTTTTATGTTCAATAATTTATGGTTAAAAGGCAGTGTACTTTTTCATTCAATGTTTGATAAATTATTCTTCATGCTTTTGTCAAGTGGCCACTTCGTGTTGATGCAAATCATCATTAAAGGGTTAAAGAATACTGTTCATTCTGAAAAAAATACATTAAAATTGCAGTTGCTCTCCAGTTTTTTTCTGTCCCAGAATAAGGTAACTACATTCTAAAACACGATATAGTTATGTAGCGAGAAAACAGTGACACAAATACACAACATAACTTAGGGTATTTGTGGAGGGAAAGTTCTAGGTTTGAGCCTAATCTTAATCAGAATTCATGACCTGGAATTAGCTAATTCCAATCATAGCAGTGGTTGGGAAACTGATACCCTCAATTGTCCCTGAGCAAGAAATATGAAGTAAACAACTTGTGACCCCTGGTGGAAAGTTGTGGGAACATCTAGCAGAAGGAATCAAGTTTAGGTATGGCGCCCTCTAATATCTGATGGTGCCTCCTTATACCAGCTGCCCAGACAGATGTTCCTAATTTTGCATATATGTCCAGGAGATAAGAAAGGGACTTTTCTAATGATTTGGAGATGCCGGTGTTGCATTGGGGTGTACAAAGTTAAAAATCATACAACACCAGGTTATAATCAACTAGGTAAAAACAATGACTGCAGATGCTGGAAACCAGATTCTGGATTAGTGGTGCTGGAAGAGCACAGCAGTTCAGGCAGCATCAATGCACTCTGAACTCTTCCAGCACCACTAATCCAGAACACCAGGTTATAGTCCAACAGGTATAATTGGAAGCACTAGCTTTCGGAGAGCCGCTCCTTCATCAGGTGACAACTAGCTAGTGTGCTTCCAATTAAATCTGTTGGACTATAACTTGGTGTTGTGTGATTTTGGAATTTTCTAAGTGATAGTATCGATAACTTTAATCTAGAAGGTTCAAGTTCAAATCCAACCTGAGGTATTGCATTACATATTCAAACTGGTTGATTCAATAAAATTTAAGGAGTCTTATCACACAGTGGTAATATTCCTACCTCTCTACCAGAAGATCTGGGGGTGAGTCACACCTGTCATGAAGGTGTGTTCTGCCAGCTTAGCTAAAATAATCAGCTCTGGGAAAGAGTCACTTTACCCAAAATGTTAACTCTGGCTTCTCTCCACAGATGCTGTCAGACCTGCTGAGCTTTTCCAGCCATTTCTGTTTTTATTTTGCTTCCAGCATCGTCAGTTCTTTCAGTCTTCATTTGGCTAAAACAATCCTTTTTACATATCCTGTAGACCACCATCACAGGAGAGGAGGAAACTACAGTAACATTCAGAGGAGGACGGTCAGATGATATTTATGTCAATAATAAAATAGATAATAAATGTTACTGCATTAATACAAGACTGACAAAGTAGAGTAACTTCCTGTTTAATGAGAAAACAATGGCTTCATGAGCTTTTAAAAGTGCTCCTGAATGGTTTAGTCTCAAAAATACAAATATTTATCGTTAGGTTATGCACATCAGTCTGTCAAATTGTGAGTAAACTGCAGTGATGCTGAGATTAAATTAAACCATTCGAATCTTGTTCACTGAATGATGAGAATCTCATTACTACCCAGCAGGTTTGGCAGTCTACCTGTCACAAAAAGCTGTTTCAGTAACCTAACAGTGGTCTCTACTTGACTTCAGGACATTTTTGAGTGATTGCAAAGATTTTCCTCATGCTGTCTTCATTGACAGTGGGTGCTCCCTGCTGCAGCTCCTACATGTAACTGATCTCAACAAGAGCAGAAATCATGCAGCTCCTACATGTAACTGATCTCAACAAGAGCAGAAATCACATTGGCAAGCAATCATTACCTCCAGGAAGTTAAATAAAAGGGGGAAAAAAATGACCATGTTAACATTGGATTTTTAATTTAGTGATCTTACCAAGGCACGTTCTCTTCTGTAATATGGTAGTGAAGGTGTAACTTGTGTACTCATTGTAAACTTGATGAGCTCAGCACTGAACTCTCTTGGCTTTCAGTCCCCTATGGGCAACACACAGACAGGGGCATGTTACCAGACTTGTTCACAGGCTTCAAATGTGAAGCACAACTTTGCGTTATGTCTTATTCATTCCACCTATGTTTCAAGCTATGCATATTGTTGTTTGTGTAAACATACTTAATCCTGCCTGCTAATCTCAGTGTAACACACTGCTCACTGGCCGTCTTTTCTGAAATAGTCCTGATAAACAGACAGTGCAGGATAGGATACTTCCCAAGCGGGTCAGTATTTTACAAAATGTAGCAATTGTATTGTATCTGCCATTTGGGGATGGAGGACTCCTCATTTCCTAAGGCACACAGCCACCATCCTCTGTCTCTTACTGTCAAGCCAATTTTGTATTCAATTGGCAAGCTGTCCCTGAATCCCATCTGATCTAACTTTACTACCTATAATGCAGAACCTTGTCAAAGGCATTAGTAAAGACCGTGTAGGCAGCACCTACCACTCTGTATTCATCTGTCTTCTTGGCTACATCCTCAAAAAAGTCAATCAAGTTTGTGAGACACGATTTCCGATGCACAAAGCCATGCTGAGTATCAAAAATCAGTCCTTGCCTTTCCAAATGCATGTAAATCCTGCCTCTCAGAATCCCCACTAACAACTTACCCACCATTGATGTCTGGGTTACCGGTCTATAGTTCCCAGGCTTGTCTTTACAGCCTTTCTTAAATAAAGGCACAACAGTAGCCACCCTCCAGTTCTTTAGCACTTCATGAAGCATGGTTATTAAGTTTGCAGATGACACCAAAATTGGTGGTAGAGTTTGCAGTGAAGAAAGTTACCTAAAATTACAAGGAGATCTTGATCAATTAGGTCAATGGGCCGAGGAGTGGCAGAAGTAGTTTAATTTGGATACATGCGAGGTGTTGCATTTTGGTAAGACAAGCAATGGCAGGACTTATCGAGTTAATGGTAGGGCACTGGGGAGTATATTCAGAGACAATTAGGGGTTCAGTTTGAAAGGAGCATCATGGGCACACAGGGTGGTAAAGAAGGTGTTTGGCATGCTTGCCTACATTGCCCAGACCATTGAGGAAAGGAGTTGGGATGTCATGTTGAGGTTGTACAGGATGTTGGTGAGGCCACTTTTGAAATACTGTGTACAGCTCTGGTTGTCCTGCTATAGGAAGGATATTATTAAATTGGAGAGGGTTCAGAAAAGATTTCCAAGGATGTTACCAGGACTGGAGGGTTTGAGTTATAAGGAGATGGGCTAGGATTATTTTCACTGAAGCGTAAGAGGTTGAGGGGTGACCTTATAGAGGTTTATTTTACCTATGGTAGGGGAGTTCAAAACTAGAGGGCATATTTTTAAGGTGAGAGAAGAATTTAATAGGGACCTAAGGGGCAACCTCTTTACACAGAGGGTGGTTCATACGTGGAATGAACTGCCAGAGGAAATAGTAAATGAAGGTACAATACAACATTTAAAAGATCTTTGGACAGGTCATGAATGTGTAAGGTTCAGAGGGATATGGGCCAATCGCAGGCAAATGGGACCAGTTTAGTTTGGGAAACTTCAGTGGTATGGATGAGTTGGACTGAGAGGTCTGTTTCTTTACTATGTGACTCTGTGACATTGCCACCCATGTTCTGTTTAGGCAGCAACACACAGTTATTCAATTCCTCAATTTCAGGTGCATCTCAGATGGAGTTTTAATTAAAGTTGTGAAATGATTTTCAGGAATTAAAATGGCAAATCTCCAGGTTCAGGCATATCCTTATCCTAAGCACAACTGGAGGCATGTACAGACTGGGCAAGCCATACTCGGCAGGCCCCACTGTTCTGGGGCAAATCATACTCCTCAGGCCGCACTACTCTGGGGCAAATCATACTGCGCTGTCCCTGTCACTGGGACTCCATGGTGTTCTGTTAATGATGCCATGCTATCTTCCAAATAAACTGGAAAGTAAATGAAAAGGCACATGGTGCCATTTTCGCCTCCTCAAAGATCACCTTCTCCTGGGTTATAGCTTCGCAAGGGGTTCTCCCTAAATTGTGGGGCCCAGGTCAGTTGTCCCGATTTGCCCTGAACCAGGGATGATTCTGGTCCCAAGAGATAGTTATTAGTCTTTGTAAAGAAATAGCTTTCCTCTGTTTGATGTTGTAACTTAAACTCAATAGACTTCAGGAAAAGTTTAACGTTACACAAAATAATCCACATTAAAGAGCATCGGAGAACATTTCCAAAGTGAAGATGTAATGGGTGTGACATCGCTGTTGTAGGAGTAGTGTCTGCATCTTTCTTCTCTATTAAGATCCTAAAAGCTTTAGTCACCTTTTCTCATGTCTCCAGCTTTGACTTGGTGTCAGTCTTGTTTGGTGCCACGACTGTGAAGTACTTCTCATGCTTTTCTAAGTTTGAGATGTTGTCTTAGTTCTCAAACTCAGGGACACATACAGAACTGAAGGAGGTTATTCAGTCCATCATTTCCCCACTGGCTAACAAAGATCTGAGACACTAATGCTATTTTCCAGCTCCTGGCCCATAGCCCTGGAGGCTATTACAATGTAAGTGAATATATAAATGCTGTTTAACTGTTATGAGAGTTTCTGACTTAAACACCTTTCAAGCAGTGAGTTCCAGATTCTGACCATGCTCTGCATGGTAAAAGTTCTTCTCAACTTCTCTCTTAGCCTTCCACATTTTGCCATAATTCTATGCCCCATAATTTTTGACTGCTGTACTAATAGAAAAAGTGCTTTCCTATCTGCCTTATCCATGCACCTCATAATTCTACATACCAGGTCCCCTCTCAAACTTTGCTGCTCCAAGGAAAACTGCCTCAGACTTTCCGATCTTTCCTCATAGTTCAGACCCTTCAACTTGGGCAGCATCTTGATAAATCTTCTTTGCACTCTCCTGAGTGTAATTGCATCTTTCTTGTAGTGTTGTGTCTAAAACTGCACACAATACTGTGGCCTCACCATTGGTTTATACAGTTCTAGCATAATCTCCTTGTTTTTGTGTTCCCTTCCTTAGCTAATAATCATCTTATCTACATTTCCTACCACATTCAGGGATCTATGCATAGACACAACAAGGTCCCTCTGATCGTTAGCACTTCTAGGTTCCTCCCATTTGTCATATAACCCATTGCCTTGATAACCTTCCCCGAGTATATTAGTATCCATTGAAATCAATAATATGAATTCAGATGGAGAAAACATCAATGGCACAGTGAGATCACACAGGGCTGTTGGTGATTTTGCTTAAATTCTTTTGATTACTGATCTGTGTGGGTGCTACAGGAAGAAAAAGCTTCATTATCGACTGATACATCTGCAGGGGGGCTGTGGTTTCATATTCCTAATGTTTTTCTGTAGCTTCAACTATTCAAATTACTGATCCCACATCACTTAGAGTCATAGAGTCATAGAGATTTACAGCATGGAAACAGACCCTTTGGTCCAACTTGTCCATGCTGACCAGATATCCTAACTTAATCTAGTCCCACTTACCAGCACTTGGCCCATATCCCTCTAAACTCTTCCTATTCATATACCCATCCAGATTCCCTTTAAATGTTGTAATTGTACCAGCCTCACCATTTCCTCTGGCAGCTCATTCCATTCACCCTCTTCATGAAAAGGCTACCTTTAAAATTTTTTCCCCTCTCGCCCTAAACTTCTGCCCTCTAATTATGGACTCCCCCACCCCAGGGAAAATACCTTGTTTGTTTTTCCTACCCATGCCCCTCATGATTTTATAAACCTCCATAAGGTCACCCCTCAGCCTCCGATGCTCCAGGGAAAACAACCCCAGTCTATTCAGTCTCTCCACGTAGCTCAACTCCTCCAACCCTGGCAACATCCTTGTTAATCTTTCCTGAACCGTTTCAAGTTTCATAACATCCTTCCAATAGGAGAGAGACCAGAATTGCATACAATATTCCAAAAGTGGCCTAACCAATGTCCTGTACAGCCGTAACATGACCTCCCAACTCCTGTACTTAATGCACTGACCAATAAAGGAAGGCATACCAAATGCCTCTTCACTATCCTATCTCCCCGCGACTGAACTTTCAAGGAACTATGAATCTTCTTCTCATCCCGCAAACTCTATAAACATCTGATTAGTTTCTTTCTTATAGTGCTAAGCTTTACCCAATAAGCCTCAGGGACAAATTCATAAGTATTGAATATTGGCCTTTTGACAGTTTCATAGACTGCAGGTTGCCTTTTTGACAAACGGATATACATATTCATAGCTGTACCATTTAGGGTACTCTGTAACTTCAAGATCCAAAAATCATTTATCCATTTCAACTTCACAGCTTTCTTTTCAGTTAAATTGAAATATCTTTCATCTCCATCCTCTGTAAAGTTAGGCACTACACACAGATTTCTACTTCAGTCAAATCACCCACCAAGTTACTAACTCTTCCTACTTGCTTTACTCTTTAGTGAATCTTTAATGAATTCCTGCAGTGCATCTGGTCGGCAGTACACACTGCTACTACTGAGCGTCGATGGTGGAGGGAGTAGATGCTTGTGGATGTAGTGTCAATTAAGTGGGCTGCTTTGTCCTGGTATCTAGGTACTGTACTTTGTACCTAAGGTGAATGCCTTGTGTGGTGACAGTTATTCATTTCACTACACTACTGTCCTTTTGTACTTTAGTACACGTGACAATAAGCCTAATTATCATTCTAAGGATAGTGTCAAGCTTCTTGAGTGTTGTTGAAACTGTGCTCATCCAGGCAAGTGGACAATATTCCATCACACTCCTGATTTGTGGCTTGTAAGTAGTGAACAGGCTTTGGGGAGTCAAGAGGTGAGTTACTCACTGCAATATTCATAACCTGTGATCTGCTCTTCTATGTTTACGTGGCAAGTCCAGTTCAGTTTCTGGTTGATGGTAGCCCCTAGAATGTTAATAGTAGGATAATTCAGTGATGGTGATGCCATTGAATGTCAAGGGGCATAGTTACATTATCTCTTATGGTCATTGCTTCCATGTGTGCAACACAAATGTTACTTGCCATTTGTCAGCCCAAGTCTGGATATTGTCCAGATCTTGCTGCATTTGAACATGGACTGCTTCAGTATATGAGGAGTCACAAATGGTGCTGAACATTGTGCAATCGTCGGCAAACATCCCCATTTCTGACCTCATGATGAAGGGAAGGTCATTTAAAAAGCAGCTGAAGATGGTTGGGCCAAGGGCGTTACCCTGAGAAACTCCTGCAGAGATGTCCTGGAGCTAAGATGACTGACCTGCAAAAACTACAATCATGACTGTAACCAGTGGGGAGTTTGCTTCCTGATTCCTATTGATTCCAGTTTTTTTAGGGCTCTGCAATGTCACACTCGGTCAAATGCAGCCTTGTTGTCAAGGGCTGACCCTCTCACCTCCCCTCTGGAATTCAGCTCCTTTGTCCATGTTTGAACCAAGGGTGTAATGAGGTCAGGAGCTGAGTGGACTTGGTGGAACCCAAACTGGGTGTCATTGACCAGGTTATTGCTGAGCAGGTGCTGCTTGACAGCACTGTTGATGACACCTTCCATCAGTTTACTGATGATCAAGAGGAGACTGATAAGGCAGTAATTGGCTGAGTTGGATTTGTCCTACTTTTTGTGTACAGGACATACCTGGGCACAAGCCAGTGTTGTAGCTGGTCTGGAACTGCTTAGCTGGTGATTGTGGAGGACAAGTCTTCAGTACTATTGCCAGAATGTTGTCAGCACCCAAAGCCTTTATGGTATCCAACGCCTTCAAACATTTAACCTCCAGTCTGCCGGCACCACACCTCTGTCTATCAATGATACAACTATCTCAGCAAGAGGCCCAGCAATCACTTCCGTAGCTTCCCACAGAGTTCTAGGGTACACTTGATCAGGTCCTGAGGATTTATTCACCTTTATGCATTTCAAGACTTCCTCCTCTGTAATATGGACATTTTTCAAGATGTCACCATCTATTACCCTACATTCTATATCTTCCATGTCCTTTTCCACAGTAAATACTGATGCAAAATACTTGTTTAGTATCTCCCCCATTTTCTGTGGCTCCACACAAAGGCCACCTTGCTGACCTTTGAGGGGGGCCTAATCTCGCCCTAGTTACCCTTTTGTCCTTAATTTATTTGTAAAAACCCTTTGGATTCTCCTTAATTCTATTTGCCAAAGCTATCTCATGTCCCCTTTTTTCCCTCCTGATTTCCCTCTTAAGTATACTCCTACTACCTTTATACTCTTCTATGGATTCACTCAATCTATCCTGTCTATACCTGACATATGCTTCCTTCTTTTTCCTGAGATATTTGATTCATCGATAGTCACAAGTGAGGTGCCGGAAGACTGGAGGTTGGCGAACGTGGTGCCACTCTTTAAGAAGGGTGGTAAGGACAAGCCAGGAAACTATAGACCAGTGAGCCTGACGTCAGTGGTGGGCAAGTTGTTGGAGGGAATCCTGAGGTTTAGGACGTACATGTATTTGGAAAGGCAAGGACTGATTAGGGATAGTCAACATGGCTTTGTGCATGGGAAATCATGTCTCACAAACTTGATTGAGTTTTTTGAAAAAGTAACAAAGAGGATTGATGAGGGCAGAGCAGTAGATGTGATCTAAAAGGAGTTTGTTAAGGCATTCGACAAGGTTCCCCATGAAAGACTGGTTAGCAAGGTCAGATCTCAGAACTAGCCATTTGGATATAGAACTGGCTCAAAGTTAGAAGACAGAAAGTGGTGGTGGAGGGTTGTTTTTCAGACTGGAGGCCTGTGACCAGGGGAGTGCCACAAGGATCGTTGCTGGGTCCTCTACTTTTTGTCATTTACGTAAATGATTTGGGTGCGAGCATAAGAAGTATGGTTAGTAAGTTTGCAGATGACACCAAAATTGGAGGTGTAGTGGACAGTGAAGAGGGTTACCTCAGATTATAACAGGATCTTGACCAGATGGGCCAATGGGCTGAGAAGTGGCAGATGGAGTTTAATTTAGGTAAATGTGAGGTGCTACATTTTGGGAAAGCAAATCTTAGCAGGACTTATACACTTAATGGTAAGGTCCTAGGGACTGATCAAAGAGACCTTGGAGTGCAGGGTCATAGCTCCTTGAAAGTGGAGTCGCAGGTAGATAGGATAGTGAAGAAGATGTTTGGTATGCTTTCCTTTATTGGTCAGAGTATTGAGTACAGGATAAAAGCAAATTACTGCGGATGCTAGAATCTGAAACCCGAAGAGAAAATGCTGGAAAATCTCAGCAGGTTTGGCAGCATCTGTAAGGAGAGAAAAGAGCTGACATTTCGAGTCTAACTGACCCTTTGTCAAAGCTTTGACAAAGGGTCAGTTAGACTCGAAATGTCAGCTCTTTTCTCTCCTTACAGATACTGCCAGACCTGCTGAGATTTTCCTAGCATTTTCTCTTTTGGTTATTGACTACAGGAGTTGGGAGGATATTTGTTCGGCCACTTTTGGAATATTGCATGCAATTCTGGTCTCCTTCCTATCAGAAAGATGTTGTGAAACCTGAAAGTGTTCAATAAAGATTTACAAGGATGTTGCCAGCGTTTGAGGATTTGAGCTACAGCTTCAGGTTTGAGAGACTGAACAGGCTGGGGCTGTCTTCCCTGGAGTGTCAGAGGCTGAGGGGTGACCTTATAGAGGTTGACAAAATTATGAGGGGCCTGGATAGGATAAATAGCCAAAGTCTTTTCCCTGGAGTCGGGGAGTCCAGAACGCGAGGGCATAGGTTTAGGGTGAGAGGGGAAAGATATAAAAGAGACCCAAGAGGCAACTTTTTCACACAGAGGGTGGTACGTGTATGGAATGGGCTGCCAGAGGAAGTGGTGGAGGCTGGTACAACTGCAACATTTAAAAGGCATTTGGATGGGTATATGAATAGGAAGGGTTTGGAGGGATATGGGGGGCCGGGTGCTGGCAGGTGGGACTAGATTGGGTTGGGATATCTGGTCGGCATGGGCCGGTTGGACCAAAGGGTCTGTTTCCGTGCTGTACATCTCTATGTCCCTATGACTCTATTTCATGATATCTTGTGGAGTGTTTTTCTTGAAGACTGGCATCTATGCAGCTGGGTACCACAGGAGGATGCATAGATGAATCATCCACTCAGTACGTCCTGCTGAAGATGTTCCAAATGCTTAAGCATCATCTTTTGTACTAATGCCCTGGGCTCTTCCATCATTGAGGATGGGAATATTTGTGGGGACTCCTCCTCCAGTGAGTTGTTTAATCATCCACCATCATTCATGACTAGATGTGTCAGGACTCTAAAGCTTAGATCTGATACCTTGGCTCTGGGACCCCTTAGCTCTGCCAATCACCTCTCTATACTATTTGGCATGCAAGTAGACCCTAAGGGGTTAACCATGGGGTACATGTCTCTGGCACAGTGTCTGTCCTGTGGGAAAGGAAGGTGGGAGGGGGGTGGGGATGAGCAGACCATTAGTCATTGGGAACTCCATAGTTAGGGGGACAGATAGGTGGTTCTGTGGGAATGAGAGATACTCATGATCGGTGTGTTGCCTCCCAGGTGCCAGGGTTCATGATGTCTCAGAGGAGAAAGTGAGGACTGCAGATGCTGGAGATCAGAGCTGAAAATATGTTGCTGGAAAAGTGCAGCAGGTCAGGCAGCATCCAAGGAACAGGAGAATCGACGTTTCAGGCATCAGCCCTTCTTCAGGAATGAGGAAAGTGTGTCCAGCAGGCTAAGATAAAAGGTAGGGAGGAGGGACTTGGGGGAGGGGCATTTGGAATGCGATAGGTGGAGGGGGTGGAGGGAGGTCAAGGTGAGGGTGATAGGCCGGAGTGGGGTGGGGGCGGAGAGGTCAGGAAGAAGATTGCAGGTTAGGAAGGTGGTGCTGACTTCGAGGGTTGGGACTGAGACAAGGTGGGGGGAGGGGAAATGAGGAAACTGGAGAAATCGGAGTTCATCCTTTGTGGTTGGAGGGTTCCCAGACGGAAGATGAGGCGCTCTTCCTCCAACCGTCGTGTTGCCATGGTCTGGTGATGGACGAGTCCAAGGACCTGCATGTCCTTTGTGGAGTGGGAGGGGAAGTTGAAGTGTTGACCCACGGGGTGGTTGGGTTGGTTGGTCCGGGTGTCCCAGAGGTGTTCTCTGAAACGTTCCGCAAGTAGGCGGCACGTCTCCCCAATATAGAGGAGGCCACATCGGGTGCAGCGGATGCAATAGATGATGTGTGTGGAGGTGCAGGTGAATTTGTGGCGGATATGGAAGTGTCCCTTGGGGCCTTGGAGGGAGGTAAGGGGGGAGGTGTGGGCGCAAGTTTTGCATTTCTTGCAGTTGCAGGGGAAGGTGCCGGGAGTGGAGTTTGGGTTGGTAGGGGGTGTGGACCTGACGAGGGAGTCACGGAGGGAGTGGTCTTTTCGGAATGCTGATAGGGGAGGGGAGGGAAATATGTCCCTGGTGGTGGGGTCCGTTTGGAGGTGGCGGAAATGACGGCAGATGATACGTTGGACATGGAGGTTGGTGGGGTGGTAGGTGAGGACCAGTGGGGTTCTGTCCTGGTGGTGGTTGGAGAGGCAGGGCTCAAGGGCGGAGGAGCGGGAAGTGGAAGAGATGCGGTGGAGGGCATCGTCGACTACGTCTGGGGGGAAATTGCGGTCCTTGATAAGGAGGCCATCTGGGTGGTACAGTTTTGGAACTGGTCCTCCTGGGAGCAGATGCAGCAGAGACAAAGGAATTGGGAATATGGGATGGCGTTTTTACAGGGGGCAGGGCGAGAGGAGGTGTAGTCTAGGTAGCTGTGGGAGTCGGTTGGTTTATAGTAAATGTCCGTGTTGATTCGGTCACCCGAGATGGAAATGGAAAGGTCTACTACCTTTTATCTTAGCCTGCTGAACTCAGACTCCTCCCTCCCCTTCCTACTACGGTTGGAGGAAGAGCGCCTCATCTTCCGCCTGGGAACCCTCCAACCACAAGGGATGAACTCCGATTTCTCCAGTTTCCTCATTTCCCCTCCCCCCACCTTGTCTCAGTCAAATCCCTTGAACTCAGCACCACCTTCCTAACCTGCAATCTTCTTCCTGACCTCTCCGCCCCCACCCCACTCCGGCCTATCACCCTCACCTTGACCTCCCTCCACCTATTGCATTTCCAACGCCCCTCCCCCAAGTCCCTCCTCCCTACCTTTTATCTTAGCCTGCTGGACACACTTTCCTCATTCCTGAAGAAGGGCTGATGATGAAATGTTGATTCTCCTGTTCCTTGGATGTTGCCTGACCTGCTGCGCTTTTCCAGCAACACATTTTCAGTTCATGATGTCTCAGATCAGGTTTTCAGGATCCTTGAGGGGAAGGCGGAGCAGCCCCAAGTCATGGTTTACATAGGTACTAACGACATAGGTACGAAACGAGATGGGAATTTAAGGCAGAAATTCAGGGAGCTAGGGTGGAAGCTTAGAGCTAGAACAAACAGAGTTGCTATCTTTGGTTTGTTGCCCATGCCACATGCTCGTGTGATGAGGAATAGGGAGAGACAGGTAGCAATAGGGATGCTGCAGGAGGGAGGGATTCAGATACCTGGATAATTGGAGCTCATTCTGGGATAGATGGGACCTTTACAAATGGGATGATGTACACCTGAACCAGAGAGGTACCAATATCCTTGGGGGGACATTTGCTAATGCTCTTCGGGAGGGTTTACACTAATTCATCAGGGGGATGGAAACCTAAATTGTAGTTCCAGTGTCCAGGTCATTGAGAGTAGTAAGGTCAGAAATAAGGTTTCAAAGTTACAAGAGTTCACCGGCAAGCAGGAAGGTGGTTTGAAGTGTGTCTACTTCAACACCAGGAGAATCCAGAATAGGGTGGGTGAACTTGCAGCATGGATTGGTACCTGGGACTTCAATGTTGGGGTCATTTCGGAGATACTGATAGAGCAGGGTCAGGAATGGTTATTGCAAGTTCTGGGATTTAGATGTTTCAGTCCGAACAGAGAGATGGTAAAAGAGGGGTGGTGTGGCATTGTTAGTCAAGGACAATATTATGGCAGCAGAAAGAACGATTGAGGACTCATCTACTGAGATAATATGGGCTGAAGTTAGAAACAGGAAAGGAGAGACCACCCGTGTTGGGCGTTTTCTATAGGCCTCCGAATAGTTCCTGAGGAAGAGCTTATGCTTGAAACATCAACTCTCCTACTCCTCAGATGCTGCCTGACCAGCTGTACTTTTCTAGTGCCACACTTTTTACATTGTTCTAAGTCTGTCCCATTTAGCACAGTGATAGTGTCACACAATACGATAGAGGTTATTCTCAATGTGGTGATGGGATTATGTCTCCTCAAGGACTGTGCCGTGATGACTCTTACTGGTACAGGTTGGGAGTATTCCATCACACTCCTGACTTGTGCCTTGTAGATGGTGGACAGGCTTTGGTGAATGAGGAGGTGAGTTACTTGAGACAGTATTCTGAGCCTCTGGCCTGCTCTTATTGACACTGTATTATCTGACTAGCCCAGTTCAGTTTCTGGTCAATAGTAACCCCAATGTTGATAATGGAGAATCAGCGATAGTAGTGAACATCAAGGAATTGGTTAGATTCTGCCTTGTTAGAGATGGTCATTGCCTGGCACTTGAATGCTACTTGCCACTTTTCAGTCTAAGTCTGTGTGTTATCCAGGTTTTGCTGCTAACGAATATGGATTGCTTCACCATCTGAGGAGTTGCAAGTTATGCTGAATATCTTCAGTGAAAATCTCCACTTCTGACCTTGTGATGAAGGAAGATCACCGATGAATGGTGAACGAGCTAAAGATACTTGGGATAAGAACACCAAAGTAAAGAATGCTTATAGTGAAGTTCTGGAACTCAGATAATTTACTTCCAATAACCACAACCATCTCTCTATATACTAGGTATAACTCTAGAGAGCAGAGAGTTTCTTTCCTGATGACATTGCTTCTAAGTTCGCTGGCGCTTCTTCATACCTTACTGTAAAGACCGTGTCTTTTTATTCTTTTCAAATTTTGCTTCTGACCTGAAATGGAAAAGAACTGTTTCTAAAAAGAAAGCAAGGATTGTTGAGGGATTGCTGCACTTTTTGGAAAACAAGTAACCTTATACCCATTGTAAGGGCTGCTCATCCACGTAGTGGTTGAAGTGTAGTTTACAAAAGAGCTGGAGTCCAGAGTAAGAACAAATGGTGATTCAGCTGCTAATAAATAGTGAGTTGGTCTGTAAATGAGTGACTAGTTATCAATGACAAAAGCCTTCTGCCTGCCAACAACTGTGTGATTGGCCCCAGCTTGGGGCTCTGATCAAAATAGGAAGAAGCCATCCTTTCTCTGCAGGTTCAACAGCTGTCTGTTCTCTGCAGTAAAAGAAGTTTGACATTTGTGCTGTACAGAAGGTTGCCACCTATGAACCCAAGGTGATATCAATGTTGTTTAATCTTTCTTCTTCTACCGTTACATCTGGTGCCTCCTCAGCAACCACAGATAAGCTTGAGGAAGCCTGTTCACTGCTTTACCTCAGATACATGCTGACTGTCCCCTAGTGGTGTTGGAGGTGGGGGGGGTCACCTGTGCACACGTGTGTGTGTGTGTGTGTGTGTGTGTGTGTGTGTGTGTACATGTGTGTATACATGTGTGCATGCGTGTGTGTGTATACGTGAGTTACGTGCATGTGTGTATATGTATGTGCGTGCACGTGAGTCTGTACATGGGTGTGTGTGTACGTGTGTGTGTGTGTACGTATGTGCTTATGTGCATATGTACATGTTTGTGTGTGCATGTGTGTATATGTGTGTGTGCATGTATACATGTGTGTGCATGTGAGACCGTGCGTGTTTATGCTTGTGTGTATGTGTGCGTGTGTGTATGTGTGTACATGTGTGTGTGTGTGTATGTGTATATGTGTGTGAGCGTATGTGAGCATGTGCGTGTATGTGAGTGTGTGCGTGTGTGTGTATACATGTGTGTGTACATGGATGTGTACGTAGGTGTGTGCCTGTGTACATAGGGGTGTGTGTGTTCGTATTTGTGTGTACGTGCTTGTGTACGTAGGGTGGTGTGTGTGTGTGTGTATGTGTGTTTGTGTGAGTGCATGTATGTGTATGTTTGTGTGAGAGCGCGAACTCCTCAGCCTGACCTATTGGGGGCATTTGAGTCCCTCGTAGAGAGGAGGTGGTGTAGGAGGGTACATCCACAATGTTCTGAGGTGACAGTCCCTGGATGTCCGGTTGTCACTCCTCCTCTGTGTTGGTCTAAAATGGCACTCCCTCATTCCTTGAAAGCCTGGGGACCTGGAAGGTGGTCAGTGTCCCTCTTTCTGAGATTGTGAATGAAAGCATCTGTGGTTCACCCAATAATATGGAAAATTCCCCTGGTACACCCTGAATGTGGCTCAAGCAATGGAGTGAAGGTCCATGTAGTGTATAGCCACCAGGCATTAACTGTTCTGCTGAACCTGGTCCTTCTCAGCAGCCTGTACCAGTTCCATGGAGAAAGCCATACATTTGCATTGCAGAGCCACAATATCAGACAGAATGTGGACAGTTCTCTTATGTCCTTCACTCCAATGTATGCCTGAGCTGTGGCACCTCTGCCAGACATTCTCCTACTGCCTCTGCATCTCCATCAGCTCAATAATACCTGAGTTGTGGGACTGGTCACCAATACCGAGCTCAGCAGGAGCGTGTTCTCCAGCAGCCCTCTCTGTGTCAGAGACTTCAGCTGTTTCTTGCTTCTCTTACTGTGGGCCTGTCTCAGTGATCACCAGAGTGTCATCCTGAGCCTATTCTCAGGAGATCACCCAGTAGAAGGGAGTGTCTCTGTGCTGGTGAGCACTTCACTGATGATCAAAAGTAGATAGATGGGGCAATAATTGGCCGGTTGGATTTGTCCTGCTTTTTGCGTACAAATGTACATGGGCAATTTTCCACATTGTCAGATGGATACTAGCATTGTAACTCTTCTGGAGCAGCTTGGTCAGGGGAGCAGCAAATTGTGGAGCACTAGACTTTGGTGAAGTTGCTGGAATGTTGGCCGGGCCCATTGGCTTTGCAGTATCCACGTGGAGTGAATCGAATTGGTTGAAGATTGGTCTCCATGACACTGGGGACCACTAGAGCAGGCCGAAATGGATCATCCATTCGGCACTTCTTCGGGCTGAAGATTGCTGATGAGCCCATGTTGCAGAGAGGGCAGTGGTGTCCGAGTACCTTTGAAACGTGATGCTTGGATGTTGAAGCCTGGAGGGTCTCGATAGGCTTCACAATGTCCTGCCCAGCTGCCCATAAAATTTGGCATTTTACCCGTGCATGAATATGTGGTGAACTGAAAAGAGTATAACCAAAAGGGAAAACCCACCCCACCCCTGAGCAGAAGTCCCTTTACTTTTACAACTGCCTCCACACTTTGTCTCAAAAAAGCCACATTTCTGCCCAGTATGATGAAGCGACTAGCCTCTCCAAACATAACCCAAGCATGTCATGTGATTGGTTCTCATCAAAATGGCACCAGACACTAAGATGATGAATCAGGGTATTTTTACCATTTTTAACCCTTAACCCTCTCCTGCCCAATCATGGGGGGAATTAATATCAGCCCTTTTGATTCAGAAGCCCCTGTGTATCTTCAGCTGCAGATACACTTGCAGAGATAAATGTTTTGATTCATTTCTGTCCAACTAACATGTCAGAATTCCACACCAAACTCACGAGCCATGGGTTCCAGGAGAATTGCCATGTCTGCCCAGCAACATCCAATCGGGGCAGAACTGCTTGAGAATAACAGTAAAACTATTGACTGATATGGAATAAAGACGTTGTGCTAGCTTCCGGGCTACCTCAGCAATTGTGTTGTGATGATGACATAAAACCTGAACTTTTGTGAAAGGAAAGTCCGTGTTCGTCCTAAAAGCTGTAGTGACAGTTATAAGCAGACTGCATACGAACATAAGAATTAGAAGCAGGAGTAAGCCAATCTGCCATTCAGTACAATCACTGCTGATCTCATCTTGACCTCAGTCCACTTTCCTGTCCACTCTCCATAGCCCTTCAACCCACTACTCATTAAAGATCTGCCTGACTCTTGCCTAACTTTACTCAAAGTCCCAGAAACCACGGCACTCTGGGTAATAAATCCCACAGATTCACACACCTTTGTAAGAAGTACTAGTGTGACCTAACATCCTGGGAAGTCCAATGTTCCACTGTTGACAGAAAAGGGAAATCATCAGTATCCTATCCAATATGTGCCTTGCCCCTCACACAGTTTACTGGTGTTTTTTTTACACAGAGATAATCCAATGCAACAGTGTATCACCCCAGGCGAATTACCATAGAAACCCTACAGTGTGGAAGTAGGCCATTCAGCCCATTGAGTCCACAATGATACTCCATAGAGCACCCCACCCAGACCCACCCCTACCCCTGTAACTCTACATTCCCCATAACTAATCCACCTATCCTGCATATTCCTGGACATTATGGGGCAATTTAGCTTGGCCAAACCACCTAACCTGCACGTCTTTGGATTGTGGGAGGAAAGCAGAGCACCCAGAGGTAACCCACGCAGACACAAAGAGAATGTGCAAACTTCACACAGTGGCCTGAAGCAGGATTCAAACCCAGGTCCCTGGTGCTGTGAAGCAACAGTGCTAACCACTGAGTCACCGTGCCACCAATTCATTACATTTGAATTTTGTGAGGTTTGGAAATGCTGTACCTGCTTTAATTCTAGGTAATTGGTGCACAAATCCTCAGTCAGCAAACCAAGATCTGTTATTATATACATCTTGAGAAATAAGATAATTAATTGGAACATTGATTAAACTTTTATGCCACTTTGAAAGCTTCACTATATCTGTCTGTAGACCCCTGAAGGCAAACCCTTGGGCTAGCCTACAGTAACCAATGATGTTTTTGAAGGCTACAGCCAAAAACACTTTATAAGCAGAGAATAAAGAGTGATTATTCTACATTCGGCTTTGCAGTGCTAGCTCCAAATGTGTTTAATGATAACTCTGAATATCAGGAGTAGAAGGTGTTCTGTTCCTTTCCTCAGTGCTAATTAACATCCCTCACCTTCATGAGTACAATTTGCCAAAAATGAAAAAAAAAGTGTCAAGGTGAGTCAGTTAGCAGTTTACGTATCAATCAATCTGAATCAAATAATTTATTTAATGTTCAATATTTCATAACAGTTACCAAATTGTATGATCATTTCATTAAATACATATGCACTTTTGCTTATTATGGCAAGATACTAATATTCTCTTTTATAAATTATAATTGAACAGTTTTGAGAATTCAGTTACAATATTTTAGTTTTATAATCAGTTTGTTTCTTTTTTGCCATATAAAACCGTACACTAGTGCAATTCTTCATGCTGTTACATTTCTGAATGTTTTAATCTCTACAAAATGTTAAATAATGGGTTCCATTAAAGCTGATTAAAGCTGGGACTTCAAAAGAGTATATTCAATTTTGACGTAATTTATATGTGACATGGTTTAAATATTCACAGCTATCATCTAATAAAGTATTTCTCTCCAGTGAAAACAAAGTCGTGCACGTTAATAATTATGTCCTAGGCAGTACGTGAATCACATGTAATATAAAGAGTTATTGGACCAAAGACAGCAATTATATAATTAGAATAAATACCTATTTGACTTAAATATCTGCAATTTGTTAATAATCTGACCAGGAAAACAAAGAAATACAAGGGACCTTTGAAGTGAAATGTCTGAAGCATTTGAATCTAATGCATGGATTTCAGTGCTTTCAGCATTAAAGCTTCAATCATCTACCCAGCTGCACTGTATGATAAGCCTGGGATTTAGCAAGTCCACAAACATTAATAGGAAATGTCTTAAACATTGCTCTCTTTATCTTGATCATTACTTTGCTCCAGTGATAATAATAGTGCTGATGCAGCAACATCTGAACAAGCACAAAATAAGTTATTGCTCACCTTGATAAGGCTGCATAATTCATGTTTACAGAAAGAAAGCTGCTGTTTTGGTTTTTAGTTAGCAATACATTATTACAACTGGGCCTTGCAAGTCATAGTTACTGGTTAAACATGATAGGAAGGATGCATATTCCCTTGCCTTCTCTACTTCTTGTCAATTAAGTTATTTTTGAGCACGAATTCAAGCTTGAGCACAAATTCATGGCAGAAGAGTTGAATTGGTACTTTAGATCTGTCTTCACTGGGGAAGACACCAGCAATCTCCCAGATGTAGTAGAGGCTGAAAGACCTGAACTGAAGGGAATTTATAATAGGCAGGAATTGGTGTTGGAGCGACTGTTTTGTCTGAAGGCTGATAAGTCCCCAGGACCCGATGGTCTGCATCCCAGGGTACTGAAGGAGGTGGTTCTAGAAATCGTGGATGCATTGGTGATCATTTTCCAATGTTCTGTAGATTCAGGATCAGTTCCTGCGGATTGGAGGGTGGCTAATGTTGTCCCACTTTTTAAGAAAGGAGGAAGAGAGAGAAAACAGAGAATTATAAACGAGTTAGTCTGATCTTAGTGGTGAGAAAAATGCTAGAGTCAATTATAAAGGACGAAATTATGAAACATCTGGATAGCAGTAAAAGGATAGGTTAGAGTCAGCATGGATTTATAAAGGGAAAATCATGCTTGACTAATCTTCTGGAATTTTTTGAGGATGTAACTCTGAAGATGGACAAGGGAGATCCAGTGGATGTAGTATACCTGGATTTTCAGAAAGCCTTTGATAAAGTCCCACATAGGAGGTTAGTGAGCAAAATTAGGGCGCATGGTATTGGGGGAAAAGTACTGACATGGATTGAAAATTGGTTGGCTGACAGGAAACAAAGAGTAGTGATAAACGTTCCCTTTCAGAATGGCAGGCGGTGACCAATGGTATGCCGCAGGGATCAGTGCTGGGACCGCAGCTTTTTACAATGTACATTAATGATATAGATGAAGGTATTAAAAGTAATATTAGCAAATTTGCTGATGACACAAAGCTGAGTGGCAGGGTGAAATGTGAGGAGGATGTTAGGAGAATACAGGGTGACCTGGACAGGCTAGGTGAGTGGACAGATGCATGGCAGATGCAGTTTAATGTGGATAAATGTGTGGTTATCCACTTTGGTGGCAAGAACAGGAAGGCAGATTACTACCTAAATGGAGTCAAGTTAGGTAAAGGGGCAGTACAACAAGATCTAGGTATTCTTGTACATCAGTCAATGAAAGCAAGCATGCAGGTATAGCAGGTAGTGAAGAAGGCTAATAGCATACTGGCCTTCATAACTGAGGAATTGAGTATAGAAGCAAAGAGGTCCTTCTGCAGCTGTACAGGGCCCTGGTGAGACTGCACCTGGAGTATTGTGCACAGTTTTAGTCTCTAAATTTGAGGAAAGACATTCTGGCTATTGAGGGAGTGCAGCATAGGTTCATGAGGTCAATTCCCGGAATGGCGGGACTATCTTACGCTGAAAGATTGGAGTGACTGGGCTTGTGTACACTTGAGTTTAGAAGGCTGAGAGGGGATCTGATTGAGACGTTTAAGATTATTAAAGAATTGGACACTCTGGAGGCAGGAAGCATGTTTCCGCTGATGGGTGAGTCCCGAACCAGAGGATACAGTTTAAAAATAAGGGGTAGGACACTTAGAACAGAGTTGAGGAGAAAATTCTTCACCCAGAGAATGTTGGGTGTATGGAATGCTCTGTCCCAGAAGGCCGTGGAGGCAAAGTTTCAAGAGTTGGATAGACCTCTTAAGGATAGTGAAATCAAGGGTTATGGGGATAAGGCAGGAACAGGATACTGTTTGAGGATGATCAACCTTGATCATAATGAATGGTGGTGCTGGCTCGAAGTGCAGAATGGCCTACTCCTGCACCTATTGTCTATTGTGAGTTGATTAGCTGCATCAAATAATGTTTACTAATTTGGCAGATCTTCAGATAATGTCAGACTGAATTTTCTGTGAATCACAATCATAGAAGGAAGGGTTTCTAACAAATAATAAGGCTCATGTTTACAAGACTGTATCGATACAACAGAAATAGGAGCGGAAGCATCCACTTCTATTGATCCTGCCATTTTGCTTGGGTCCTGCTTCTTTTTATTCAGCTTGTACATGCTCTTCAAATTACATAATTCAGTGGTTCCATGATGTACAATTCAACTGGGATCAAGATAGGATTCTGATGGATCTCTATTGTAAACTCTCTGATGGATTGCATGCTGGAAATGGAGTGGAATCCAGTTCTGCTGGAAGCCTGATACTGAATTTTCCCCTTTGACATTAAATGCAGAGCAAGAGAAAAACCATCAGAACAACACTGTACTTGCTACAGCACTCTGCTGTCCATTTGCTTCTCCAGTGCTAATATAACACACCCACACAGCCACACAGATCTTTGGTTTCGGAATGACAACGTTTCCAATCTGACCTCGAGGAAGTTTGGACTGAGAGGAAACACACTTGTGCATTCGTATGTATAAATTGAACAGTCATATTCCTTGTGACTCCCTTGCATTGTAGTGAATGCAAGATGAAGTATCAGAATAAAACGCATAAAGGGTCACACACTATGAGCTACTGAAAGAAACTGGTTCACTCTGTGCAGGTCCATACCTTGTGTGATGCATTTTGCATTGTTACTTTCCCTTTTTAGCATTATCCTTCTCCTCAATCTTTCATCTAATAAATTATTTTCTTTGTAGGTTTGATTATGGTAGACTTACAGCTGCTCATTTACTTACAATGACCTCTTACTGCATTTTTATTTGGTGTAATTCTGTACTTAAGAGAAAACATAAACAATCATTTTCCATTAAAAACAAGCAAAAAATCAAAGATGAGTCCTTTGAAATCATGATACTTAAGTAGTCCAAATGATTCAATGCATATTTTGTCCAGCTCATAATGGACCTGGGCAAAAGTGAGGACTGCAGATGCTGGAAATCAGAGTCGAAATTAGAGTGGTGCTGGAAAAGCATAGCAGGACAGGCAGCATCTGAGGAGCAGGATAATTGACGTTTTGGGCAAAAGCCCTTCATCAGGAATGAAACATGATGGACCTGAGCAATGGACTGATGATCTTGTACATAATTACAAGAAATAGTCAGAAATAGAGAAACCAGGACAAGGTATGCTCCAAAAACAGTCAAGAAGCTTGACAACATCCTGGATAAATCTATTTGATCCTTACAGCACATGGACTGCAGCACTTCAACAAAGTGATTCAGCAGAGTCTTCTCAAGGGCAATTAGGAATGGGTGATAATTGCCATCAATGTTCATATCCCAAGAACTAACTTCTAAAATAAAAATTCAAGCTAAAATTGCTATGCAACAAATAAACTCTTTCTCGGTAAGTGCAACTTCTGAACAAACCAAGCACAAATCAAAAAAGTGAATGAAACAAAGGTTTAAGAGTTAGATGCTTAAAGTGTTGTGAAAGGAAACAAATGAGTGATCAAAACACCCCAAACATGCTCTCAATCTTGGACCCATTGCAATACTCTCATCCTTGAGTTTGCAATTTATGGGTTCAAGCCCTAGTCTAGGACATGTTGATATAACACAGCCTGACCTTAAAGCACAATACTGGGAGAGAACTACAGGAGGCAGTGCTTTTTGAATGTGGTTTAAACTGAGGTTCTCATCTGCTGCTTCAGGTGGATGTAAAACAATCCGATGACTCAAAGAGGAGCAGGAGAGCTCTCCTGATGACCTGACTAATAGTAACCTGTAAGGCAACATTATTGAACCAGATAATCAGGTGGTCTACCTCATGAGCTGCTAACCTGGTGAAACGAGAGCAGGACAAAAAAGTCACTATATGTAGTTTAACCAAACCGTATCTCTCATAGAGAGAGAGCGACGATTGCTTGTGGCTTAACCTGAAGGTCAGCACACCTCAGATGAATGGAAAGGATGAGAAGGAGAGTCCTTCATGGTAATCTCAGCCAGTGTAGGAATTAAACCCACACTGTTGGCATCACTCTGCATTGCAATCCAGCCACCCAAGCTAACCAATCTCACACTGAGTATTAGAGGCTCTGCCATGGACTGACTCACAAGAAAAGAATTAGCATCCTTCCAAGGTTTCACAGATGTCAGTCTTCAGCCAATTCAACTCACTCCATTGGGATCAAGGAAGAACTGAACACACTAGATCCAGCTAAGGCTATGGGCCCTAACTATTGGAAGAGGCAAAATACGTTGGGACAATTCTTTTCCCTGGAGTGTTGAAGGCTGAGGAGTTACCTTCTAGAGGTTTATAAAATCATGAGGAGCATGGATAGAGTGAATAGCCAAGGCCTTTTTTTCCCAGGGTGGGGAGTCCAAAGCCAGAGGGCATAAGTTCAAGGTGAGAAGAGGAAGATTTAAAAGGACCTGAGGGGTAACATTTTCACGCAGAGACCGGTGTGTGTCTGGAACAAACTGCCAGCGGAACTGGAGGAAGCGAGTACATTTACAACATTTAACAGGCATCTGGATGGGTATATGAATAGGGAGACTTTGGAGGAATATGGGCCAAATGGGACTGGGTCAGATGCTTGTCTTCATGGATGAGTTAGATGAAAAGATTTGTTTCTCTGCTATATGACACTATCGTGCTCTACAATTTGCTGCACTGTTAGTCAAGTTGTTCCTGTGTGGCTAAAATGTTGCATTCTATTTATCTTTGAAACTAATCTGTTTTATTACACACCTCTAGAGTAGGTGAGACCTGAATCTAGGCCCAAAGTAGGGACAATACCATAGTCATGGTAACTATGAACCTATGTCCCCAAAGCATTAGCCTCTGGATAACTAGTTCAGTGACATTTTCAATATGTCACCCCTTCCTCCTTAATACTGGCTCCTACCCAACAAAATACAAATTTCCCAAATGTATTCTGCCCACATAAGCAAAACAAATGCAGTTTCTGCCCCATCAATCTAACCTCAAACATCCAGAAGATGGAAGTTTTGCAAAACTGTTGCAGAGTGGCATTAACTCTTGAGACACCTGCCCCCACAGTGATCAATTTGGATTAATTGGGACTATTTGACTACAACCAGTATTAAAGTCTTGATCAAAATGTGGAAAAAGAACTGAATTCCAGGGGTGAGACTAGAGTAACTGCACTTGATATCAAGATTGCTTTTGAATAAGTAGGAAATCAAGGAATTAAAGTCAGTGTGACTCAAAGGAAAATCTCACCATTGGTTGTAGTCAGAGCAGGAAGGGAAATGATCGCGGTTGTCAGTGACTTAATACATTAGTTTCAGGATCCTGAGTTTCTCAGGGTAATGTTCCAGGCATAACCATCTTCTTCTGCTAAATCAAAGGCCTTCCTCTACCTTAAGATTAGAAGCAGGATTTAAACTGTGATTACATGTCTCTTGTTATCACAGAATCCCTACGGACCATTCAGCCCATCAAGTCCACACTAACCCACCAAAGAGCATCCCACTTTATCCCTGTATTTCCCATGGCCAAACCACCTAACTTGTATTTTCTTGGACTGTGGGAGGAAACCAGAGCACCTGGAGAAAATGCATACAGACAAGGGGAGAGAATATGCAAACTCAAACTCCACACAGTCGCCCAAGGCTGGAATTGAACCTGATCCTTGGTACTGTGAGACAGCAGTGCTAACCACTGAGCCACCACGCCACCCTAATTCACAGCTGTTTAGATTCTGAAGCAGTCCATATCCAAGAGCAGCACTATCTGGACACCATTCAGGCTTGGGGTGAAAAGTGGCTAGTTGCATTTACCTCTACTTCAAGTCCAGGGAGTGACCACTTCAACAAAGAGAATCTGACCCTCTTTCTCTGTCATTGAATCACTGAATCCCATATCATCAGCATCTGGGATTACCATTCACCAAAACTTGAATTGGAAAATCCACAGAAAGACAGTGGCAACAACAGCAAGTCAGAGGCTAGGATTCCTGCAGTAAATATCTCACCTCCAGATCCCCCAAAGCCTGTTCACCATCTACTAGGCGCAAATCAGGAGTGTGATGGAATACTCTTCACTTGCCTTGAGGAGTGAAGCTCCAACAACATTGAAGATGCTCGACATCATTCTGCTCACTTTGACTGGACACCATTCATCAAGTTAAGCATTCTGTCCATCCATTATCGGTATACTGCCTGTATCCACAAGATTCAACAGCAAGAACAGAGAAAGGCTACTTGGACATAACCTGTCAAATTCATGATTATACCATCCAGAAGGACAAGGGCAACAGGTGGAAATGCAACTCCATCACCTGCTAGTTTCCTTCCGAGTCACACGCCATTCAGAACTGAAATTTTATTACTTTATTGTTCCTTCATTGCCACTGGGTCAAAATCCTGGAACACCCTTCCTCCTTAGTAGCTCTCTGAGTATACCAAAAACATATGGACTACCCAGTTCAAGAGTGAAGCTCAAGCACAATTAAGGAGGAAGAGTATGTATTTCTAGCTTTTGGAGATTAAGAATGTAAAAGTTAAACGGATGAACAAGCTCAATATTGTCACATAAACAGAAAGAAAATTTAGAAGGAGAGATAGTGATGCAAAACAACTCTAACATCCTGTCTAATAAACAAAAGACCTGCAGATTCTGTAAATCATAAACAAAACCAGAAATTGCTGGAAAAGCTCAGGCAGCAGCTCTTAAGAGAAATCAGAATTAATGTTTCATGTCATTCTGAGGAAGGGTCACTTGACGCGAAACGTAAACTCTGATTCTGCCAGACCTGCTGAGCTTTTCCAGCAATTTCTGTTTTTGCTTGTGACATCCTTTGTTTTAAAGACATCCTCTCTTTGATATCAGCATCACTGGCAAGGCCAACATATGTTGCCCATCCTTGGTTAGTCTTGAACCGAGAGGCTTGCTAGGGCATTCCAGTGGGCAGTCAACCACATTGCTGCGGCTCTAGAGTCAGAAGTAGGCCACAGCAGGCAAGGCTGGGAGATTTCCTTCATCAAAAAGATCTGAGTGAACCATGTGGTTCTATCCAACAATCAGAGACAATTGGTCACTTTCATGGAGATTCACTTTATATTCCAGAGTTAGTAACAGAATTCAAAATTCATGACTTAGAGAGATGTGCAAGAAAGGCATTAAAATAGCTTCTTTAACAAAAAAGACCAATTTGCATGTTTTAGATTCAAGACTTCTTAAAAGGAACAGAGACATTTGGCACTGAATTGGCAATAGTTTCTTGGAAAAAGTTTCAGTATCAGAGGTGGTTACTATTTATGTGTTGCTTTTAGCAATGCAATACTGTAATATTTCTGATAAAAAGTGTTAAATTGCGTTGGAAAGTTAATTTTGAAACATAAATTGTCCTAGACTATGCTTAAAAATAGACCAAATTTAGCTGATGGTATCAAAGATGGGTATATCTGTTCTGGTCTCTGACCAAAAGCAGATCCAATTCATAGCACTATGACTCCCCCCAAAGGTAGGGGAGGAGGCAGGTACTAAATCCACCTCAGTCAGAACCAAACTCTGTGTCGTTATCACCAAATTGTAAAAAAAATGATGATGGAAGCTGCAATTATTATTCCACCACGTGGCGACTAGGAGTCTCTCCACTCTTACTACCTGCCATTGGTGAGAGTTTGAGGGATTTACAGCTTGGCAGTGAACCCATTGGACAACCTCTCTCCTCACTAGTTGAAAGAAAACAAGAATTAGTGGAAATGGGTAATTTCTATCCTTGGTTGTTGAGAATTTAAATCATAAAGAAAAGTATCAGAAACATAATTTGTTTGATTTTGAAATCACTTTGAGGTGACTTGATAAGCATTTGTCAAGATTTTGAAAGATGTTATCTACTTTGGAGCAGTGGAACAGAAACAGATCTTTCTATCTCACCAATCCATACCACTTGAACCTCCTCCCATCTTTTCTCATGTGTTACAGAGCTGGGTAGAACGATAGGGAAAGCAGAATGTGTTTCCTTTAAGAGGAAACATTCTCTTTAAGTTTAGAGTTCAGCAGTGAAGGGAACAGGCTGTTCTAAAATGGAAACATCTAACAGTTGGCTTTGTTAATGGATACCTGAGGTTTGCTGCTGTGTTGACGACAAGTTGAATTTGACCAATTAATTTAACCACACACTCAGCCATTCAAAGCCAATTGAATATTAAAAACTGACGGTGAAACCAATCATGTTGTAAGAATTTGTTGCATCATCAGGAATATATAAAACCGGGAATTTTGAAAATTGTGATAGAGAGCCAACTATCACCTGAAGAGTAAGTATCAGGCTCACACAGAAATCTTTAAGCTCTCTAAAAAGATCCATCAGAGGTACCACAGTATTTCCAGCTCAAAATCCTTACCGGGGAATCGTCAGAAGAAAGGCGTTTGTGACATGAGATCAACAGAAGGAAGATTGAAGATAAGGTGGAGAAGAACTTAGACTGTGTGAACTTGGAAAGATTAAGTTTTAATTTTCTTATTAATTGGACTTATACAGGTGGGACTTATGTTTCTTTGAACAGCATTCATTCCAGTAGAATTTAGTTGTGTTAGGGAATAGTTTGCACTTAGGGAAAAATTGTCCAGTTTGATAGTAATTCTGTTAAATTGTTTATTGTTAGAGTTGAATAAATAAATTGTCATTTGTTACTAATAAAGTGGAGATCAGGGAGTCTCTTTCCGTTTAAGTCACTTTAACAGATCACAAGGCAAGGCGATCTTCTCTGGGTTCTGGATTAGTGGTGCTGGAAGAGCACAGCAGTTCAGGCAGCATCCAAGGAGCTTCGAAATCGACGTTTCGGGTAAAAGCCCTTCATCAGGAATAAAGGCAGAGAGCCTGAAGGGTGGAGAGATAAGCTAGAGGAGGATGGGGGTGGGGAGAAAGTAGCATTGAGTACAATAGGTGAGTGGGGGAGGGGATGAAGGTGATTGGTCAGGGAGGAGAGGGTGGAGTGGATAGGTGGAAAAGGATGATAGGTAGGTAGGACAAGTCCGGACAAGTCATGGGGACAGTTACTGAGCTGGAAGTTTGGAACTAGGGTGAGGTGGGGGAAGGGGAAATGAGGAAACTGTTGAAGTCCACATTGATGCCCTGGGGTTGAAGTATTCCGAGGCGGAATATGAGGCGTTCTTCCTCCAGGCGTCTGGTGGTGAGGGAGTGGCGGTGAAGGAGGCCCAGGACCACCATATCCTCGGCAGAGTGGGAGGGGGAGTTGCAATGTTGGTACACAGGGCGGTGTGGTTGATTGGTGCGGGTGTCCCGGAGGTGTTCCCTAAAGCGCTCTTCTAGGAGGCGGCCGGTCTCCCCAATGTAGAGGAGACCGCATCGGGAGCAACTGATACAATAAATGATATTAGTGGATGTGCAGGTAAAACTTTGATGGATATGGAAGGCTCCTTTAGGGCCTTGGACAGAGGTGAGGGAGGAGGTGTGGGCGCAGGTTTTACAGTTCCTGCGGTGGCAGGGGAAGGTGCCAGGATGGGAGGGTGAGTTGTAGGGGGGCATGGGCGGTCTCATCTACATTGGAGAGACTGGACGCTTCCTAGCAGAGCGCTTTAGGGAACATCTCTGGGACACCTGCACCAATCAACCACACTGCCCCATGGCCCAACATTTCAACTCCCCCTCCCACTCTGCCGAGGACA
The DNA here is from genome assembly GCF_047496795.1 of Chiloscyllium punctatum. Lineage (NCBI taxonomy): Eukaryota > Metazoa > Chordata > Chondrichthyes > Orectolobiformes > Hemiscylliidae > Chiloscyllium > Chiloscyllium punctatum. Next base: position 34,090,120 of record NC_092749.1, on the reverse strand, counting down.
TGGAGGTCCTGGGCCTCCTTCACCGCCGCTCCCTCACCACTAGACGTCTGGAAGAAAAACGCCTCATCCTCCGCCTCGGCACGGGCAGCATGGTGGCACTGTGGTTAGCACTGCTGCCTCACAGCGCCTGAGACCCGGGTTCAATTCCCGCCTCAGGCGACTGACTGTGTGGAGTTTGCACATTCTCCCCGTGTCTGCGTGGGTTTCCTCCGGGTGCTTCGGTTTCCTCCCACAGTCCAAAAATGTGCAGGTCAGGTGAATTGGCCATGCTAAATTGCCCGTAGTGTTAGGTTAGGGGTATGGGTGGGTTGCGCTTCGGCGGGTCGGTGTGGACTTGTTGGGCCGAAGGGCCTGTTTCCACACTGTAATCTAATTTAATCTAATGTAAAACACTTCAACCCCAGGGCATCAATATGGACTTCAACAGTTTCCTCATTTCCCCTTCTCCCACCTCACCCTAGTTCCAAACTTCCAGCTCAGCACTGTCCCCATGACTTGTCCAGACTTGTCCTACCTGCCTATCTCCTTTTCCATCTACCCACTCCACTCTCTCCTCCCTGACCTATCACCTTCATCCCCTCCCCCACTCACCTATTGTACTCTATGCTATTTTCTCCCCACCCCCACCCTCCTCTAGCTTATCTCTCCACCCTTCAGGCTCTCTGCCTTTATTCCTGATGAAGGGCTTTTGCCCGAAAGGTCGATTTCGCTGCTCCTTGGATGCTGCCTGAACTGCTGTGCTCTTCCAGCACCACTAATCCAGAATCTGGTTTCCAGCATCTGCAGTCATTGTTTTTACCTCGTTGATCTTCTCTGGGTGTCTTGGTTTTAATTATCAGAGGAGTGTTGACCTCCTCTGTGTAACACATGTAAATCTACTATCACCACCATCTATTCTCCTCTCAGGCTATTGTTTGTCTAGCTTCTCCTTAATTGTATAGATACTATTTGCTTTGACTACACCTACATTCTTACCACTCCATGTGTAAAGACTTTTCTATTGGATTTCTAAGTGACCATCTTACGCTGCTGATCTCTAGGTATGGTGATCACAACAAAAGGCGTTATTCATTCTGCATCCATATTTTAAATTTAACCATTGGGCCAATCCCTCAGACCATTTTTTTCCAACAGCAAAGAGACCCAAACTGTCAATTCTTTCCTGATATGTATATGCATGCATTTCTCGTATTATCATTGTGAATATAATTGGCACCAGCTCCACGCCCTCTCTCTTTTGTTTATAATGTGGTGGTCAGAACTGTAAAGAATGTGACCTAACCAAGATTCAACACTTAGTTGGCATAATTTCCCTACTTTTCAATTCCATTTCTCTAGAAATAAAGCCTGGTGTATTCCAAGATCCTAGTGTCCCTTTACTTCACCTCTACTTGCACCTTCCAAATTGTAAGTAACCTCCCTATTCTTCGGACCAAAATGTACTATCTGACGGTTATTTATGTTAAACTTTGCCAATTATTTTCTCACTGTGCAAGTTTATTAATGTTCATGAAGTCATGACCACCAGTCCACAATGTAGTCACTGAACTGAATTAATATTGCTCAGCAGGTGCCCTTTTTAATTTGTAGTAATTTATGTTAAAATAAATCAGTAAACAAGCTTTCTTTCTAGTAATAAGTGTACACACTATCACCAAAGGTTATATAAGAATAAGGAGAGAAATTAACTAAATAAAAAGATGCTAAGATGAAAACAAGTGCAGAGAAGATGAAGGAAACCCACAAGGAGAAATTCCCAGTCAGTTTCTCTGATTCTTCACTAGGGATTGTAGCTCAATTTCCCTTGTTACTAAAGTAGAGGGGTTAACAGAAAGAACAAAGAGGTCCTTTTTTCTTTAACAGAAACAGTCAGGAGTCTTACATTATTTCATATTGATAGATTCTTCTTTTGAAAGTCAAATAAGTTAAAACTTAGACAAGTCTCAGTCCAACCTTAGGTTACCAGTAAGGTCATTCAAACCCAGTAAAATTGAGCCAAGTAACAAGGGCATTTTTTGTAGAGAGAGGTTTAAGGGAAACAGTGAGAGGATGCGTTTGACATTAATCAAATAGATGCATTCAATATAGATCAATCAGTATAGATAGATATCCTTACCCCAACCCACACACACCAAGCCCTATTATCACATGGTCCGCTATTACACACAACCCATTGTTAGCCACTAAGAGTCCCCACTAGATCTAATCAGCCTCCTCCCCTGAATGTTATCCACTCCTTTGTCTGTCCATCTGTTCTTCAGTCTCTTTGGGCTCTATCTCCACCCATCGATTACCCCATACCCCCTCTCCACACCCTATCTTCTGCATAAAAACCAACATTTTCTTAGCTGCAAAAATAGAAGTTGCTGGAAAAGCTCAGCAGATATGGCAGCATCTGTGAAGACAAATCAGAGTTAATGTTTCGGGCCCAGGTTCTGAAAGAAGTATCACTGGACCTGAAACGTTAACTCTGATTTCTCTTCACAGATGCTGTCAGATCTGCTGAGCTTTTCAAGCAGTGTCTATTTTTGTTTCTGATTTCCAGCATCTGCAGTTCTTTCGATTTTTAATATAGATGCACATGTTGGACCCAATGGGCCAGATTTCAGCTCTGTATAACTCAGTGGCTATTTCAAATAAGTTAAAAATCTTATTCAAATTAACATTTTCCTGTTACAGATCTTCTAATGCTTTATCAAACTGTTCAGCAATGTTGCTGCCTACTTCTGGTGCAGGCAGGACTTGAACCCAGGATTGGCTGGGTTCAAAAGTAACCACCCTACTATGGTACCACATGAGCCCTGCAATGCTTTCAGCAATGAAGGTGAGAGGAAGGGGCTGATGATGGTAGCATTGTGCAGCATGTTCAAGAGATGATGCTTTTGTACATCAGGCAACTGTAAGTCATGCTGCGAATTACTCAGCAACGCGAGGGAATGATCTGTTATTTCCTACCGTGAAAGAATTTGGGTTTTAAGCAGTTAATATTAGCCAAACCCAAGTCATTTTTGTCTCATTTTGCTCAACCTTCCCCACTACCATTGCACTTTAAACTGATTATTGTTGTTTGAACAGACTAATTAAGGTCGAAAATGTGTGGGTTAAAGTAACAAACGTTTCTCGCATTGCACATTTTGCAGCCTGATCGAGCACATCTGAGGAATAAAATCAATAGGCACTGCAACCCATTATCAGTTACAATTCTTATTAGCCAGAAGCTGTAATGTGGAAGATGCAGGCAGTAGGCACAACTTTATTTCAGAAGATAGCTAATGACTTCATTCCAGACTGCAAACGAGTCAGCCAATTCACCATTGATCTTTTCCTATAAATAATGTGATAGATATCGCAGCCAGTTTAAAGGCTAAATTACAAAGTCTGCTTCAGAAACGAAGCCTCACTGCAACAACAGATGTTTACTTTGTGAACATTACTGATTGCAGATTCCATTAAAATGCGTCAAATTAGACCACGATTTGGAGGAACTAGTTTTGGATTGGGGTGAACAAAGTTAAAAATCACACAACACCAGGTTTAAGTCCAACAGGTTTATTTGGAAGCACTAGTTTTTGGAGCACTGCCCCTTCATCAGGTAGTTCTGGAGTATAAGATCGTAGGACACAGAATTTATAGCAAAAATTTATAGTGTGATGTAACTGAAATTATATATTAAAAAACACCTGGATTGTTAAATAAGTCTCTCATCTTTTAGAATGGGCATGTTGGTTTCAGTTCTTTCATATGTAAATTTCAGAACTTTCTTAAAGTTACATTCTCAAGTGAACTTTAAAGCGACTGCTGGACATGCACATGGATAGCAGTGAGTTGAGGGGTGTGTAGGTTAAGTTACTATATTTTACATTAGGATTAAATCTCAGCACAACATCGTGGGCCAAAGGGCCTGTTCTGTGCTGTACTTTTCTAAGTTCTAATAAGTGTCATGTTGGCCCAGATAATGCATTGAAGGTGTGAGGTGCCCTATGTGAGGCTGTCTGTGCCCCAATGTTCAGACTGATTCTAACCAAAGAAAAAGGGATTTACAGAGTCTTACATGGATTCATGCAGTTTTTGAGCAAAATAAAATGCAATTCTCCAAGTACAAATTCACATCACAAACTTGTGGGTGTGCGTCTGTGTGTGTATGTGTGTGTATGTGCATGTGGGTGTGTGTATGTGAGGTGGTGTGAGTGTCTGTATACGTGTGTGAATGTGAGTGTAAAGGGGTATAAGTCTGTGAGAGGGTGCGTGTGTGGGTGTGTATGTGTGAGCATATGAAAGAGAGCTTGTGTATGAGACAGCGTCTGCATCTGTTGGAGTGTGTGTGTGCATGTGTGTCTGTAGGAATGTCTGACTGTCTATGAGAGAGTGTGTGTGTGTGTGTCTGTGTACTGGGGTCACCTGTAGTGTGACATAAACCCAAAGTCCTGGTTGAGGCCATCCCCAAGGGTACCAAACTTGGCTAACAGTTTCTGCTCAGCCACTTTGCATTGTTGCCTGTCCTGAAGACCCCTTGGACGATGGTCACCAAAGGTCTGAGGCCAAATATCCTGGACCACTGAAGTGTTCTCCGACTAGGAGGGAACGCTCCTGTCTGTTGATTATTGTGCAGTGTCCATTCAACCATTGCCGTAGCCTCTGCTTGGTCTCACCAGTGTAACATGCCTCAGGGCATCCTTGCCTGCAGCTTATGAAGTGAACAATGTTGGCCAAGTCACATGAGTACCTGCCACATACCCCTTTACACTCTGAATTGCTTGTGAAAAGGAAATATTTGTGGCTGTTACAGAGGAAGTTACTAGTAGTATTGACATTGGGGTTTTTTTCAAGATTCATGGTTTTGTAGGATGATTAAAGTTCCATCAGCCTGGGGGATCTAAGATGGCGGCGATCTGAGAAGATCACACTGCAGAGCTTCGCATCGCAGCAAGAGCAGGACGGTCCTTTAACCCGCCCAACCCAGGTCATCAGGATTTCTTGGGGCGTTGGAAAGATTGTGGTGCCCCAAGAAACAATTAAAAATTGACTTACCTGTATTTTCAGCTGTCCAGAAATGCCCAAAAAGGGAGGAGGAGCATCCAAGGCCGGGTCTGCAGCTCAGCCTGCAGCAGCCTCGGAGCCGATTACTCTCCAGGACCTGGTGAACCAGCTCTCGAAATATCGCGAGATGTTGGGGAAACAGATTGAAGAGAAGCTGGTTCCAGTCTCTCTCATGCTGCAGAAGCATGAGCAGCAGCTAGGGAGACCTGGAGAAGAGGGCGGATGAGGTGGAGCACAGGGTCACAGTGGTGAAAGCTGATGCCAATTCATTCAAGGAAGAGATCCAAGCCCCGAAGACGCAGGTTCGTATTTTGCGTGGCCAAGTGGATGATCTTGAAAACAGGGGCAGGAGAAAAAACATTCGGATCATTGGTCTGCCTGAGGGTAAGGAAGGTGAGCGGCCTACGGAATTTGTTGAAGATTGGCTTCCGAAATTCCTTGACTTGGGGACTGGCATGAGAGGATTGAAAATAGAGAGGGCTCACCGAGTCGCAGCGCGGAGGTCGGGTCTGGTTCAATGCCCTCATCCTTTCCTGGTGCGGTTCCATCATTACTGGGATATGGAGAGAGTCATGGAGGCTTGCAGACTCCAGGGAAAGGATCCAAAGGCCCTAATTTACGAGGGGTCTAAAATCAGGTTTTTTCAGGACTTTTCAGCAGCGGTGATCCAGAAACGAAAATCGTATGATGGTGTCAAGAGAAGATTGAAGGAGCTTGGGATTCATTACTCCCTGAGATATCCGGCAGTGCTTCGGATCACCTTAGATGGATCCATGCATCTCTTTGACACATCGGAGAAGGCAAGAGACTTTGTGGACAAACTAACCTAATCTAAACAATTGTAGTATGTATAAATATTGTTGCTTGGGTATGTGTTTATCATTCTGTAAAAGAAATGGAGGAAATCTGGTTGGAGCTTTGTTTTTCCCCCTTTTTTCTCGTCTATTGATAATAATTTGGTTCAAGCTATGTCTGGTGGTTAAGATGTACATTTTAAATTTCTAAGTTAGGACATACCAAAGGATGGGTGGGGTATTTATTTCCCCTTTTTTTATAAAAGATTTTTTTTTTTAATATTGATATTCTATGGGGTGTTTATTCTTTTTAGCTTGTGCTTGCGATGCAGCTCTAGCTGGGAGAAGTGAAGGTGGTTGAGATGGTTAGATGCCTATTTATGGGCAGTTCGGGATGGGTAGTTGCCCCCTCCAGGCAGGGGGTGAGTTCCCCTACTCAGCGCTATTGACGCTTTATATGTTGGTTTGTTTTCTGGTTTTTGTTGTTTTTTTTATTTTTAATAATTTTGTATGTTTGTTAAATGTAGTGGTTTTAGTTTATGTAGTTTTTATATTTGGTGGACCATGTGACACTAAGGCTCAGCAATTTGTGTTTCAGGTTCCTCCTCTCTGGAATTTAAATGTAATTGCAGAAGATTATGGCCAATGATTTGATTAAATGGTGTACCTGGAATATCAAGGGAAGTCACTCACCAATTAAGAGGAAGAGGGTACTCTTGAGGCTTAGAAAGGAGAAGGTGGATATTGCTTTGTTACAGGAGATACATTTGGATGACAAGGAGCATCTGAAATTACAGCAGAATGGCTTTGACCGAGTTTATTTTTCATCACTTAATACCAGAAGTAGGGGAGTGGCTATATTGGTTCGGAAAAATCTCTCATTTAAATTGTTGGAATGTGTTAAAGACACATACGGGAGGTTTGTAATTCTTAAAGCCTTGGTAAATGGGGAAGAATATGGTATTTTAAATGTTTATTGTCCCCCAGCTCATCCTCTTAAATTCTTGGTAGATGCTTTTTCTAAACTGATAAGTCTCAAGTCTCGGCACATCATTATAGGGGGACATTTAACTGCCTCATGGACCCCACAGTAGACAGGTTACCTAAAGGTCCCTCGATACCGATTGCACAAACTAAACAGTTATTGGGTTTGTGTGGGGAATTAGGGTTGGTGGACATCTGGAGGTGTCTCCACCCTACAGGTAGGGATTTCACGTTTTTCTCCAATCCACATAGATGCCACACGAGGATTGATTTTTTTCTGACCCCTGTGGTAACCCTGGATCTGGTGGCATCCTGTACGATTGGTAATATTGCCATCTCTGATCATGCTCCAGTGTACCTCATGGTTAAGATTAAAGATGTTACAATGGATTCAAGGTACTGGTGAATGGACCCCTTTATTCTCATGGACAGTAAGTTTGTGGAGCATTTCTCTAGGGAATTTCGGGCATTCCTAGACATCAACATAGGCTCGGTTGATAGCTGATCTGTTCTCTGGGAAACTGCCAAAGCTTATGCCAGGGGGTTAGTTATTTCATATTCCACCAGTAGGAAGCAGCAGAAGGGTGAGCAGCAACATCTCCTTGAAGCACGGTTGAAGGCAGCCGCGAAGGCCTATTTTGACATACCCTCGTTGGTCAAACTACAGAGGATTATGGCACTGCGGTCTGCACTAAATTCCGTGCTCATGCAGACGGCAAAGAAGGAGCTGGCTTTTGCAAAGCAAAGTTTATACGAGCATGGTGACAAGCCGGGCAAATACTTAGCATACCTTGCCAGAAAGAGAAGTGCCCCACAAACCATTACAGCGATTAGGCAAGGGTCTGGGAACCTAACATGCGATTCTAAAAAGATTAATGTGGCATTCCAGAGATTCTACTCTAAGTTATATCAGTCTGAGAATTGTGAGGAGGGTCAGGCCAAAATGGAATCCTTTTTTAGAGATCTGAAGTTCCTGGGTGTGACTCGCAAACAACAGTCCTTTCTCAATGCCCCGTTATCAGAGCAAGAAGTGCAGGAAGCTGTGAGGCAGCTTCAGAGTGGAAAGGCGTCCGGACCTGACGGACTTCCCAGTGAATTCTATCAGAAATTTATAAGTATACTGTCAGACCCGATGCTGAATATGTTTAATGATTCATACAGTCATGATTGTCTCCCACCATCTCTAAGAGAGGCCAATATTTCACTTATCCTTATAAAAGGGAAGGATCCGGAAGACTGTTCTTCATACAGGCCCATCTTGCTCTTAAATGTGGACTTTAAGATTCTCTCTAAGGCTCTCACGTTAAGACTGTGTTACCCTCTATTATTAAAGAGGATCAGACGGGCTTCATAAAGGGTCACAGATCCTCCAATAATGTTAGGAGGCTGCTTAACGTAATTCAAGCATGCCAACAGCAGTCAATACAGGGATTGGTGATTTCTTTAGATGCAGAGAAGGCATTTGACTGAGTTGAGTAGCTGTACTTTTTCTATACTGTAGACCAGTTTGGTCTGAGCGAAGTTTTCATAAGATGGGTAAAGGTTCTCTGCAGTGTACCTCTCGCTGCGGTCATTACTAACGGGGTACGATCAAGCAATTTTAATATTTCTAGGGGCAGCCGGCGGGGCTGTCCCCTTTCACCATTACTTTTTACGTTGGTGATTGAACTGTTGGTAGAGGCCATTCATGGGGATCTCAATATATCAGCTCCAGAAGTGGGGTCAAAATTGCATAAGATCTCACTGTATGCAGATGATGTTCTAATTTTCTTGACAAATCCAGCAGTCTCAGTGCTTGCCTGATACAATGCATTCACGCATTTGGCGCTTTTTCAGGGCATAAGATTAATTTTGCTAAATCAGAGGCTATGCCTATGGGTGGTCATATGAAAGAGTTGGCTCTTGAGAGTGACTATAGATTCCCATTTAGGTGGTCACAGGGGGGTTCTGGATTGGCTGTTCAAAGCCAATTTTACTCAATTATTTGAAAATATTAAACAAGATCTCCAAAGATGGGAAGCACTTCCAGTCTCATGGTTGGGTCGGATAGCGCTTATTAAGATGAATACTCTCCCTCGTTTTCTATACCCTATACTGATGCTCCCCCTGATTTTCAATGAGCAAACACTCAGGAGTCTGAACAGTTGGTTCAGCTCCTTTATCTGGCACCATAAACGGCCCCATATTAAATTAGCCAAACTGCAGTTGCCTCACAGATTGGGGGGAGTAGACCTTCCAGACATTAAAAATTACCAATTAAGCTCGCTTTTGACCTACGTGAGTGATCGGGTTTGTGGGGACCCTCTTTCAATATGGCTAGATATCGAAGCCTCCCAGGCAAGGTGCCCCCTTACCAGTTTGCTGTTTTTGGACAAGGTGAGGACAGTTAGGAAATATTGCCAGAACCCAATAGTTATCAATACTGTTAAAGCATGGAGGGCAATTCAGTAGAGGAAAAGTAATATTGGCAAAACATCTTTGTTTACACTTTTAGTGGGTATGCTGGGTTTTCAACCGGGTATGATAGATTCAGGATTTAAACGTTGGGCAGTTAGGGGTACATCTTGGATGGGTGATTTATTTGAGGGAGATGTAATGATGTCCTTCAACCAGTTAGTACGGAAGGACGAGTTACCTAATAGAGACCTCTTTCGTTTTTTTCAAGTTAGGGATTTTATTCAAAACAAGACCACACTTTTGACTGATCCCTACAAATCTGACATAGAAAGAGGGGTACTGAGGGCTAACAGTACACTCTCTGTCAGTATTTTATATCACCAATTGGGGGGTGCCAACTCAGATGACTCTGATCGACTCTGCAAGATGTGGAAAAGAGAGCTGAGTGTTGAAGTTTCTTCAGAGGCATGGGAGGATATTTGGGAGAATGCAGGGAAGATATCAATTTGCAATAGGACCCATACTTTACTGTTGAAGATTCTCCACAGGGTCCACTTAGCCCCAGACTGTTTGTCAAAATTTAAACCAGGGGTATCTTCAGTATGTCCCAAGTGCAAGGTCTGTACGGGTACTCTTACCCATTGTCTTTGGTCTTGTGACAGGCTTCAAACATATTGGAGCACTGTGGTGGGTGCAATGGAGAGGATTTTAGGTGTAGGGGTGGGGAAGGACCCTATTTCTCTCCTTTTGGGCCTACCCATTGTATTTCCTGCAGACGTGCATAAGAAAAAACTTTTCAATATTCTTACGTTCTGTGCAAGGAAGAATATCTTGCTAGGTTGGATATCCAAAAAACCCCAAGGCCTGTAGGGTTAGCAGAAGATTGTTATGGAGCACATTCCCCTGGATTTTCTCACAAATATGGTACACCACGAAACTGAGAATTTTTACAAGACATGGCAACCCTTTTTGAAATACCTGGACACAGATTTATCTGCCACACTAACAAGGGCTTTTATATAGCCGTAACAATTGTGTTTCATGAGTCCAATATCCAGGGAGGAGGAACTGTGAATGTATGAGTGTTTTGTTTGGCTGGGCTGAGTTATTACTATTTATTTATTTCTTGTTAGGTATTTATTTAGTTAGTTAAATAGCCAGTTTAGGTTTTTTTTAAATTTTATACTTCTCTATATATGTTTATACATTTGTATAGGAAGGTGGGTTGGGGAATTTTATTTTATTATTATTTGGGTTTAGGTTTGTACTATTTTTGTACTGTTTTGAATTGTGTTGTTTTGTATTTGTTGTAATATTTAAAAATGTTAATAAAAATATAATATAAAAAAAGTTCCATCACCGTAATTTTTTAAACTAGTTTGTAACACTCATAACTAGAAGATAGCTCTTCAGCTCTGAATTTCACAGCACATTAATGCTCAGACACAGGTTGGTACACATGTAAGTGTTCAGTCCCACTAGTACACTCCAGTGGAGTGGAAACTGGCATTTTAACCCCTGTCCTTGGGTACTCCTGGAGGGTGGAACAGACCACTATAGTCATTAAAGATTCAATGAGCTAAGAGCATATTATCGAACCTTGAAGGTCACAAGTCCTCATAATTTGAAAATATGCTAAATAGGGACATCTGGCATGTTGTTCCCTTCATTCAGTTCAAAGATCGCACAGTGCATTTCTTAGTCACGTGAGACTAATCATGGATTCATGATCTTAAAACCTACATAGCTATGGTGAAACATTTTAATATAATACCAGATTAATGCTTTTGTGATTATAACTAAACTGAATTGATCATGAAGGCCTATTTCCCTTCCAGTCCTTTGCAGTGTTCCTGGAATTTATTTGTGGCACCTTGATGAAATTCCCAACATATAAGTGTGTTGTTCCCTGATGGATGAGGCTAGCTTCCATCAGTGACCTTGCTGCCCAAGGGACAGGTACAAAGATGTGGTGATTGAAACCACAGCTCATCCTTTAGCTGGTTGAAGATATTCCATATCTTTCATTTCAGCTATCATTATCTCATCTTATTAGGACAGCAAGACTACAACAAATGTTGGAAAGTATAAGTGAATCAATCCATACAAATGGTTAACAATAGTTAAACATCTGTGTTGTCACTGTGCCTTCTGAAGGTTTGTTTTTCCTCTCTATCTCCATTACTTCTGGATACCCCCATCCCAAAATCCACGGCTGGTATGGAGGGAACCTGCTGACTGCCGCTTTATGCCCTGGTGACCTTGAGGGTGGGTTCTCTTGGGGTGGAGGGGAGTGATAGGTGTAGCTTCTTTACTACTAAGAGTCTCCTGCACAAAAGCAAGCTGATCTCTTCGGCCAGAGCTGCTGGGAGTAAAACAATTGTGGTATGGTGAGCATGCAGAACGCTTCTGCAATGTCCTGAGATGTTGTTCCCCATCTGTCATTGTTCTTCACCATGGCTGCCCATTGGCACCATCCTGTCTCCTTCAGAAGATGGGCACCTAGAGGGAGGTCACGGTACCTCATTCCCCTGGCTGCCTTGCCAATGATGCTGAGCACCCAATGCAGGAGCGATGGAGAGCAACTCTGAGCTCATACTCAGCAACCACCCTGATCCGCTGGACCAGGATCTCCAGCTTTTCCATGCGGGCAGCAGAAGTGCTTGCCTGCTGGAGACACCACAGTAATGGAAGCATGGATGACTCCTCCATTTTTTTTGTTCCAGCCTCCAGTGTAATTTTGGCACTGACAGACTCCTGCCTCTGTCTGCAGGGTCTGCTGTGCGGGCCCGAGCAGTTGCCTGGTCACCAGCAATCCTCTGAGAGACTTGCAGTTATACTTCCTGTACGGACTGCTTAACATTTGTGTCAGTGATGGGCTTACCAAATTGTCCCTGAGTCTAATCTAGATGGTGTACCCACCAAGATGAGAGCACTTTCTGATTAGATGGAGCCTGCTTAAACATTCTCTAAGGTTTCATTGCTCCTCTCCTCAGAGTGGTGCTGGTGCTCTGAGCTCCTTCATTGGGCAGAGTGCTGGGCACCTCTAGTACCTACAGAAGAGAAGACAAGACAAAGAATTAGTTGGCAAAAATGCACAGTGGCTTACGTTGAGCAATGCATTTGCCTTCACGTACGTTCAAGAAGAGAAGAGTACAATTTCCTGCTGGGATATGTTCCACTGCGGTCGCTCCATTGACACAACAACAGTACCAATCTGGCTTAACCAATTTGATGGACCTTTGCTTAAATGGTTGAGAATCTTTACATATCACTTCAACACATTGCAAGATGCCTGTGCAATGGCAGAGTGAGTGCCCCTGTGAGTGTGAGGTAGCAGAGAGGAGAGCAATGAGGCTCATTGACTTCTCTTCTGGCCCTTCTTGTTGCCTCTTTTGTGGTGGCGGGTGAGAGAGAGTGGCTTGAGCTGTGATCTCTGCCCAGGCTTGAAGGGTCTATGGCAGGGCGGCCGGATGAGGTTACCTGGGAAGAGGATGGACCTTCACTCCCATCTAGCAGTATCTGGAGGGCAGCAAAAGGTACCCTCAAAGCCATCTAGATTTCTTGACAGGCATTTCTGAGCTTATGGAGATGACCACCAGAGGTTGAAGGGAAGCTTCTAGCTTGAAGGATCTAAAATAAGGTCCAGCTACCCTTTAAATATGGGGCCAAGCCTTCAATCTCAAAAAGTCCAGCCAATGGAGAGAGACCCTGGCTCACTCCCCACACAATTTGCCAAGTAACTCACACATCTTGCTTGTGTAGGTAATGAGTTGAGAGGCAGATAAACATATGAGGTAACTTGCTTTGCACATTGGCACATGTGATGCTCAATGCCATATTTTAACTTCAGGATGGAAAGTTCCACCCATCTTATCGGTTACATGAATAAACACAGGAGAAAGATGTCCCTTACCCACTCAAATAAAAGCAAAATACTGTCGATGCTGAAGATTTGAAATAAAAACTGAAAGTGTTGGAAAACTTAAAGGTATAACAGCATCTACAGAGATCGAAACAGTCTCCAGGACTGTTTTTATACACTCATAGACACAATCTTTCTCCAATCAAGGTGAGACATATGTCACTTTCCAATCCTCTTCCCTGTATCTAAGAGGTTTAGAAAATCATAGCAAGCCCTTTTGTCAAATCCCCTCGCACCCTCTTTAACAACCTGCCATTGAGACCAAGCTATTTATCTGCTGAAAATACAGATAGACTCTCCAGTACATCAGAAGTATCAGAATCCTCTCCCTTGGTAATTCCTGATGGAAAATACACATAGGTGTTCTAGCCTTGTCCCTTGCTTTTGATCATCTATCGCCCTCTGTGATGTTAAAAGACCAACATCCTGGGCCCAAGCTGGCACCCATTGATTGGAGAATATTTGTGTTCTGTTACCTGGACACCAGAACATGAGCATCATTTTCAGAAGATTTAGGGAAAGGTTCTGGGGCAGTGGAGGATAGCAGTAGAAAGCGCTTTAGTGAAAATAATCTTCTGATGAAGACCAGCAGAGCTCATGCACCTCTCTGAAATGATTCTTCTAAATTAGCAGGTTTAGCTTTGCCTCAGTTTCATTTTCTTAATTTTACAGTTCGTAATCTTTCTTCAAGAAGAAAGATAGCTGTACAAAATCAGAGCATCAGTTCTGGCCTAGTTTTTCCTATCAATATTATGTTAATTTAAACTATAACCTCTTATAAGTTAACACTATCATTACAACAGTACAATTAAAATTGTAACATATGTGGCCTGTGCTTAAAGTTAAAGATAGCCAAGAACAATGAGAAAGTTGAAAGAACTGTGGATGCAGGAAATCAGAAACAAAAACAGAAATTGCTAGAAAAACCCAGCAAGTCTGGCAGCAATTTGTGGAGAGAAATCAAAGTTAACATTTCAGGTCCAGTGACCCTTTTTCAAAATAATGAGAAAATTGTTGACTGAAAAAAAACAAGAAGAATTTACATATGCAGTAAAATCCAGAAACAATATAAAAACCCCTGAAAAGATTATTTAGAGTCATAGAGATGTACAGCATGAAAACAGACCCTTCAGTCCAACCCATCCATGCCGACTAGATATCCCAACCCAATCTAGTCCCACCTGCCAGCACCTGGCCCATATCCCTCCAAACCCTTCCAATTCATATACCCATCCAAATGCCTCTTAAATGTTACAATTGTACCAGCCTCCACCACTCCCTCTGGCAGCTCATTTCATACACATACCACCCTCTGCATGAAAAGGTTGCCCTGTAGGTCTCTTTTATATCTTTCCCATCTCACCCTAAAACCTATGCCCTCTAGTTCTGGACTCCCTGACCCCAGGGAAAAGACTTTGTCTATTTATCTTATCTATGCCCCTCATAATTTTGTAAACCTCTATAAGGTCACCCCTCAGCCTCCGATGCTCCAGAGAAAACAGCTCCAGCCTGTTCAGCCTCTCCCTATGGCTAAAATCCTCCAACTCTGGCAACATCTTTGTAAATCTTTTCTGAACCCTTTGAAGTTTCACAACATCCTTCCGATAGGAAGGAGACTAGAATTGCACGCAATATTCCAACAGTGGCCTAACTAATGTCCTGTACAGCTGGAACATGACCTCCCAACTCCTGTACTCAATACTCTGATCAATAAAGGAAAGCATACCAAATGCCTTCTTCACTATCCTATCTACCTGCGACTCCACTTTCAAGGAGCTATGAACTGGCACTCCAAGGTCTCTTTGTTCAGCAACAATCCCTAGGACCTTACCATTAAGTGTATAAGTCCTGCTAAGATTTGCTTTCCCAAAATGCAGCACTTTGCATTTATCTGATTCACCTATTCTCCTTAAGAGGACTGTTTGAGTGAAGACTCACTGACTTTGATATGCCTTGTTTATTGGGCAACACTCATGCTCTGAGTGTTGAATCCATGAGATATGGGGTCAGTACATTTAAAATGTGATTGAAGAATTTAAGTGAGGTGCAGCCATATTACTTCAGCCTGTTTGAATTCAACTTTGGAAAATCAGACACTAAGTGAATCGGGCAGCCGGACTCTGAGCTGTGGCTCCGCATGAAGCCCCATTAATTGCATGGAGCTTTCTTTCATGTAGAAATTCATTTTTTATAATACAGCTGTTTATTGTTACTTTGCATAACAAAATTCACTATATCTTGACAGCTTTATTACAGCAGTGTTGTCCAACTTCAGGGCTTCACAGTCCGCAAAATAAATATATTGAAAATTTGGTCAACTCAGAGGGCTTGAAATCCTTCTAGATATTGACAATCTATAGCTTAATGTACACATCATAGATGACTGACTAATGTCAAAATAACTGCTGGCAAACACACATGAAATTACTGACAATTTGTCAGTACAATTGGTTTCTGTTTACCTGAAGGTCTATTCAGAGAGGAAGGACTATTCTTGGTAGTCTGATGATGTAGCTGATAATAAACAGTGCGTCAAATGTGATGAATAATACAAACATTCACTGCACATTAAAACATTGAAAGACTGCAGCGTTGCTCACTGATTCAAGTCTACCCATAATAATTAGCATAATTAGCATCTGACATCCATCATGATGAACTGCTTCCCAAGTGAAGTAATGGTTCAAATGAACTCCAGCTTCTCAGATTACATTTATCTGCTACAGTACGCCACCGTCACAATAGATCCACAGCAGATGCCATTTCCCTGGTCCTATAGTCATCACTGGAACATCTTGATAACAAGGACACCTACATCAAACTCCTACTTACTGACTTTAGCTCCCCCCTCAACATCACAATTCCAACAAAACTCATCTTCAAACTCCAAGACCTAAGACTCTGCTTTCCCCTCTGCAACTGGATCCTCAACTTCCTGATCCACAGACTGTGATCAGTAAGGAAAGGTGACAACACCTCCTCCACAATAGCCCTTAACACTGGTGTCCTGCAAGGTTGCATACTCAGGCCCTTACTCTATTCCTTGTACACTCAGAAATGTGCGGCCAAATTCAGCTCCAACTCCATTTACAAATTTGCTGATGACACTTGCCGGAGTGGGTTGGATCTCAGACAATGATGAGACACATGACAGGAAAGAGATAGACAGCTTGGTGGCATGGTAGAAAGACAATAATCTCTTTCTCAATGACAAACAAATGAAGGAACTGTTCATCAACTTTGGAAAGTGGCAGGGAGGAACACACGCCCCTGTTTGCATCAATGGTGCTGAGGCAGACAGAGTCAAAAGTTTCAAGTTTCTCGGCGTGAACATCACCAATGATCTATCCAGTTCTGCCCTTGTCAATGCTACAGTCAAGAAAGCACGCCAATGCCTCTACTTCCTCAGGAGGTGAAGGAAATTCAGCATGTCCACAAGGACCTTTACTAATGTTCATAGATGCACCATATAAAGCATTCTATCTGGATGCATCATAGCATGGTATGGCACCTGCCCTGCCCAAGACTGCAACAAATTACAGAGAATTGTGAACGTAGCCCAGTCTATCTCAAAAACCAACCTTCCTTCCATTGATTCTGTCTACACTTCCAGTTGCCTCGGGAAAGAGGCCAATCAAAGACATTTCCTCATCCCACTTATACACTTGTGCACCCTCTTCCTTCGGGTAAAATACACAAACATTTGAAAACACATTGCAACAGATTTAAAGAACAGCTTCTTCCCCACTGTTATCAGACTTCTGAATGGGCTTCTCATACATTAGAGTTGATCTTTCTCATCACCTTCTCTGTGGCTGTAACACTATATTCTGCATTCTGTTCTATTACTCTGTTGTACATATGCAAGGTAGGATTGGTCAAATTAGCGGGCAAAACATTACTTTTCATTGTATTGTGGTACATGTTACAATAATAAATCAAATCAAAGGAGAGAATTCAGTCGACATTACAGTCGTATAAAGATGTGGGTGAGTGCTAACTATGCTTACACTGTGATTAACTCCAATGAATGGGCATGGTACATTAATTGAACAATTGGAAAAACGAGTGATTTAATGGGTAATGGCTGATAGGTGAAAATTGCCACAAGTGATTTGATGATGGGTAAAGCTATTCAGTTGTATGAACTAGCATTTCCAGGTATTCAAAGAAATTCCTAAAGAAGGACATTTGTGGTGTGGAGGTAATGTCCATATTTCTGAGTCAGGAGCCTGGGTTCAAATCCCACCTGCTCCGGTGATATGTCATAATGCATCTGAACAAATTGATGAGAATGCATTAATTCTCCATGTTCTTATTCCTCCTTAACTCTGTAACCTCGTCCAGCAATACAACCCACCAAAATGTCTGCATTCCTCCAATTCTGGCCTATTGAGCACCCCGATTTGGGTGGCACGGTGATTGGCACTGCTGCCTCACAATGCTAGGGACCCAGGTTCAATTCTAGCCTTGAGAAACTGTCTGTGCAGAGTTTGCATGTTCTCCCAGTGTTTGTGTGAGCTCCTCTGGGTGCTCCAACCTCTGGCTGAAGGTTATTGTAAATGTTTCAGCTTTGCCATTTGCACTGAAATGCTGTGCTTTCCCAACATTGAGGAAGGAGATATTTGTGGACCTTTGTTCCTCCTGTTTGTATAATTGTTCACCACCATTCACAACTAGATGTGACAGAACTGCAGAGCTTTGATCTGTAGGATCATTTAGCCCTGGCTAATGCATCCTGTGGTAGACACCCTATTGCTGTAGGTCTTAAGTTACATGTAGGCCAGACCAGGTAAGGACAACAGCTTTTCAAGGGCATTGCTGAATCAGGTTAGCTTTTATGATAATTGATAATGGTTACCATTAGGGGATCTGAAGAGATACTTTGCATTAATTTTCATAGTGTAAGATTCCAGTCGCACACTAGAACTTCAAGAGAGCCGGGAGCAGAGGTGAGTTTAGTAGCTATCCCATTGGAGAAGGTGCTGGAAAAGTCTAAAGGTGCGAAAATGGATAATTCACATGGACCAGATGGACCAGAGTTCCAAAGGAGGTAGCTGAAGAGATTGTGGAGACATTGGGGGTGACCTTTCAGGAATCACTGGAGCCAGGGAAGGTCCTAGAGAATTGAAAAATGGCAAGTGTAATATCGCTGCTTAAAAAGGGTGGGAAGCAGAAGGCAGGAAATTAAAGGCTGGATAGCCTGACTTCTGTTGTTGGTAAGCTTTTATAGTATAATTAGGGATGAGCTTGCGGAGAACTTGGAAGTGCATGGTAAAATAGGAATGAATTAGCACTGCTTCATCAGGGGGAGGTCATGCCTGACAAATCCATTAGAATTCTTCGAGGAAGTTAGACAAAGGGGAGGCAGTGGATGTGGTCCATTTGGATTTCCAGAAGGCCTTTGATAAGGTACTGCACAGGAACCTATGAAACAAGTCGAGAGGCCATGGTGTAAGGGACAAGTTCCTGGCATGGATCAAGGATTGACTGGCAGAAAACAGAGATAAAGGGGTATTTATCAAGATGTCAACCTGGTGACAGTTGATTTCCACAGGGGTCAGTGTTGGGACCACAAATATTCACATCACATATAAACAATCTGGACAGAAGAACCGAATGTTGCTACATTTAGAAATTGACAAAGATAGGTGGAGGGACGTAGAATTGAGGAGGCTGCAGAAGGACATGGACAGGTTCAGAGAGTGGGCAAAGAACTGGCAGATGGAATATAGTGTGGGAAAGTGTGAGGTTATGCCCTTTGGTAGGAGGTGTAGACTAATTTCTACATGGGGAAAGGCTTCGGAAATCTGAAGCATAAAGGGACTTAGGAATTCTAGTTCAGGATTCTCTAAAGATTAACATGCAGGTTCAGTTGGCAGTTAGGAAGGCAAATACAATGTTAGCGTTCATTTCAAGATGACAAGAATACAGGAGCAGAGATGTACAGCAGAGGCTGCATAACGCCCTGGTCAGACCACATTTGAAATATTGTGAGTAACGTTGGGCCTCTTATCTCAGGAAGTGTGTGCTGGCATTTGAGTGGGTCGAGAGGAGGTTTATGAGAAGGGCTTGTCATATGAGGAGCAGTTGAGAACTCTAGGTCTGAACTCGATGGAGTTCAGAAAGATGAAAGTGGATCTGATTGAAACATATAGAATACCGAGAGGCCTGGATAGAGTGGACATGGAGAAGTTGTTTCCACTGCTAATAGAGACTAGAACCCAAGGGTGAAGGGATGACTCTTTAGAACTGAGATAATGAGGAATTTCTTTAGTCAGAGAGTGGTAATTCTGTGGAATTCATTGCTGCAGAAAGCTGTGGAGGCCAAATCATTGAGTGTCTTTAAGACAGACATAGACAGGTTCTTCATTAGTAAAAGGATTAAGGGTTACAGACAGAAGAGAGGAGAATGGGATTGAGAAACCTATCAGCCATGATCAAATGGTAGAGCAGCCTCTATAAGGTCTTTTCGCTGGGGTGGGGGAATCCAACACTAGAGAGCATAGGTTTAAGATGACAAGGGAAAGATTTAGTAGGGACCCAAGGGGCAACTGTTTCATGCAGAAAGTGGTGCTTGTATGGAATGAGCTGCCAGAGGAAGTGGTGAGGGCTGGCACAATTACAGCATTTAAAAGGCATCTAGATGGGTATATGGATAAGAAGGGTTAGAGGGATATGGATCAGATGCTGGCAAATGGGACTAGATTTATTTAGGATTTCTGGTTGGCATGAATGAGTTGGATCAAAGGATCTGTTTCCCTGCTATACATCTTGATGACTCTATAAATGGCCTAATTCTGCTCCTACATCTTAAGGTCTTATTATTTTATGGACTGGAGATATAAAATGCAACTACAAATGAATATAATTTATTCTTTAAGTGTTGAGAGTGTGGTGCTGGAAAAGCACAGCAGGTCAGGCAGCATCCGAAGAACAGGAGAATCAACATTTCGGACATAAGTTCTTCATCGGGATGGTGCCTGACCTGCTGTGCTTTTCCAGCCCCACACTCTCGACTCTGATCTCCAGTACCTGCAGTCCTCACATTCTTCCTGTTAAGTGATCTATTTCTTGAAAAGGATCAATTTGAAGAGACAGATGTCTGGAATGAGGATATTTTCTTTTTACAATACCTACCTACGAGACTATTTAAACTTAATTTAAATTGAAATTGTGTAAGTATTTCCTCATTGTTCTGTTTTGGGTTGTTTTAACTTCAGTCTCATTAATATATTTTATCTTTCTATGCTTTTAATGAACTTGTGATGATTTGTTTTGATTTGGAACATTATGCCATCTGTGAATGTGGTCACTAAATTATGAGGAAGTGGTTCCTATTCTTTTAATGAAATGAAAAGCGCTTGTATCCAACTGTTATACTGTTTTTCATTTAGTTAATATAGGGAGTTTTGATTCAGTAGCACAGGTCAACATGTAGAATCAAAGCATAGAGTTAACATTGTAAACATTAAAGAGAGCTTTCATTTAAGCTTGTACATTGCAGCTTGTTTTCAAATGAGTGAAGTATTTCCACTCCTCTGTGTGCATCGTTATGGAACCCTGTTGCAAGTTATCCTGCTGCCAATTTGCGAGAAGACAATATGTTTCAACTTGTTTTAACAAATTCAACTTCACAAAAGTGGTCAGAATGTTGCAGGCACAATGCTTCCGTCCCACCTCAGCTAACATTAGGATATAAGAAATAGTGGGGGTTGGTTTGTGATGGGGAGTGAAGCCAATGGTATGGGTTCAATTGCTGCACCAACTGAGGTCACCATGAAGGATTCTCCCTCTTAACCTCTCCCCTTGTCTGAGGTGTGGTGACCCTCAGGTTAAATCACTACCAGCCATCTCTCTCTATATATAGAGACAGAGCAGCCCTAGGATCTGATAAGACTGGCAATTTTACCTTCTTAAGAAACAGGAGCTGGAATAGGCCATTTAGTCCTTACAGCCTGCTTCACTACTCAAAAAGATCATGGCTGATCTGATTATGGTTTTAACTCCACTTTCCTGTCTGCCCCACTTAATGCTTGATTTCCTTGTCAATCCAGAATCTGTCTCACTGAAACCCTGAATATTACCAATAAACTAGCCTCCACTACTCGCTGAGTAAATGAATTCCTTAAGTTAATGATCCTCTGGGAGAAGAAATTCCTCCTCATCTCAATTGTTAATGGGAGTCACCTTATTTTGAAACTACGTCCCCTTATTGTAGACTCCCTGGATAATCCAAGATGGAGGACAGGATAAAATTGCAGCTGTAAGAGTTGCTCCAATCACAGACCAAGCAATATAGTTAAATGTCACACTGACATGGTTCTGTCCTGCTTTCACCAGTAAAAGTTAAAGTATCTTACAATGCCATTTACCAAACTCTTTCAAAGCTGACATTTTAGCAGTAACTAATGAGGCAATGAAACATCAACGTAACAGTTAAGATAGCTGACCATTTCCATTCTGCTGCCTTCCCATCCTGCTATTTTCAGCATTTCCATATGAATAGTATCATTGAATGTTATTTTATACAGTTTCACAAGATGTGATACATTTGCAATACATTCAGTTTAATAATTTTATAATGATGGTCAGAATCAGGTTAGCTTTGAGACAGACAAATATAAATCTTTTGCACCCTGCCTTCAAACAGATATGATTTGGAGATGCTGGTGTTGGACTGGGGTGTACAAAGTTAAAAATCACACAACACCAGGTTATAGTCCAACAGGTTTAATTGGAAGCACTAGCTTTCTCAGTGTTGCCCCTTCATCAGGTGGTTGTGATGAAGGAGCACCTGATGAAGGAGCGATGCTCCGAAAGCTAGTGCTTCCAATTAAACCTGTTGGATTACAACCTGGTGTTGTGTGATTTTTAACTTCAAACAGATAATAATTCACACTACAGTATAATAAAAACAAAATACAACGATTGCCAGAAATCTGAAACAAACATAGAGAATGTTAGAGAAACTCAACAGGTCCAGCAGTATCTGTGGAGAGAGAAACAGAATTAATGTTTCAAATCCTGTGTAACACTTCTTCAGAAATCATGTTAGGTTGCCTTGTAAATAAGTCAACCTGTTCCTGACTCTCAGTATGAATTTAGCTAATTGTTTTCGCACCTATTTCTAGGAAAGCTACAAAATCAATTTTTATTAAACAAAAAGGTGTAAGTGCGATCCTTAAGGTGAAAAAGCGTGAAAATGAGGTTTGAGTAAAGAACATAAGTTAGCAGCAGTGGGAAAAATGGTTTGGGGTATTACTTTTCTCTAAAATTATGTGTATATCAGCAATTGAACCAAGAAAATCTGATCACAACTGTTGTCTATCAATTGTATCATATTGTAATGTTTTATAATCCCAGCTGATGATAATACTGGTCAAGTTTGATCCCATAAATGGAAATTGATCAATCTTATTTGAATGTTATAGTTAGTCACCATGGTACTTAGTTACTGAAGCATATTCACACGCAGCTGCAGCTGTTCTTTAACACCACACTACAGCCTTGATACACAAAAGAAAGAATACAACCAGACAACACTACACTTAAAAAGCTCTTAACACAAATATTGAAACAGTTTCCCATCGCCATCATTTACTGAAACTCAGTCCCAGAGAACCATCACTCCTTTAGTGCCTTTGCAGATGTATTTTAGGATTAGAATTTGTTTTATGGTCGTGTGCACTTGGTATAGAAGTACAGGAGTACAGTGAAAAGTTTACAATGTCACGCCAGATGGCACCACCTGAGGGTCAAAGTACTGACAAATCTGAAGTTACAAAAAGAGAAATACCTTACAGTTATTCATAATATAAGTTAGAAAAATAAGAAATAAAGTTGAAAAGTTAAACATTACAGTCTTTCTATAAAGGGCCTGGCGTAGATCAGTACCGGGGACTTCTACATGTGGTCTGACTTGGCTCACAAGCTGCACTAGTCCCCAGTCCAAAAACTGTCCCTGTTCGTAAACTGACCATTCTCCCCCAGCCCCACTGACTGTCCCTTTCCCCTCAGGCCTCCAGCACCACTGACCATCCCACTGCCCTCAGGCCTCCAACCCCACTGACCATCCCCTCTCCCCTTGGGCCTCCAGCCTCACTGACCACCCCTCTCCCCTCAGGCCTCCAAACCCACTGACCATCCCTCTCCCCTCAGGCTTCCAGCCCCACTGACCGTCCCGCTCTCCTCAGATCTCCAGCTCTACTGACCGTCCCTCTCCCCTCAGGCCTCCAACCCCACTGACCATCCCCTCTCCCCTTGGGCCTCCAACCCCACTGACCACCCCTCTCCCCTCAGGCCTCCAAACCCACTGACCGTCCCTCTCCCCTCAGGCTTCCAGCCCCACTGACCGTCCCGCTCTCCTCAGATCTCCAGCTCTACTGACCGTCCCTCTCCCCTCAGGCCTCCAGCCCCACTGACCATCCCACTCCCCTCTGGCCACCAGCCCCACTGACCGTCCATCTCCCCTCAGGCCTCCAGCCCCACTAGCTGTCCCCACTTCCCTCAGGCATGCAGCCCCACTGACCATCCCCTCTCCCATCAGGCTGCTAGCCCCAGTGACCATCTCCTCTCCCCTCAGGCCTCCAGTCCCACTGACCACTCCCGTTCCCTTCAGGCCTCCAGCCCCACTGACCATCCCACTCCCCTCAGGCCTCCAACCCCACTGACCATCCCCTCTCCCCTCGGGCCTCCAGCCCCACTGACCATCCCCTCTCCCCTCAGGCCTCCAGCCCCACTGACCATCCCCTCTCCCCTCAGGCCTCCAGCCCCACTGACCATCACCTCTTCCCTCAGGCCTCCAGCCCCACTGACCATCCCACTCCCCTCAGGCCTCCAACCCCACTGACCATCCCCTCTCCCCTCAGGCCTCCAGCCCCACTGCCAATCCCTCTCCCCTCAGGCCTCCAGCCCCACTGACCATCACCTCTTCCCTCAGGCCTCCAGCCCCACTGACCATCCCACTCCACTCGGGCCACCAGCCCCACTGACCATCCCCTCTCTCCTCGGGCCTCCAGCCTCACTGACCTTTCAACTCCCCTCAGGCCTCCAGCCCCACTGACCACTCCTCTCCCCTCAGGCCTCCAGCCCCACTGACCATCTCCTCTCCCCTCAGGCCTCCACCCCCACTGACCATCCCTCTCCCCTCAGGCCTCAGGCCCTACTGACCATCCCACTCCCCCCAGGCCTCCAACCCCACTGACCATCCCCTCTCCCCTCGGGCCTCCAGCCCCACTGACCATCCCCTCTCCCCTCAGACCTCCAGCCCCACTGACTGTCCCACTCCCCTCGGATCTCCAGCCTCATTGACTGTCCCTCTCCCCTCCGGTCTCCAGTCCCACTGACCGTCCCCTTGCCCCTTAGGCCTCAGGCCCCACGTCTCTGCTCCCCTCAGGCCTCCACCCTGCTGGCTCCCCACTCTGGGTGTGCTGGTTGTCCCATTTCCACTTGAGCCTCCAGCCAGCTCTTCTCCGTGCCTTAAGTCTGTTCTGTATTGCTGCTCTAAAGTACATTTTTCAAAAACGCTAAAAGAAAAACTTAAAATAAAAGAGAGAGGATGTACAAGAAAAAAACTAAAGAAAAAATGGATAGAATGGATGAGCCCCGGGCTGAGGAGCCCAGACACTGCTTATACTGCCGCCATTATTAGCTTATTTGCAAGGCTATTTTAAAGTGACATGGATCAGTGGAGTAAATCTCTCTGTTCGTGTCTGATTATGAACAATAGACTGTTCCCAGTGTAATACTGTGTGTGATTTGAAACAACTGTAGGATTCCAAGAACTGCAGACGTTCAACAGTTTATAGGAATCATCTGTAGGCCCCCGAACCATATCATTAGACAGAGCATTAAATAAGAAATGATGGGAGCTTGTAACAAAGGCAATTTAGTTATAATGGGGGACTTTAATCTTCATATTGACTGGAACAGTCAAATTAGCAAGCATGGTAAAGAAGATTTGTAATTATTGTGACATTTTATTTTCTCGTACTCATTCATGGGATGTGGGCATCGTTGGCTAGAGCAGCATTTTCTCGATTTCCAGTTTCCCTTGATAAGGTGGCGATGAGCTGCCTTCTTGAACGACTGCACTTAAACTTATAACACCCTGGGAGAGAGAATTCCAGGATTTTGATCCCGCAACACTGTGGTATATTTCCAAGTCAGGATTAGATTAGATTACCTACAGTGTGGAAACAGGCCCTTCAGCCCAACAAGTCCACACCAACCCTCCGAAGAGAAACCTACCTCCCCCCCATATTTACCCCTGACTAATGCACCTAATACTACGGGCAATTTAGCATGGCCAATTCACCTAACCTGCACATCTTTGGACTGCGGGAGGAAACCGGAGCACCCGGAGGAAACCCCCGCAGACACAGGGAGAATGTGCAAACTCCATACAAACAATTGCCTGAGGTGGGAATTGAACCCAGGTCCCTGGCGCTGTGAGGCAGCAGTGCTAACCACTGAGCCACCGTGCCGCTTTAACGTTGACTGGCTTGGAGGGAAACTTGCAGGGGGTGGTGTTCCAATGTATCTGCTACCCTTGTTCTTTTCAATGGAAGTGGTTGTGGGTTTGGAAGGTGCTGTCTGAAAATGGTCAAGCTTCTTGAATATTATCTTCACAATAGAAGGCAGAAGTTACATGCCACAAATAAATGATAACTGAGCAATTAAAAACAGTGAGGAAATTTCTCACTTATCCAGGCAAATGGAGTGTATTGCATCATACTCCTGAATTGGACTTTGTAGATGATGGACAGGATCTGGGGAGACAGGAGGCCAGTTCTCCAGAGATGTCTAATCCTCTTACTTACTCGTGTAGATAAAGTGTGTAAGATTATGTAATTTGAAATCTTTGAAGAGAATCAGATCCTTGCAAGGGCAATGGGTACCCTGGAGTAGGTGATAGTCACCCAATGCCCATGTCCGTTGGCAAATATTCAGATGACACCCTGACTGATCAATTCTTGTGCATGTTATGCCACACCCACATTACGGTCAACATGTTCCTTCACTTCCTTTGACCTTACAGAAAGGCTAAATTTACACAACTGAAGAAAGATTGTCACTATTTGCAAGACATCCCAGATCCTTTACAACCAATTACCAATCACGGCTTTTGAAGCAAAATCATTGTTTTAACTTTGGGATCTTCACTATGCACCCTGAGTGCTTTAGGTTTCAAAGCAAGACTTATTTCCAGTGTAAACACAGCCTGCATAATGATGTTGATTTGGCTGCTTTGCATTTTCTGTTCTGGCTTTATGTTAAAGCATTAGGCAGTGCAGTGTACGGTATAGGGAGGCAACTGCTGCCAATATTCTTTATATAATAACAAATTAGACTCAGACATGTAAAGTCTGTTACCTTAAGTGTCCAAACCTAAAATCATGTACAGTACCAATTCGGAGGCTGCCTGTCTGCTTTTATTTGTAGAAAAGCTCATCAAATACAGACCCTGAGGTAGATGACTTATAAACTAGATTTTTTGAGATGGTTGTTCTGATTATTCATTGGCAATAACTCTGGTTTATGCTACAGTGCTAATGTTTGTGTCAAAGATATAGGATCCCTGCAGAAATCCAACACCAAAAGTGAGAGAGAGAGGAATAGTGTTTACAGTTCAAAACATTAGAATGAGAATTACAGGGCCAGAAAGGAATGAAGCAGATGGAAACTGGTGGGGAACCACACCACCTCCCCTCACCTTCCCCGCACCACCAACTCCCCCCCCACCCCCAACCTTACCCAGTGATAGTTTCCTGACTCTGAACTGAACCTTGGGCCTCTTGAGGGCACTATTTTTGTGTTTAAACTTGGACAGCATGAGGTGGAACCCTGTTCATCTTTGAAAAGGTTATTAGGTAGCTACGATGGCTCCAGCAAATGTCGACCATCATGATTCAGAGGTTAGATCAGTGTGGTGCTGGAAAAGCACAGCAGGTCAGGCAACATCCGAGGAGCAGGAAAATCGACGTTTCGGGCAAAAGCCCTACATCAGGAATAGAGGCAGGAAGCCTCCAGGGTGGAGAGATAAATGGGGGGTAGTGGGGCTGGGGAGAAGGTAGCAAAGAGTATAATAGGTGGATGGGGGTGGGGATGGTGATGATAGGTCAGAGAGGAGGGGGGAGCGGATAGGTGGGAAGGGAGATTGGCAAGTAGGACCGGTCATGAGGGCAGTGCTGAGCTGGAAGGTTGGAGCTGGGGTAAGGTGAGGGGAGGGAAAATGAGGAAACTGGTGAAGTTCACATTGACGCCCTGGGGTTGGAGTGTACCGAGGCAGAAGATGAGGCGTTCTTCCTCCAGGTGTCAGGTGGTGAGGGAGCGGCAGTGAAGGAGGCCCAGGACCTGCATGTCCTCAGAAGAGTAGGATGGGGAGTTGAAATGTTGGGCCACAGGGCGGTGTGGTTGATTGGTGCGTGTGTCCCAGAGATGTTCCCTAAAGCGCCCTGCTAGGAGGCGTCCAGTCTCCCCAGTGTAGAGACGACTGCATCAGGAGCAACGGATGCAATAAATGACATTGGTGGATTTGCAGGTAAAACTTTGATGGATGTGGAATGTTTTTTTAGGGCCTTGGATGGAGGTGAGGGAGGAGGTGTGGGCGCAGGTTTTGCAATTCCTGTGGTGGCAGGGGAAGGTGCCAGGAGGGGGGTGGGTTGTTGGGGGGCATGGACCTTACCAGGTAGTCACGGAGGGAACGGTCTTTGCAGAAGGCGGATGGAAAGATATCTCTGGTGCTGGGGTCTGTTTGGAGGTGGCAGAAATATCAGTGGATGATTTGGTTTATGCGAAGGATGGTAGGGTGGAAGGTGAGCACAGGGGGGGTTCTGTCCTTCTTATGGTTGGAGGGGTGGGGTCTGAGGGCGGAGGTGCTGGATGTGGATGAGATGCCTTGGAGGGTATCTTCTACCACGTGAGAAGGGAAATTGCGGTCTCTAAAGGAGGCAGCCATCTGGTGTGTTCTGTGGTGGGACTGGTCCTCCTGGGAGCAGATATGGTGGAGCTGGAGGAATTGGGAATATGGGATGGCATTTTTGCAGGAGGTAGGGTGGGAAGAGGTGTAATCCAGGTAGCTGTGCGAGTCAGTGGGTTTGCAAAAAATGTCAGTGTCAAGTTGGTCATCATTAATGGAGATGGAGAGGTCCAGGGAGGGGAGGGAGGTGTCAGAGATGGTCCAGATGAATGTAAGGTCGGGGTGGAATGTGTTGGTGAAGTTGATGAATTGCTCAACCTCCTCGCGGGAGCACGAGGTGGCGCCGATGCAGTCATCAATGTAGCGGAGGAAGAGGTGGGGAGTGGTGCCGGTGTAACTACAGAAGATGGACTGTTCTACGTAGCCAACAAAGAGATAGGCATAGCTGGGGCCCATACGAGTGCCCATGGCTACCCCTTTGGTCTGGAGGAAGTGGGAGAATTCAAAGGAGAAATTGTTAAGGGTGAGGACCAGGTCAGCTAAACGAATGAGAGTGTCAGTGGAAGGGTACTGTTGGGGACGTCGGGAGAGGAAGAAACGGAGGGCTTGGAGGCCCTGGTCATGGCGGATGGAGGTGTAGAGGGATTGGATGTCCATGGTGAAGATGAGGCGTTGGGGGCCGGGGAACCGGAAGTCTTGGAGGAGGTGGAGGGCGTGGGTGGTGTCTCGAACGTATGTGGGGGGTTCCTGGCAGAGTCAGTGAACCAGGAAGGCTCAAGCCTGACCCCTGAAATGTAAGTAAACAAAAAAGCTGCCATCCGCAATACATACAGGATGGCCCAAAGGCAGCAATTCCTGAATGCTCGGTAGCTATCCACAGTTCAAAAGGTGAAAGCAAAATCCTTTCGACCGATGGATGTGAGAGTCACGTGCAGTGGCAGAGTTAGACTGAATGGTGCCCCTGTGAGTGCCAGGTGGCAGAGAGAAGGTGGTTATGTTTACCCTTGTGGGGCCCAAAAAACCACTGACCCCCTTCCTGGACTGCTGGGCATTTCCTGCACCCGGAATCCGGGTTAGAGTCCGGATCCAGGCTGGTTGCATCTGGTGTTGTGGTTTCCAGTGGCAGTCTGCAAACACAACAGGATGGCCCTCTTCTCCACCAGGACCTCTAGGATCCTGCTCATGAAGCAGGGTGCAAGCTTTCTTGTCAGTATTATAATAGTGCAGCATCAGAGAGTGAGGGCCAGTTCCTGGAGTGCAGTGTCTGAAGTAGTGTGCAGCTGCAGCATGAATACCAGAAGGTCCTAGCAGTGGTGAGCCCACCCTCCCAGCCTCTCCTGCTGTGTGATCCCATGGAACAGACACTCAGCAGCCAAATTGGATCATCTTTCTTTATCTTTCTTGGCACACGGGCATTGTTGGCAATATATGTTGTCTGTCCTAACTGCCCTTGGACTGAGTGGTTTACTGAGCCAATTCAGAGGACAGTTAAGAGTCAACCAGGTTGCTGTGGGTCTGAAATGATATGTCAGCCAGACTAGATAAGGACAGCATATCTTCAACCCAAAAGGACAAATGAATGAAATAGGCTTCTGAAGCATTTGGTAATGGCTTTGTGATTACCATAATTGAAACTGGCTTGATATTCCAGGTTTATTAATCATATTTAAATTCTATCAGCTGTAACGATGAGATTTGAATCCTTAGTTCTGAGTATTCGCCTGGATTCCAAGGCCAACAGGATTACTGTTAACCCACTGTCTCCCCTATTATAGAGTGAAAGAGTAGAAGATTACAATAGAAAAGTTACTCTGAGTCACAATGGACACGGTGCCAAGAATCTCACTCAACACAGCACTTAAACTGCAAAGGACAAAATTCCACCCTATATGTGCAAGTCTGGGATATTGTAGCAACATAATTAGTTTTGTCATTAATTAAGATATCTGACTCAAGAACCAATTTTCATTGGTATACATTTTGTGGAATAACATACAGAAAACCACAAAGTACATCAGTAGTGAAAGCAAAATCAACATTAGCTTTTAACAGGGAATGGTAGAGTCACCATAGTCTTATCAGACCATAGAGCTATTCTGATATTAGAGACAAAGATAACTCATGTTGGTTTAACCTGCAAGTCACCATGCCTCACATTGAGGGGAGACCCCATCATGATAACCTCAGCTGGTATGGGAACTGAACTTGTACTGATGGTCTCATGCTGTATTACAAACCAGCTTTCCCACCAACTGAGCTAAACCAGTTGAAACTAAACTGAGCTCTAACAATGAATTGCCACAAATGCAATGGGCTGATTCATCTCCTTCAGTACTATAAACTTTCTAAAAATCTTCTAAATGGAGGAGGTGTAAATGAAGTTCTCTCTGCAATTTCCATTTCAGTGTGCAATTATAACATTTAATGTAGGGACTTGTAGGAAACATTATTTTGACAGATTTTTGTAAAATATTGCAAAATAAATCACTTTGATATCCACAGCTCAGCATAGTTTTCTCTCCTGGATCAGAAGCACTGTGTGCAACTGGAAAACTGATTTGTGTTTGCTGGATTCTGAGTAGCAGCTTGTGCAGTCTACATTAACCAGTTTCAGGCAGATGTCACAAACTGCACAGCATGATCTCAACCTGAAACATTGCAGAGTAAGATAAGCAGCAGGTCACTGTGATACATTGACTGAACTGGTGTCTGATCTAATCAAAGAAACAAAGCAAGCTGTATTGAGACAGAAATATCTCCAAAACATGATGAAATGCCTCCAGTGTGATTAAACACTTTGAAGATCTCCTTAGTCAAAGGCAGCAGTTATTGTGGACATAACAGGAGGGAAACAAGTATTTATCAGTGATATTCAAGAATACAGGGTAGACTTTATGAAATTACCCCTGAGTAATGGATGCAAACCGAAGGGAATAGTTATGAAATATTTTCGATATAAGATTTCTACACAGAGCATTCCATTCCAGATGAAAGTTACCAGACTTGAAATGTTACCTTTCCTTTTCTCTGTTCTCTGCCTTCTTCTCTCCAAAGAGTACGGTCCTAATGTCTTTAATCTGTCCTGATAATTGAAGTCCCTCATTCCTTGAACCATTCTTGTAAATCTCTTCTCATTTTCTCCAATGTGTTCATGTCCTTCCCATAATGCAATGCCCAACATTGTACTAGGAAAACTGGCCATTCCTTTCATTGTACAAGTGGTTATTTTTAAACTTGAAAACCTTTTGCCTGAGGTCTAACAAGTGTCTTTTACAAGTTCAACATCTCTTCCTTGCTCTTGTACTTCAAGATTCTACTAATAAAGCTGAGATTGTTACTGACCCCCTCATAACATTTCAAGAAGGTAGCCCAGACTCTAACATTTTTAGTTGTTTTGAGCAGATGTACAGTATTCCAGGAGTGATGCAGCTGGACAAAACCTCACAGTTTTAAACAAAACAATTTATTTACAGAGTACTGAATGTAATACAAACAAAAGAGATTAGCATGCAGAATAACTTAACCTATCTAATAACCCACAGACTATCCCAATTTAATGATTCTGTTCCAAATTCCTGCAACAATCCCCATCCATACCCTTTGGTAAAAAAGGTAAAATCAAACACAGAGTCTTACAGGATAAAGAGAGAGATGGCAGAGAGATTCAGCATGGAAGTCTTGCCGAAACTCTTCAATGTAACTCTCTCTTTGACCAGCAGCATAAAAAAAAACTGACTGCTAGCTAAGACCAAACCAAACCAAACCAACCCAACCCAGACCAGAGAAAAGCTGAGCTGGGAAAACTGGCCACTCTCCTTTCATTGTACAAGTGGTTATTTTTAAACTTGAAAACCTTTTGCCTGAGGCAGTATCTGTTAGCTATAATCAAATTGGCCCAAAATCCCATTCACAGTAAACACCCCAGAATCTATGTCTTTCCAACCGCTCTGAAAAAAAGCAAATGACAACATAACCTTGTTAAAGGAGCAGCATCATCACAGGATACTGTATTCTGTATTCTTCCCACTACCTGTCCTGCTGTGTTTAATGTGCACATATATACTCAGGTCCTTCTGCTCTTGTACTCTTCTTCAAATTAGAATTAGAACTAGAATTAGGATTAAGTTTATAGTCACATTTATTCAAGTATAGGGATACATAAGTACAACAACAACTATGCAAAGTTGACATTTCCAGTGCCATTTTAGGTACAAAGATACCTAGATACAAATCTTAGGTATAAATTATAAAAGTGATAAAAGGTAAAAGTTCAGTATTACAGGCAGGGCTTCACCTCGAGACTGAAAGTCCACAATGAGCTTCATCAAGGTTAGGAGTCAATCAAGGCTGGAGTCCATCAAGCTGGGAGTCCATCAAGGCTGGGAGTCCATCAAGGCTGAGAGCCCATCAAGGCTGGAGGCCATCAAGGCTGGGAGTCTATCAAGGCCAAGAGTCCATCAAGGCCGTGTGTCCATCAAGGTCAGAAGTCCAGCAAGGCTGGAGGCCATCAGGCTGGGAGGCTATCAAGGCTGGAGGCCATCAAGGCCAGGAGTCCATCAAGGTTCAGATTCCATCAAGGCTGGAGGCCATCAAGGCCAGGAGTCCATCAAGGTTCAGAGTCCATCAAGGCCGGAGTCCATCAAGCCTGGGAGTCCATCAAGCCTGGGAGTCCAGCAAGGCTGGAGTCCATCAGAACTGAGAGCCCATCATGGCTGGGAGTCTATCACGGCTGGGAGCCCATCAAGCCTGGGAGTCTATCACGGCTGGAAGTCCATCAAGGTTGGAGTCCATCAAAGCTCAAAGTCCATCAAGGCTGGGAGTCCATAAAGCCTGGGAGTCCAGCAAGGCTGGAGTCCATCAGAACTGAGAGCCCATCACGGCTGGGAGCCCATCAAGCCTGGGAGTCTATCACGGCTGGAAGTCCATCAAGGTTGGAGTCCATCAAAGCTCAAAGTCGATCAAGGCTGGGAGTCCATCAAGGCTGGGAGACCATCAAGGTTCAGAGTCCATCAAGGCCAGAGTCCATTAAGGCTGGGAGTCCATCAAGGCTGGGAGCCCATGAGGCTGGGAGTCCATCAAGGCTGAGAGCCCATCAAGGCTGGGAGTCCATCAAGGCTGAGAGCCCATCAAGGCTGGGAGTCCATCAAGGCTGGGAGTCCATCAAGGCTGGAGGCCATCAAGGTCGGGAGTCCAACAAGGCTGGGAGTCCATCAAGGCTGGAGGCCATCAGGCTGGGAGTCCAGCAAGGCTGGGAGTCCTTCAAGGTTCAGAATCCATCAAGGCTGGGAGTCCATCAAGGCTGGGAGTCCATCAAGGCCGAAGGCCATCAAGGCTGGGTGTCCATCAAGGCTGGCATCCATCAAGGCCAGGAGTCCATCAAGGTTCAGATTCCATCAAGGCTGGAGGCCATCAGGCTGGGAGTACATCAAAGCTGGGAGTCCATCAAGGCCGGGAGCCCATCAAACCTGGGAGTCCATCAAGCCTGGGAGTCCAGCAAGGCTGGAGTCCATCAGAACTGAGAGCCCATCACGGCTGGGAGTCTATCACAGCTGGGAGCCCATCAAGGTTGGAGTCCATCAAAGCTCAAAGTCCATCAAGGCTGGGAGTCCATCAAGGCTGAGAGCTCATCAAGGCTGGAGTCCATCAGAACTGAGAGCCCATCACGGCTGGGAGCCCATCAAGCCTGGGAGTCTATCACGGCTGGAAGTCCATCAAGGTTGGAGTCCATCAAAGCTCAAAGTCGATCAAGGCTGGGAGTCCATCAAGGCTGGGAGACCATCAAGGTTCAGAGTCCATCAAGGCCAGAGTCCATTAAGGCTGGGAGTCCATCAAGGCTGGGAGCCCATGAGGCTGGGAGTCCATCAAGGCTGAGAGCCCATCAAGGCTGGGTGTCCATCAAGGCTGGCATCCATCAAGGCCAGGAGTCCATCAAGGTTCAGATTCCATCAAGGCTGAGAGCCCATCAAGGCTGGGAGCCCATGAGGCTGGGAGTCCATCAAGGCTGAGAGCCCATCAAGGCTGGGAGTCCATCAAGGCTGGGAGTCCATCAAGGCTGGAGGCCATCAAGATCGGGAGTCCATCAAGGCCAGAGTCCATTAAGGCTCAGAGTCCAACAAGGCTGGGAGTCCATCAAGGCTGGAGGCTATCAGGCTGGGAGTCCAGCAAGGCTGGGAGTCCTTCAAGGTTCAGAATCCATCAAGGCTGGGAGTCCATCAAGGCTGGGAGTCCATCAAGGCCGGAGGCCATCAAGGCTAGGAGTCCATCAAGGCCGGGAGTCCATCAAGGCCGGGAGTCTATCAAGGCTGGGAGTCCATCAAGGCTGGGTGTCTACCAAGGCCAGGAATCCATCAAGTCTGTCCCTGCTGGGGTTTCTCAATGAGGCCAGGAGTCTGCTCTGACCTTCCTCGAGAAGGCCAGAAGTCCTCGCTGGGCTTCCTCAAGGATGCCAGGACTTTGACTTATGCTATATTAAATATTGCCACTTGGTGTTCTTCCTATCCCAGTGCATTATTTCCCACATCTCTGCGTCGAGCCTCATCTGACACCTATCTGCCCACTCCAGTAACTTTTTAATGTTCTGTTGGAGTTCCACACTATCACAGAGTCAGACAGTTACATCGTCACAGTTAATGATTTGTGATCTTTGAATTGTCCCTGTTCACCAGGATCGAGATTATTACTATATATCAGGAAAAGCAGGACTTTTAATACCGATCCCTGTGGAACTCTACAATAAATCCTCCTCCAGTTCAAGAACTACCCATTAGCCATTACGGTCTGTTTCCTATCTCTCTGCCAATTTTATATCCACACTGTTACTGTCCCTTTTGTACCATGGTCCATAACTTTCCTCATAAATGAGTCCATGTACACTACATCAACCCTCATTACCCCCATCTAGCCTTTCTGTTAACCTCCTTAAAAATGCCATCGAGATAGCCAAGCACAATTTCCCCTCCAGAAATCCATGTTGTCTCTTCCCAATCCACACATCTTTTTAAATGTCACTATTAATTCTATCCCAACCAATTGTTTTGATAAGTTTCCCCATTACTGCAGTTAAACTGACTGGTCTGTAATTGCTGGGTTTATCCTTACAAACTTTCTTGAACAAGACCTTAATGTTTGACATGTTCCAGGTATCTGGCACCATCCTTGAGTCTTGTGAAAATTGAAAGATCACGATCAGTGCCTCTGCAATTTCCATTCTCATTTCCTTCAATATCCTTGGATGCTTCTTGATGTCATGTTGACTTTAAGTGTCAATAGTTCATCCAACATTTCTTCCTTATCAATTTTGAATTCTTCCAGGAATAGAGTTTCCTCCTTGTTGCTATGGCCTTTTATAAAGACAGGTGCAAAGTGTTCAATACCTAAACCATGTTCTCTACCTCCATGTGTAAAACCCCATTTTGGTCTCTCATCAACCCAACTCCATGTTTTTACCGTTTCTTTATGCCTTTCCTGTCTTTGGCATACCTCTTTTATGTTGGCTGCCAGTCTTTTCTCTTTGCTTCTCATTAACTTTTTCACTTCCCCTCTGAACTGTTGGTATTTTTCTCGGTTCTAAATTGTATTATCGACTTGATGCCATTTTCACCAAAACGCATAAGCACACTTCCACTTCTGTATCTTCATTTCAATCTCCTTCTGTCGGCCAAGAGCTCTGGACTTGTTTGTCCTACCAATCCTGTTTGAGAGAATTTCCCAGACCGTGGCCAAATGAGCAGTGCAGGGAGGGAGCACCCCCGGTATCTGTGTTGGTGACATCGAGAACAGGCAGCTGAGGTCTCCCGGACAGCGAGGTAAGCAAAGAATTCAAAGACGATTTTGCTTTTAACTTTATTCCTTTATTTTTCGAGTTTAGATTAAGAAGGACTTTAATGTTAACTATCACCTTATTTCTGTATTTTTCTACTTATCCTATGAAGATATGCTTAACTTGTTAAACTTTGGTTTTTTTTACTACTTTGCACCTAAATCTTTGTACCTAGGTATCTTTGTTCATAAGACGGTGCTGTGTGTGGCGACATTATACACTTTTCACTGTACACCTGTACTTGAGTACATGTGAAAATAAGGTTTAAATCTAAATCTAAACCTTTTTAAAAATAGCCCATTGTTGAGTTACAGTTTCTCCTTCAACATCTTTCCAGACTATTCTACTCAGCTCCATTCTTGCACCCTTGAAGTCAACTCTCTGTCAATTGATTTTTAAAGTGAATATTAAAACTACTTCTTATGCTTCTCATTGAAAATGCTGCAAAATAGGATGAGTAGCAAAGATTAAGCATGGTGGCCGTCTCCTGCAAAATTGTTCACCAGTGGACAATGAATTTGTTACAGAAATATTTTTGCAGCTGATTGTTTCTTAAGGGAGTTGACACGGACAGAAAAATTGTGAAGGCAAACAGAAATCAAAATATTTTCAGTCCCTTTTCTTCAGAGGGCATCATTCAGAGAACATCATACTTATTTATGAAACAAATTCAGATGACAAGAAAAGTTTAGATTTCAAATTCTGAAAAGTTGAAACGAAGGCAGGAAAGGTAGAAATACACCGCAGTTACATAATCGCAGGGTTAGAAAAGATAAATTAACACTTCAGAAGAACTCATCACAACTGACAAGAGTGGGTTGCAGATCTTGCCAGTTGGATGGTCTGACAGCATCATTGGGGAAGACATAAAAGTCAGACTCATCCAGTCCTCGTCCATCTTCTGAGGTAGCTTCGAATTTGTGTTGCCGCAAGTCTTCATGATGATAAAAGTAAAGGATGACCAATACCACTTTTGTTTTAATCTGGAGGTGCCGGTGTTGAACTGGGGTGTACAATCTTAAAAATCATGCAACACCAGGTTATAGTCCAACAGGATTTTTTATTCCTCATGAAGGGCTCTTGCCCGAAACGTCGATTTTGCTGCTCATTGGATGCTGCCTGAACTGCTGTGCTCTTCCAGCACCACTAATCCAGAATTTGGTTTCCAGCATCTGCAGTTATTGTTTTTACCTATAGTCCAACAGGTTTATTTGGAAGCACTAGCCTTCAGAGCACTGCTCCTTCATCAGGTGGCTGTGGAGTATAAACTCATAGGACACAAAGTTTACAGCAAAAGTTTACAGTGTGATGTAACTGAAATTATATATTGAAAAAGACCTGGATTAAGTCTCTCATCTTTTAAAATGACCATGTTGGTTTCAGTTCTTTCATAGGTAAATCCCAGAACTTTCTTAAAGTTACATTCCCAAGTGAACTTTAACAATAGGTGCCATATTGGCCCAGATAATGCATTGAAGGTGTGAGGTGTCCTGTGTGAGGCTGCCTGTGCCTCAATGTTCAGACTGATTATAATATAAAACAGGGATCTACAGAATCTTACATGGATTCATGCAGGTTTTGAGCAAAGTAAAATGTAATTCTGCAAATACAAATTCACCCCCAAACTTATTTTTGTGTGTATGCATGTGGGTGTGTGTGCGAGGGGGTATGAGTGTCTGTGAGAGAGTGTGTGTATGTGTATGTGTGCGTGTGAGTGTAAAGGGGCTTAAATCTGTGAGAGGGTGCATGTTTGGGTGTGAATGTGGGAGTGTATGTGTGAATATATGAGAGAAAGCTTGTGTATGAGAGAGGATCTGTGTGAGTGTATGGATCTGTAGGAGTGTGTGTGTGTGTCTATAGTGCAGTGGGGTCACCATAGTGTGGCATGAATCCCAGCTGAGCCCATCGTCATGGGTACCAAACTTGGCTATCAGCCTCTGCCTGGCCACTTTGCATTATTGGCAGAAGTGGGTACTGCAGATGCTGGAGATTGGAGTCAAGATTAGAGGTGCTGGAAAAGCACAGCAGGTCAGGCAGTACCAGAGGAGCAGGAAAAATCAACATTTCAGGCAAAAGCCCTTCATGATATTTCCTGCTCCTCGGATGCTGCCTGACCTGCTGTGCTTTTCCAGCACCTCTAATCTTGATACTTTTCGTTGTTGCCTGTCCCAAAG
The DNA here is from genome assembly GCF_047496795.1 of Chiloscyllium punctatum. Lineage (NCBI taxonomy): Eukaryota > Metazoa > Chordata > Chondrichthyes > Orectolobiformes > Hemiscylliidae > Chiloscyllium > Chiloscyllium punctatum. The sequence goes on along the minus strand of NC_092749.1, from coordinate 34,052,067 downwards.
TCTGCCTTGGAGGATGGTCACCCAAAGGTCCAAGGTCAAATGTCCTGGACCGCTGAAATGTTCTCCGACGCAAGGACAAAGGAGGAAAGATATGTGTGGAGTCAGAGAAAATGGGTGAGATTCTTAATGAGTGCTTTGCATCGGTATTCACCGTGGAGAGGGGCATGGCGGATGTTGAAGTAAGGGATAGATCTTTGATTACTCTAGGTCAAGTCAGCATAAGGAGGGAGGAAGTGTTGTGTATTCTAAAAGGCATTAAGGTGGACAAGTCCCCAGTACCAGATGGAAGCTATCCCAGGTTACTGAGGGAAGCAAAAGAGGAAATAGTTGGGGCCTTAACAGATATCTTGGCAGTATTCATGAAAATGGGGTAAGTCCCAGAGGACTGGAGAATTGCTAATATTGTCCCCTATTTTAAGAAGGGTAGCAGGGATAATCCAGGTAATTACAGTCCTGTGAGCCTGATGTCAGTGATAGAGTCATAGAGTCATAGAGATGTACAGCACAGAAACAGACCCTTTGGTCCAACCCATCCATGCCGACCAGATATCCCAACCCAATCTAGTCCCACCTGCCAGCACTCGGCCCATATCCCTCCAAACCCTTCCTATTCATATACTCATCCATATGCCTCTTAAATGTTGTAATTGTACCAGCCTCCACCACATCCTCTGGCAGCTCATTCCATATACGTACCACCCTCTGCATGAAAAAGTTGCCCCAAAGGTCTCTTTTATATCTTTCCCCTCTCACCCTAAACCGATCATCACATGCGAGTTGCCCTCCAAGCCACGTCTAATCCTAACATGTTGCTGCGCCTTCAATGTTAATGTGTCACAATCCTAAAATTCCTTTTTTAACAACACTGTGGATATTTTTATATTCAGTGAGTCTAAAAATCAGTTCATTACTTCCTTCAATAGGGCAATTGGGGATGGGAAGGCATTGCTGGCTTAGCCAGTGAAGTCAACGTCTCATAAATGAATGAAAATAAGCTTTATCTCTCAGAAAAATATTAGAATGTTTACATCATGGAAACACTCTTAGACGACCAATCTAATCCAAGATTCAGCCTGGCAAAAGACAACTTGGATATGTGGCTGGTTGAAACTTTCTGTATAAAGGGTTCACAAAAAAATTCAGATATTGAAGAGAATGGAAATCAGGAATTAGAACCTGAATAGATGTTCAAAGGTTGAGGATAGGATAAATCGACAAAGTCTTTTCCCTGGGGTGGGGGAGTCCAGAACTAGAGGGCATAGGTTTAGGGTGAGAGGGGAAAGGTATAAAAGAGACCTCAGGGCAACTTTTTCACACAGGGTGGTGCGTGTATGGAATGCACTGCCAGCAGAAGTGGTGGAGGCTGGTACAATATCAACATTTAAATGACATCTGGATGGGTATATAAATAGGAAACGTTTGGAGGGATGTGGGCTGGTTGCTGGCAGGTGAGGCCAGATTGGGTTGGGATATCTGGTCGGCATGGAGGAGTTGGACCGAAGGATCTGTTTCTGTGCTGTACATCTCTCTGACTGTCTGACTCTGACTCTATGCCATCTAGTTCTGGACTCCCCGACCCCAGGGAAAAGACTTTGTCTATTTATCCTATCCATGCCCCTCATAATTTTGTAAACCTCTATAAGGTCACCCCTCAGCCTCCGACGCTCCAGGGAAAACAGCCCCAGCCTGTTCAGCCTCTCCCTGTAGCTCAAATCCTCCAACCCTGGCAACATCCTTGTAAATCTGTTCTGAGCCCTTTCAAGTTTCACAACATCTTTCCAATAGGAAGGAGACCAGAATTGCATGCAATATTCCAACAGTGGCCTAACCAATGTCCTGTACAGCCACAACATGACCTCCCAACTCCTGATGAAGGGCTTTTGCCCGAAACATTGATTTTGAAGCTCCTTGGATGCTGCCTGAACTGCTGTGCTCTTCCAGCACCACTAATCCAGAATCCTGTACTCGATACTCTGACCAATAAAGGAAAGCATACCAAACGCCTTCTTCACTATCCTATAAACCTGTGACTCCACTTTCAAGGAGCTATGAATCTGCACACCAAGGTCCCTTTGTTCAGCAACACTCCCTAGGACCTTACCATTAAGTGTATAAGTCCTGATAAAATTTGCTTTCCCAAAATGCAGCACCTCGCATTTATCTGAATTAAACTCCATCTGCCACTTCTCAGCCCATTGGCCCATCTGGTCCAGATCCTGTTATAATCTGAGGTAATCCTCTTCGCTGTCCACTACACCTCCAATTTTGGTGTCATCTGCAAAATTACTAACTGTACCTCTTATGCTCGCTCCAAATCATTTATGTAAATGACAAAAAGTAGAGGACCCAGCACCGATCCTTGTGGCACTCCACCGGTCACAGGCCTCCAGTCTGAAAAACAACCCTCCAGCACCACCCTCTGTCTTCTACCTTTGAGCCAGTTCTGTATCCAAATAACTAGTTCTCCCTGTATTCCATGAGATCTAACCTTGCTAATCAGTCTCCCATGGGGAACCTTGTTGAACGCCTTACTGAAGTCCATATAGATCACATCTGTGGGAGGGAAGCTAGTGGAGAATATACTTAGGGTTAGGATATATACCCATTTGGAAGAAAATGACCTTATCAGTGATAGGCAGCAGGGTTTTGTGCAGGGAAGGTCAGGTCTAAAAACCTAATAGGATTCTTTGAAGAGTTGACAAAGTTGATTGATAAGGGAAGGGATGTAGGTGTCATATACATGGACTTTAGTAAGTTGTTTGAAAGGTTTCCCTTGGTAGGCTGATGAAGAAGGTGAAGTTGCATGGGGTCGAGGGTGTTCTAGCTAGATGGTTGGAGAACTGGTTGGGCAACAGGAGACAGACAGTAGTAGTAGAAGGGAACTTCTTAAAATGGAGACCTGTGACCAGTGGTGTCCCACAGGGATCCGTGCTGGGACCACTATTGTTTCCGATATTCATAAATGATTTGGAAGAAGGTATAGATTGCCTCATTAGCAAGTTTGCAGATAACAATAAGATTGGTGGAGTAGCAGGTAGTGAAGGGGACTGTCAGAGAATACAGCAGAATATAGATAGTTTGGAGAGTTGGGCAGAGAAATGGCAGATGGAGTTCAATCCAGACAAATGCATTTTGGAAGATGCAATTCCAGAGCGAACTATACAGTAAATGGAAAAGTCCTGGGGAAAACTGATGTACAGAGAGATCTGGGTGTTCAGGTCCATCATTCTCTGAAGGTGGCAATGCAGGTCGGTAAAGTGGTCAAGAAAGCATACAGCATGCTCTCCTTCATCGGACAGGGTATTGAGTACAAGAGTTGGCAGGTCACGTCACAATTGTATAAGACTTTGGTTTGGTCACATTTGAAATACTGCATACAGTTCTGGTCGCCACATGACCAAAAAGATGTGGATGTTTTGGAGAGAGTGCAGAGGAGTTTCATCAGGATGTTGTCTGATATGGAGGGTGCTAGCTATGATGAGAGGTTGAGTAGATTAGGATTATTTTCATTGGAGAGAAAGCGGTTGGGGGGGGGGGAAACCTGATTGAGGCCTACAAAATCATGAGAGGCATAGACAGGGTGGATAGTTATAAACTTTTTCCCAGAGTGGAGACTCAATTACCAGCGGTCACAAGTTCAAAGTGAGAAGGGAAAGGTTTAGGGTAGATATACGTGGAAAGTTCTTTAGGCAGAGGGTGGTGGGTGCCTGGAATGCGTTGCCAGCAGAGGTGGTAGAAGCAGGAACATAGCACCATTTAAGATGTATTTAGACAGATATATGAATGGGCAGGGAGCAAAGGGATACAGACCTGTAGAAATTAACCTGCAGGTTAAGATAGAGGATATGGATCGGCGCAGGCTTGGAGGGCTGAAAGGCCTGTTCCTACACTGTAATGTTCTTTGTTCTTGACTGGTAGGGAACACTCCTGTCTATCGATTGTTGTGGGGTGCCCATTCATCCATTGCCGTAGCCTCTGCTTGGTCTTACCAATGTACCATGCCTCAGGGCTTCCTTGCCTGCAGCGTATGAGATCAACAACGTTGGCTGAGTCACACGAGTACCTGCCACGTAAATGGTGGGAGGTGTCCCTACGCATAATGGTGGTATCTGTGTCGACACTCTGACATGTCTTGCAGCGTCCACCATGACAAGGTTGTATGGGATTGTCCTAAAAGCCGGGCAGTTTGCTGTGACCAATGAACTGTTTGAGATTTGGTGGTTGTTTAAAGGCAAGAAGTGGAGGTGTGGGGAAGGTCTTGTGAGGCGCTCATCCTCATTGATAACGTGTTGCAGGCTGCAAAGAACATGGCGTAGTTTTTCAGCTCCTGGGAAATACTGGACAACAAAGGGTACCCTGTCGGTTGCAACTCGTGTTTGTGTCCTGAGAAGGTCATTACAGTTTCTCACTGTGGCACATTGGAACTGGCGGTCGATGAGTTGAGCATCGTACCCCGTTCATATGAGGGTTCCCTGAGTACTTCCAAGTGCTCATCACATTCCTCCTCATCCGAACAGATCCTGTGCATGCATAGGGCTTATCTGTAGGGGATAACTGTTTTAATACGTTTCAGGTGGAAGCTGGAGAAGTGTAGCATCGTGAGGTTATCTGCGGGTTTACAGTAGAGTGAAGTACTGAGGTGCCATCCTTGATGGAGATGCATGTGTCCAAGAATGAGACAGATACTAAAGAGTAGTCCATGGTGAGTTTGATGGTGGGATGAAACTTGTTGATATAATTGCGTAATTGTTTCAGTGACTCCTTGCCATGGGTTCAGAGGAAGAAAATGTCGTCAATATACCGGGTATATTGTGTTGGTTGGAGGTCCTGTGCAGCAAGAAAGTCTTGGCATATTGGGGTGCAAATTTGGTCCCCATGGCTGTCCCCTGTCTCTGAATAAAGAACTGTTGTCAAAGGCGAAAATGTTGTGGTCGAGGATAAAGCGAATGAGTTGTAGGACGGTGTTTGGAGGTTGGCAGTTCTTGGTTAGAATACTGAGGCTGTTGCTATGATGCCGTTATTGTGGGGGATGCTGGTGTAGAGTGCTAAAACGTCTATTGTTCCCGGTTCAACTGGTCCATGGGTGCTGAGTTTCTGTAAGAAATCCGTACTATCGTGAGAGAAGATGGGGGTCCCCTGTACAATGGGTTTCAAGATGCCTTCAACATAGCCGGTGAGGTTCTCACACAGGGTCCCATTGTCTGATATGATGGGATGTCCTAGTGTGTTGGCTTTGTGTATCTTTGGAAGGCAGTAGAAGTCACTCACATGAGAAGTACATAGGATGAGGGTGTGCAGGGAACTCTGAAAGACTGGATCCAAAGTCCTGATCAATGTGTTTAGTTCACTGGTGTGCTCTTTGGTCGGATCAGCCGGTAGTTACCTGTAGTGTTCCTGGTTGTTCAGTTGTCATACACTTCCTTGCAGTAATCTGTTCTATTCTGAATGACGATGGCTCCTTCTTTTTCTGCTGGTTTGATGACAATGTCGTGATTGGTTTTGAGAGCATGGATTGCATTATGATTGGGTGATGTTTTGCTCTACCTTGTGGGTGCGGTTGATGAATCTGGCCTTTTTTATTTCCTGATGGTTTGACCATACACGTCAAGCCCAGGGCAGCAGTCCTCCGGTGGGGTCTAAGGTGACTCCTTCTTTGGTCGCTCCTCTAAGGATCCCTGTGATGACTGTTCCCGTTCCTCGGTGGGCTCACTGCTGGCATCTTGAAAGAATTCCTGGAGTCTCATTCATCTGATGAATTCCTCCGTGTCTGCTGCAAGAACCATGGGGTCCATTTTGGTGATGGGGCAGAAATGTAGACCCCCTGCTAAGAACTTCAATCTCTTCTGGTTGAAGGGTGTGGTCCAATAAGTTGACAATCGACTTCCCTGCGGTGATAACATTATCCACTGTGATGCCAGGGTGGGCTTAGCTACTGCTGGTGATGATGCCAAGTTTCTCCAGTTTCTTGTTCTTGGTTTGCATGTATGTGGTATAGTTGTGTTGCCTTGCCTGTTTGGCAATGTCCCGTAACTGTACTGCTGTATTCTGGGTGCAGGCTGAGAGTGTGGACTCCATCTTAAATTCAAGGTTGTGGCGCTTGCTGTAGGGTTGGTGCATGAGGTGATTGATGAGTCTGTGAGAGGTGGCAAAGTCTCTCCACGTAGTCTGTGTGTAGGTACTTTCGAGTTCAGCAACTTATAACCCTGTTTCACTTTTTGTTTCTTGTGGAATGCAATTACAGAAACAGAGCTGCTGTAGGTGTCAGCTATTGGACAAAATGGTCAATGTTGAAAAATTATCTAAAGCAAATAACCTTAAAAATTGCAGCAAGGAGTTAAAGGAGTTGTTCCTGTAGGAACCAAAATTTCAACTTAGATTGCTGTTAAATGTTGCTCCATGGCAAAAGGCCATTTCCTTAACCATAGCGCCCTCTATAGGGAACTAGTCGTAAAGTCAACTACACTGACAGAAATGGAGCATGATTCTTGTTACTTTGAAGGCAGGAATTCACAATCTTATTTTTGGAGGTTTAACAGCAAATTAAATGGTGACAGCACTTGAGTTTCTAGAGATTAACTTCATGGAAAATGATTTTAACAACAGATGCAACTGACAACTCACCAATGGCAATGTATTTGGAAAATGCCATTTGTTGGTTGTGAATCCTATCAGATCGAATGGATTGGTTGGAGAGACAGTTATAGGCAATGAGAAATTTACAACAGCAAGGGCATGTGATGGATGGCAGTTATAGGAAGAGGGAAAATGTTGCAGATACAGTCACATAGATGGGTTAACTCCAGGAAAGGTAAGAGAGGTGGGCAGTTAGTACAGGAGTCTTCTGTGGCTGTCCCCATTTCAAACAAGTATGCTGTTTTGAAAATGTAGGGGGTGATCCATTCTCAGGGGAACATAGCATGAACAGCCAAGTTTTTGGTATTGAGACTGGCTTGAATGCAATACATCGGGTTTCAAGAGATTGATTGTGTTGGGGATTCTCTAGTTCAAGGTACAGACAGATGTGTCTGTGGCCAGCAGTGAAAAATCAGAATGGTGTGTTGCTTCCCTGATACCAGGATCAAGGATGTCTCAGAGAGGGTGCAGAATGTTCTCAAGGGAGAGAGGGGCCAGCAGGAGGTTGTTGTACACATTGGAACCAACGGCATAGGAAGGGAAAAGGCTGAGATTCTGAAGGAAGATTACAGAGAGTTAGGCAGGAATTTAAAAAGGAGGTCATCAAGAGTAGTAATATCTGGATTACTCCCGGTGCTACAAGCTAGTGAGGGCAGGAATAGGAGGAATAGGAGGATAGAGCAGATGAATGCATGGCTGAGGAACTGATGTATGGAAGAAGGATTCACATTTTTCAACCTGTACAAGAAGGACGGATTGCACCTAAATTGGAAGGGGACGAATATACTGGCAGGGAGATTTGCTAGAGCTGCTCAGGAAGATTTAAACTAGTAAGGTAGGGGGTGGGACCCAGGGAGATAGTGAGGAAAGAGATCAATCTGAGACTGGTACAGTTGAGAATAGAAGCGAGTCAAACAGTCAGGGCAGGTAGGGACAAAGCAGAGAACAAGGCAGGACTGATAAATTAAACTGCATTTATTTTAATGCAACGGGCCTAACAGGGAAAGTAGATGAACTCAGGGCATGGTTAGGAACATGGGACTGGGATATCATAGCAATTACAGAAACATGGCTCAGGGATGGGCAGGACTGGCAGCTGAATGTTCCAGGATACAAATGCTATAGGAAGGATAGAAAGGGAGGCAAGAGAGGAGGGGGACTGGCATTTTTCATAAGGGATAGCATTACAGCTGTGCTGAGGGAGGATATTCCCGGAAATACATCCAGGGGAGTTATTTGGGTGGAACTGAGAAATAAGAAAGGGATGATCACCTTATTGGGATTGCATTATAGACCTCCTTATAGTCAGAGTGAAATTGAGAAACACATTTGTAAGGAGATCCCAGCTATCTGTAAGAATAATAGGGTGGTTATGGTAGGGGATTTTAACTTTCAAAACAGAAACTGGGACTGCCATAGTGTTAAAGGTTTAGATGGAGAGGAATTTGTTAAGTGTGTAGAAGAAAATTTTCTGATTCAATGTGTGGATGTACCTACTAGAGAAGGTGCAAAACTTGACCTGCTATTGGGTAATAAGGCAGGGCAGGCGACTGAGGTGTCAGTGGGGGAGCACTTTGTGGCCAGCGACTATAATTCTATTAGATTTAAAATAGTGATGGAAAAGGATAGACCAAATCTAAAAGTTGAAGCTCTAAGTTGGAGAAAGGCCAATTTTGACGGTATTAGGCAAGAACTTTCAAAAGCTGACTGGGGGTAGATGTTCGCAGGTAAAGGGACGGCTGGAAAATGGGAAGCCTTAAGAAATGAGATAATGAGAGTCCAGAGAAAGTATATTCCTGTTAAAGTGAAAGGAAAGGCTGGTAGGTATAGGGAATGCTGGGTGACTAAAGAAATTGAGGGTTTAGTTAAGAAAAAGAAGGAAGCATATGTCAGGTGTAGAAAGGATAGATCGAGTGAATCCTTAGAAGAGTATAAAGGCAGTAGGAGTATACTTAAGAGGGAAATCAGGAGAGCAAAAAGGGGACATGAGATAGCTTTGGCAAATAGGGTTAAGGAGAATCCAAAGGGTTTTTACAAATAGGGAGAGAATAGGGCCCCTCAAAGATCAGCAAGGCAGCCTTTGTGTGGAGGCGCAGGAGATGAGGGAGATACTAAATGAGTATTTTGTCTTAGTATTTACAGTGGAAAAGGAAATGGAAGATATAGAATGTAGGGACATAGATGGTGAGACATCTTGCAAAATGTCCATGTTACAGAGCAAGAAGTGCTGGATGTCTTGAAACGCATAAAAGTGGATAAATTCCCATGACCTGATCAGGTGTACCCGAGAACTCTGTGGGAAGTTAGAGAAGTGATTGCTGGGCCTCTTCCTGAGATAGTTGCATCATCGATAGTCACAGGTGAGGTGTCGGAAGACTGGAGGTTGGCAAATGTGGTGCTACTATTTTAAAAAGGTGGTAAGCAAACAGGGAACTATAGACCGGTGAGCTTGACCTCGGTGGTGGGCAAGTTGTTGGAGGGAATCCTGAAGGACAAGATGTACATGTATTTGGAAAGACAAGGACTGATTAGGGATAGTCAACATGGCTATGTGTGTGGGAGATCATGTCTCACAAACTTGACTGAGATTTTTGAAGAAGTAACAAAGAGGGCAGAGTGGTGGATGTGATCTATATGGACTGCATTAAGGCATTTGACATGGGAGACTGGTTAGCAAGGTTAGATCTCATGGACTACAGGGAGAACTAGCTATTTGGATATAGAACTGGCTCGGAAGTAGAAGACAGAGTGTGGTAATGGAGGTTTGTTTTTCAGACTGGAGGGCTGTGACCAGTGGAGTGCCACAAGGATCGGTGCTGGGTCCACTACTTTTCATCAGTTATATAAATGATTTTGTTGTGAAGATAAGAGGTGTAGTTAGTAAGTTTGCAGTTGACATCAAAATCGGAGGTGTAGTGGACAGCAAAGAGGATGACCTCAGATTACAACAGGATCTGGACCAGATGGGCCAATGGGCTGAGAAGTTGCACATGGAGTTTGATTCAGATAAATGCGAGGTGCTGCATTTTGGGAAAGCAAATCTCGGCAGGACTTATACACTTAATGGTAAGGTCCTAGGGAATGTTGCTGAACAAAGACCTTGGAGTGCAGTTTCATAGCTCCTTGAAAGTGGAGTCGCAGGTAGATAGGATAGTGAAGAAGGCGTTTGGTATGCTTTCCTTTATTGGTCAGAGTATTGAGTACAGGAGTTGGGAGGTCATGTTGCGGCTGTACAGGACATTGGTTAGGCCACTGTTGGAATATTGCATGCAATTCTGGTCTCCCTCCTATTGGAAAGATGTTGTGAAACTTGAAAGGGTTCAGAACAGATTTACAGGGATGTTGCCAGGGTTGGAGAATTTGAGCTATAGGGAAAGGCTGAATAGGCTGGAGCTGTTTTTACTGGAGCGTCGGAGGCTGAGGGGTGACCTTATAAAGGTTTATAAAATCATGAGGAGCATGGATAGGATAAATAGACCAAAGTGTTTTCTGTGTGGTGGGCAAGTCCAGAACACGAGGGCATAGTTTTAAGGTGAGAGAGGAAAGATATAAAAGAGACTTAAGGGGCAACTTTTTCACACAGATGGTGGTACATGTATGTAATGAGCTGCCAGAGGAAGTGATGGAGGCTGGTACAATTGTACTTTTAAAAGATATCTGGATGGGTATATGAATAGGAAGGGTTTAGAGGGATATGGGCCGGGTGCTGGCAGGTGGGACTAGATTGGGTTGGGATTTCTGGTCGGCATGGACGGGTTGGACCGAAGGGACTACTTCCGTGCTGTACATCTCTATGACTCTATGTTTCCCACGCCAACCACTAACAAGCAAGTGAACCAGAATAACCAATGGGAACTGTCCATTCTGTCTGAACATAAGATTTAGGCTATTCAAGCCTCAATCTGCAGCATTCAGTAAAACTATGACTGATCTTGGTATGGTCTCACTAACTGACTCCTTAATCATTGACCAACATGTAGTTCAGAAGTCTGCTCTACCCAGTCTTGAATACATGTGAATTATTCAACCTTCTCTGCTGTCTAGGTTAGAGAATTCCAAAGATTAACCACCTTCTGTGAGAAGAAATTCTTTTCCATCTCCATCTCAAATGGAAGACCCCTTATTCTCAACTGATGCCTTTGGTTTTAGACTTCCCCACAAGGGGAAATGTTCTCTCAGTATCTATTTTGTTACACCCTCTTGATAAGATCACCTCTCGGTCTTCAACACTCCAATGAGTATGGGCACATCCTGTTCAACATTTCCTCAAAAACACTGTCTTCATGGCAACCATGGGACCACTGCCAATTATCATAAAACCCATCTGGTTCACTAATGTCCTTTAGGGTAAGAAATCTACTATCCTTACCTGGTCTGGCCTGCACAAGACTCAAGACTGACAACAATATGGTTGACTCAACTGTGCTCTGAAATTGCCTGGAAGGCCACTCCATTCCATGGCAATCAGGGATGGACAATAAATATTGGGCCAGCCAGCAATATTTGCAACCCATTAACAAAAATGACAATGACAGTCCTTTCATCTCAGGAATCAAGACCATAAAATCTTTCCTGAACTGCTTCTAATATATGTATGTCCCATCTTAAAATAAGGAGACCAAAATAGTGCATAGTACTCAAGGCTTGTTCTCATCAATGACTTGTACAGTTATAACAAACCTTCCCCAATTTTATACTCCATTCCATTGAAAATAAAGGCCAATGTTCAATTTGCTATTTTAAATATTTGTTGAACCTTCATTGCTAGCCTTCGGTGATTCATTGCAAGCAAGCACAGATGTCTGCACCATGCTTCCCCCAGGGAAATGGCAGAAACAGAGATGACAGCAACATTAAAGAGGCATTTAGACCGACACATGAACAGGCAGGGAATAAAGGAATACAAACTGTGTGTAGGCAGATGAAGTTCGTTTAGAAATGGCATGATAGTCGGCACAGATGTGGTGGACCGAAGGGCCTGTTTCTATGCTGTACTGTTCTACCTATATTGCAGTATTCTGCAGTGTCCCTACATTGAAAAATTCTCTTTTTTTTGTCATGATTTGGACTGAGGTGTACAAAGTTAAAAATCACACAACACCAGGTTATAGTCCAACAGGTTTAATTGGAAGCACACTAGCTTTCAGAGCACCGCTCCTTCATTAGGCAGTTATACCTGACGAAGGAGCGATGCTCCGAAAGCTTGAGCTTCCAATTAAACCTGTTGGACTATAACCTGTGTTGTGTGATTTTTTTATCTTTTTTTGTCATCCCCCCCCTAACAAGGTGAAGAATTAAATATTTTCTGACTACTAAATTTAGTGCACTCCTTAACCTATGTTTATACCTTTGCAAGCTCTTTGTGTCCTCTTCACAACTTGCTTTCTCAGCATTGTACCCTTAATCTGTTAAAGCTCCCTGGTACAGGTTCTCAATCAAACCAAAGTCCTGCAGAAAAGTAGGGTTGGAGTCCAGGGTGAATTTTGTCAAAGTCTGGTTCAGTGATCACTGAAATGTCAGAGCCGGTATCAACCTCCATTTGAACCAGGTGACCATTTAACCAGATGTTTATTTTGATTAGTTCTGATTTGGATGTTGCTAAGCAATGTAACTGTTCCACACCAGATGTAAGTGGACTTTCCAGGGTGTGAACTCTCCTGGATATTGGCCTGTGGGTTCTCTTACTCAATTTAGGTCAACTAGTACTTCATTGCTCCTAGTCTCGAATCCACATATCAGCAGTAATTACAATGGCTTGCCAGTCCTGATCCTGTAAAAAATTTTAACCATTTATCTGTGGCTTGGTTTTGTTTGGGGTTTTGCTGTGTTCTGACCTAGACTCCCTCTGTTCAGGATATGTCCTGAGTGTGGCTATGCAATTGCATTCACTCAAGTGGTGTGCCCCAAGCTCAGTCAGACTGGCGACAGTGTTCACTTCCATCCTGTAACTCACTTGCTGCATTTTCCAATGATAAAGCCAGTTGCAGTGCCTATTTGAAGTCCAGTTGAGCTTCAAGCTAGTAGGCACTTTTGCATGGTTACATCATTGATCCCACATACCAAATGGTGTCTGAGCATCTCATTAAGGATTAAACCAAAGTCACAGGTCTCTTGGGCTTGGAGTCATAATGTCCACTAACTAAATCCATCAACTCTTAAGAAGATTTAGTATCTGGTGCCTCAGAGAAACTGAGGCTCCTAATAACTGAAAAAGCTGTGGGTCCACAAGCTGTCAGGAGAATTACTCATTGCTTTTCATCTGCCTCAAAGTCATATGCCCAGAAAAACTAATGCATTCTTTCCACATACTGGGCCCAGTCTTCAATGGCAGGATTGAACAAGTCAAGCTTCCCAAATAACACATGATGCCAGAAATTATTTCCTCAACTCAAATATGACTGTTGCAAACAAGTTGCTTCAGGAACGTGCTTTACCCTCATTGCCACTGGAATAACTCTAGAGAGGCTGGTATCCCATCACCAAGTCACCATTTTATTAACACGTCAAAAGTCCTTCACACTGGTCCAGCTGTCAAGAGTGTCAAAATGTCTGACATTCCTCTTTTTATCCATCAGCCAGGATACTGTCTTGGCATTCTTTTTCAAAAGGGGCACCATGACCTGTAGCACTGATTCACGTTGATGATGCTGGGGAACCTAGGGCAAAAACTTAAAAGAGGCAAACCATGGAGGGAACTTTGTTTCAAAGCTCCACCATGGGCTCTTCATAATGGATTGTAGGATCCAGAAATCATGTTTACATCCATTCTGTATGGGTACTTTGCCTGGAACTTCATTCAGTAAGTGCTGATGCTGTTAGCTGTGAGTTACCATTACCCTCCACTTCCCTGGGCAGAGTGAGGAGGAGGTCCCCTTTTAACTTCAGCTTGAACAGGAACTGAACTGAGTATTCTGAACCACATGCCAACCACAGAACCAACTGAGCTGACCGGTTCCCCCTTATAGATTGTATAATTAATTAGCTGGTTAGATGGCAAGTGTGAGGGTCAGAATGATGCTGCTGTTAGGGCTGAGGGAAACATGGGACGTGCCCCTGACAGAAAATAAATTGCCAGGGGAAACCGCTCAGGATGAACCACTAATAGACATTGAGCCAAGGAATCAGCTTAACTTAATCAATCATGGAATCATACAGTGCAAAAAGAGGTCCTTTGGCCCATTGATCCTCACAAACAAAACCACTCTTAATCTGCACTAGTCCCACTTTAAAGCACATGGTCCTTAGCCTGGAGTGTTCTGACTTTTTAAGTGCTCATCCAGGTCCCTTTAAAAGGTGGTGAGGTTTCCTGTCTCTCCTGTTCTCCCAGGCAGTGCATTCCAGATTCCCACCACTCTCTGGGCAAAAATATTTTCCCTCAAGTCCCCTCTAAACCTCTTGCCTTTCACCTTAAAATTCCTAATTAACAGCTTATGCTCAAAACATTGACTCTCCTGCTCCTCAGATGCTGCCTGACCGGGTGTGCTTTTCCAGACATTAAAGTTATGCCGCTTGTTGTCACCAAGGGGAACCCCTCCAAAGCAATCGCTTCCTTCATATATGTGATGACCAGCACTGCACACAATACAACAGCTGTGGCCTAACCAAAATTTTGTACAGCTCCAACATAACATCCCTGTTCTTATAATCTATGCCAGAACGGATAAAGGCAAGAACCAATGTGTACAAAATAATGAGAGGTTTGGACAGAGTGGACAGGGAAGATTTGTTTCCTCTCATAGTGAGGTCAATTAACAGGGAATGCAATGTAAAATGATGAGGAGAAGGATCAGAGGGGGCATGAGGAGATAAGGTCTCCTTACCTGAGGAAAGAAATTCTGGCTATTGAGTGAGTGCAACAAATGTTTACCAAACTGATTCTTGGCAGCACTGGAGTACGAAGAAAGACTGGATTGGTTAGGACTAAAGAAATAAGCGGGGATCTCATAATAACCTATAAAATTCTAACAGGACTAGGATGGGTAAACGCAGGACTGAGACAGTAGTGATCCAGTGAAATTCTCTGCCACAGAAAGTGCTTGATGCCAAAGATTTTCAAGAAAGAGTTAGGCTAATGGAATCACAGACTATGAAGAGAAAACCGGAACAGGGGTTATCAAGTCAAATGATCAGCCACGATCAAATTGAATGGTGGAGCAGGCTCGAATGGTCAAATGGCCTACTCCTATTTTCTATGTAACGCTATAAGGAAAAACATCTTTTAACCAGAGAGTGGTGGGTATTTGGCATTCACTGGCTGGTTTGGTGATCGAGGTGGAAACCCTGGATTTGCACTTAAGTGCTGTAATCCCCTAAGGCTATGAACCAAGTGCTGGATAGGAAGGTTAGAATGGGCTGGTCTGTCCAGCAGGGTCAGAGTAGGCGAAATGTGCTGCAATATTGCCATGGCTCTGTCTTTGGGCAGGGCATTGCAATGTATACACGAGTGCACCTTTCTCCAAACTGGTGCGCAGGGCAATGAGTGCAACCAATCAGCTTCTTCTTTCACCTTGAAACACCAAGGGGGGGCGGGGACAGGCGCTGGCGGGAAAGGGGAGCTGGGCTGCTATTGGTGGAGGCAACATTTGGGATTCCTTCCTGTGACCCGGTGTTCCATTTTCCCGCCAGCGCCAAATCTGAGGCCGGTTGGAGCTGGGACGGGGAGAATGTCCCGGCAGAGCACCCTGTTCAGCTTCTTTCCGAAATCTCCGCCGCTCAGCGCCTCCTCCTCGGCGGCCAAGGCCAGCCCTGAAGCCTCTTGTCCCCCCGCTAAGGTTAAAGCCCAGACTTCCCCCCGGGAGAATGGCACCGGGGCCCGGCCGGCCAAGAGGTGCCGAGCTGCGGCTGCCTCCCCCACCGTCAGTCCGCTGTTCGCCGGCGGAGAGAGGAAAGCGGGCAAGAAGCAGGCGGCCCCGGGGCCTCCGGCTCTCGGGTGAGTGCTGCCGGGGACGGGCGGGGCGGGGCCTGGCCTGGTGGTGGTTAGCGGGGGGTGGGAGCTACCGTTTAGGGTCGTTAGTGCCCAGCCCCCTGCCCTCTGGGTGGTGCCCTGCCCTTTGGGTGGACTGGGTGGTGCCCAGTCCCCCTGCCCTCTGGGTGGTGCCCAGCCCCCTGCCCTCTGGGTGGTGCCCAGCCCCCTGCCCTCTGGGTGGTGCCCAGCCCCCTGCCCTCTGGGTGGTGCCCAGTCCCCCTGCCTTTGGGTGGACTGGGTGGTGCCCAGCCCCCTGCCTTTGGGTGGACTGGGTGGTGCCCAGCCCCCTGCCTTTGGGTGGACTGGGTGGTGCCCAGCCCCCTGCCTTTGGGTGGACTGGGTGGTGCCCAGCCCCCTGCCTTTGGGTGGACTGGGTGGTGCCCAGCCCCCTGCCTTTGGGTGGACTGGGTGGTGCCCAGCCCCCTGCCTTTGGGTGGACTGGGTGGTGCCCAGCCCCCTGCCTTTGGGTGGACTGGGTGGTGCCCAGCCCCCTGCCTTTGGGTGGACTGGGTGGTGCCCAGCCCCCTGCCTTTGGGTGGACTGGGTGGTGCCCAGCCCCCTGCCTTTGGGTGGACTGGGTGGTGCCCAGCCCCCTGCCTTTGGGTGGTGCCCAGTCCCCCTGCCCTCTGGGTGGTGCCCAGTCCCCCTGCCCTCTGGGTGGTGCCCAGTCCCCCTGCCCTCTGGGTGGTGCCCAGTCCCCCTGCCTTTGGGTGGTGCCCAGTCCTCTGGGTGGTGCCCAGTCCCCCTGCCCTCTGGGTGGTGCCCAGTCCCCCTGCCCTCTGGGTGGTGCCCAGTCCCCCTGCCCTCTGGGTGGTGCCCTGCCCTTTGGGTGGACTGGGTGGTGCCCAGTCCCCCTGCCCTCTGGGTGGTGCCCAGTCCCCCTGCCCTCTGGGTGGTGCCCTGCCCTTTGGGTGGACTGGGTGGTGCCCAGTCCCCCTGCCCTTTGGGTGTACCGGATATCGCCATTTCAGATTGTAATTCTGATAATATTTTGAAAAGATAGAAGCAGCAGGAAGTCACCTTTATTTACATAGCGACTTGCTCTTTTCGAAGCCTTTGTACAGCGTCTGCAGCTGACCACTTGGGAATGTGGTGTGGTTTGGGAGCCTTGAATACTGTTCATGGTGTCTCGTCCCTTATGTCCACTCGTGTTTCATTTTTAGTGCAATGATTGTTCCCTGCAGATGTAACAGCGTGAGTCGATATTGGGCCAGGGCAGCGGTAATAGTACAGGAAATGAGTTACCCCAGCAAAAGGATTTGATACACTGAGGAATTTTTCTGCTGTTCTCTTTTCCTGCAGTCAAGCTTGTGAATTTGCTCCGGGAGATCTGGTGTGGGCCAAACTGGAAGGGTATCCGTGGTGGCCAAGCCTGGTGTATAACCATCCAACTGCTGAGGAGTATCTCAGGGGCAAAGGGAAGTCTCTCCGTATTCATGTCCAGTTCTTTGATGATCCTCCAACAAGAGGCTGGGTTAGTGTGAAGTATGTCAGGTCGTACACAGGTAAGAGATCACGGAGTTAAATTCCAGTTTCTGTCGAGATTTAGCACGCCTTGCCAGTGATTGACCAGATGAGGATGTGGGGAAATAACTGGTAAGTCAATTTGACTCAGTGCAACACCAACATCAACAAGAGGTAGATCCTAGAAAATAGTAGCTCGGCCTTTTGTCTCTTTATCATGCCGCCCCTTCCCCCATCAACCACTGGAAATCTTCAAATTCTGCAAAGAGAAGTCCAGTTTAAGGCTGCAGTACTTCCCAAGCAGTTTCTATCAAAACACCTTTATAAATTAATTCTGCAGTTCATGTCAAGAATAATTTGGTGTGACTCTGCAAACCTTGTCCCAGTAGTGTCAATGTAGATTTTGCAGATGAGGTTCTAAAGAATGGGTTGTGTTTGACCTTTTGACCTGACTTCCAATCTTTACTATAAGGTCATCACTGTGTTTCCATGGTTTGTATTCTTTCGAACATTGGGAATTCCCAGGTGTGAAAACTAGGTGCTAGTCAGTCTCATTATGAAAAGATTTTCCTGAAAACCTGTGAAAAACCGCATAAGTCCCTCAACGATTATAAACTCTAGTGATTTGGTAACAAAATCAGAAACACAGTTGTTACTGTGCTGCATTTCCATTGGTAGGTATTTGTATCTGAGCTTGGCCTTAGTTGTTTGTGATATTCCCCACAGTTTAATATGTTTATTCATTTGGTAAATGAGAGAGCACGGAAACAGACCCTGTGTCCCAATGGTGACCAGGTTTCCTAAATTGAACTGGTCTAATTTGCTGGTGTTTGGCCCATGTCCTCCTAACCTGTTACTATCCATGTACCTGTCCAAATGTTTTTTTTTAAATGTTGTCTCCTGTGATATGAGGTTATATATTATAGTTGGTGAATGATGCTGACACATTTCCTGCACCATCCCTTTACACTTATTCTCAAGGTGGAGGCATATGGGGGTTTTAAGGCATGGCTTTTAGTACTGAATGAGTTCCTTGCTTACCAGTCCCTGCATGTGATGCTGCCTCAGCTCCCTTGATTATTTAATCACGTTGTAAATGAGCCAGACATTTTCACACCTCATCATTGCCAAAGAGCAGAAGCATTCTGCTCGGTCTGTCACTGATTCCATTCCCACCAAACAGGGTGTGCTGCAAACTCCACCTCCAGTCTCTCTGGTGAATGGTCCACTTGCTTTCACCCCTGGGCAATTGCCTGTAATGCCCTTTGCTCCATCTAAGTTTGACATGCATACACAATGGGAATCAGGTCACTTCCTTTCCAAACTTCCCTAACATTTGGGAGGGTTTTGCTGCATTAGAATACATGATTCAGTAACTGCATTAGCCAGGGTCTAGAGTATAGGAGCAGGGAACTCTTGTTGCAACTTTACGGAGCATTGGTTAGGCCCCATTTTTGGTGTTTGTTGATTGGCACAGACACGTGGGCTGAAGGACCTGTTCTGTGCTGTATGGCTCAGGTTAGCACCTGTAAGCAGGTGAACGTTTTTTGGTTTTGCAGTTCTGGTGTGTAAAGAGGCTCAGAGGGGTGGTATTTGGTGGCTACACTGTTGAAAGGACATGATTGCACTGGAGAGAGCATAGGTGAGATATACCAGGGTGGTGTTTGGGATGCAGTGTGTCAGTTGAGGACAGACTACACAGGCTGGATTTGCTTTCCCTACAGCAGAGGAGGCTGAGCCTTTGGGTGGGATTTATTTTGAGGTTTACAGAATTGAGGTATAGACAGAGTAAATCTGAGCATCTCTTCCCATGGCAGACATGTCTAAGACTAGAGCGCACCAGGTGAGGGGATATGAGGGAAACGCTTTACCCTGAGGGTGATATAAACAAGGAGCAGGCTGTGTGAGAGCGTGGTGGAGGCAGCTACTCTCCCAATGTTAAAGAAATATCTGGAAAAGCACTTAACATGCCAGGGCTTCGGCTGTGGACCAAGTGCAGGAAAATGGGATTCGATTTTTTTTTTGTATTTGTTGATAGCTCCTTGAAAGTGGAGTCGCAGGTAGATAGGATAGTGAAGAAGGCCTTTGGTGTGCTTTCCTTTATTGGTCAGAGTATTGAGTACAGGTGTTGGGAGGTCAAGTTGTGGCTGTACAGGACATTGGTTTGACCACTGTTGGAATATTGCGTGCAGTTCTGGTCTCCTTCCTATCGGAAAGATGTTGTGAAACTTGAAAGAGTTCGGAAAAGATTTACAAGGATGTTGCCAGGGTTGGAGGATTTGAGCTACAGGGAGAGGCTGAACAGGCTGGGACTGTTTTCCCTGGAGCGTCGGAAGCTGAGGGGTGACCTTAGAGAGGTTTACAAAATTATAAGGGGCATGGATAGGGTAAATAGACAAAGTCTTTTCCCTGGGATCGGGGAATCCAGAACGCGAGGGCATAGGTTTAAGGTGAGAGGGGAAAGATATAAAAGAGACCTAAGGAGCAACTTTTTCACGCAGAGGGTGGTACGTGTATGGAATGAGCTGCCAGAGGATGTGGTGGAGGCTGGTACAATTGCAACATTTAAGAGGCATCTGGATGGGTATATGAATAGGAAGGGTTTGGTGGGATATGGGCCGGGTGCTGGCAGGTGGGACTAGATTGGGTTGGGATATCTGGTCAGCATGGGCCAGTTGGACCAAAGGTTCTGTTTCCATGTTGTACATCTCTATGACTCTATGTGGGCTGAACGACCTGTTCTGTGCTGTATGGCTGTTCAGGTTTGTATTTCTTTTTGCAGGTCCGGGGTGTAAGGAGGCTCAGAGGGGTGGCATCTATTTCAGTGGGAAACCTGAAATCCGCAGGGCAGTGGAGCTCGCAGATGCTGCTTTTCCGAAATCGAGAGAGAAACGTTTGGAATTGGCTGTGTGTACCGAACCTTCCGAACCAGAGGAGGAGGAGGAGGAGGAGCAGGAAATGCAGGTAAATGAGCAATGGTTTCAATTAAACTTCTTCAGAATGAAAGAAGCCAGCCCCTTTTGAGCAGGGAACATTCCCAAATTTGATTCCTCTAGCCAGTGCTGAAATGAGTTGATCTGAGCTAGGCAGCAGTGCCCTGAAATTCACTGGAGGTGAAAAGATGGGAATTCCTGCCCTTTCAGATTGGGTGACCACATGAGGTGCTGCTACCTCTGTCTCTCGAACAGTCACTGATCCTGAAGTAATCTGATTGTTTTAGTTGCAGTTGTACTTGGAGCTCCATGCGAATATATGTATCATGTGACTTGAAGCACTCATGCGAACAACACTGAACATCTCTTACACCAGCCCTCCCAATACCTCTATCACTTTGTGCCAGTATCGAAGGGTAGGCTATGGTCCAGCAACTTACAGGTCAATTTATTCAAACTGTATTCTCCCCAACGTATTAAACTTGCCACTTTCCAGTAAATGTGTTCCAGTTTCCGACACTGAATGTTTCCACTGTTTGTTCGTTCTTTTACCCTTCTGCCTCAGAATGCCAAGTTGTAGAGATTGCTGTCCTTTGGACAACTAGCAGCTGGACTCCATTGAAACAATACAAGCTTATGGCACAGAAAGGCCATTCGGCCCACTCTGCGCTGGCTGGAAAGCCTAGCTACCTGTTTCCTGGCGCCTTGGGCAATGGCCTCCAGGTTAAAGCACTTCAGGCTCTGATCCAGATCCTGGTTCCTTTTAAGTTCCTCAAGCTCCAAAGTGGGCAATGAATTCCAGACCCCCACCATCCACTGGGTGAAAAAGCTTCTCTGTGTCCTCTGTAATCCTTCACCTGATCATCTTAAATCTGTGCTCCAGGTAACTGATCTCTCCACAGCGAAATATGGTCTGCTCTGTCCACTGTATCCAAACCCCTCATTATTTTATAAACCTCGATTAAATCACCCTTCAGCCTCCTCTGTTCTAAAGACAATAGCCTTAGCATCTCTAATGTATCCTCACAGCTACAATTTTCAAGTCTGGCTACATTCATGTAAATCTCCTCTGTATCCTGTCTTATCCTGTCCTGCATAAGCTGACCAGAATGGTACACTGACCCCAGCTGTAGCCTAACCAGTCTCCAATATAGTTCCAGCACTACATCCCTGCCGACCCCAGTAATTTGTCCATCATCTGGGTTGATTACCCACTATAATTATTTGGCCTAGCCCTTGCGTTACTCTTGAATAATAGTGCAATGTTTGCAAATCCTCAGTTCCCTGGAACAGTGTTTGCACCCGGTAAGGTTTGGAAATTAATCTTCAGAGAATCATCTACTTCCTCTGACAACCTTGATCTGCCTTGAAGGTGGTCAGACCCTCAAGTACTCCCTTCTTGGACGTCTTATTTTTCTGTTTCCCATTTCCCTCTCCTTGGCTAGATTGCAGGCAACATCTTTCTCCTTTGTGAAGACAGAGACACAATAATTGAGAACCTGCCCACATCCTGTTAGTCATGCATATGTTTTTATGGGCTCAGCCCTTGCCTTAGACGAAAAGTGAGGATTGCAAATGCAAATTTCTCAATGCTCCCTGCTGATGAAGGGCTCCTGCCCGAAACGTCGATTTTTCCTGCTCCTCAGATGCTGCCTGACCTGCTGTGTTTTTCCAGCACCATTCTCTAATCTCAGCTCTTGCTCTTAATATACATGCGTATTTTGCTTAATTTTATCAGTGGTACTACTTCCTGTTTTGTGTTCTCCTAATTTCCTGTGTCCCTTCACCCTGTACTTCCTGTATTCTGAGGTTTCATGAACGTTTTTTTCAGCTTGATCTTACTCTGTATGCTTTGGGATAACCACAGAGCTCTGGATTTAGCAGAATCTTTTGTGCGATTGTGTCAACGTTGTCCTCGCTGAATCTCACTTTTGGCTGTTTCTTATTGATTTGCTACTGACCTTTCTTGAAGTATCTGTACCCAGTTGACATTTGCCAGATCATTTTTCAGCTTTCTATAGTTTGCCTTCCCTCCGTTTGGAATGTTTGTTTCTCTCTCTTTCTCACTTCCTCTAATGATGCTAAATCTTACTGTATTATGACTACTATCTCCAAAATGGTCCCCCACTATTGCTACTTCCTACGTGGCACCTTTCCTGAGACTGAACTTAGCTACCTTTTCTCTTGTTGGATTTCTCATGTGTTCGCTTAAAAAAATGTTATCAAGCAGTGTTGAAGAATTTTGTGCCTGTCAGTTGATATTTGTGTCGTTGAAGTGACCACAGTTCTTAGTTTTTTTTTGCGCTCAGAAATTAGTCTGTACACTTGCTCCTCGAACTGGCCCTTATTGGGGTTCTATGGCGCACACCTCCCAATGTGACTGCCATCTTTTTTGTTCTGGGCTGAACCCATATACTAAATGAGGCTATTGCATACTTCCTGCTAGCTGGATAATGTAGCTAATAATGCCTCAAACTTTCTTACCCCATCTTTTATCCCGCCTGACCATTCCACCCCCCCCCCCCCCCCCCCCCCCCCCATCCTCAGGATGTTTTACCTCTCTTTAAGCTGCATTTCTGTTTCTGCAATACTATTGCATGTTGATCTGTGCTCTCTGCTCACTGGCTTTGTTCACTATACTCTCCTGTTTACATAAATACCTTTTAATGCTACCATATCCCTGCGCTGTACAATATTGAACTTCTCCCTTTGAGTTGCTCACTAGATTTCTGTTTCCCATTTCCCGTCTGGTTACCATGCCTCTCGCCCATCAGGTTTAAAGTCTCCCCAACAAGAACAAATCTGCCTGCGTGGATATTTATCCTGGTTCTGTTCAGGTAAAGACTGCGTGGCCCCATCTTCTCCAGAATCTGTCTTGAAACCCACCCTCCTATATCGGCTTTGAAGCCATGTGTTTGTTCGCTGGCTTCCCTGTTCCCTGTACATGGGGCTGGGAGGAATTCAGAGATTACTGATTCAGAGAGCCTGCCTTTCGACCTCCTCCCCAGGTGTCTCCGAAACATACTTTCAGTACCTTCTCCCCATTCCTACCTCTGTCATCGGTAGCAATATGAGGCGTGGCCTCTGGCTGCTTTGTACTGCTGAGACTCCCTTTCACACAGGTGATTCTGCCCATCTGACAGTTTCTGTTCCGTTAGTCTGGGCTGGATTGCCCCTGTTCCTGTTTTGCTGACTGGTCGCACCAGGCTGTTGGTGGGGGTGGGGCTGCTTTGGACAGGCCGGAGGGTTGGGGGTCAAGATGAGAATTGAGTCAATCCTCAATGTTCCTTTCCAGGTGACTGACCAGTCAGCAGCGAGCGAGGAAGATAAAGAAAATAACAGCGAGGACGAGAAGGTGAAAGGGCAGAGGTCGAGGACCACACGATCGGCCAGCACCAAAGCCAAGAGGCGGCGGCTGGTGGTGGAGTCGGACAGTGACGCGGAAAGCTCCGAGGAGGAGTTCAGGCCGGAGCAACATGACGGGAGTAGTGAGGAATGCAGCAGCGGGGTCGACGAGAAGGAGCTCAGTGAGCCGGATCCTGAGACTGACCCCGACAGTCCAATCAAGACACCATTCAAGCGGAAACGCGGAGGCACGGCCAGGAAGAAAAGCGCCTCCAGCTCCCCCTCGGAGGTGCCCAAGAGAGCGGCGACGGCAGCAGTGTCCTCAAGCACCAAGTCCAGACTCTCGGCCTTCTCTGCTCCAGAGACCTTCGAGTGCCAGTCTAACAGTGGGGGAGCGGGCAGTCCCTCGCCAGCCACCACCTGGGACCACGAGAAGCTCGAGTGGTTAAAACCAGGCAAGAGGAAGGACGCTAAGAGACGAAAGGAGGGTGAGCCTGAATATGACCCGTCCACACTGTACGTCCCTGACGACTTCCTGTGCAGGTGCACCCCGGGCATGCGGCGGTGGTGGGAGCTGAAGTCCCAGATGTTTGACACCGTGATTTTCTACAAAGTCGGCAAGTTTTACGAGCTGTACCACATGGATGCCGTCACCGGCGTGACCGAGCTGGGCCTGTCATTCATGAAAGGCAGCTGGGCGCACTCTGGCTTCCCCGAGATTGCCTTTGGCCGTTTCTCGGATGCCCTGGTTCAGAAGGGCTACAAGGTGGCGCGGGTGGAGCAGACGGAGACGCCTGAGATGATGGAGGCCCGCTGCAAGTCACTGCATCACCCGACCAAGTTTGACCGGGTGGTCCGGCGCGAGGTCTGCCGGGTCATCACCAAGGGCACGCAGACGTACAGCGTCCTGGACGGGAGCGCAGCCGAGAGCTGCAGCAAGTACCTGCTGTGCTTTAAGGAGGCAGCAGCGAGCACTGAGCCGGCTGGCCAGGCCTGCTCCTATGGAGTCTGCTTCGTCGACACATCCGTCGGCAAGTTCCATGTGGGCCAGTTCGTGGACGACCGGCACTGCTCCCGCCTGCGGACCCTGTTGGCACATCACCCCCCGGTGCAGGTGCTGTTCGAGAGGGGCAACCCGTCGGCGGAGACCAGGAAGATCCTGAAAGGCTGCCTGGGCTCGGCCTTGCAGGAAGGCCTGCAGCCTGCCTCCCAGTTCTGGGACGCCTCCAAAACCCTCCGAGTGCTGGCCGAGGAGGGCTATTTCAGCGAAGTGAAGGAGCCGGGGGTCCCTCTGCCTGACGCTCTGCGGCCGATGGTGTCCGAGACTGACTCTCTCGGCCTCACCCCAGGCGAAGACTATGACCTGGCCCTCTCAGCCCTTGGCGCCTGTGTCTTCTACCTCAAGCGGTGCCTTGTCGACCAGGAGCTGCTGTCGATGGCCAACTTCGAGGAGTACACTCCTGTGGATGTGTCTACCGATTGCGCGAAGGGGTCCCCTACCCGCCCCGCTGTGGGGCGGCAGCGCCTTGTACTGGATGGCGTCACCCTGACCAACCTAGAGCTGCTGCAGAATGCCACCACTGGCACTCGTGAGGGCACCCTGCTGGAGCAGCTGGACCACTGCTGCACTTACTTTGGCAAGCGGTTACTGAAACAGTGGCTGTGTGCCCCACTGTGCCAGCCTGTCACCATTGAGGACCGGCTCAATGCCATTGAGGATCTCATGGCTGTGCCCAGCACTGTCGCGGAGCTCGTCGAGCTGCTGAAGAAGGTGCCCGACTTGGAGCGACTCCTGAGCCGCATCCACAGCGTCGGGTCACCGCTGAAAAGCAAGGACCATCCCGACAGCCGCGCCGTGTTCTATGAAGAGACCAGCTACAGCAAGAAGAAAATCGCCGACTTCCTGTCTTCCCTGGAAGGTTTCAAAGTCTTCCAAGAGGTTCTGCGGGTTGTCGAGCCGTCTGTGGCTGCCTTCCGGTCTCAGTTACTCAGACAGATTGTCAATCTGAAAGGCAGCACTGCCGAAGGCCTCTTCCCTGATCTCTCCGCTGAGCTGAAGAGGTGGGACACAGCTTTTGACCACCAGAAGGCAAGGAACACTGGAGTCATCACTCCAAAAGCTGGCTTTGACCCTGATTATGACCAGGCCCTTGCCGACATCAAGCAGACGGAGCGCGAGCTGCAGGAATACCTGGAGGCGCAGCGTGTGAGGCTCTGCTGCCGCAGTATGGTTTACTGGGGCTCGGGCCGCAATCGCTATCAGCTGGAGGTTCCCGAAAACATCGCTGATCGCCGCGTGCCGGAGGATTATGAGCTGAAGTCGACCAAAAAGGGCTACAAACGTTACTGGACTAAAGCGATCGAGAAGCTGTTGGATACAATGAACAATGCTGAGGAGAGGCGGGACAGTGCTCTTCAGGATTGCATGAGGAGGCTTTTCTACAACTTTGACAAGAATTACAAAAACTGGCAGGCAGCCGTTGACTGTATGGCTGTCCTTGGTGAGTGTCCTTGTGCTGCCTCTTACTCAGTCAAAAGGAAGGCTAAAGAAATCGCATGGGCCAATAGGAAAAAGGGGCACAATGTCCATTTAGCTGCATCTTAAAAACTCCTGCCTACTGGCTGCCTCCTTTTCCAAGGACTGACCTCTAACGAGTTTCTGCTGATTTCAGTTGTTTTCGCCCAAGTATCTCCATTTCCAGAGCCGTTTTCTGGTTGCATTTCGTACTCTTCGAACGACCCCACTCTGCTCCCACCCCAGCCTCTCTCTCTCTGCCACCACGTCCCCATATTGGCCTTGATGACCACTCTCCGCTTGGGGCAACTGTCTCTTCACTATTTTACAGGATGAGCTGAACACCTCACTGACCCTTGGTGGTTTGTGATTTCTGCTTCACTCCTCAGCACTGGGAGGTACCTGACAGGACAGAGCAGCTACAATCCCCAACCTGTCTTGCTCAAACTGATCCTATCTCACCCTTCTCATGGTACTATTGCAAACAGATCAAACTCCTTCAGTCTCCTATAAGCCCAGGCCTGGCCCAGCCCAGTTTGTTTTTTTTTTGTTCTTTCTTTTTATTTTTTTTTAATTTCTTTTTTTATATTTAAACCCCACACTACCGCCTAACTGCGGTAGTGCTTATTTTTCCCCAGCACCCATGGTGTGTAGGTGTGAGACAGCCCAGTGTTTATTTATTTTTTTTTGTTGCTATTGGTTGAGTAATTCGACACTTCAATTGGTAATTTATACTATTGCTGGTCTAAACGGAAATTCTTTCCAACTGCTAAATTTGCAATGTCTTCCATTTGGAATGTGCTGTAAATATTTTGGAATCCTCAGGGATCACTTGGAGTTCTTCCAAGATACTGCTTTGTGTTCAGAAAGGGATTTGCCATGTTCTGTCAGCCCTCCGTTTGGGAAGCTGGCTGAAACGTGCTATCTCAGAGCAGTTATGAATCTGAGACGGCCTCTGTAAAACCGAAGCCAGTGTGATTGTGACTGCACAGGCGCTTGGTGCCCTTTAGACGGCACCGGTACGGTGCCTTTGTGTTCTGTTCAGTTTCTGGTCAATGGAAATCCCAGTATATTTTCTATAAGAAGGAAATCTCTGCTTATAAATCAATTTAATTAGTAACTTAAGCAATGATAACTTTGGGTGCTGTGTATTGGTAATTATGCCGATTTGTCTGTGAAACTTAGGATATAATGTGCAAATGTGTGACGTGCGTTTTGGCAGGAAGAAGAGCTGAATATTATTTAAGTGGAAAATGCCGCAGTGCAGGAATTTGGGAGCCCTGGTCTATAAATCACAAATAACTAGTGTACAAATTCAGGTAATAAGGGAAGGCAAGAGAAATGGAGCATAAAAATAGGCCATGGTTAGACCACAGCTGGAATACTGAAAACTGTTTTGATCTCATTATAAGATGCTGGCATTGGAGGTAGCCCAGTGGAGGTTCACTCTGATAATACCAAATATGGAAAGACCTTTTTTTTTAAATGAAAAAAGGTATAGGAGGTGCCTGAACTTGCGGGAATATAGAAGAATGAGAGGTGACCTTATTGATATAAGATTCTTAAGGGACTACTTGACAGGGTAAATGCAGAAAGGTGGCTTTGCATTATGGGACAGTCTAGGACCAGTTGGCATAATCTCTAATAAGCGGGCGGGTATGTAAGATGGATGCTGAACCTGTGAAGCTCTTTACTGTAGA
This sequence comes from Chiloscyllium punctatum, assembly GCF_047496795.1. NCBI lineage: Eukaryota > Metazoa > Chordata > Chondrichthyes > Orectolobiformes > Hemiscylliidae > Chiloscyllium > Chiloscyllium punctatum. The sequence continues at coordinate 34,024,512 of NC_092749.1, read as the reverse complement.
GGCTGAATTGTTGAGTGTTTTCAAGGCAGACTTCAATAAGGGTGTCGGATGATAGGGGAAAAGGGCAGCAAAGTCAAGGGGAATGGCTGCCTTCCGCGACATTGTGTGTTGATCTTCACATAGTCCTAGAGTCTGTGCACCATGGAAACAGACCGTTTGATCCAATTTGTCCATGCTGACCAGATATCCCAACCTCCTCCTCATCCCATTTGCCAGCACTTGACCCGTATCCCTCTAAACCCTTCCTATTCATATACACATCCAGATGCCTTTTAAATGCTGTAATTGTACCAGCCTCCTCCACCACTTCTGGCAGCTCAATTGTTAATATAAATCTCCTTTGCCACCAGGAAATGGTACGAAGGTTTGATTCTTACAGATTTCATTGCATTGTCACTCTTGCATGGTTCTTCAGAATTTGCCTTCAACTCAGTGGTCTTACTCTTGCAGATGTTTTGTTGAGCCTAACACACTACAGTCAGACTGGAGATGGGCCGATGTGCAGACCTGTCGTAATGCTTGCTGATGATGACGCGCGACCGTTCCTAGAGCTTCGAGCTTCACGCCACCCATGTGTCTTAAAAACCTTTTTTGGGGATTTCATCCCGAATGATGTGTTCATTGGCTGCACGGACGTTGACGATTTGGACGGCGGTCCCAGTAACAACCAGGCTTCCTGCCTGCTTGTGACAGGCCCTAATATGGGAGGCAAATCTACACTCATGAGACAGGTGTGAACCTGCAGCATCCAGCACATTTCTATTATCTAGCTCCTTTAAACTTAGATCAGCTGATGAAGTACCTTTTTCGAAGTGTAGTCATTTCAGTGTTTAGTCTTACCTTGCCCACTGCAAACTCCTGCAGTGTAATGACCAGTGAATTTGTTCCAGTGTTAGTTGGAGGCTAAATATTGGCTGAACAAAGAGGGGAGGGCTCCCTCTTGTTTTCCAGAATATTGCCATGTGATTTTTTTTTTTAAACTTCCAAACAAGGAGGCAGAGGAAGCCGTGGTTCAGCTTCAAGTCCAAGACTTATCCGCTGACAATGCAGAGCATTCTGTCAGTCTGCAGCGAGTACTTTAATACCTAGAGATTTGAATCCCCAGTGTATAATTTTGGGTTGAGAGTGTATACAATGGCTGAATTTTAAACCAAAAGTTGTTTTTAATTCTCTCCTGCAGTTTGAGGAATGGTCTTAGAATAATAGCAGAACAGATGCGAAGTTGAACAGAATGCATTTGAGGTGTAGAACGTAGAAGAGTGATGTGAAAGACGTATAGCAGAGATCTGACTCCCTTTTTACCCCCTCTCAACTAGGTTGGACTCCTGATCATCCTGGCACAACTGGGGTGCTACGTGCCTGCTGAGAGCTGCAAATTTAACCCCGTTGACAGAGTTTTCACACGTCTGGGAGCATCTGATAGAATCATGTCAGGTAAGATGACATTTTGGGATTGATTTAAGCCCATCGAGTCCACTCGGCCATTCAATCATGGCTGATGGGCATTTCAACTCCACTTACCCGCATTCTCCCCGTAGCCCTTAATTCCTTGTGACATCAAGAATTTATCAATTTCTGCCTTGAAGCCATTTAGCGTCCCGGCCTCCACTGCACTCTGCAGCAATGAATTCCACAGGCCCACCACTCTCTGGCTGAAGAAATGTCTCCGCATTTCTGTTCTGAATTTACCCCCTCTAATTCTAAGGCTGTGTCCACAGGTCCTAGTCTCCTCGCCTAACGGAAACAATTTCCTAGCGTCCACCCTCTCCAAGCCATGTATTATCTTGTATGTTTCTATTGATCTCCCCTTAATCTTCTAAACGCCAATGAATACAATCCCAGGATCCTCAGCCGTTCCTCATGTTAGACCTACCATTCCTTGTGAATCTCTGCTGGACACGCTCCAGTGCCAGTATGTCCTTCCTGAGGTGTGGGGACCAAAACTGGACACAGTACTCCAAATGGGGCCTAACCAGAGCTTTATAAAGTCTCAGTAGCACAACGGTGCTTTTATATTCCAACCCTCTTGAGATAATTGACAACATTGCATTCGCTTTCTTAATCACAGACTCAACCTGCATGTTTACCTTTAGAGAATCCTCAACTAGCACTCCCAGGTCCCTCTGTACTTTGGCTTTACGAATTTTCTCACCGTTTAGAAGTAGTCCACGCTTGTATTCTTTTTTCCAAAGTGCAAGACCTCGCATTTGCTCACATTGAATTCCATCAGCCATTTCCTGGACCACTCTTCCAAACTCTAGATCCTTCTGCAGCCTCCCCACTTCCTCAGTACTACCTGCCTGTCCACCTAACTTTGTATCATCGGCAAACTTCGCTAGAATGCTCCCAGTCCCTTCATCCAGATCATTTAATATATAATGTGAACAACTGCGGCCCCAACACTGAACCCTGCGGGACACCGCTTGTCACCGGCTACCATTCCGAAAAAGAACCTTTTATCCCAACTCTCTGCCTTCTGTCAGACAGCCAATCCTCAATCCATACCAGTAGCTCACCTCGAACACCATGGGCCCTCACCTTGCTCAGCAGCCTCCCGTGTGGCACCTTATCAAAGGCCTTTTGGAAGTCTAGGTAGATAACATCCACTGGGTTTCCCTGGTCTAACCTGCTTGTCACCTCTTCAAAGAACTCCAACAGGTTTGTCAGGTACGACCTCCCCTTACTAAATCCATGTTGACTTGTTCTAATCCAACCCTGCTCTTCCAAGAATCTAGAAACCTAATCCTTAACGATGGATTCTAGAATATCTTTTGTCTTGATCCTTTCTTGAACAAGGGGGTTACAACAGCGATCTTCCAATCATCCGGGACTTTCCCTGACTCCAGTGACTTTTGAAAGATCTCAACCAACGCCTCTGCTATTTCCTCAGTCACCTCCCTCAGAACTCTAGGATGTAGCCCATCGGGGCCAGGAGATTTATCAATTTTAAGACCTTCTAGCTTTTCTAGCACTTTCTCTTTTGTAATGGCAACCATACTCAACTCAGCCCCCTGACTCCCTTCAATTGTTGGGATATTACTCATGTCTTCCACTGTGAAGACTGATTACTTATTAAGTTCTCCTGCTATTTCCTTATCTCCCATCACTAGGCTTCCAGCATCAGTTTGAAGTGGCCCAATGTCTACTCTTGCCTGTCGTTTGTTTCTTATGTATTGAAAGAAACTTTTACTATCATTTCTAATATTACTGGCTAGCCTACCTTCATATTTGATCCTCTCCTTCCTTATTTCTCTTTGTTATCCTCTGTTTGTTTTTGTAGCCTTCCCAATCTTCTGATTTCCCAGTGCTCTTGGCCACTTAATAGGATGTCTCTTTTTCTTTGATAGATTTCCTGACTTCTAATACCTCCCCGGATAATCTTTCTCTTCTTGGGGATGAACCTCTATACAGGGTCCTCAATTTTACCCACAATCTCCTGCCATTTTTGCTCTATTGTCTTCCCTGCTAGGCTCTGCTTCCAGTCTATTTTCGTCAGTTCCTCTCTCATGCCCTCATAATTACCTTTATTTAACTGTAACACCATTACATCCGATTTTGCCTTCTGTCTTTCAAACTGCAGACTGAACTCTACCATATTATGATCGCTACTTCCTAAGTGTTCCCTTAAGATTTTTTTATAGTCTGGTTCATTACATAGCACCCTTTTAAAAGGGTGCAGAATTGTTTTGCCCAAATTGCTATCAAATGTTTGCAGTTCTTTTTTGCTGAAGCTAAGCATTTTTTCTTTTGTACTAAGATAAACCCGTTATTACAATTGAGTGGAAGTGCTCAGAGAGCACTTGCATTTATACTTGCACTGCTGCCTTGCTGAGTCGTGATAACAGTAAATAACAGAAAATCTGGAGTTAAGAACCGTTTTCAGTAATCTACGTGCATCTATATTTGGCTTCTTTAAGGGTGTATGTTGATTAAAAATGGCTAAATTTTAAGCCACAAGTTTTTGCATTATTTAATTGCATGGCTGTAGCCAGGTTATTGCTGTAACTTTCAGATCCTCTGGAAGCTCAGTTTATATCCAACAGAAAACTTGAATAGAAATTTGACTGGGGTGCGGTTCACGAAGGCTAACTTTATTGATGGTCTCCACACGTGAGATAGTGATCAGTTAGCTTATTGGCACAAATAGCTGCTGGATGAAAGCTGATGAACTATCTTTAGGTTCAACACAATGTCTAGAAAAAGCTGTGCAGAAAGTAGTGAACTACATTGGAGCAAGCCTCTCCTTGGGCCATGTGCAGTAGTGTCTGAAGTAACATTAAACCTTTCATTCTCATAGGTGAAAGCACCTTCTTTGTGGAACTCAGCGAGACCTCCAGTATCTTGCAACATGCAACTCCACATTCCCTTGTGCTTCTGGATGAATTGGGTAATTTTTTGCATATACTTAAAGTATCTGCTGAATCTGTGATGGTTTTCTCACATGTTTAAGGAGCTGGTGCCACTTTGTGTTTGAATGTAATGAGCTGTCTTAAGAACAAATCAAAATGCTTTCACTGAGCATTTAAAATGGTGTTTGCTCTTTGTTTCCTGGGACTACAGCAAAGCAAGAATTGAGTACTGGTTGGTTGTAGTCACCAGGTGGAGAGGAATTGTGGTTATTTTCAATAGAGGTGATCTGGGGAAATGATAAGAATAAACAGTAATGTGAAAGTACATCAAAAGGTCTTTTGTGATCACTCGGATCCATCCATCACTGTTCTAATCCATATTGGTGAATTGATTTGGTTTCTTCAGTTGTAAAATGTCATATCTTGTTCATTTTATAAAATGAAATATTGTGGGTTTTATAGGGACTCCTGAGAAGGAGCTGGCACTTTAGATCCGAAATCTTTCTTTTCCTGCTGTTTGTGGATGGCGTACATGTTTGTGAGGAAAATTATTGCCATGGTCTTATTGAAGTTATTTGAAACAAATATTTGCTAGCTATTCGTGAGCAGAGTAAAATGGATACAAGTTTAGAAATCTAGAGACATGGCATCCTTGGCTCAGTGATGGCCATTTCCCTTTTTAACCCTGCAGCCTGGCATTACTGAAACAATTTAGATTGTTTGTGCAAATTGGCTGCAGTGTTGCCTTCATTTCCTGTGAAATGTTTTGTGGTGTGCTGTATGCTCTTTCTGGTTTTATGTAGTACTGTTCCAATGGGAGATCAGGAAGAATATTAGTTGCCATTTGATATTTGTATGAAGAGACCATGATTCATTTGTAGGTCCAACCTTTATCTGTTGTAGTGGGGGGGAAACAATTAGAAATACCAGGTAGAGAATGAGGTAACACCATCTTCCCATGAGAATCAAAGGTTAATAATCAAATTTCACAGTTTCAAATGATTTTAATGAAAAAACAGCATTGAGCTTAATAAAACTGTCATGTCTACACATTGGTTATAGTTAAAGTTTTATGGCTGCAACATTGTTTTTAACAGTTAAATTTAATCTGGTGTGGAAAGTTGTCTTTGTTAGGAAAATGTTTATGCTGGTTTTACTGACAAAACTATAAAAAGTATTAAATGAGAAAGCATTTGATGACCTAACTTTAATATATTTTTGCAATTCTAGGAAGTATATTTTTGGCAATTTTCTTAAGGCTCTTCACATTTAGAAAAAAGTTGCACACCCCTGGCATAGTCTGTAGGTAAGGGTTTTTGGAGGGATAGCACATTGTCTAACTGGTCATTAATAACCATGGGCCAGTGGAAACTGCTTTATCCCCCCAGTCTAACCTCTGCATCCTAGCTCCATTTTGCTAATCCCTCACTGAATTGGGATGGTTTGGGTAGGAACCAACTGGTCTGGAGGATGACCACATTACGTGTTAAGCCCTATTGCTGTTGCAAATGACCTGAGTAAATTAAAATAAACATCTAGGTTTGAGATGCACTTTAGGACAGTCAGACCAGAAAAGGTTTTTCATAATTTGTTACTTTTACAAACTATATATAGTCAGCTAGTTTGTTAGATATGACTGAAGCGTTCTAAATTTTTAATATTCTGAATTTTTACTCCAGGCCGTGGTACAGCAACATATGACGGCACAGCAATTGCTAGTGCAGTAGTGAAGGAGCTTGCTGAAAATATCAAGTGCCGCACTTTGTTTTCTACACACTACCATTCCCTTGTGGAAGATTTCTCTTGCTCCACAGCAGTCAGTTTAGGACATATGGTAAGCACATGGCACTCAATATAGTTGGAATATTTCATACTTATTTTAACCTGGTCTTTTGTTAGAAAAATTGCAAAAATCAACTGCATGGAAACCTGCATGCCTAGTGAAATAAATGTTAAGTTTATACTTGGCTCCATAATATTCTCTGGACTGTTTTATAGGCCTGCATGGTTGAGAACGAGTGCGAAGATCCAAGTCAAGAAACGATCACGTTTCTATATAAATTTATCAAAGGAGCTTGTCCGAAGAGTTATGGATTTAATGCAGCAAGACTTGCAAACATTCCTGAGGAAATTATCCAGAAAGGTCACAAGAAAGCTAAAGAATTTGAGAAGACTACAGTTTCCTTCCGACTTTTCAAGTATGTGTAGAAAATAATTAAACCTTGTTTTAACTTAACTGTAATTATCTGAATTGCTAATTACTGGGCAACTAATGCATACACATTAATTTCATCAAGCTGAAACAGTGGTAAAACTACTTTAGCAAGGAATTAATTGTAAAGAGCTCAGCTCAACCTCCAGGGTTGATATCCTGTTTCCTAAGCTGGTTTTTAAGATGCAGTAGTGCTAATAATGTTCACTTTTCCACTGTGGATTAGATGTGAAGGAATTAAAAGCATAGCATTATATTCACTTAAGTTTCTACATAATCAGCATAACATGCTAAATGTTTTCATTTAATATCTCCCTTTTCAAAGGCATCATTCACAGGCAGGGCTGACCATGTTAGGATAATCATAGAATTGATACCCTTTTTGTTTTTAAGTAAGAGAGGATCTTTTAGCTCACTTAATAAATGGTAGATTATAGTGCAGTGTAGTATATCTGAAGTTCTAACATCTAAGCACTAAGTTTTCAAAAACTCTTTTTTTTCTTTTCACTTCCAGAGAGATGTGCTTTTTGGTTGAAGACCCAAATATTAACTTCCTTACCCTAAAGCCGATACTGCAGAAGATTGCTGAAATCTGAAAACAGTAGCAAGTGTATTCAAAGACATGATTTTTGAAATTATGTTCTAATAAAGTTTATTTTAAAATGATAAGACTCTCTTCCTAGGAAATTAAACCCTTTTTATTGTTACCTATCATCTACATAATGGTTATTGAATGCTCCACAATATATTAAGTCTAGGATGTTATGGTACATGCATACACTTTCAAGCTGTTGATTTTACCCACTGTCACCAATACGCATTAATGAAAAGCTAGTAAAGGGAGACTGAGTATATATATACATATATACTAGCTGCTTCATTACAGGGAGAAGAAGCATTACCAAAATGGCACTGTCCAGAAGTTACTTTTGTAACAATATGCATGTTTTAATGACGTGGCATCTAATTCAAATACTGGTATCACTTCAGATGTTTACTTTCCCTTAATCCCTCCCTGTACAGTCTCATGAAAGCACTTATGTTGACTTCTGGAAATAACTTTAAAAAGAACATATTTATGTTCTGTAATTGAAATCAATAGTTGTGGGATACAATCGATTTAGTGTTATCTTTTCTCTTTCATAGAAAGAATAAGATACTGGGACATGAGTATAGTTACAGCAAGTCTCTAGTTCTGCTAACAAAACAGGACACATTCAAGTACAATAAGGTTTTGCTTGAAATTACAAAAAAAAGCTACATGAGAAAAGCATTAAAATCAGTTGTCTCCATTGAATAAATGTTTCGTTTTTTAAAAAAAAAATCAAATGCAGAAGTGCTAGATCACATTTTTCATACATACACCAACCCAATCAGTACCCAGTGTCCATAGGTGCTGTAGAACACCTGTCACTCCATGCTGTTTCCAACAGCAACAGTCTTCCTTGTCAGCTCCATGGTTCAATGCTATTTGTCCAGAGAAGACAGCTTCACAAGTTGGCATTTAGGGTACAGAATCAGCGTTAGCATTTTGTCCCTTGGGTAGTCCACTGCTGGCTGTTTAATCTGTCATAATGCTATTCATGCCCAGCGCCTTCTCTTGATCCTGAGTTAGCAGATTACTCCTTCACTATCAGAACACCAGAGTTCAGACTCTAGTGCCATCCACACAGGCACACCAGCTGTACAAATTCAGATTCTTCCTGAAGATTTGGGCAAATGACCATTTCCCCCTAGGTTTTTTTTATACAAATGGAGTTACTGTTGATTAGAATGGCAGGAAAAACAAACTCTCAGTTATGCTGCAATGTATTGGACTCTATTGGTGGTGCAGAGTCATAGAGAGTGTCTGTATCATGTGTGGGTTCTCCTGCTAATGTGCAAGGATTTGAAAGTGTTCCAGCACCACAGTCACAGAAAAATCTGAAATGAGAGGGGAGAAAATAAATTATTTTATATTACAATCTCCCATTTTAAGTGTATGACCAAGTAAACCATGAACTTGTGTTTAAATTTGATTTTTATAATCGCAGTGCTGCACAACCAACATTCCCACTATATATATTGTTCTGAACTTAGTGACAAAATGCATTTTTGTGTATTTGTGCAGTGATCTTAATCCAATTTGTATAATCACAAGCTCATTTCAGCTGATCATAAATTTAAAGTGACAGTAACCACTTGTTTTCGACGAAGACGACAAATTATTTCACGAGCAGGTGAGCTGTTGAATACGTTGTCCCATACCTGGGTTCATCTTGAAGTAGACTGAATGAAGATAAAGATTTCAGAGTTTTTAATTGTTAGAATGGTGAAAAGAGATTTTATGACTGGAGAATTAGCAACAAAATCAATTTCAAATGATCACAGACAGTTCAGGAGTATCCTTTGTAACAAAGATGGCTGAGACAGCCCAATGAATCCATCAGGAAAAAGTAAATATTTGAAGTAATAGTAAAGTTTTGGACTAAACAGGCAATGACTAAAGTTGTACATGCTGTAAACTTTGTATTCTACAGTTACAAACCTTGTTATTCACTTTAAGTGGAATTTTTAATCGGTTTACCTTTATTCTAACTAGCTACACTGAATCTGCATATACCCCTCCTTCAGTCATGGAGGTGGTGAAGAGGGCAGAAACTCACTGCCATACCTTTACACTGACAAGAAGATGAAAACAGAGCAAGGCTAGGCTTGTCATGCTGTCAGTATGCTATAACTTCATGGTATTAAGCAAATGGTTAGACTAATTCAGCAATATGTTCATGCTGAACAGATGAACAAATGTCCTCCAGTTAAACCTGCACATGTTTTGAGACTGAAGATACTACAGAATGTATGTATTGGATATTAATATAGGATTATCAGCTAATATGGTACCATTGGAAATGCCATGGTCATTTAATTAGTTTGTTAGCAGCATTATAGCAAAATGTTTTCATAACACAATTTTCTCCTACAGCACCTTACAAAAGATGGTGGTGTTCTAGCAACTACCTTTTGATGCTCACACTTCAGAGTGAGCTTGAAATAATTCAAATTTACACAGTAGCTAAGAAAACTAAATGTGTTCTCATGGACATATTGTATTCTACTTCACCGCTGTTTAGTTTAGGAAGTAACATTGGTTTTCTTCCCAAAAGAAATAGCAGGCCAGCTGAATATCAAATTTCAAACACATGGGTAACCATCTATGCTAAATCCCAAAAGACATGTCTACTACTTGAAGGAAAAGAATACTGCTATGACAGATGTGTTATATATTAAGTGACAACATACAGTCTGGTGACACGGAGGACCTCAAAACCGAGACTGAAAATTATGGATGATGTTCACACTAATTACTCTGTTTCCTATACAGTACTGACCTATCATGTCTAATGAATTCCACATCATGTCCTTGATGGCACTTCTTAATGCAGTTTACACAGATTGCATTACGATCTGTCGTGTTGCAGGTGTGACACCTAGTGATTGAAAAGACAGGTGAAATTAAAAGTTATTTAAAATAAGCTGCTTTCCACTTTTGTTAGATAAATAGATATGCAAGAGCCATGTAATTTACCTGTAAAAATCATGCATTGGGTAGCTTGTGTAACTTGATATCTTGTACAGGCACTGGCCCCTATTAACAGCCTTTTCAATTGCATCTTGATTGTTCATTATTTTGTTGTCTTAAAGGAAGAAAAAGCACCATGTTTATATGATTGTGTGGCTAAAGTAGAATTTTACCGAGTGCATATTAGCTCTTCCTTCACTCACATGGTCAGATTTCGACTTTCTTAATACTGGAGAGAACTACAGCTTTTATTTCCTCAATGTGTTATGACATCAAGTTACTATTCGGATTTAAGAAACTGTTCAGAATTATGGTTCCACCACCTTCTAGTTGAATATTCCTTCCCCCTACCTTTTTTTTAAACTTGATTCTTTCAGTGATGCGGAGTTGAAGCCCTTTAGTTATTGCCCTCTGTGGGAATACTTTGCTTAAACTGTGCTCAAACATGATAAAAAGGAATGAATAGAACTTGGTCGAAGTTAAGGCATAGGCAGAGAGTTGGAGTCACCATAAGATATAGGAGCAGAATTATACCATTTGACCCACTGAGTCTGCTCTGCCATTCAACCATGGTTAATATATTTCTCAAGCCCATACTGCCACCCTCTCCCTCGAATTCTTGATCACAGTTTAAGAACCCATAATACCAGGTTATAGTCCAACAGGTTTATTTGACTATTTGGTGTGTGCTTTTTTTAAACTTTGTCCACTCCAGTCCAATACCAGCACCTCTACATCAAATCTTGATCCTCTTAGCAATCAAGATCTGTCTCAAATATACCAATAACTTGGCCTTCACAGATTCACTCCCCTCTGGCTGTAGAAATTCCTCATGTCCATTATAAAGACTTGTTCCTTCATTGAGGTCATGCCCTTGCTTTTAGTCTATCCTACTTGTGGAAACAATCTCCATGTCCACTCTATCCAGGCCTCTTGGTATTCTGTAAGTTTCAATGTGATTTCTTCCCCTCCTCACCTCCACTGTGTACAGAATGAGAGTCCTAAACTACTCATGACAAGCCTTTCATATCCCTAGTATCATTCTTGTAAACAACATCTGGACTCCCTCCAACACTACACATCCAAGACTGCTCTCAAAATTCCAAATGTGGTCTGACTTGTGCCTTCTACAGTCTTAGCAATACATTTTTGCTCTTATATTCTAGACCTCTTGAATTGCATTTGCTTTCGTGATGGCTAATTGAACCTGCATGTTAACCGTAAAGTGCTCAGTCCCTTTTTCCAGATCATTAACATACAATTGTGGTCCCAACACTGACCCTTCAGAACTCGACTGGTCACCAGTTGTGATCCTGAAAATGATCCCTTTATCCCCATTCTCTGCCTTCTGCCAGTCAGCCAATCCTCTGTTCATACCGGTACCTTGCCCCAGCACCATGGGCTCTTACCTTATTGTGCAGCACCTTGTCAAAGACATTCTGGAAATCTAATAGATCATGTTCGCTGGGTCTATGTCCAACTTGCTCATTACCTCATAAAAGTCACTACCTAGGGACTAGAATTTTGAGTGGAAACCAAAATCAATACTGCGTCTTTCCAATATTTAATTCGAATATATTTCTGCCTGTCCAGTACGGATGTCAGTTGAGCAGTCCAACATTTCAGCAGTGGAGGAGTTTAGAGAGATGAAGGTATTGTTCTGAAACTAATTCCATGTTGCTCAATAGCAGCATATGGATGATAAATAGAAAAAGGTGCCAATGATAGAGCAGGGGTCACTGTAGTGCAGGAGCATGAAAGGCTATTGCAAATGACTGCTTGGCTGTGATTAAGATAGTAGAGATTGGAACCAATTTATATCCCAGATACAGTGGTAACAAACCCTGGCCAATGCTACAAAAATGCTAAGAAGTTAATAGATAACACTTATCTGTTATCAATTAACTTGGACGTAAGATAGGACTTCGAGAAGAGCTATTTTGTTGCTATTGTAGGTTGGAAATGCAACTTGGGAGAATTCAAACAGTGTTCTGGGAAGTTTGAGAAGGCAACAACACAAAAACTGACTTTGGTGAAGATAGGGATGTTGGAGATGGTGCACTAGTTTGGTCAAGGGTAAGGGATGACAGATTTTAAGCAGGGAGGATATATTTACAAGATGAGCTAGCTTGGGAACCAGGTAGGAATTTAGGTGGACAGCAGTTTTGTGGGAGGAGGATTGCAGGTGGTTGACCTCATGCATTTTAATTCCTTAGGCTGTTTCCAACGTCTATTAGATATGTTCGTGGAATCACTGAAGCTACACACAAGTTTACATGACCATAATCTAAATACAATCCCATGTTGTGTGTCTGGGACAGGAGCTCATGAAGCATTGTTACAGATAGTAGTTGGATGGATTGACTTATTGGAATACTGGCAGCTGTATATCTAATGAATGAATCTAACTCATGAATCTATACAGTTAATGACCCAAAGGTTGACTGATTATAGAGTTTCACAGAAAGCTTAATCACACCTTGAAGCAACCCACAAAAAACTCTATTCAGACAAAGCACCTCGTGATCAGACACTGTCTATATAAGTTACAACATTCTTACAAGATCAGAATTTATCAGAACTCATTTAAATGCAACATTATTGCATGTATGGGCATTAGTGGTCCGTCATTCATGAATTACTTCTATGCCTCAAAATCATGGAATAAGTTTCTCAACGTAGCTTCAGAAGGATTACACTCCATGACTTAATCTCCTTTGCTGATAGAACTATGGGCAACCTGCCAAATTAGTACCTTCAAGCCACTTTTCTTTCTTTAGCTCAACTGGTATTATTCAAAGCTTTTTAATAAAGCTTGTTCTTACTTGAAAGTGAGAACATAGCCTGAAATTCCAAACCAAAGGGTTCATGATTAAATGTCTTACCAGCAACCTTTTCAGGGAGATTAAACATACGGTTTGATACAGGAATCATATCAGACTTGCAGTGATGATGGCGAAAACTGTCTGCATTTGTCGTCATTATAAGTTGTCAGTTCAGAGGAGCAGAGTTCATGCATGTACGTTTGAACATGAAAGCTGCTGTTGAATCTATACATTCACATAGGGTATGGTGTGTTCGTCTAAGGCTACACACACACTCCATGGAGATACATTAACCAACCCAGACTAGATTGCTAATATACAGATTTGCTGAGTCAAAGCTTGAAGACTTCTAAATATTTAGAAAATGACAGATTAATCACGGGGGGAAACAAAATCTATTCCTGCTGGCAAGAACTGGATGACACTGATGTCAGGCGATTAGTAAAACATTTTGTGGCAACATGAGGATAATTTTCTTTTACACACAGCCATTAGAATCTGGAATGCAGAGTATAGCAAATGCAGATTTAATTACAAAGTTCAAAAGGTAACTGGATAATTATCTGAGGAGAAAACTTTTAGGTTATGGGGAAAAGGTGTGGTGTGGTCCTGACTGCATTGCTGTTGCAGAGAATCCATATGGACATGTACATAATTGTAAGGATGAGAAATGAAGGAACTGTGTTTCACTCAGTCAATGCTTCAAGGACAAACTCAAGGCAGCCTGGGGTCAATTAATTGTTTCAGACATGCCTTAATTACCATGAAGAAAGTTAAGTGAATTGATAGTGTCGATGGGTCAGTGAGCTATGGGTATTCTATTCAGCTTTAAAAGAGGGATTATGAATCACTGCAAGGTTAAGTCTCCTATAGGGTCTTTTCCCAATAGGCACTTACTAAGTTACTTTAAGGATAGAGGAAGGAAGACAGCAAATAAAACATTACCAAGACATCAATCATACAGTTTTCAAATAGTTACAGGGACAGAGTGGTAGTGCGACATTTGTGACAGTGCACAATTAGGGGAGACTGCTGCTCTCCTCCAATCATAATTACTGGTGCAAGTTTTTCTTTTTTTTTTCCATGTAGATAATAAATAGAGTCATCTACATTATACCATCAGTAAGATCAAATGGTTTTCCAATAGCAAAGTTTAATAATATGTTTTTATACCTTTCATTGAAACATTCACGCCGGATGCCAGAAATAACCCTCCAAACCGGTTGTTGAATATCTGATTATTTTCTAGAGTAGCTGTAGCATGATTTGTTATCTCAATGCCTATGAAAGAAGGACAATGATTACATATAGCTGGACTTGTAAGGTTATACAACTACTTCAGGACACCTTTAAACCTAAATAGTTAAACACAGCTGAGGTAAAATTTCTTGATCCAATACCAATTCCATTATGCTCCAGGTAGAGCCTGTCCCCAGTGGTGTAGGGGAGGAAGACAATGAATATATATCCGATGGTCAAGATAAGTACCTTGGTGGTGGTTAGGGTGAAAATCTTGATCCAACATTTGGTGGAACAATTAAAAATGCTAACTGTGGAATGGAACCCCTTTATTAAAAAAAAGTCAATTTCATTGATGCCTGCAGTTCCTGGACTCCTGTGTCTATGGATCTGAACGTTGGTATTCCAGCCACCCAGCTAGCTCAAGTTTCCTTCTTGTCATCAGCTGGCATAGTTGTACTAAACACGCACTCCATGGGAAATGCCAAATATTGCCCCTCCTACCATTTTACACAAGAACCGTTTTGCAGGTATCCACAAATTCACAACCATGGCATTCAATAAAACAAAAACTTCTCTCACTAAAAGTCAGGCCCCAAAACAATCGACATAAGTTAATATTCTATTTGTATAAATACATTTAATTAACTTCATTCATCCCAGAGGTGTTGAGAAACTAGCAAAGGTCAGGGGGATTCACCCTGCAACACAGATGGTCCTGCATCAACTGAATGGTTAGCACGTAACAACATTTATTACTCTATAACATGTGGGTAAGGAAAACAAATGACGAAGTGAATCAAATACCATCCTGCTAGAAAACTTTGACTTTTTTTTATAAACACCGTTGGTAAAAGTAGCACCATACTGTCAAGTTTGAAACAACAGTGCAAACTACAGACATTTTGATTAATTTTATATTGACTGCTATGGGTGCCAGTTATAAATCAATTGCTACTTTCACATCAAGCCAGTTTCCAGCTTGTTCTGGAGTATATTTTCAGTTATATTAAAAAACTTGAAAATTCACAGCAGCAACATCTACAAGCTCATTTCCCATTTGAGACAAAAGTGCGAAAAGATTATTCCATCTGCACCATAAAACTTCAATTCTGTTTTTATATTTTTGGTTTTTTAAAAATACGTAAAATATAAAAAGTAAAGGTGCGTGTAAAATCTGTTAACGATAACAGGTGGAAGGCAAGCAAAAACCTTATAAATTGACAATTAAATTGCATTAATTTTAATAGATCAGGCTTGGTGACAGATTTATTTGATATTTGAATTTAAATAAAAAGGCTTGTTTCACATCAAAAATACCTTCAATCAGAACCACACTGCTTGCAGTCAGCAATGGCCAACAGCTTTTTCCATCGAGTGTTTTACATACAATTCAAAACCAAACTATTACAATGGAGAGGAAAGAATTTCAACATAATGTACGCATTTAGCACAAGCCAGTCATGACTGTACCAAAATCATGGTCTTTATACAACAAACCGCATATGAGTGATCGTGTTGCCTTTCTCACTTTCAAGACTAACCATTCCATTTCTCACATTATGTAATACCACAACAATTGGAAGAAAATTTATCAAATAATGTTATTTACACATTACATGGACACAAGCTTTGATTAAAAGTTACAGACCTGCTGCAAACCCATCAAATATCCTGTTCTTTCGCAATACTGGATGGCTGTTTGTGCTAATAAGAACACCAGCTTGGGCATTCCTGAAGATATCATTTTCCTCAAGGAGTCCTACAATAAGAGATGAAAGAGGGAAAGCAATATAACTAATATAACAAAAATCTATCAGCGGCAATAAAACAAGCTACTTGGCATTAAACAATCCCAGAAGTAACATGACACCAGGTTATAGTCCAACAGGTTTATGCGAAATCACAAGCTTTCAGAGCACTACTCCTTCATCAGGTGAAGTCTACACCTGACAAAGGAGCAGCACTTAGAAAGCTAGGTATTGCAAATAAAACTGTTGCACTATAGCCTGGTGTCTTGGGATTTCTGACTTTGTCCTTTCCAGTTCCACACCAGCACCTCCACATCATGGCTACCATCAACACCTTAAACAATGTGATTTTTAAACCTTTGAGTCTCTTCAAAGATTCAAACAAGCTTTAAAAATTCTTCACACAGGAAGAGAAACACCAAGTGATTTTAATCAGGAAGTATCATTATTGGAAGTGTATTTTCAGCATAAAATAGTCCTCTATAATCCATTTTAGTAGATAGCAAAACATACAAAGCAAAAACAGAAATTGTTGGCAAATATCAGCAGGTCTAGCAGCATCTGTGCAGAGAAAACAGTCAATGTTCAAGGTCCAATGACCCTTAGAGTTCTGGATCCAAAATGGTGATTCTGTTTTCTCTCCACAGATGCTGAGGTTCTCCAGCAACTTCCACTTTTGTTTCAGATTTCCAGCATGTTTCTTTTGCAAAAATATCAAGTCAGTAGTTAATTGTGTAATTGCTTTTCATAAGAGTTCAGCTGCAGTTTGAAATTCCAAACCAAATCTTGCCATTTTGCGAAGCAATTATATTTATATTCATATTAATTGCAGGATATTACCCATCACTGACTCAAGAAATTGGTATCTGCAATAAAATCCCACAAACTCTGTACTTGTTTCTGGGTAACAGAGAGGAAATGCTTTGAAGAATTTAATTCATCAAAACCCACTTCCACAAAATGTGCAAACCTCAAAGTTAAATCAAACAAAAATTCAAGATTTAATGATCCATTCAGTTTCATAAATGATGAACACTCGCAATTCTAAGCATGTGCTAAATTTCAAGATAATACAAAGCTAATGAGGTTGGCAAATTACAAATATGTTGCTCTTGAAAAGGTACCAAGCTGCCTTCTTGAAGTACTGTGGCCACTTTCCCTTAATGTTAAATTAATGTAGAGAATTGCAATATAAATGATGATAAGGATCCTGAACAACAAACTAAAGGTGTTGCGACAATGCCCGTTGGCAGTAACTGAAGCTAATATTTAGAGGTATTACAAGATCAACACTGAGCTGTAATAGTGGGTAATCTTTCGACTTTTTATGAATAGTAGCTGAAACATCACACCACTACGTGCAATATAAGAAATGCAGGTATTGAGCAGTTACAGGAGAGTTCTCCAAATGATCAGTAGCTACAGGAAACTGAATTACACGTAGATAGTATAGACAATGATAAACTGTTTCATTTTCTCCACAATAAGACCAGAGGGCAGGACCTGCATTTGAGGGGTGAATTTTTTTTTTAAATTACTGCAAAATAACAACAGTATAATGCACTAGTTTTGAATAATATGTAAATCATCCAATGACTAACAGCAAGAAAGAAGTACCCTGTGAAACACAAACTTTCACAAGTTGTTGGCACTATTTATACCACTCCACGGTTAGAGCTTATACTGATGAACAAGAGAGGGGAGTGGTATCTGAACCAAATTGTTCCAAGAAGCAATGACACTAAGTAAAATACTTAAAATGCGCTCAGAGGACATACGACTATAAACTGAAACAGGCATGGGAATCCAGGAGGAAGAGTTTCTGTTTTGTACTTCAACAGGTAGAGGGTTCTTGCAACCTGTATGGGCTACAGCAGGCTCAATGAGCACAATAACCATGGAAAAAGGGGGCATTCAAGTCAGGAAAGTAAAAAAAAAAATAATAGTAGTCAGAACTATGTAACTAGAGGGATAGAGAATTCTCTGCACTCAAGAGTAAGAATTGCTCCCCTTGGAGCTGAAAACTAATGAATAAGATGGTGGAAAATTCCCATGGTCCACGTAGATCACTGATATTTAAGAACACAGGTTCTGCACAAAATTGTATGAGCAACTTGGGTCTAAGTTATAAAGCAGAATCACAAAAGGTAGTAATCTGTACATTGCTATTTGAGCCACAAGCACATTGCCATGCATTCTAAAAAATACAGTATTTCATGTATGGCCTTAAGAGTGGTGTGGCAGAAATGGGTTTCATTCACAGGCTACTGACATCATTACTGGTGCAAAGATCTGCTCCATTGGATGGACTGCATTTGAACTCTGATGAGAACAATGTCCCAGCAAATCAAGTATGTAAAGCCGTTAAAGGATTTTTTTTTAAAAGGGGAGAGGTATGCTTGGAGGACTAAGGTGAGGGGAGAATTTCAGCAAGTTAGAGAAAGGACAAGGCAATAGTGCAGGTAAAGATACAGATCACGATAAACCAACTGACAAACAGTAGAATGTACAAAAATAAGACTGCAACTGCAAATAGGATCAGATTAGATTTAAAACAGTAAAGCAACTACATTAAATGTTCTTTATCTGAATGTATGGAGCACTTTTTATGAGACTGGTGACAAAGAGAAATAAATATATATTATCTGATAGCAATTAGAGATACAGTTGCAAGGTGACCAAAAATGGAAACTGGATATTCAGAGATCCTCAAATTTCAGAAGGATAGGCAGAAAATAACTTGATCAGATTTGTTAATAAAGGATGAGATCACTACAGTCATGAGAAAGTATCATTATGCAAATGATTGATATGTAGAATCAATTCGGGTAAAATAAAGAAATAGCAAGGGAAAGAAGTCACTGGTGAAACAGTTCATCCATCCTCAAATAGCAGTTACTTTGTCAGACAGAGTACAATTCTTTTACTAAAATGAAGGATTTTGAGAAAGGTTCTGCAATGTGATGGACAATTTTAAGCTTTGAGACTGAACAAATAAAACTTGCAAAAGCAGCTTTGAGTAAGAGTCAATGGAATGCATTCAGGCCAGTTTTTTAGAACAATAGATTGTGGAATCATCCATGGAACAAGCCATTTTAAATCATGTAATACGTAATGAGTTACGATAAATTAATGGTATCATAGTAAAAGGTCATTCCAGAGAAGAGTCATCAAAACAATGAAGTTCCTATTCAGTTTGAGGATGAAAAACGTGGGTAATTGAGTCACCACACTACAAAAAAAGGCCACCTGGCCAATGAAGTCAATGCTGGCTCACTGTGGAGCAATCTCAAAAATCTATTCCATGTTTTATCCCAGAAGTTCTGTGAAAAATGGCTATCCTGTTCCCTTCTTCAACCTTCAATTCCACCACTGCCATTACCCTCCTAGGTAGAGTTCCACATGATTAACATGTGTTGTGTAATAAAATCTGAAACTGGTGTCTTAAACTGAAAAAAAGGTAATTACAAGGGCATGAAGGCAGAGTTGGCTAAAGTGGACAGGGAAAACAGACTAAAATGGTAAGGAGCCTGAGAAGCAGATATTTGAGCACTATTTCATAATTCTTAAAAATATAACCCACTGAGGAAGAAAAAAAGACTCGAGAAGGATGCACCATCCATATCTACTTAAAGTACTATGGTATCAAACTGAAAGAAGAATGGTGGCCAGAAGATTGGAAACATTCTAGAAACCAGAAGGCATCTAAAAAGGTGAGCAGAGATCAGCAGCAAACGTAAAGCAAATAGCAAAACTTTCTGCATGTGCTTGAAATGAAGAGATGACTCCATTAATTGAACATCGTCTCTCAAAGAATGAGAATTATTAAGAAACAAGAAAATGTCCGGCGCTGTGCATAAATATTTTCTGTCTTTCCAGTAAATGACATTAAAAGCATTCCAATAATAGGAAAATCATGAGTTTTAAGTAGTAATCTAAAAAAAACTACCACTAGAAAAAAGCACTTTGCAAACTTGGTATTTGGGAAGTCCTATGTACCTGATGGTGTGTATCCTAAGATCATAAAACAGCTGCAGAAATGTGGTTACAATTTGCAAAGGTTCCAGCGAATTGAAGAACTATAAATATAAAACCAATAAATATAAGACTAGTGGTGCTCCACAGGGATCGGTGCTGAGTCAACTTTTGTTCGTCATTTATATAAAAATGATCCAGATGAGCATAAAGGTGGCATGGTTAGGAATTTTGCAGATGACCCCAAAATTGGTGGTATAGTGGACAGTAAAGAAGGTTATCTATGATTTCAAAGAGATCGTGATCAATTGGGTCAATGGGCTGGAGCGAGGTAGATGGAGTTTCATTTGGATATATATAAGGTATTACATTTTGGTAAAATGTAATTTTACAATTAAAAGTAGGGCCTTGGTATGTTATAGAACAGAGACCCAAGGGTTCAGGTACACAACTCTTTGAAGTTGATAGGGTGGTTAAGGAGGTGTTCAAGCTCACTTGTTTTCATTGCTCAGATTTTTGAGTATGAAAGTTGGGACGTTACGTTGCGGTGTACAGGACATTGGTGAGTCCTCTTCCACAGTACTGCGTCCTGTTCTGCTGTCCCTGTTATAAGAAGGATATTAAGTTAGAGAAGGTTCAGAAGAAGGGGATTGAGTTATAAGGAGAGGCTGGATAAGCTGGGACTTTTTTCACTAGCACGTAGGTGGCTGAGGGATGACCATACACGAGGAGAAGGTGAATGGCAGATGACTTTTCTTTATGATTGGAGATTTCAAGACTGGGGGCATTTAAGGTGAGAGGAGAAAGATTTTTGAGGGGCTTTTTTTTTGAGAGAGATTCACATGTGGAATCAACTTCGAGAGGAAGTGGTAGATAAGAATACAGTTACTTTTAAAAGACATTTGGATAAGTACATGAATAAGAAATATTTGAAGGGATAATAAGCCAAGAGCAGACAGGTGGGAGTTTAGTTTGGGATCATGGTTGGCATGAGCTGGTTGGACCGAAGGGTCTGTTTCCATGCTGTATAACTCTCCATTCAAGAAAGGAGGGAGACAAAAAGGAGGAATCTACAGGCCAGTTAACCTAAAAATCTATCATTGTGAAAATGCTGGAACCCATTAGTAGAAGCACAATATTTAGAAAATCACATGAAACCTAAATGATACTGATTGTGTGAAAGGGAAATAGTGTTTGACAAATCTATTAAGAGTTAAAAAAGTTTTTTTTTTTTAAAAACGATGTTACGACCATTGCAAATAAAGGGAAGCCACTAGATAACGTACGTTTGGATTTCCAAAAGACATTTGATAATTTGCCACAAAAAGAAGTTACCACACAGATTTCACGGTCCTGGGGCAATCATGCATAAGTTGAAGATTGGCCAACTAATAGAAAACAGATTCAAAAATAAAAGCTGATACATTTAACTGGTCAGGTGCCACTGGGATCGACAACTACTTACAATCTTGAATATTGTTGAAAAAAAAAATTGTCAAAGCTTTTAGTTTCATACTTATTAGTGCAATTTGCAAAAAAAAAGGAAAACAGGATTTATACTGTACAAGAGGAGTTTAAGGCAACACCTCTACCTATGTACCAGTTTGATGACCAGGATGTGTTTTAAATAAGGCAGCTGGACTTTGACTCATCAAACCATTACCCTGAGAAATAAACCAAAGAGTTGTGGTTTTTGTTTGTTTCAGATCACCAGCATCCACAGTTCTTTGTTTTATTTCACTCAGTTGACACCTGGAATCAAGGGGCTACCTTATGAGGAACGTTTGAGCAGATTGAGCATATATAATGAGAGTTTACAAGGAGAAAAGACGACCCTGTGAACACTGGAAATTGAAGGATATACAGCACTAGATTAAGAAACCAAGGGCTCAAATAGCAGAAGCACGAGAGGAGTATAAAATTCCTTCTTGCACATTCCAAAGGGAGATTAGGAGAGCAAAAAGGGGACATGGAAGGATTTTCCTTTAGTTTAACTGCCAGTATCCCAAATCGTTTTATAAGTAAATTAATTGTAAAAGGATAATGAAGGAAAGAGTAGGGCCCGTTAAGGACTAATGATAATTTCAGCATGGAGCCATAAGATATAGGTAGGCTCCTAAATGGATATTTGCATCATTAGTGAGAGGGACAATCTGGATTTAGAAATAAGGGAGAAGGTCTGTGATACAATTAAATAAATTAGCACAGACAAAGTGGATGTTCTGAGTGGTTTGGCAGATTTAAATGTAGATAAGTTCAACGGCCAGATAAAATGCACACCTGGTTGTTGAGGGAGGCAACAGAGAAAATAGGAGAGTTGTAAAAGTTTTCAATTCTTCTCTGGCCATGAGACATGCCAGAGGACAAAAGGACAGCCAATGTGATACACTTATTCATGAAGGCAGCAAGGAATAATACAGGAAACTACAGGCAGGTCAGTCTAATCTCACTGGTGGAGAAACTATTGGAAGCAATCGAGAGACAGAATTAATCTGCATTTGGAGAGACAGGAATTAACTTGAATGATTTTTCTTGAAGAAGTGACCAGGTGTGTAGATGAGGGCAATGCTTTTGACATAATCTACTTGGACATCAGCATCGCTCTTGATAAGGTCCTATCATGGAAGACTGATAACAAAGGTAAGCGCCCATGGGATTAAATGAAATTTGGAAAATTAGATCTTTAGTTGACAGAGTGGCAGGAAGCAAAGCGGAATGGTACAGGGGTGCTTTTCCAACTAAAAGTCTGTGCCTAGTGTAGTACCACAGGGGTTCAGTGTTAGGGCCCTCACTGTTTGCGGTTTATACAAATGATTTAGACTTGAATGAAGGAGGGTTGATCAGTAAGTTCACAGATGATACAAAATTTGATGGGCTCCTAAATAGGAAGGACGATAGCTTCAGACTGCAAGAGAATGTAGGTAAGCTGAGAAATGGAATTCAATTGGGATAGATGTAAGGTGATGCACTTACACAGGACAAATAAAGGGAGTCTGAGATGAATGGTATGACCAGGGAAGCACCGATGATCAGAGACACCTTGGTGTACATGTACACATACATGTATCAGGATAGGTGAATAAAGTGATTAAAGTGGCATATGGGATACATGGCTTTGTTAGTTTAAGAGAATAGTTTAAGAGAAACAAGTTCATGTTGGAACTGTATAAAAATGTTAGTTAGACCACAGGTAGAGGACTGTATGCAGGTCGAGAATCCACATTATACGAGGGATGTGATAGCACAAATGAGGATTCAGAGGAGGCTTACCAAGATGTTGCCTGCACTGAAGAGTCTCAATTATGAAGAGAGATCAGACAGCAGTGGAAATTGAGAGGGTACATGATTGATATATATAAAATGATGAGGGGCATAGATAGGGGAGACAGAGGAAACTGGAAGAATCAATGGCCATGCGCATAGATTTAAGGTAAGGGAGAAAAGTTTAAGGGGAGATGTGCGGAAAAATACTTTCACCCAAAGAGTGATGGGAATCTGGAAATTTCTAGAAGGGTTGTGGAGGCAAGGCAGAAACCCTTAACATTTAAGAAATTTTTAGATGGGCACTTGCAATGCCAAGGCATACAAGACTATAGATCAACTGCTGGAATATGGAATTAGAATAGCTATTGTTTTTGCCCCGCACGAATGTGATAGGTAGAAAGATCTTTTTCTGTGCTGTGGATCCCTATGACTCTTACCTTATTGAATCATGTAAAATTCCATGGTCAGCTATTTATGATACAGATGTGAAAATTTCAGACCCCTCTACCGCAGGTTGCTATGGAGGCAGAATCATCGAATTATATTCAAAGCACAAGATATATAGATTCTGGAGGGGAGTCTGGGGTTCAGACTAACAGGCAGGGAAGTGGAGTTAAAGCCAAGCTCTTTCTGAACGGCAGAGCAAGGTTAAAGGGCCATACAGCCTAATTTTGATTCCTTTTCCCAAGTTATGCTCTTTAGACTGTCAAATAATGCCTCGTTCTCAGTCTCCTCACGAGTTACGTCAAATTATTAGGACGAGTGCCTGACCGTGGTAGGACATTTTTCAAAATGAAATGCATATTCTTGCAATTCTAATCAACAGCCACAATTTAGGAAACAGATTATTTTCATTTGTCACTTGTCTTATTTCTTCTTTTCTCTTCTTCCTTACTCCAATCTTTCTTTCATGCTTTTTACTTCTTTCTGTATCTGGTTTTACTTTAATTGATCAGATTTCCTTTGCACTCATTCCCCTTTTCCAATCCTTATCTCACCAATTAATGACATACATTTTTAGCTTCATCATTTAGTACAGACTCACATCCATAGTGTTTCATGGGAAAATAAGTTTCAGGACAAGTGAAAATTTGTAATGAACGGACATGCTCCTTAGCTCCCATGTGGGCCAATATTTCATTCAGCAAGTGGTAAATCTAAGGAAATGGCTTCCTCTGAAGACAACAAAAGAAAATGGTGATTCATTCAAATGCAATGTAGACAAATTTCTTTTAGAGAAGAACACAACAGGATATAAACATATGTCTAAATTGAGACAGAACAGGCCTGGGAGGAACACGTTACTTTGGATTTACAGTTCCAAACAAATCCTCCACTGGTGCATTTCCCTCACCACATGTTTGATGGTTATAGACTAAATGAGAGAAATTGATTGCCATTCAATGACAGTCAAAAATTCCATTATGAATGTGTCAGGACAGTACAGATGGACTTTAGGAATCAACAAATCAAAAATGCTGCATGTTACATCACATCTCAGAACTAGTCATCTTAATCAAATGATGTTTGAGAGACTGACAACTTCAGGAATCAACTACAATTCAACTCATTATAATAGTCGCATGCAGAAACACAATTTGCCTGCAATGTACAGAATAAAATGGTACAACATTCCTGGTTACAAATGCAATCAAGAGCAATATTGATTTTTAAAAATAGATTCTATAAAGCTGGATAAAGCCAGAGTGACGAGACATGGGGAGGAGCTGGAGTACAACACAACTGGTAAAGTATGAATGGGCTTCTAATGAATACTTCAAATACTATATTTTAACCAGGAGTTTAATCACTGCAGTACCATCTGTAAAGTATTTCAGCTTTCACATCACTCTTGCTTTCTCCTTCAAATGTGCCTATACTGAAATCTCCAATTGAAAATGTAACTTAAGAATAACTTCCTTTTTCAAAAGATTCAGTTAAGCATACATCGTTACTTCTGAGGTCAGCTGCAGACTTGCTGCTTTCTTGTTGTTAGTTTGTTTCTAGAATGGAGTTAACTAGTTATACAAGTGACCTGTAACATTCTACATGAGACCTTTATCAACAATATATTTTAAATTCCAGACTGAATTAAAATTGCATGAGGAACTCTTTAGTGCCGGAAGTTCCTCATTCTTCAATTATAATTTGACAAGAAGCCAACTGATTACAGTTTAGAAAACAATACTTTAAACATTAAGTTTTTTAAATGACAATGAAAAATTTTGAAGGGGAGTTACTGAACTATAAGAAATAGCTTCCTAGATCTTTCAACTGCAGGAAGCAGTGCAATAACAGATATCCTTCTGGGCTTTTCTCCTCCCACATCATTGCTCTGCCTCTATATGGAGTTAACTTGAATTTCTGAACCACAGTGAAACGGAGCTGAGCTGAGCAAGCCTAAGCGTTCATTCAAGCTAAGACCAGATGAACCTAACCTAATGACCAATGTGTACTCTTCGTCACATTTTTAGAACAAATCACTCAAGTACTCCAAAGAATGGAATGCTGCTGCTAGTGTACCCAGAAAAAACACGTGAAAATACCATCAATTGCTGTCACTAATTCTGGTTGCAATCCAACAAGCCATAATTATAAACAATGAACTAAGTTAACAGTGAGTTTGCCAATATCACTGATGATTAAAATACGAATACGTATCTATTCCATCACTAAGACCACCCACTTCAAGTTCCAACAACATCCAAATCCACTAATGGTTCAACTTATCAGCTGTTAAGCTCTTAATCAAAAGTCTTTGTTTCCTACAGACTTTATTCTCATACTCCACAGGCCAACTAACATTACCTATGAGCACAAACTCAGCTGAAACTCAACTATCCCATAACTCAAACTTTCTCTGTGATAAAGGACTGTAATAAAGAAAACTAACTTGGATCTTTAAGATCTTGGATGTCAGCGAGTTTTGAGACAATTTGTAGCTCAGGTTAGGGTTCTGGATGTAGGTTTGCTCACTGAGCTGAAAGGTTAATTTTCAGACATTTCGTTGCCTTACTAGGTAACATCTTCAGTGAGCTTCTGGACGAAGCACAGCTGAGGTTTCCTGCTTTCTATTTATATGTTTGGGTTGGTGATGTCATTTCCTGTGGTGCTGCCATTTCCTATGGTGATGTCATTACATTAGTTTTGCTTGTTGTCTGTATAGAGTCTTTCAAGTTCATTAGCTGCTGTTTTAGTGTGTTGGTGGGTTTGTGCGCGACCATGATACCAAGAGGTCTGAGTAGTCTGGCAGTCATTTCCGAGACGTCTTTGATGTAGGGGATGTGGCTCGGGTTTCTGAACGTGTTTTGTCTGCTTGTTTGGGTTTGTTGTTGAGAAAATCGGCGGACTGTGTTCATTGGGTGCCCATTCCTTTTGAATACACGGCATAGGTGATATTCCTCTGCTCTGCGTAGTTCCTTTGTGCTGCAGTGTGTGTTGGCTCGTTGAAATAATGTTCTGATGCAGCTTCATTTGTGGATGTTGGGATGATTGCTTCTGTAGTTCAATATTTGGTCACATGTACTGTTTTCCTGTAGACCTTGGTTTGAAGTTCCCCATTGACTGTTCGCTCTACTGTGACATCTAGGAACGGCAGTTTGTTGTTGTTTTCCTCCTCTTTAGTGAATTTTATGCCAGTAAGGGTATTATTGATGGTCTTGAAGGTTTCCTCTAATTTGTTTCGTTTAGTGATGACAAAGGTGTCATTCACGCAGTGAACTCAAAGTTTGGGTTGGATGGTTGGCATAGCTGTTTGTTCGAGTCTCTGCTAAGAACCCTGATATCGGAGATCCCATGGGTGTTCCGCTGGTTTGTCTGTAGGTTATGTTGTTAAAGGTGAAGTAGGTGGTAAGGCATAGGTCCACTAATTTGACAATACTGTCCTTGCTGATGACATTGGTGGTGTTTGCTGTATGTCTTTGGGTAATCTAATAGTGTAGTCAGTGTTTCTTTGGCCAAGTTGATGCTGATTGATGTGAACAGGCTGTTACATCAAAGGAGACTATTATTTCATCCTCATCTATTGTAGGGTCTTTGATGGGTTTCAGGAATTCTTGGGTGGAGTGGATAGAGTTGTGAGATTCTTCTACTAAGTGTTTTAGATTTGGTGTAGCTACTTGGCCAATCTGTAAGTTGGTGTTCCAGGTAGCGAGACTATGGGTCTGAAGGTGGGCTCCTGGTTTGTGAATTTTGGGCAATCCGTAAAAGCATGATGTGTTGCATCCAACTGGTTTCATTTTTTGGATGTTGGTCTTATTTATTTCTCCAGATTTCTAAAGTTTTTTTGAGTAGGGCTGTGAGTCAGTTCTCTAGTTTTGAGGTCGGGTCTTGGATTTCAAGCTAGTTGCATACAGATATTCTTTTGGATGAAGGAATTTCATACTTAGTTAGATTAGTCTTTTCAGAATCATGATCTTAAACCAGTTTGTGTCAGAGAGTAGATAACTGGAGGCCTGGTGTAAGGTTGCGATAAGAGAAAAAGCATGAAGTCATTAGCATAGCAGAAGCTAGAATTAATAAGTTTTCTTTAAACTCAGTTACAAGCTTATGAGTTCAACTTGAAGGAGACATGACTGAAGTCGAATGAGTGAAAAGTTTATCCTAGAACAAGGAGTTGTTCACAGCAGGGAAGGGACTAAGTGTAAGGGTTTCAGTTTGTGAAAACTTCCAGACTCAAATTGTTTGGTCAGCAATCTACACTGGTTGTTCAAAGCTGAGAGATTCCAAGATCTCAGTGGTGTGAGGATTCAAGGAAGAGACTTTTCAGCTCACACGGCAAGAAATGTCTGAGGGAAGGAAAAAGCAATTAAGTCAAACCTACAGTTTGGACAGGGGAGGGAATTCTTCTCTGTCATTTTGAGTGACTTTACGATTTGAGGAATAGATGGCACTTTGCCATGCGTCTGAAATCTGTCAAACTGCCATTAGAATAGCTTGCTTTTTGTTTTATTATTTGTCTAGTGAGATAAACTTCTGTTTTATTGTTACAACCAAATCTGACGCCTGGTCAGATTTGTTTCGGTTTAAGTTTCAATGAAATCTTGTCACATTAAGTCAGATTTTACTCTGGGATCTAACTTATCCAGTAGTACAGTAGTAACACAAGCTGGGATCATAACAGCAGTCACACATTACTACTGTGCTCACTGATCGACACTGACCCCTGGTCCAGCATGCCTTAACTTTGAAGATTCTCAGTTTTAAAGAAGAAAAAAATACTTTTGTGCTCTCTTCCCTCCCCTATTTCTGTAGTCTCCTTCAGCCCGACATCTTTAAGACTTCTGGACTCATCCAAATCTGACTTGCACAAACAGTTTTAATTGCTCCACCACAGGCAGCCATATCTTTTGCTGCCAAAGCCACAAAATCTGTATTTCACTCCCAAAGACACTCTGAATCTCTGAAGATGCTTCATCACATTTCTCAGATTATGTTTTTGTTCATTGCTTTCATATGTTATTAGGTGGCTCAATGTCAAATTTTACTTAATATATTCTTGTGAAGAATTCTGGGATATTTTACCGCAAGTTATTATTGAAATGCACCTCAAAATTACTTCCTGATATCTGACTTTGGAATACTGGATAAACACAATAGACTCAAAAATGAATGGAGGAGCATTCAGTTTCATCCAACTAACATCATCTATCACTGCTCAGGAATCACAAACAAAATAAAACAGTGAAGACTACAGGAACATTTTTGTTCAAATTATTCTTCAGTTACATCATGATGAATATCACATTCATGGTATGCAATGAAAGATATGAACAATGCAATTAAGGAATAAGTACAGCTATATCTATTCAAAGTAAAGGAGCATTGTAAACCAGCAACTTTGAAAATGTCTACAATGTAAACTGGTAACAAATACTCTTTTTTGATTAATTTCAGAGAATGCTCACTTAAAACGTTGACAATTTTAGTGGAGTTGACATTTGTGCGTTTCAACCACTGATCTCATCTTGACCATAAATTTATTCTTCTTTTATCTTTTCCAAAACTATCATGCATTCATACAGCAATCACCATGACCCCAGTACATAACCATACTGTAAACTTTGATTGTTGAATTTGATAATCACCAATATGTAGCCAAATGTGCAAAGTGTATGGTCGCATAAGTAACAAATATAAAGAAATTAATGTATAGATAATCTGTTTCAGTGATGCCAAGAGACAGAACTCCTAACTTTCCTCAATAACATGAACAGACGTAAAATTTCTACTTGATCAAGACGACCAAAGATTAAACATGTACTATCAATCACCTCAACAATGTAATGCGAGCCAAATTATTTGTTAATTTGATAGTGCTATCAGGATTTATCAAATAAATTCGCCAGACTACAGTCAGAAGAAATAAGACTACTTTAAAACTAAGAAACCTGGAAAGACAATAATTTTATATAAGTAAATCTTCACGATACAATGACTCCCTTTTTAATTCTAGAATCTGCATTAAAATTTAGTCCATGTTCATCAACTACTACTCTACAATGGATCTGACCACACTATATTTGGACGAAGTTCATATAATTATTTTTTTCCCTTAGCATCAGGATCTCTTGATTTAAAGATTACATTATTCACTTCACTGAATAATGTTACTTTAAATTCATAACACTAACTAAAATTAAATGTACAACTATCTTTCAGAAATCTTATGTGGTGTAGGTTAGAAGGTTGCTGCTGTCAGTCATGTATGGCTCCATGTGTGCCAACAGTCCTCATCTCCTCACCCAAATGGCCAATGCTCAAAGGATCGAGACAGAATTATCAGGGACCTCAATTGTGAGGGCATCAAATTTACACCTGATGCATTCATACACTAAGATCACTGGATCATTACCAACAAAACCCCTTTTTGATTTTGTTTGGTCCAAGGATATGGAAGTAAATTTAGCACCTTTTCATTTGGCCAGCTGATATTAACTATCACCAGCAGGGATGAAACCAGGACCATGGTCCTTTTGGCTTAGTTCCACACAGACTGTCCATTTCCCCATTTAACCTTTGGGAATCTAAACTGTACAAATTATTTTAATCTTAAGCTATAAATCCTTACCCCTGCCTCCGTTAAATATGCAGATACCCCCGTCTCGGCCATCATGGATTTTGTTCCGTCTGAGTGTGGGATTACTGTCTGTTTTAATCCAAACACCGGCCATTGCATTGTCAAATATTTCATTATCTTCTATAAACCCAAGACCTGTATTAATTGACATCAAAAATAATTTCACTTGGATCTGAAATTGAGGAGAAAATAAAACAGAACAGAAAAAACAATAATCAAAAGACCTGCAGCCAAAGTTGACACTTACCAGAATTGTAAACAAGAATGCCGCCATTCTGTCCTCCCCATATTTTATTGCGCCGAATCTTAGGGTTGCTTCCAGTTCTGTGGATCACAAATTTTAAACTATTCTAAAGATTAATGTCTTACAACGCCATGAAATACTTCAGAGAATTAAACTCCCAACTGGTGCTCATTTTCTGACTGGGTCAAGTACTGGATAATAACTGTATCCTTTTTGGAACTTGTTTTGACAAATTACCTCTGATGATTCTAAACTTGCAAAATCAGAATTTGCACCATTACGACACCGTGTAGAGTCTTGGCGAGCACAAATTGTTTTGAAGCCTCAATAAAATCCATAACTTCACTTCTAGCTTGAAAATTTGTATCTCATTTCAAATGCTATCAGGCCTAGAAAGATTTCTGCCTCTCCTCGAAACATTACCATTTGAATTGAGGTACCAATTGTGCAGACTGCAGAACAGATCTCGAAAAGGTAACAAAGTCAAACTACAAAAAAATGCTTTCGCCAACCAATGGTAACGCTCAATACAAAGCTACAATTCAAGTTAAAAATATTGCCAATTTCTGTGCTCTATTCAATTTGTTCTTTGACATGCATACAACCTATGTAAAATAAATCTGCATAACAACAGTTATGCATAACAACAATTCTATCCATAACACATACCATGTTTGTTAGTCACAGTAGGAAATGATCTAAGAGGAAAAAAAACCCAGCCACAGATCCTGCAATTGCGCATAAAAGATTTTTTTATCCAATATGTAGGATGTGGACTTCACTGGCAAGATCAGCTTTTATTCACCATCCCTGACTGCCCTCACTGTCGTCTTAAAACACCGCAGTATGAAGGTATCCCCTTAATTCTGTTAGGAAGAGTGTACCAGAACTTTACCCTAATATACAGACGTGGACAGGGACAAGATTGATCTGATTTGCTCCACACATCATTGCCCATGCTGTTTGGGCAATACAAGAGGACAGCCACCATACACCATCACAATTTAAGAGAGCACCAAGACAGAAGACAAAGTTAGATACTGAAGCGAGAACCCCAGTGAAGGCAAACATTTTTCTTACCTAATCTGAACCCCTGAATACATATGATTGTAGATATCATTGTCTTCAAGCACTCCATGGCCATTGTCATAGAAGTAAACACCCACCTTATAAAACAAACACTCTGTCATGAATATCGTCAATACAGCTGAATTTCAAGATCTAATCAAACATGTACATGAATTGATACATACCTGCTTGCCACTATGTATTCGGTTTCTCCGTAACACTGGTGTACTTCCTGTTGTTACCCACACACCTGCCAAGGTATTGCTGTATACTTCATTTTCTTCAATTACACCCTGTCCCTTTTCATGCTAAACAATAAATGTTCAACTTTTAGCATTTTGAATACAAATCAACATGGGTCTATTCCCACCATTTCACAATCTACATATATTGAAATACAGTTTCTCCTTAGATGTTACACATGACCTATTTCAACTCCTGTAGAATACTACAAATTGGTTTTTCTTGACAGTCTTCCTCCTTTAAAGTGATCTGAGATTTCCAAATGTGATTTTTTTTGCCTTCTCAGTATTCAAAATCCCTTAAAAGAATATCAGACACCATGGCAACAGGTAAATCATTTTACAGTAATAATGGTTGCAAATACAGAGAGAAAAAAAGAATCACACTAAGGATATTTATTTGTCTGCCTGAAAATCAAAATTACCAGGTCATCTAAAAATTAAATGCAGCTGTTTCAGGCTGGAGAACCAGAAGAAAATCCCAATATACAAATCAATTTGAAACTATAGGGAGATGAATCTGATTTAAAAGAAATTTCAGTTGTATACCTATTTATTGTATTTATATTTCGGATTTCACCATGAAGCTTTTATCTTATACTTTGAACAACTTGCATTTAAATAGTAATATAAAACATATATATTTCAAGGGTCTACTTGACAGTTAATAATCTAGCTGAGACCAGGTTAACCAAATTGATTAATGAAAAGACTCTAGTCTTAGTGCCAAGCTAAAGAATTCAGGATACTTAACAAGCAATTATAAATTTAGCCTTCAGTTTCAAAGCTTTTTAAAACTAATCAAGCAAAATTATGACCATCATAATTTTTTTTGTTAACTCATATCTGAAGCCTCCTGAACCCAACAATCAGACCAAAAAACAAACTTGCAGACTTACCACATAGATACCTCCATGTTGGCCATCATGAATTTTGTTATGACGTACAATTGGACAACTATTTGTTCGAATCTGTATTCCTGCTAATGCATTTCCTAGGATACAAGATGCATATTTTTAAACAATTATGTACATTGATTAAAAAACAAAAGCAACTAAAATGTTTATATTCACCTTACCATAAATGTCATTTCCCTCTATGAGACCCCTGCCATCTCCAAAGATGTAAACTCCACCCTGATTTCCATTAAAAATGGCATTTGCCCTAAGGACATAAACAAAGAAAATACATGAAAACACTGAGAAAGTATACATTTCATTCAATAACTATAATGATGTGCAAAAGCATACCTGATAGTTGGATCACTGTTGGATGTAATCCACACGCCAGCAAAATTATTTGCATAGATTTTGTTCTCTATGAACTGGCCTCGTCCTTTTTCATGTACATAAATTCCTCCTGTTTGCCCATGATGAATTTCACATCTCACTACTGTAGGATTCGCGTAGGCCTTCACTTCAAAACCAGCTATTCGATTACGGTGAATGTTACAGCTTTCAAAGTAACCCTGAAATAAAGAAAATCAAGATTTCACAATTATTCATGCTCAAAATTAACATAGCAAATGAAAATTCATTAAATGAAAATTGGGAGCCATGCACATTCTAGATAGGTGCAGTATCAACATTACTAATTTAATTGCTGCCTCACTGACATCTTTAAATTTAAACTAGAAAACTATGGAAACTGAACTCTCCATTTCACCCTCAAATGATTTTAAAAAGGTTCCTGTGAAATCTCCTCCACCTTCCCTCCAGATACTGTATTTATACAAGTTTGCAGAATACTGTTTGTGCACAATGGTTCAATTTTAATACACCAATTGAAATTCCACTGAACACATCAAGTTCAACATAATGATAAAGTTGGACACACCTCTGCTAGTTCTCTCAGTAGGCACAAAATTTTACCCTGATCAGAACTTAAGATTGCCCTCATTCAACTTCAATATTTACCTGTTGAATGAAGAATTAACCAAATACAAAACCATTAGTACAACCACGCTTTTACAACACCATTCACATTCAATTCCTGACAAACGCAAAAATCTTGAAGTGCAGTTCAGTATTGGCTTATCAAAATGCTTACCTGGCATGTAAACATGCCAGACAACATTCTAGAACAGACAACATTCCTTCTTCCTCTAGTTGGCTGAACAAATACATTGAGAGGAGCCAACAAACCATATTTAAAATACAGCCACAATAAAAGTAATTAAATTTTCACTGACACAAGTGTTAAAATTTAGTCACTTTAAGCTTACAAGAAACTTACAAATTAAGAGAAAGCAAAATTTACCCTGCTCGTTAAGTAATCCAAGATGCCAATTTAGATTTCTCTTGAACCCCCTTCAACATTCTTCCCTATATCTCTAATCCAGAAATGATACAAACTTTTATGCACCAGTGAAATTCAAAATTTACTTTTCCTTCGTGCATCCAATCTCCAACCACTAGATTTTTATTTTACATAGCCAACTCCCATCGTCCTCTAACTCTAACGCTTTTGCTTCTTTTTCTCTTTACCATCTTCTGCCATTTGATTGAGAACATCTGCTTCTACCACCTTCCCTGGCAACGCCTTCCAGGTACTACCATCCTCTATGTAAAAATAAATTTGCTTTGCACATCTCCTTTGAACTTTGCCCCTCTGACATTATACCAATGTTCCAGAATATTTTCACCTTGGGATAAAGACTCCAACTATCCACCCTATCCATGCTGCTCAATTTTATATACTTGTATCAGGTTGCTCCCTCAGCCTCTGACACTAGCAAAGACAATCCAAGTTTGTCCAACATCTCCTTGTAGTTAAGTCACACCAATCCAGGCAACATCCTGGTTAAACCCTTTTACACTCTCTCCAAAGCCTCCACATCCTTCCTTTGGTGTAACATGTACGCCGCTACTATGAGTGTGAATCATCACAAGACACCCCTTCAAAGAATAGGGGAGTCCTTTCTCAGAATCCACGTAAAGACTTGCCTCAAGTCAAGATCTGCAAAATAGATTATCTGGCCATTATCAAATTACTGTTTGTCGGAGTTTGTTGTGCATTAATCAGCTATCACACTTTCCACATTACAACTGAGTACACTTGAAGGGTACTTCATTAGTAGCAAAGCACGCTGGAACAACTTGGAGTCATAAAAGTGCTGCAAAAAATACAAATTTCTTTTCCCTTCTCCAACAAACATTCTAAACACATTTTTACCCAAAACTCAGCCTTCCCTTCTAACGTTCATTGTTAGAATACATTCAGTTCAGGATATAGTCTGCCCAATAGCAGATGTCACCCAAAAATATTGATGCAACTCCCTCCCTCTTAAGAAGGGGGAGGGACAGCAGCCAGAAGTCATGGCACACATTAATACCAACGACATAGGTAGGGAAAGGGAAGAGGACCTGAAAAAAGAATATAGGGAGTTAGGTTGGAAGCTAGAAGGCAGGATGAGCAGAGTAGTAATCTCAGCATTACTACTGGCACTACGTTCTAGTGAGGCTAGGAATAGACAGCGAGTGCAAATGAACACATGGCTGCAGGACTGGTGTATGTGGGAGGGCTTCAGATATGTGGATCATTGGGAAAACTTTTGGGGAAGGTGGGACCTGTACAAGAAGGATGGGTTGCATCTGAACTGGAGGGGCACCAATATCCTGGGCAGGAGATTTGCTAGAGCTCTTCAGGAAGGTTTTACCTCGATTGGCAGGGGGGTGGAAACCTGAACTACAGATCAGATAATGGAGTAGGTAGTGAACAGCCATGCAGAAAGTCTGTGACGAGAGATAGGCACTTGATAGGGCAAAGGTGCAGTCAGTATGATGGGTTGAACATGTGTCTATTTTAATGTAAGTAGTATCAGGAAGAAGGGTGATGAATGCAGAACATGGATCAGTACTTAGAACAATGATGTTGTGGCCATTACGGAGACTTGGATATCACTGGGACAGGAATGGTTGTTGGGTGTTTCAGGGTTGAGATGTTTCAAAAGGAATAGGGGAGGTAAAAGAGGTGGAGGAGTGGCATTGCTAATCGGGGTAGTATCACAGCTGCAGAAAGGAGGTCATAGAGTCATAGAGATGCACAGCCCGGTGTTGAGTAGGACTTGTCTACAGAGTGGTGGAAGTCAGAAACAGGAAAGCAGCAGTCACTTTATTGGGAGTTTTCTCAAGGTCCCCCCCCAATAGCAACAGGGACACAGAGGAGCAGACTGGGAGGCAGGTTTTAGAAAGGTGCAGGAGTAACAGGGTTGTTGTCATGTGTGACTAACTTCTCTAATATTGATTGGAACCTTTTTAAATTGAAGACGTTCGGATGGAGCAGTTTTTATCAAATGTATCCAGGAAGGGCTCCTGATGCAATATGTAGATCGGCCGATTAGAGGGGAGACCATATTGAATTTGGTGCTTGGCAACGAACCAGGTCAGGTGTCAGATCTCTTGGTAAGACAGCATTTTGGTGATAGTGATCACAACTCCCTGACCTTTTTCTGTAGTCATGGAGAGGGATAGGAGCAGACGGTATGGGAAAGTATTTAATTGAGGGAGGGGAAATGGTAATGCGATTAGGCAGGAACTGGGGTGCCTAAATTGGGAACAGATGTTTTCAGGGAAATGCACGACAGAAAACTAGATAGTTTAGGAAGCACTATCTGATAGTGCAGGACAGGTTTATTCGACTGAGGCAAGGAAGGGATTGTAGGTTGAAAAAACCTTTGGTCACAAGGGATGTGGAACATCTAGTCAAGAGGAAGAAGGAAGCTTACTTAAGGTTGAGGAGACAAGGATCAGACATGGCTTTACAGGGTTACAATGTGGCTAGGAAGGAACTGAAGAATGGACTTAAGAGAGCTAGAAGGGTGCATGGAAAAGCTTTTGTGGGTAGGATTAAGGAAAACTCTAAGGCATTCTATTCTTATGTGAAGAACAAGATGATGGCCAGAGTGAGAGTACAGCCAATCACGAATAGTGGAGGGAACTTGTGCCTGGTGTCAGAGGAAACATGGGAGGTCTTTTATGACTATTTTGCTTCAGTATTCACTACTGAGAGGGACCTTGATTTTTCTGAGGACAGCGTGAAACAGACTGATATACTAGAACAGGTTGGCGTTAAGGAGGAGGAGGTGCTGCAAGTTTTGAAAAACCTAAGGATAGGATACATAAATCCCCTGGGCCAGACGGGATATACCCAAGGTTGCTACAGGAAGTGAAGGAAGAAATTGCTGCACCTTTGGCGATGATCCTTACATCCTCACTGTCGATTGGAGTAGCACCAGATGATTGGAGGGTGGCACATGTTACTCCCTTGTTCAAGGGAGGGAATGGGGATAATCCTGGGAATTATAGATCAGTCAGTCTTACATCAGTGATGCACAAAAGTATTGGAGAGGATTCTGAGAGACAGGATTTGAGATTACTTGGAGAACTATAGTTTGATTAGAGATAGTCAGTATGGCTTTGTAAGGGGCAGATCATGCCTCACAAACCTTACTAAATTCTTTAAGAATTTGACAAAACACATCGATGAAGGTAGACCAGTGGATGTGGTGTACATGGATTTTAACAAGGCATTTGATAAGGTTCCCCATGATCAGCTCATTCAGAAAGTAAGGAGGAACGAGAAACAGGAAATTCTGGTTGTCTGGATACAGAATTGACTGACCCATATAAGACAGAGGGTGGCAGTTGATGGAAAGTTTTTAGTCTGGAGCTCGGTGACCAGTCATGTTCCACAGGGGTCAGTTCTGGAACCTCTGCTTTCTGGTTTTTATAAATGACTTGGATGAGGAAGTGGGAGGGTGGGTTAGTAAGGTTGCCAATGACACAAAGTTTGGTAGAGTAGTGGATAGTGTGGAGGGCTATTGTAGATTGCAATGGGACATTGACTGGATGTAGAACTGGGCTGAGAAATGGCAGGTGAAGTTCAACCTGGAGAAATGTGAAGTCATTCACGTTGAAAGGTCAAATTTGAATGCAGAATACAGGGTTAAAGGTAGGATTCTTGGCTGTATGGAGGAAGAGCGTTCTTGAAGTCCATGTCCACAGATCCCTCTAAGTTGCCACCTAAGGGTTAAGGCGGCGTATGTATGTTGGCTTTCATTAGCAGAAGGCTGGAGTTGAAGAGCCGTGAGGGTATGCTGCAACTCTATAAAACCCTGGTTAGACCACACTTGGACTATTGTTTCAGTTCTGGTCACCTCATTATAGAAAAGATTTGGAAGCTTTAGAGAGGGTGCAGAGGAGATATACCAGGATGTTGCCAGGACGGGAGGGCATGTCTTATGAAGAAAGGTTGAGGGAGCTAGGGTTTTCCTCATTGGAGCAAAGATGGATGAGAGGTGACTTGATAGAGCTGTACAAGATGTTGAGAGGCATAGATAGAGTGGACAGCCAGAGACTTTTTTCCATGGCAGAAATATCTATCACAAGGTAATTGGAGGAAGGTTTAGGGGAGATGTCAGAGGTAGGTTCTTTACAC
The DNA here is from genome assembly GCF_047496795.1 of Chiloscyllium punctatum. Taxonomy (NCBI): domain Eukaryota; kingdom Metazoa; phylum Chordata; class Chondrichthyes; order Orectolobiformes; family Hemiscylliidae; genus Chiloscyllium; species Chiloscyllium punctatum. Next base: position 33,986,268 of record NC_092749.1, on the reverse strand, counting down.
ACTGTGTTGGGTGCATGGAACGCACTGCCAGCAGTGGTAGTACAGTCAGGTATATTAAGGACATTTAAGCGACTCCTGGATAGGCACATGGAAGATAATACAATGAAGTATATGTTGGTTAGATCTTAGAGTAGGATAAAAGGCTGGCACACCATCAAGGGCCGAAAGGCTTGTACTGTCCTGTTCTATTACATCATGTTATTCCTCTTCAATTTCTCTGCAAACATCAAGGTGGTTGATCAGGCCACCCAATGTCAATGTTCTTTTCCCTTGTACGAATTCAATCGGTTTCAGTGTAGCTGTTACATCACCTGTAATGGCTCATCCTGCATGATCAGTGAACTCCAAGGTTACATTTCTATTCGGTCCTTATTGTTATCTACAGACTGCTTCTCTATACTATTATACAAACATCTAGCTTAACATTTCCTGGATAGACTGGCAGTAGTCATCATTAACTCTCCATCACCACTCTCAATTTAACAAATCAACTAACCAACTCCCAAATGCATCAAATGTTTTTGCACATCACCAGGAACAAATGCATTGTAGTCACTGCCTCTATCACCTTTCTCAGCAACTCACTCAGATTGAACCAGATAGTGCAATGTCGGCTTCGTGTTCAACCTGGATTTAACCCTTACAGGTATATAGTGTCTCAAAGAGCTTTAGACTAAATCAATGTAGATTTTGGATCTTGCCAGTTTTCAGGTTGAGTATGAAATGCTGGTAGCTTTACCATCTCTTTAGTGCTAGTAGATCACTGACACTGCCTGAAATTGCTGTTGGTTCTTGATGCTACTTTTCCTTAAGCACGCCATTGGCAAGATGGCACTGAGAAATTTCTAGTGTGATCTTGAATTTATGGTAAACACCTGGAATTCTTATGTTTTTCATGATGTCCTTCATGGAACTTGGAACTAGCTCTGAGAAAACTAATGTTAGAATGTTTCCAACTTGTGGGTGAGTAAACTGAAACTCCTTTAGCTCAAAATAACTGCAGTTTTAGCATGAGTGCAGAGTTTATGAACTTCAGACAGTATCAACAAGTCAATTTCCTTTTGTTTGTAGAAAGAGCAACCTTGGTGGAAAATGCTTCATTTGTTTTGTTATTAAGTTTATTAATGAGTCTGGAAATCATGCTGTTGAATAAGGTTATCTGCAGGAAAAAACCAGCAGCAAAACCAATAATTATTCTGGACCAAAACAGCACCTATCCAAAAAAGCTGGAAAGATAGTAAACTCATTAAAAAAAACTGAAACTGACAGGATAGCTGAATGAGACAGACCACTTGTATTAGTGCCTTTCACAAAACAGCCTATTTTCACATTCAGTGGTCGCCACGTTAATTCTCACCAAGTTCATTCTACATTTCTCCAATGATCAACTTATGTAACTGAAGAGACAATGCAGAGAAAGCTCATTTGGCCCAAATGGTTCACACTAGTGTCAGGCCTCTGGATGAGCTGCCTCCACCTTTTTGCTTTACAAAACCTTCAACTTTATCTACAATTTAATATTTGTTTCTGATCACCAGTTAAAACAATTCGTATTCCCTGGTATAGTAATTTCAAAAGTTTAACTTTTGCCCTCAAATCCCTAAAAGGCTAGTTGCATGGTTATCATCTATGTCCAACTAAACATCTATCACCCTTACTGCACTACACCATCAGAAGTATCAGTCTTACACCATCCTAATTTTATATTTAAATTTCTTCTAAACCTATGTATTGCTACACCTTAATCAAATTCAAAAATTCCCTTTTTAAAAAAAAAATGAAACACTCGGGCAATCACCTATCCTAAGTGACTTCTTTTCATATTATGTGAAGGCACTTTCTACATTAAAAGCACTAAGTACATGATGATCTTTAAGAAACTCAGCAACAGCCAAAAAAAGGGCATCTTTTGTTTACCTGTTTCTCCTAAAAGCAAACTAAGTCTTTTTTTTAAATCCACTTACCTGCAATGTAGTTGCAGTACCAAACTGTTTAAATCTGAGGGAATAAAAAGTACAAAAAGGTTTTAAAAAAAGGTGCATGCACAGTTTTTTTAAAAACTTTTTTTTTCCATACTTTTCATTTACCCAGATTTAATTTTGGACAGGACCTATGATATCCATAACCTGATTTTAAATATGCTTCAATTGTGGCAGAGAGGGGAAAGGAAGTGTCAACCAGGCTGGCAGTGGTTATGGCCACTGTTCCTGCCCCTCCTTCTGGCAAACTGGCCTAGGCTACAAACTGACATTTTTACTAGCATAAGAGAAATGGCAAAGAACTGGTTTCAGAAGCAAAAGATAAATGATAAACACATCCGGATAAAAACTGACAATTTTATAATCTAATTCATGAGCAATAACACTTGGAGAAATTATTAAGTCGATGCAGAATTCAAGAATTCTTGGTTAACTGTGTTATCAACTAACACTGCTTCAGTTTCTGCTATATTGCCAAGTATGGCATGTGTAACAAGCCAGAATTTGAGAGTCAAATTACTGCGCATTGAGATAATTCAAAAAAATAAGAATGGTAACTAAAAGTAGGCCATACGAATGCTCAAGGTAATTGTAATCTTTCTGAGACTTTAAATGTGACACCATATCAAGACTCCTTCAGCAGAATAAGAATAATCTGTGTTTTGCATTTCCACAAGGCAGAGAGAAGTTCCCCTAGTTATGGGGGAGTTCAAACTTTCTTAAAATGTAGTTAAGATTGAAACACTCAGCTAACCATCTTCACTTAAACCTCCATGGACACAGTCAAAATCTGCCTTCTTCAGCAGCATGAAATGAATAATCTGGAAAATATTAACATAGCTGTTCTCTGGATTAATGAGTTTTGTTGATCATATCACTAATACTCAATTTCAGCTAGAATCAACATATTGTAAATGTACAGCAAGGTTATCAAGTGTACCAGAACCAATATTACCCTATTATGTACAGATTTAAATTACAAAGATATATCTTGAGTAATAGATGAAAGAAAATGAAAATGAAAGGGGCAATGATGAATTTGTTGAGGAGCCATCAAGTATTAAATCATAGAATTAAGTGATTCATTAAGAAAATGCGATCGTAAAGAAAGGGGTAAAAGTAACCATCAATCCTCACTGAAAAACTATTTTTCTATTTATGAATAAATCATTACCAATGACAAGAGGAATGCTAAAAAAAGCAGAAATAAAAAGGAACAGTTTCTTTAATATCAGCTCAGGAAGCTCCCTCAATCCTTGCATCACTTCAAGAGGCAAAACCCACGAGCATTTCCACAGCAAATACAATTCCAACCTAAATAAAGCATAGATTAGGGATAGTCAACATGGTTTTGTGTGTGGGAAATCATGTCTAGCTAACTTGATTGAGGTTTTTTTAAAAAAGTAACAAAGCGGATTGATGAGGGCAGAGTGATGGGCAAGATCTATATGGATCTGTGATCTATATGGAGTCAAGATTAATGTGGTGCTGGAAAAGCACAGTAGGTCAGGCAGCATCTGAGGAGCAGGAAAAATCAATGTTTCAGGCAAAAGCCCTTCATCAGGAATGAGTGATCTATCTGGACTTCAGTAAGGTATTCAATAAGTAGACTGGTTAGAAAGGTTAGATCACATGGAATATAGGGAGAACTAGCCATTTGGATACAGAACTGGCTCGAAGATAGAAGGCAGAAGGTGGTGGTGGAAGGTTGCTTTTCAGACTGGAGGCCTGTGACCACTGGTGTGCCACAAGGATCGATACTGGGTCCACTGCTTATTGTCATTTATATAAATGATTTGGATGTGAGCATAAGAGGCATAGTTAATAAGTTTGCACGTGACATCAAAATTGGAGATATAGTGGACAGCGAAGGAGGTTACCTCAGAGTACAAATGGATCTTGATCAGATGGGCCAAGAGGCCAAAGAGTGGCAGATGGAGTTTAATTTAGGTAAATGCTGCATTTTGGAAAAGCAAATTAGGGCAGGACTTATACACTTAATGGAAAGGTCCTAGGGAGTGGTGCTGAACAAATAGACCTCAAATGCAGATTCATAGGTTCTTGGAGTCGCCAGTACATAGGATAGTGAAGAAGGTATCCGATATGCTTTCCTTTATTGGTCAAAGCATTGAGTATAGGAGTTGGGAGGTCATGTTGTGACTGTACAGGACATTGATTAGGCCACTTTTGGAATGTGTATGCAATTCTGGTCTCCCTCCCACAGGGAGGATGTTGTGAAACTGAAAGGGTTCAGAAAATATCTAGAAGGATTTTGCCAAGGTAGGAGGGGTTTGAGCTATTGGGAGAGGCTGAATAGGCAGAGGCTATTTTCCCTGGAGCGGAGGCTGAGAGTTGACCTTATACAGGTTTATAAATCATGCAGGGCATGCTAATGTAAATAGACAAGGTGTTTTTCCTGAGGTGGGGGAGTCCAGAAATAGACGGCATTAGTTAAGGATAAGAGAGGAGAAGATTTAAAAGGGACACTAGAGCAATTTTTTCATGCAGAGGGTGGTGCATGTGGCAGGGGCGGCATGGTGGCTCAATGGTTAGCACTGCTGCCTCACAGCACCAGAGATTCAGGTTCGACTCCCGTCTCAGAAAACGGTCTGTGTGGAGTCTGCACGTTCTCCCCGCATCTGCGTGGGTTTCCTCCGGATGCTCCGGTTTTCTCTCACAATCCAAAGATGTGCAGATCAGGTAAATTGGCCATGCTCAATTGCTAAAACAGGGGTAAATATAGGGTGGGGGGGAATGGGTGTGGGTAGGTTATTCACCGGAGGATTGGTGTGGACCTGTCAGACTGAAGGGCCTGTTTCTATAGTGTAGTGCATCTAATCTAACATATGGAATGAGCTACCAGAGGAAGTGGTGGAAGCTTGTACAATTACAACCTTTAAAAGGCATTTAGATGGGTAAATGAATAGGATGGGATTACAGGGATTTGGGGTAAGTGTTAGCAAATGGGACTAGATTAGGGTAGGATATCTGGTCAGTATGGACAAGTTGGATCTAAGGGTCTGTTTCTGTGCTGTACATCTCTATATATCGTAGTAATGGTGCATTGATGGGGGAATGGTACATGATAGTGAAATTCAGACATTTCGTTCCTTGCCCTTTTTTTAAACCTATTTTTCTAATTAACCTATTCAGACATGTTAATACACACCTCTGGAGAAGGTAGGATTTGAAGCCGGGTCTCTTGGCTCAGGGGTAGGGACCCTACCACTGCTTCACAAGAGTTCCTTCCATGCTCTTTAGTACCAGGACTCCAGGTCTGTCAAACATTGCTAACTGCTAAATAATTAGACTGCAGATGTAGATGAGAAGACTCCAGAGGGATTAATGATTTGTTTCACAGGTTTGGCCATTTGCCTCAAATCATTAAGACAAGGCAATGAATTAACAATTGGTACGATTACAAAAATTGATAAACCACTAGCTCCTCAGGATGATGCAAAAACCAAATAGCGTCTTTTGATTCTTGTAATTTGAAGAAATCACTTGGGTAAGAAAGAGTTCATTTTGCTAAAATTGAAGCTCATTATAAATTGAATGCATCCAATGTATTTGGCAAACGCACTTCAGATTTGCCAATTCACACGTGCACATCAATATATACTTTGAAGATTGAGCAAACTTTACCTTCCAATCAATAAACATACTGATGTAGTTGTTGCAGTCACAAACAGCATTCAGCAAACTATTCAACGATAATAGACTAGACTAAGCATGTGCTCACAGCAAGAAACAGATACAGACAGACTTGTTTTTACATGCTGTCTTATCATATCCAAAAACATCAAAGCATTTAACAGAATACACATGTAGGCAAATCAGAATATCAATAACAATAAACATTTAAATGTATTCAATTAATTCAATTTAGGACAAGAATGCAAAGTATTTTCTATTTATGTACAGAACCACAGAGGGAAAAGAAAGCTGTAATATTGTGGAAGATTAATAGTGGTGAATTGAAGTTGGTATAGGCAAATCCAACAGATCAGTATCTTTAAAAATGCTATGCAAAAGCAGTTGCAGTTGCAGATAAAATTTCTGGATAACATTGAAAGGCAAGACATCTAAAAAAGGTACTTCGGATGGGAAAACCCATAGCATTTGGGGACCTTTAAGACAACTAGAAAAAGCAATGCAAATATAGGTTACTCCAGGCTAGGTGTTGCACTGTTTCAAGACGACTGGAAAACAACAACTTGTAAACTTGCTCAAATGTCGGAGCTGTTATAAGCAGGGCATTGAGAGGCCTGGGGTCAAGTTCCACCTGCTCCAGGAGGTGTGTAGTAGCATCTCTGAACTGTTGAGAAGAAAATATCTAGCAGGGCACATAAAAATCTCAACAAAAGCAGGCAGGGAAGTGAAATCAAATTTGACTCAATTATTAATTTTTTGAGAAAGTAACAAGCAACATGGACGAGGACATCCTGTGGACACAATTGTTTATGGCGTCATGAGCAAACTTAGCAGTCATGCATTCAGCATCTTCATCCAAGTCACTGATATAATTGGGAAATAGTTAAGGCCCAAGCACCGATCCCAGTGGCAGTCCACTCATTACATCTCACCATCTCAAAAAGGCACTTGACAAAGTGCCACATGGAAGGTTATTACACAAAGAAAAGGTGTTAACATATTATCACGGAAGGTGGATTGGTTACCTAACAGCAAACAGAGCAGGCATAAATGAATAGCTTTCAGGTTGGCAAGATCTCATGAATGGAATAGCACAGGGATCAGTGCTGGAACCTCAACTATTTACAACCTGATTCAATTAACTGGATGAAGGAACTGAATGTATTATTGCTAAATTTGCTAATGATACAAAGATAGATAGGAAAGTAGGTTGTGACATAAGATGACTCCAAAGGAATATAGATAAGTTAAGCGACTGGGTAAAAATATGGCAGATGGCGTATGTTATGGTAATAATTACAAGAAGAATCTTAAAAAACATATTTAATTTGTGAAAAATTACAGAACTCAGATACAGAGGTATCTAGGTGCCCTGATAAATGGACCTCAAAATATTAGTATGCAAGTACAAGAGATTTGTTTTGTTCATGGGATGTGAGCATCACTGGCTTGGCCCACATTTCTTATCCATCCATTCTTGCCTAGGAAGGTGGCAGCGAGCTGTCTTCTAAGAAACACTACAGTCCTCAAGGCATATGTACATCCACAGTGGTATTAGGAAAGAAATTCCAGGATTCTGATCCCGTGAAGGAATGTTCTGAGTTAGAATGCTGTTTCGATTGAAGGGCAAGTTGCAGAGGGTGGTGCTCCCATACATACACTCCACTTGCACTTCTAGATGGTACAGGTCATGTATTTGGAAGGTGTTATTGGAGGAGGATTGATATGTGCATTGTGTTAATGATACACATTGCTGCTACTGTACATTTATGATACAGAGAACAAAAGTTGAAGGCGATCAATAGGGTGCCACCCAAGCAGGCTGCAGTGTCCTGAATGGTGTTAAATCGCTCAAATGTATTAAAAATATTTATTAACCCAGCTTCTATTCCTATATGAAGGGAATTTCATAGACTCATTACTCTTCAAAAGAAAACAATTCAGCTTATCTGCACGCATTCAGGCAAGTGGAGAGTATTCTATCACCCAACTATAGGATGTCAAATGAAATGCTATTGTTTCTTGCGTCAGAAACGAAATGTGAAAGAAAGTAGGGCAATTTTGCAACAGTTGTACAGAACATTCATGAGGTCACATTTAGATTACTGTGTTCAGTTTTGGCTTTCTTAAGAAAGCCATATTTTAATTAGAAACAGTTCAGCAAATGTGCATACAACAGATTAAGAGGGTTAGCTCATGAGGAAAGGTTGGATAGCTTGGGACTTTACCAACTAGAGTTTAGAAACATAATCGCAAGGGAACATAAATGGGTAGTTACTGAGTACTTCCCATTATAGGATAAATTAGATTTACAGACAATTTATTTAAAAATGAGACTTAAGACAGGGATAAAGTGAATTGCTTTCCTTCGAAGGTTCATGAGCCTATGAAATTCTCTTCGAGAGACAGCAACAGAAGAGGATAAATGGATATTAAAGATAAAAGGTAGATAAGATTCTTGAGTAACAAAAAAAAAATCAAAGGGCACATAGGGTAGTCAGGAAAGCAAGTTAAGACTACAACCAGATCAGTCATGCATGTTATCAAATGGTTATGCAAGCTTGAAAGTACCGGACTCCTCCAAACTGTTAGGTTCTTATAAAACAACTCCAGAACTCTATTTTATGCTGATAAAACCTAGTTATAAGCCATTCATACAAACATGAATGGCTCTGGTGAAAAAGTAATGTCAAGCATGGCAATAGCATTGCTACTGAATAATTAAAAACATGGTTTAACGGTTATAGGAGATTAAGAAGGTTGGAACTACGACAATTCTCCAAGAGATTGCACAAAATGAATGGTCAAGCAAAAGTTTAAAAGATATAAACAATAAGAATTAGCAGTTAAATTCTCAGCAAACAAGCTCCAGGTTCCAACAGTAGAACACAGCCATTCTACAAATGATATAAAGTATTGTTATAGCAAATTGACTTGAGATATATTAGAACTGAAATATGAGAAGCTTAACAGTGGCAGCACAAACAGAATACAAGTCACCTAGTGAAGACTTCATTTACCACTATCAACATTAACTGTAAGTAGATCAGATCCAGAAAGATGCTTTTGATCACTTAAACACAAACTAAGCATTTGACATCTGTAGGCTATTTTCTAATTCTAATGAAATCCATTATTCGGGCTTTTGTGATGCAAGGGTAGTGTTCCTAGGCCCAGGAGGCCTAGGTTCAAGTTCTACCTCCTCCAGAAGTATGCAAGAGCATCTGAGAGCAGATTGATTAAAAAGATCCACCTACTCTATAGGCATGTGATAACATCTCCGAACAGATTGTTTAGAAAATTTAAAAAATGAAACTCATCCATTTTGACAAGTACCAATAACCAACCAAAAATTTTCAAGTTTTGTACCAGAATTGACTTCAGTAATGATAGATATCTGCACTACAACATAATAGAAGAAACAAGAGGAGCTGGCCCCATTCAACCCCTTGATCTGAATTTCTCTTTTGTATAATGTTCATTATAGCTCTCACCTCCCTGAAATTTCAAAACTCCATCCACCTCCTCTTTAAATACTTTCAATGTTCGAACATTCACAACTGTCTGGGATAAAGAATTCCAAATGTTTCACCACCTTCTGGCACAAGAAATGCCTTCGTAAATCACTTTTAAATTAGTAACCTTTAAGCTGTAATGACGTTTCTATTGAAGAATGCCCCACAAATGGAAACACCTTCTCAGCTTTCATCCTGTCAAACTCTTCAGAATCTTGAAAAAAAATCAATAAGATCACCCTTCAATCTTGTCAACTCAAACAAAGAAAGAATAATCTGTTTAGTCATTCTTCAGTAAGCCAACCCCTTCATTCCAGGAATCAGCACAGTGAATCACTTTTGAACTGCATCCAAATGAACACATCCTTTTTAAAACACAGGGATCCAAACTGGAGTAATCTCCAGCTATAACCTCATTAGCACCTTGCATAGTTGGAACAAGACATCCTTATCTTCAACCCCTAAGCAGCAATGGCCAAAATTCTATGTGCCTTCTCAATTATTTGCTGCATCTGAATTTTAACATTGTGTGTTTCATGGACAAAAACATCCAAATCTGTCTGTGTTGCACTTTCTTCGAGTCTCTCCCTATGTAAATGATGGCATGCCTATCAAAGTGCATGACCTCTCACTTTCCTACATTAAACTTCATCTATGAAGTTTATATCCATTCAGCCAACATATCTCTCTATCTTTCTGAAAGAATGAAATTCTCGGTGCTCCATTTTTAGCTGGAATACATTCAACTAATTAGCAAATAAATAATAGCACAGAAGATTTGGAAAGTTGATAGCAATGACCAACATCTATGGTAATATACCTTTGAGAACAGTTTTAAACTGCTGAATTGTCAGCCTGAACACTCATTAAAGAAACCATAATACAATAAATACCCAAATCATTAACTCCCAAATGCTTATTGAAAGTAGTAAGAGTTACCATGCCATGGTCAAATGTGAAGACCCCAACATCACGCCCATGATGAATTTGATTTCGCCTGATGATAGGATTTCCATGGTTTTTTACCCAGATTCCAGCAAGAGCATTATTTGAAATCTCATTGTCCTCATAAATTCCCTATAAAATAAAAAGATTATACTAACTATACTATGGGCAAAAGCAAAGTTGTTAAAATAAAGTAAGTTGCGTTTTGGATTATCATACCTGTGCATGATCTGTTATATATAGTCCAACATTTTCACAATCACTAATATTGCAGTGTTTGATCGTAGGAGATGCTCCCTGGCCACTGACACACACAGCAGAGCCAACTGCAACAAAGAATTCTACAATAAATCAATTGCAACTACTTCAATGAAATGATTTTTGGAATAAATAGAGACATGACGTAAGACACTATTTACAATTCAGATCCATGGTACTATTCATCTCTTTTCAATTCTCTGAAAATACATGTATGTTTTATAGTCAACAACTTGCATTTGGAAAGTACCTAGAAAATACTAAATTATCCCAAAAGACTCAACAACGTTGAGATATTTGGGTGGGGTGACCAAAAGTTGGGTCAGAGATGAGAGTTTTATGAAGCATTACAAAGGAAGAGGAGGATGGGTTTTATCCTGTTCAACGCTTGGCCACTAATGGTCTGATGAGGACAAATAGGAAGGTACAATAGCTAGAGTCAGAGGAATGAACACTGGGGAAGACAAGAGAGTGGGGCAAGACAAATAGGAGAAAGCCCCTGAAGGGCTTTAAAACAGGATGAAAATGTTAAATCTGGATACTGGGCTCAAGACAATATAGGTAGGGGTTGATGGATTAGTAGAGCAGAATGTTGGCACCTGGGTTTTGGTTGAACTTCTATGGGTAGAAAATGGTGGGAGAAAGCTTAGGAAGATTTTGGAATACTGATCCATGGGTGACTTATGTGAGACTAAATGGTTCAGTTACAGAGGTGGTGAGCTGCTTGATTTGATCAATCTATAAAGTTCTGTGCAGAAGCCAGAAGATCTGAATGGGTTGAATACAATAATTAAAATAAAGTATTATTTGCAATGATACCCATGACAATTTATCGAAAAATGTATTCTGATCATGCCAGAGCTCCAGTTTGTTTTTATCCTCATATGTTTTTTTGTCAAAAACAGAGTGACAGATTACAGTAACTCTCAAATTACATAATCATATGTACTTTGTTCTTCAATGTGCCATTAAAGGAAGGCAATAATCAAGAAGCTGGGTAACAGGGAAAAACATCAGGATAATCACGCAGGATCAATCGGGTTCCAACATGTGAGATCCTGAATGTATCCACAAACCACACCATTAACTAAGGATCAAGCCTACTGTGAAGAAAGAGCTTGAGCAGTTGGGCTGATGACAGAGAGAATGACAGGAAGGCAAAATCATAAATGTATCTATCCATCAAAGTAATGTGCTATTAAAGGAAAACAATAATTCAAGAAGTCTGGTGTTTCGCCCAGTGTAAGAGGTAAAAAGTCACTCAGAATCAATCAGCCAAACTTCTATACATGCTGTACAACAGCAGACATTTTCAAAGGTTTTATCCCAGACCAGCAGAGACACTAAGTTCTTGACTAGAAAGAACTAGCAAGGAATGGGAATGATGGACATTGACATATTTATTTCATTACTGATCTCCATCCTCAACTAAATTTGGCAGATTGGCAGCTGATTTCAGACAATTTCACTACTTTGCGATGTTTTGAAGCCATTGTTACCCATTTTAGAATAAGACAAAAAATCGTTGTTCATTTCTCCTCAACTTATTCCCCTCTTCACAGCACAACACAAAAATAGGGCCTGGCACAAATGTGGATAAGGACAAGAGTGGATTATGGATTTCACAGGGGAAAATGGAAAAGTCTGATTTTTCTCCACTCTTGCCCCAAGAATATGAAACTGCAAGTCCACATTACCCCTCTCCTTCAAACATACCCACCTGACTGGAATGAAAACAGGAGAAAAACACAAAAAATGTGGACAAAGAATTATGCAGACCAGGGGAAGCAGCAAAATGAGAACATAGCAATAGGAATGCAAAAGTGATAAGACAGGCAAGAGACACATCATATTTTTCCAAATTACCATGCATCAACATTACATTAAAATCAATATCACTCATTCAATTTTGTTTTCAAACACTCTTACTTATCAATAGCACCTTTATCATTGAATTGTCGAGGGACATATTTCTAAATGGCTTGTCATGTGCACTCCAATATAACTTCATACAAAATGCCAGTGGTTATAAAAAGAATTAACACTCAATCTCCCCACGTTAAACCATAATAACAAAGATGACACAAACCTGTGCAAGTACTTCGAATGATACAATGATCTATAATCGGACTGCAGTTCACCGTGATCTCCAAGCAGTGGTGTGCATTATGGTGCTGGGCTGACTTATCATCAGGGTTAAACTAGAAGAAAAAAGCACATACTATAAAGATATTGCTTACAGATTATAGATTACTAAACATTGTCAAATGATGGCTGTTAGTACTTACCCTAATTGTCATATATCCAACATAGGCATCCTCAGAACCCTCCATAAATACAAAGGTAGAATCCCTAGTGTTTTCAATGATGACCTTATCTGCAACTTTTCCTGGTGCTGAAAATGTATTAAAAATGTTTTTAATAGAACTATTCAAATTATCTCAACACTACTTTCAACTACTAATGATCTTTTAGGCACAAATACCATAGACAATTATGGAGACAAATAATTTCACCGTGATGACTTGGTAGAGACCAAGAACATTTCTAAAATGAGCACACTGAAGCATATAAAATTAATTCAAAGTTCAACAGGGTTGATGCTAACAGCCATTACTGCTGATTAAAAGTGTCATAAATTAAGACTTGTAAGTTTCAGGAAAAACAGTGAGCTATTTAGGACCAACAGGGAAGAAAGAAACATCTTTACTCAGTTATTAATCTTTGAAATCCTCTACCAAAGGGGACTGGAGATGCTCAGTTAATGCGTCTACTGAAGATTTGAGATCAATAGATTTGTGAGGTTGAATGCAGAGGTCAGCTATGATCTTACTGAATAGAAGAAGAGCCTCTACCAGCCATAACATCTGACAAGCACAGAATGCTGGAAAGGCTTGCTAACAAATTCCTAAGATAGAGCTGGACAGGCAATTGCTTGGGGAAGGGAAGAGAAAAGGAGAAATAATACTTCTAGAAAAAAATTAGAACCAAGGTTAAAAATCTTAACTTGCATTGAATGTTCACTACTTACAAATTCAAAAGTATTGTGCATTAAATTGCATTTCAAGAACCAAATTAATCATTGAGATGGGGTGGGGAGAAATAGCATTATTTCAAATTCTGCAGCTCCGTAGAACGTTGCTTAGCAGAATTAACATTTTGCACTACTATATTGCAAACAGCAGTGCCAAAAATTAAATGCAAATCAATATATTTACCTGCACCAATCATAGTTATAGGGGATTCAATATAAATCCACTCATCAGTGTAGGTACCAGAATGTACGAAGATAAGACCATCAAAATGAGCTTCCTGAACACCTCCCAAGGCATCTTCAATTGTATCATAATACTATAGAGAAAATGAACACAATTTAACCCAAAGATTACAGCACACAATTCTGTAAGTACAATTCAAAGTTTTAAAAATCCTTACCAACATATTTTCTCTTCCTTTATACCTTGCTGGGCTACTGTAAAAATGCTCTGCAAATCCAGGCTTTACGTGCGCTCCTTTATACTAAAATTCAAACAGTCAAGAAATGAAATACATCAACCATTTCTGTTAAAAATTCTGATCATTTGTTATGGAATCCTGCCATGTATTACAGATGTGACACTCTTGACAGAGAAAAACAAACAACCAAAGAGTCTTAAAATGCTCAATATGGCACTTTTTTTTGAAAAAAAGGCAGAGGTGGACAGAAACTTGTGAAGCAAGGGGAGGCAAAGATTAGCAGGGTAGACAGGAATATGGATTTGAGATTCTAGTCAAATCAGCTATGACCTTAACATATGGTTTGAGGGGCTGAATGGCCTACTCCTGCTCGATTGCTACGTCCCTGTGTACCAACTGAAAACTCTGATAGATCAAAGTGGTCAAAAATGATACAAAATAGTTCAATATGTCAGTTACTGGCAGAGTTTTTCGCTGATTAGTTTTGGTTTTCATTCTGTAGAATATATCAAACAACACAAGAATCTATTCAGCCCATTGAGACCTTTAAAGAACCTATTAGCTCCATTTGCATCCTAAATAATTTTTCATCCTTCAAATAGTTATCCAATTTTTGAAACTGTTTCCACATTTCTGTTATGCAACAAATTCCAAATTCAAAACACTCAATGTCACTGTGGTTCATTGGTCAATTACATAAAATATCATGCCCTCCTCTTTTTGACCTTCAGCAATTGAAAGCGCAGTAGCAAACACAAAAAGGCCATTCAGCTCACCAAACCTGCCCTGCCATTCCAGATCATGGTTCATCATCTCCTTAATACCGTTTACCCATACTATTCCCTGTATCCTTTCATGTCATTAGTCTGCATAAACCTATTTATTTGTTTTAAATCTGCTTAATGATTGAGCTTCCACAGACTTCAGGGTAGAGAATTGTAAAGCCTGACCAGCTTGAGTACAGAAATTTCTCGTGTCAATTTTAAATGGCCTGCCCCTTATCATGAGATTATATTCTAGAGTTACTAACTGAGGGGAACATTTTATTTATTCTATCCAACCCATCGTACCCTATAAGAATTGAATTTACAATGGGATCATCTCTCATTTTGCAGAATATAAAGACAGTTTCCTCTGACACAAGATAATCCTGCAATCATAACCTCCATTGCAGCCCTTGTACATAAAGTATGCTCTTCAGGAGACGAAACCTGTATACTATACTCCAGGTGAGGTTCCACCAAGGCTTTATACGACAGAAAATACTTTTGTTTCTGTACTCAAACCCCCTGAAGCGAATACCAATATGCCACTTATTTCCTAACTGCTTGCTGCACCTACATGCTAACTTTTAATACTCACAGACCAAGACACCCAAATCCCCTTGGACACCTGCATTTCCCAAACTCTCACTAAAGTAATATTCTGCCTGTTTTTAAAGAAAAAAATGACAACTTCATACTAATTTACATTAGATCATATCTATCATGTACCAGCCCATTCAGTTGGCTTATCCAAGTCTTCTTGTAGCCTCCTTGCACTCTTCTTCCAATATGCGCACCCTAAATTTGGTGTCATCAGATAATTTGATCCTCACATCCATATAAATTATATTGAATGTGGATCTAACACTGACGCTCACAGTACCCCACGAGTAACAGCCGGCTATCCAAAGAATGACCTGTTCATTTTTGCTCTCTTTCTGTTTAGCTCTGCCTTAAGATCACATTTTCAAACCATTCGTGCTCTGTACTTGAATCAGATTGTTGAATACGAAGTTCGATAGAGACTCGGCTCGACATCAACCCCACTTTCTCATCCTACAGCCAACCTTTTACTAACTGGCACCTTTGGGACCAGGAGTGTGCTAGTTGATTAAATATCCCAGGTCATCAAGCAGTTCACATAATCAATGTAAAAACACACACTAAGTAACAGAAACACAATGCTGGGGGTATACACATTGCTGTTAATTATTTACAGCATAAATCACTCAAAAACGATTGTGACTTTGCCTTAAATAAAACTTACCAGCAGAGAGCATTCTCACTCAGACATAACTGACTATTTGGACATCACAAGGAGATTGTGATATTTCTAACAAATTGACTCAAAACTGAATCAACAGTTCACATTTTGTCAGGCCACTCAACTGAACAAAAAGTATTCTTACACTGAGGCAAATAAAAATAACTATGTGAACAGAATGTGAACTTCACGGTATTTGAGGCACATAATTTTTGCCAGTTTATCGAAAGCGCCAGTTAAAACAAAAAGTTGCTGCATTTCATATTATTTATTCCATTAATACACAAAAAACATTGATCTCAAACTTCAACAGATGCATCAACTGGGCACCTACAGTCCTCTTGGGTAGAGGATTCCAAAGATTAACAACTGAGAAAAAGCACTTGTGTCTACTATCCAATTCTTGATCCAAACTACTATGCTCCTTCCAATCTAAAGCTCTCTTATTTTGTTTACGAGTAGGACTTTCTGAAAATCCAATCAGACCACATCCACTGGTTCTTCTTTCTCTACGCTACAAGTAACATCAAACTCTGAGCATACAATCCCAAATTTCAAAACTGAGCCTGCTCTTCAACTGAAGAAACTAAGTTGACAATGGAAGATTGGGAGGATTAAAGGAACCAGATCCAAGAATGCTAAAATGCTGAATGGTATAGATGTAACAGGCTATGTTGTTAGAGACAAAAGAACTGCAGATGCTGGAATCCAAAGTAGACAGGCAGGAGGCTGGAAGAACACAGCAGGCCAGGCAGCAGACCTGCCCTTAAGAAGGGCAAAATGTTAACTTCTCCACCTCCTGCTGCTACCTGGTCTGCCATGTTCTTCCAGCCTCCTGTCTACCAATCGATTTTGTGACATAACTCCCTTTGCCTCCATCTAGACTTCTGTAACCTGAACAAGTATTACAGAATCCTAGCTTTAACCACTCTCCCAATGTCACAAAAGCACATAGTGGATACTGAAAAACTGGGAAAAAAATGGTGGAAACATTTCAGGTCAGACAGCATCCATAATTAGATGTCAACTACAGGCCAATGACATTTTATTAGACCTAAAAGATCACTGCCGGATTGCTCTTTTTCACCCGATGACAACAAATGCAGAACAGCTCTGGGGAAAGTAATTCATGACAACAAAAATTTCTGAAAATTTGTTGAATAATAGGATGTAAGACATGATGTCATTGTACACCAATTGCTGAAATTAAGTTTGCAGGTGCAGCAGGTTGCAGTCAAGGAGGCAAATGATATGCTGGCCTTCATAACCAGAAGATTCAAATGCAGATGCAGAGATATTTGTATATTGTATAGGGAGTGCAGTTTTAGTCTCTTTATCTGAGGAGGGTGTCCTGGCTATGAAGGAAGTGCAATACAGTTTTACCAGACTGATTGCTCAGACAACAGGAGTGATAAATGAAGACAAACTGGATTGGTTAGGATGATATTCACCAGAGTTTAGAAGAAGGAGGGTATCTCATAGAAGCACATAAAATTCTAACAGACTTTGAGAGGTTAAATGAAGCAAGAATACTGCTGATGCCTGGCAAGTCCAGAACCAAGGGTCACAATCTAAAGATAAAAGGTAGGCCATTTAGGGCTGAGTTGAGGAGAAATTTCTTCACCCAGAGTGAGCCAAACCTGTGGAATTCTCTAGCATAGAAAGTGGTTGAGGGTAAAACATTAAATATTTTCAAGGATGAATTAAATATAGTACTTAGGGTTAAGGAGATCAAAAGCAGGAGCATGTTACTGAATTGGATGATCAGCCATTATCTTACTGAATGTTGGAGCAGAGTCGAAGAATAGAATGGCTTACTGCTACTTTCTATGGACTTTTTTTTATTCTCAACTAACTAATCATTGCCTAACCAAGTATTTTCACCTTGCTTCCCAAGGATAGCCAGCAACTGTTTCTATGAGATTCTCTCTCATTCTTATAAATTCTGAATATAGTTCTAACGAATCCAGTCTGTCTTCACTGATCACTCCTGCTGTCTGAGAAATCAGTCTGGTAAAACTTTGTTGCACTTCCTCCATAGCCAGGACACCCCATCTCAGGTAAAGAGACTCCCTATACAACTGCAGCATATATCCCTGCATCTGTATTTGAATCCTCTTGTTATGAAGGCAAGCACTTCATTTACCTCCTTCAATGTCACATCCCTATGATATCTGCTGTGTACAAGTGCACAGAATCAAACTCAGGCACAATTGATGTTCTGCCTTCAACTCATTAAGCCTTTCTTCAGGGAAAAGAGCTTCATCAACTAAAACCATACTCACAAAAGTTTACTCATGAAACAAAATCATAGTTGGACAGCAATTAATAACACCATACCAGTTGTTGAAAACTTTCCTTCCAAGGATTTGGATGTTCGCAATCTTCTGGATTTATCTGATAAAATTTGCCTGGCTCCGGATGCATCATTGGCCGAGTATACTCAAACACTTCCATATATAATCGTTTCCTGGAAGAATAAGTTATTCTATACTTTATAGATGAAGAAAGACTAAATCACGAATAACATTCAGGCTTGAGCTGCTAAGTATCCAGGACTATCTGCATCAACACAAGTCCAGGACAATGATTACCTTAAACATGAGGCAACGTAAACAGCTTCCCTGGAAACCCCCCCCAGCAAAAGCAATTGACATGTAATGCGCATGGACCAGCCATATAATTATTGTGGCTCGGAAGCATGTTTAAAACCTGGGTATGTTTCAGGAATGATTCCTATGCTGTCACAGTTACTTATCCATAACACCTTTTGGAAGTTCAGTTTTGAGTTGTTTGGTCTGTTCTGGATCTAATTTAGCAATAATGTGTCATTCAACATGATGGAAGGGTGCCCTCACTGACAACATGGGACTTTAAATATGCACAGCTCAAAGTGATCATTCACCTAGTTCCACCCAAAATGTTCACAATTCCAAATACATTTGGACCACGTCTCTAAGAAAAAAGTTAAAAATCACAACACCAGGTTATAGTCCAACAGGTTTAATTGGAAGCACTAGCTTTTGGAGTTTCCAATTAAACCTGTTGGACTATAACCTGGTGTTGTGTGATTTTTAACTCTGTACATTCCCATCCAACATCGACATTTTTACTGATCCAAATATTTTTAAAATTCAAGATGAACTCAATAAAATTTTACAAAACTAATAGAAATAGTCAAATTATCATTTTTGCTTGCCAAATGAATTAGATTTTTTCATTAGCTTTTAATTTGGGTACTCTGGATTAGGTACAACTTGGTACATTGATCATGAAAGACAATGGCATTTATGACACATTTACCTCTGCCAGAAGTAATATGAATGACTAGAAGAGTAACCAAAGTGTAACAGGGCAACACTGTTCTTCAACAACTTACCAAAAGGTTTCAGTAAATTGGAGAGGCTGCAGAAATATCAAAGCCTACTTACCATAAAATTGGATCATTAGCTAGCTCGCTGAAACGTTTACACACACAAGCTGCTCTGCAAAGATCCTGTTCAAGTAGATATGAGAAGATATTCATAACGACCTCATCTGGTAGTTTAACTTGAAGATATTGTTCTGCTGGTGATGCTATTAAAAAGTGAAATGCAAAAGATGCATTTGGGTATCATTCCATATCTGAAGTGCTTGTTCTTGTTCAACAACAGTGTCACTTTCTATCTCTAATGACTTCTTTATATGAATCAACTGTATTTTGCAAAATTCTGCTATTTGGGTACTGCTTACAAAGTTCATAACAACATAAACCAATAGCAAAACATACAGCCCTACAAGCTTGCGCCATTATTTATGAAGATCTTGCATTTACTTTTGTATTTTGCTGTGGTGCTCGCTTTCATTCCTGAATTTAAAAACCTACAGATTATTTTTAAGGAAATACATCGAATACCCAGTCTTCAATATTAAAACCCCCCTTCACTTACCAGACTTTTAAAATTAACTAAATCCAAGATAAATAAGCATTAAGTAAATGCATAGCTATTAATTCATGAAAACATTTTGACAGCATCCTCAAAAGTACTCTTAATTACATTAAATTGTTGGAAAGCAGGATCAGTGTTATAAATTGGGCAAAATGTCACTCCCTGCCTGATTCTGCAAACCTAAAAATAAGAGGGGGTCTATTGCTCATTTGGAAATCATTGCCTCAAGAAAAACAGCAAACTAGAATACTCAGCATTGTTAGGACTCTCACCAATTTTTCATTTGTTTTTTAAATCAATTTTTGGTTCAGAGGGGTGAACTGTGAGCTGAGAACTAAAGATGACCTTTGGCCTGAGTTATAGCTTCTTTTCAAAAAAGGACAAACTCATTTGTTCACGAGACCCGGTCTGAAAGTTAATTGCAGATTGTTTCTAGATAAAAACTACTCCATAAATGCTTCAACTCCATCGAGGCCTTACACTCAAGCATATAGTAGATTCTGAATGTTAAGTGGGACATTGTGGTTAAAAATGAGTCTGACAGGGACAGGTCAGATCTGAATTGTGCTTGAATTAGAAGGATTGTGTCTACAAAAGCTAGAGCTCAGAGGTTTGATTGCTCTCTCATTGTCCTCTCATCATCAACTTATTGATAGCTCACAGAATAGAATCGCAGAATTAAATGAATATTTCTCAAAGCACAATGGAAGCTAGCTGCACACATCGGTCATCAGAAACCAAGCAAAACAATAACCCATATGCTATGATGTTACTGATCATGGAGACTGAAGTGAAATGGCCAGTTACATCACATTTATTTTTCCCTTTTGAGTTATTCTTGAACCGTCAACCTTTGCGTCAGAGTTGAGGTTCGAATTAAAGAGGTCTAGGTTTAAATCTTAACCATAATTTACTTCATTGTTTAACTTAGCTCTGCTAAAGTTACTATATTGTGAATAAATTGTTACGCCTAGTTTGAGGTACAAACCCAGTGTCGATCATCACCTATTCACAAAGTCTGGAACAGGCCAACTGCTGCATCCACGGGTCCAGTTTCCACGGTGTCAGTTACCCGTGGCCTGAACATATTACAGGGAACGATCCAGAATGAGGGACCGGGGCTGCCAGGAAGGTAAGTTTCCCATTTAAATGAATGGGTTCACGGCTATCTGTGGTAGGTCTGGAAACGTATCCCCGTGGGTACGTGGAGGAGGGGGAACACTGTACTGATTATTCAAAAGTCTGTTTCAGAACCATTCAATATTTAGAGTCTTTGAAGCTTTGATTTTTTTAAAAAACTGTGTTGCAAATACAGAGGTAGGGAGGCTGATTTGGTTTGGCTGTTGTCTCCATATTGTAACAATAAGGAATGCTGACAAAATAGGTGGCTAGATTCAGGGGGCAGAAAACGGTCTGGGAAGGATTCAAGAAAGGGTGAAGCAATAAGAGAAATGTCAAGGGTGTGGAACAGACTGGAAATTTGGATAAAATTAAGCAGAGCAGATCAGAATGAGAAAGACAAATATAGCATTAGCAAATCCTGTTGCCAGGGAAAAGCACCAAAACAGGTTTAAAGTTTATAGCACTATATTTAAATGTATTAAGTATTCATAACAAAATAAATAAATTAAGAGCACAGATACAAATTAATGGGGTTGATCGAATAGCCACTCTGGGAATGCAGTTGCAGAGGACTCAAGTGAAGAATTAAATATTCCACAATACTTGACATTTGGAAGAGATGGGCAAAATGGATAACAGGTCACAGTCATTGAATATCCAACTCATCAAATCCTCCTCCAGCATGATGGGGTTAATTTCATGTCAAGAATGAGATGAAACAGTAAAAGCATCCTTGCTTGAAAAAAATAACATGTTGAATAGGCTTGGATTAAGATCAGAAATAAAAAAGGACAGAAAATATTGATTGGCATTTGAGGATTATGTGGTCTGTACAAGTTGTTGTTGTGATGGGCAGAATATTTATCAGTGAATAAGAGATAAATGCAACAAGCATATTAGAAACATACAGTTTACAAAATTGTTATGCTTTGTGAGGTTTAGAATGTCAGCACCAACGACAGGCAAAACTAGGAAAGAGGTCCTGCAAACTCAATACAAGGAGCAAGGCACCAAATTAAGCAAAATCTCAAAACTAATCATTTCTGGATTATTACTTGAGCCATGTGAAATTGGCAGAGGGTAAACAAGGTTAGAAAGAAAAATGCATGGCTGAAAGACGGATTTGAGAGAAATGATTTTCAGTTCATGGGAGACAATAGAGTTAATTTGCTGTACTGACCTGCAAGGCATTGAACGTCCCAGGGGTAAGGTGGTGTGTCTTTGTCTTTTAGGTGGAACGTGGGAGGTTTAGACAGCCATTCCTCGCCACTCGGATGATTTACATTTTTATCCAGAAATCAATAAGAACATTATAGTTGGAATTTGACTACTCCCCTATAGTTACAAAAAACAATTTGCGAGAGATTTGACCATTAAGGGATAGTTCGCATTACATTGTTTCTGGAGGTGGGGTAGTCACTGCATTGTAACTTCAGAGGCATGTGACGATGAGGGATTGGCTTGTGGGCAGTACTAACTGTGATGTTGAGAGTTTTGTATAAAGAAAAGACTGTTTCCTTTGTTTAGTGAGAGCTTTTGCCATGACCCCGTAAGCTCTGCGAGGTGTACGTTAAAGATTCCTCAAGAAAGCTTGTACTGTATGGAGTTTAATAAATTTGGTTGCTTGTTCACAGAAGTTGGTGTGTTGCAGGTGCATCAAGTGTGTAGGAACCTCAGGAGTAAAACAACTTAACACATGTGGCACTGGTACCAAAACTGGGGAAAGTGAGATGTGTACTGCTGGTACAGTCTACACCTAAGCTGCACTAGGATTGGCTTCTTGCTAACTAAGGAAGCGATGTGGGTTTGAAACTAAATAATGGGGATAAGGGCAAAACAGAATGACGAGTAGCACATATTAAGGTAACTACGTTTGATCTAATGGCCATTGCTGAGACTTGCCCGCAGGAAAACCTAGGTTTTGACATTTAGAAAGGACAGGAAGCCAGGAGAGGGTGGAGGAGTAGCACAGTTAATTAAAGATGACGTTAACATAAGAGAGGGGGATTACCTTAATTCAGGAAAACAGGATACAGAAGTAATATAACAGAGATGAGAAATGATAAAAGCAAGAGGTTACTTGTGGGAGTTGGATACAAGCTCCCTAATGGTAACCATAACCACAAAATAAAGCACCAGAATTAGGTCATTTGGTTACCCAGTTTGCTTCACCATTCGATCACAGCTGATATGTTTCTCAAGCACAATCTCCTGCCTTTGTCCATAATGTTTGATTCCCTTAACAACTCAGAACTTATCACTGCATTAAAGAAACTCAATGACTTGGCCTCTACAGCCTTCTGTGGCAACGTGTTCCATAGATTCACCATACACTGGCTTTGTGTTACCTGCAACCTTCGCAACAATGCTCTCAGTGACAAAAGGGTATCAAGGAAAAACTAATGGAAGCTTGTCAAAAGAGTACAGCATTTATCAGGGGACTTTAAGCTACATATAAATATCAGTTGTAAAGTAATAGCCTGGATAAGGAATTCAGGAAAGGTCAAATTCTTAGATCAGTACGTTATGGCACCAACCTAAGAACAGGCTATACTAGACTTGGTTTTGATGAGTCAGATAGAGTGCCTGAAAGCCTTCAGGACTAAACACTGAATTTAACAATTTCAGAATGCTCATACTCTCCTCCATGTTCACTGCCCTTGCCCCCATCACTCAGAGACCCTGCTTTGTATGGCTTGCTCCCTGCACAGCCAACCCATTTTCAACCTTTTAAACTTTTCACTAGCACCCGACCCAGCATTTATCTCCCTTTCAGCTCGA
Organism: Chiloscyllium punctatum; assembly: GCF_047496795.1. NCBI lineage: Eukaryota > Metazoa > Chordata > Chondrichthyes > Orectolobiformes > Hemiscylliidae > Chiloscyllium > Chiloscyllium punctatum. The sequence continues at coordinate 33,962,601 of NC_092749.1, read as the reverse complement.
TATCAGCAATCTCTCTGTTTGCATTAGTGTTACGAAGTTGAAAGCATGTTTGGTCACTTTAAGATAGAAAAAGTGCTATTCTGCATTTAAAATACAACCACAGCTGCCAGCTAAAGGTCAGGATACTTGAGTTCTGGTGGCTGTTTTGACAACAATTCAAATTTAACCCATTAATTTAAATTATGCCCAGGATACCAGAAACCAATGGAATTTGAATTTTATTGTTTTGATACCTGGAAACCAATCAAATTATAAGAATTTAATGTGTCATGGGGGGAGGGGGGGGTGGTAACATAAACCAGGTATTTTGAAAATTTGAGAGCAACTGCTAGAGAGACAGAGAATTAACTACCCATCTAACATCTTGCTCTCAAAGAAATTAGAAAATGCTCTATCTTTGCACATAAAACATACTTGCAGGAAAAAAAAAGACCCAGGGAGATCAGCAGCTGGAAGATTGAAGACAGAGACTGTGTGGTCTTGAGATTAAGTTAATGTAATGTTTAATAAGTGTGTTATTGGAACAGCATTTATTTTTATAGAGTTGAGGTCAGACAATTGTTGCTTAGTGTTCACTATGACAGTTAAGAAAATAAACTTTTTTTTGTTAAATACTGGAATTTAGGAGTTCTCTGTCACTCATATTTTAACAGATTACGAGGTGCGGCAAGCTTTTCACGGTATTTGGTTCAATTAACAAAGGGGTTTGACCTCCATGTTGTAACATTAGTAAGAACATGACACTTTGGTCTCCTTACTAGAGGCAGACAGAGGAGGTTCACTATGTTTGATTCGAGAAATGAGGTAGAGTCAAAGAGATGTACAGCACAGAAACAGACCCCACCTCAGGGAAAATTTATCCTATCCATGCCCCTCATCATGTCTATTTATCCTATCCATGCCCATCATTTTATAAACCTCTACAAAGTAACCCTTCAGCCTCTGACGCTCCAGGGAAAACAGCCCCAGTCTATTCAACCTCTCCCTAAAACTCAAGTCCTCCAATCCAGGCAATATCCTTATAAATCTTTTCTGAACCCTTTCAAGCTTCACAACATCCTTCAATAGGAAGGAGACCAGAATTGCACGCAATATTCCAACAGTGGCCTAACCAATGACCTGTACAGTCACAACATGACCTCCCAACTCCTGTACTCCATACTGACCAATAAAGGAAAACATACCAAATGCCGCCTTCACTATCCTATCTACATGCGACTCCACTTTCAAGGAGCTATGAACCTACATTCCAAGGTCTCTTTGTTCAGCAACACTCCCCAGGACCTTATCATTAAGTGCATAAGTCCTGCTCTGATTTGCTTTTCCAAAATGCAACACCTCGCATTTATCTGCCACTCCTCAGCCTACTGGCCCATCTGATCCAAGATCCTGTTGAACTCGGAGGTAAACTTCTTCGCTGTTCAATTTTGGTGTCATGTGCAAACTTACTAACCTATGTTCACTTCCAAATCATTCACATAAATGACGAAAAGCAGTGTACCCTTATGGCACTCCACTGGTCACAGGCCTCCAGTCCGAAAAGCAACCTTCCACCACCACCCTCTGTCTTCTACCTTAGAGCCAGTTCTGTATTCAAATGGCTAGTTCTTCCACTATTCCAGAGTTCTAACCTTGCTAACCAGTCACCCATAGGGAGCCTTGTTGAACGCCTTACTGAAATCCAGATAGATCACGTCCACCGTTCTACCCTCATCAATCCTCTTTGAAGAAGTAACAAAGTCATGCTGACTATTCCTAATTGGTCCTTGCTTTTCCAAATCCATGTACACCCTGTCGCTCAGGATTCCTTCCAACAACTTGCCCACCACCGATGTCAGGCTCACCGGTCTATAGTTCCCTGGCTTGTCCTTACCATCTTTCTAAATAATGGCACCACGTTAACCAACCTCCAGTTTTCCAGCCCCTCACCTGTGACTATAGATGATACAAATATCTCAGCAAGGGACCCAGCAACCACTTCCTAAGCTTCCCACAGAGTTCTGGGGTACACCTGATCATGTCCTGGGGATTTATCCACTTTTATGGTGTTTCAAGACACCCAGCACCTCGAAACCTCAACTCTCCTGCTCCTCAGATGCTGCCTGACCGCTGTGCTTTTCAGGTGCCATACTTTTTAATTCTGATCTCTAGCACATTCCACCTCACTTTCTCCTTAAAAGTAGTAACCAGTGAAATAGTTGATGTATTCGTTTTAATTTTCCAAAATTCAGGGAAGGTTTCTTTAAATTGGAAATTAGCTAGTGTAACTCCTTAATTCAAAAAGGAATGGAGGCAGAAAGGAAGAAACCACAGGGCAGTTTGTTTAACTTCTGAGACAAAGAATATGTTAGAAGCTATTATTAAAGTTGTTATAACATGGTGCTTGGACAAGTTCAAGGTAATTAGGCAGAGCCAATACAGTCTTGTCAAAGAAACATGCTTAACAAATTTAGTTCAGTTCTTTAAAACCCCTCAAAAGCCTGCTTCACCATTGAATACAATCATGGCTGACATACCTTAGCTTCAAAGCTGAAAAATGTGTTGCTGGAAAAGCGCAGGTCAGGCAGCATCCAAGGCGCAGGAGAATCGACGTTTCGGGCATAAGCCCTTCTTCAGGAATCCTGAAGAAGGGCTTATGCCCGAAACGTCGATTCTCCTGCTCCTTGGATGCTGCCTGACCGGCTGCACTTTTCCAGCAACACATTTTTCAGCTCTGATCTCCAGCATATGCAGTGCTCACTTTCTCCATATCTTATCTTCAACTCCACTTTCTTGCTCATTCCCTAACACGTAATTAAAAACCTGCCTAGCTCCTCCTCAAATTTATTCAATGTCCCAGCATACAGCACACATCGGAATAGAGAATTTCACTGATCCACAAATCCTTTGAAATAAATCATTTATCCTCATCTGATTTAAATTTGCTAAATTTATCCTAAAACCTGGACTTCTCATCCTAAATTGGCACACAACAGGAAAATTTCAAACTACATCTACTTTGCCAACGCCTACAGCAACTTATATACCTCAATTAGATCTCCTCTCATTCATCAAAACTCCAGAGTGTGCACAGAGGAACCTCGATTATCCAAAAATCGAATTATTCAAAGGAGATCTCGAGGTCCCAACCGAAACATTACATCAAAGACATGTTTCTAATACTGATCTTGTCTTTTGTTTACGGTGATTAAACAGGCACCGTTGCTAAATGACTGACCTCCCGCCCCCTCTCTCTCCCCACACTGTCCCTGGAGCTCTACAGAGAGATGTACCCTAACTCCACCTCTCTCCTCCCCCCCCCCCCCCCCCCCCCCCCCACCTCCGCTTCCCAGGAATAATCTCATCAACATTGTCCTGTGCAGGGCAAACATGGAACCTGTCAAAATGTTGCAGTAAAAAGTTGTGTGGTGGCTGTGTGTGCACGCGCTATTTGGAAACTTACCCCACAAAGGCAGCTGCAGCAGCAGTCTTGTTGGTGTGCAGTCCGGATGCCCTGGAAAGGGGGCTTGCGCGCTTTGTGCTGGGGTGGGACAGTGTTGGACTGGGATGGGGATGGGGTTGGACCATTTTGGGGGTTGGTTTTGGACTGGAAGGGGGGGGGGATGGGGGGGGGGGGGGGGGAGGGAGATGGGGTCGCAGGGTTGGATGGGCTTCTGGGTGCGGGCAGCGTTGGGGCTGGCCTCATGCACTTTGTGCTGGGGGCGGTGTTGGGACCAGGTTGGGGGCCGATGCTGGACGGGGGTAGACGGGGTGTCGAGCAAGTGTGTGTTGGTGCGAGTCACCTGAACAGGGAGCAGACTTTATAACGCCTAGCCCCAGAGGAAAGGCATTTAATCGATTTTCCGAAAAGTCGATTATCCAAACGAAATAGTATCTCATTCAGATAATCCAGTTTCCACTGTAAACCTAATCTGCTCAATCTCTCAAAATATCCATTAGATGGCAGCAGAGAGACTTCACTGAGGAGCATTCTGGGAAAAGTTGGCTAAGTCACCAATTCGAACCAGACCAGCACGTTCCAGTAAAGAGGAAGGACAAGGATAACAATGTAAGGGACCCTTAGATAATGAGTGAGGTTGTGAATTTAGTCACGAGGAGAAACGCATATATAAAGTTTAGGAAGCAAAAACTGGACTGGAGCCGTAAAGAATATAAAGAAAGCAGGAAAGAACTCAACCAGGGAATGAGGAGAGCAAGAAGGGGCCATAAAGTGACCTTGGCAAATAAGGTTCAAAAGAATTCCAAAGCATTCGTTACATATCTTAAAAACAATAGGATAACTAGGGAGAAGGTAGGATCTCTCAAGAGTAAAGAAAAGAACTTGTGCTTGGGGACAGAGGATATAAGCAAGATCCTAATAGAATAATTTGTGTTGGTATTCACCAAGGAGAAGGATATGGAGGATAGGGAGATTAATGTGAAGTGTGTTCATATGCAGGGCATTTTGAGATCAAGAAAAAAAAAGTGGTGTTGGGTATCTTGAAGAGCATTAAGATAGATAAGACCCCAGTGCCTGATAATATCTATCCCATTTGAGAGAGGCAAGATGGATGTTGTTGGGGCCTTAACCTCACGAGACACTGAAAATGTCCTAGGGGACTAGTTAGCAGTTAACCTTGTTCCTCTGTTAAAAGAAGGAAATAGGGATAATCCAGGAAATTATAGACCAGTGCGTCTCACATCAGTGGTTGGTAAACAATTGGATAGAATGCTTAGGGATAAGAATTATGCTCATTTACAAAAGCATAGCCTACTTAGGAACAGTCAATATAGCTTTTTGGAAGAGAGATAGTGCCTTACTAACTTGACTGAATTTTTCGAATTGACAAGTGATCGATGAGGATACAGCAGTGGATATGGTCTATACGGATTTCAGTAAGGCTTGCGACAAGGTTTCTCATGGTAGGCTCACCCAGAAGATTAAGATGCATGGGATCCACAGTGACTTGGCCACTTGAATTCAGAATTAGTTTGCATGTAGAAGGCAGAGGGTAGTTGTGGAAGGGTGTTTTTCTGGCTGGAGATCCAGAACTAGGGGTAATCCACAGCGATTTGGACTGGGAACTCTGCTGTTTGTGATACACATCAATGACTTGAATGAAAATATAGATGGGTGGGTTACTAAGTCTGCAGATGATACAAAGATCAGTGGAGTTGTGGACAGTGTAGAAGATTGTCAAAGGATACAGCGGGACATAGATCAGTTGCAGATATGGGCTATGAAATGGACGTGGAGTTTAATCTAGGTAAGTATGCGGTACTGCACTTTGGGAGATCAACTGTTGAGGAAAAGTAGAAAGTTAATAGTAGGACGCTGAACAGCACTGATGTATAGCGGGATCTTGGAGTTCAAGTCAACAGCTCCCTGAAAATGGGCACTTAAGTAGATAGGGTATTAAAGGCAGCAAATGGCATTCTTGACTTCATTGGTCAGGAAACTGAGAATCAGAGTCAGGATGTCATGTTGCTGCTTTATAAGACTTTGGTTAGGTTACTCTTACAGAGTATTGCGTTCAATTCTGGTTGCCATATTATAGGAAGGATGTGGAGAATTCAGAGGGGACATCAAAGAGGTTTACACAACTACACTCAAATTCCTTGAAAATTGAGTAGAGTGTAGATGGGATAGTGAAAAAGGCATATGGTCAGAGCATCAAGTATAGGGGTTGGGAGGTCATGTTGTGGCTACTATGTGTACAGGTCATTGACTAGGCTACTTCCAGAATATTGCGTGCAGTTCTGGTTTCCTTCCTATCAGAGGAAGTTGTGAAACTTGAACAGATGTTGCCAGAGTTGGAGGGTTTGAGCTTCTGGGAGAGGTTGAATAGGCTGGGGCTGTTTTTCCTGGAGCATCAGAAGCCGAGGGGTGGCCTTATAGAGGTTTACAAAATCATAAGGGGCATGGATAGGATAAACAGACAAGGTCTTTTCCCTGGAGTAGGGGAGTCCAGACCAGAGGGCATAGGTTTAAGCTGAGGGGTGAAAATTATAAAAGGGACAAAAAAGGGGTAATTTTTTTCATGCAGGGGGTGGTGAGTGTATGGAATGAGCTGCCAGACGAGGTGGAGGAGTCTGGTGCAATTACAATATTTAAAAGGTATCTGGATAGGAAGGGTTTAGCCGAGGATATGAGCCAAGTGCTGGCAAACGGGACTAGATTAATTTAGGATATCTGGTTGACATGGAGGAGTCGGACCAAAGGGTCTGTTTCCATGCTGTACATCTCTATAACCCTAAGAGGATGAAAACTGTACATGCAACCTCATTAGAGTCTTGTTCAATTGTAGAAACATTTGCTAACTTTTAAACTCTGCCTGTTTTTATACATGTGCTATAGATAAAGGGGAATTACTGGATGTACTGTATTTAAATTTCAAGAAAGCACTTCATAAGGTACAAAGGTTATAACAGAAAATAAAAGCTCATTGTGTAGGGGATAGCATATTGACTTGTGTAGATATTGGCTTGTTAACAGGATGAAGAGAGGAGTAAGTGGGTTTGTGGCAGGATGTCACGAGTGGTGTGCCATAGAGCTCAGTGCTGCAGCCTCAACTCTTTACAATTTATACAATTCATTTGCATGAAAGACATGAAGGTATGATAGCTAAATTTGATGACATAAGATAGCTGGGAAATGGAGCTGTAAAGAGGACTTAAGGAGCCCACAGAAGAAATACAGATAGACTGTGAGAGTGGGTAAAGATCTTGCAAAAACAGCAGTGTCGAAAAAAGTGGGAAATTGCCCATTTTGGCACAAAGAATAAAAACATGCACATTATCGAAAAAGAGCAGTTGCAGAGTCCTGAGATGCAGAGAGAGCAGACTGTCCTTGAGCATGAATCACAAAAGTTATTATGTGGGTACAGCAATTAAATCAGGAAAGCTAATAAAATATTATGGTTTATTACAAAGCAAACAGAATGCAAGAACAGGGAGGTTATGCTCAAGTTATACAGACATTGATAAGACTACATCTGGAGTAGCATATACAGTATTAGTCACTGCACTTACAGAAGGATGCTAATGAATTGAAAGCAGTTTGAATAATAATAATATGATTAATACCTTGAACGAGTGGATTACCTTATTAGAAAATGCCAAACAGGCTAAACCTGTATCTTCAAGTCAGAGATGACTAATCACTACAAGTAAGATCCTGAGCAGATTTGACTGGATTGATGCTAAAAGGTTGTTTCCTCTCATGGGACAATCTAGAACCGGGGGTCATAGTTCAAAAAAATGCCCATTTAAAACAGAGATAAAAATACATTTCTTCTCTCAGAGGGTTCAGTCTAAAAAAAGATTCTGGGTAATCCAAGATGGAGGATAGGAGAAAATTGTGGCTCTAAGAGCTGCTCCTTTGAGGTTTATTTTTTTAAAAGTGTTGGAGCTGATTTCCTCAAATTCTAGGAGCAAAAATTACTCTTATAACCTGTTGCGCTGTTTTGGAACTTTGTGGGCGGAAAAAAGGAATCAAAACAACAGCACTTTTAAAAAGGAGGAAGGGAGACAAAAGTGGTGACCATATGGGAAGTAATTCAAATGAAAAAGGACTGCCTGACTAAGCAGTAACCTGCATAGCTGCTGCTTTTGCTGTTTGGTTTAAAATATCTCTGGGCAATGGAGTTGTTCTAATTAAAATAAACAGCAAAATTCACAACTCATCTTAGAGAACCCTGTGTGGGGGAGCTCACAGGAGGGGAGCAGTTAAGTGGCTAGTTTTTGAAGTGTAATCTTACTGTTTTTTGTTGTAAATCTACAATAGTAAGTAGAATGGCTTCTGTTTTGATATATTTTTATTAAGACCTGTTTCTTGATCAACCTTTAAAAATATAAGAAAGCTAAGTACTAAGCTAGCCTGGATCAGTGTTTTTCGAGCAGTAAGACTGTTATTTTCTGGGTCCACAGATTGTTACGGTGCAAGGATAGTTTTTAGTATAGTGATGTGCTATTCCTGTTGGAGGTGGAAGATTGGGGAGAGTTTCCATGTTACTGGTGATTAGATCCGCAGGAAGTATGCTTGGTTGCAAATCCTACTGGATCGCACGGATCAGTTGGAATGGCAGTTAGGAGGCAATGAGGAATTTACCGGAGCTAGGGAGCGTGAAGGATGGCAGTTGCAGGTTTGGATATAAACTGAAGATATTGATCTAATCTAATTATATTGTCAGGTACATGGGTGACCTCCAGGAAAGATAGTAGGAGAGAGTAGTGCAGGAGACTCCTGTGGTTATCCCCATCTCAAACATGTATACTGTTTTGGAAAATGTAGGGCGTAATGGACTCTCAGGGGAGGTCTATAGTACTAAGGTTGGCTTTAATGTCACGAGGGGCATGCGAGGTTCCAAGTAATCAATTGTGATAGGGGACACTCTAGTAAGAGGCACAGGCAAACATTTCTGCAGCTAACAATAAGCCATCAGAATGGTGTGTTGCCTCCCTGGAAGCAGGATCAAGGAAATGGCGGAGAGTGTCCAGATGTTCTCCAAAGGGACAGGAGGCAGTAGGAGGTCATTACACACATTAGAACTAACGACATAGGAAGAAAAAAAAAAAGGCTGAAATGCTGAGGATAGAATATAGGAATTTAGGCAGGAATTTAAAAAGGTCCTAGAGAGTAGTAATATCTGGATTACTCCCGATGTCCACAAGCTAGTGAGGGTAGAAATTGGAGGATAAGAGCAGATGAATGCATGGCAGGGCAGCTGGTTGATGGGAGAGGATGCACGATTTTGGATCATTAGAATCCCTTCTGGAGTAGAAGTGACCCGTATGAGGACGACAGATTGCATCGGAATTGGAAGGGGACTAATATACTGGTGGAGAGATTTGCTCCAGCAGATTTAAACGAGCCGGGTGGGGGACTCTGGGAGGTAGTGAGGCAAGAGATCAGTCTGGTACTGGTACAGTTGGGAAATGGCCTAAGTCAAACAGTCAGGGCAAACAAAGAACAAGGTAGGGCTGATAAATTAAACTGCATTTACTTCAATGTGAAAGGGCTAATAGGCAAGACAGATGAACTCAGGGCATGGTTGGGAACATGGGACTGGGATATCATAGCAATTTGGTATTTTTGATTAGGGATAATGTTACGGCTGTATGTAGGAAGGACACTCCTGGGACCACATCCAGAGAGGTTCCAGGGTGGAACTGAGAAATAAAGGGATGATCACCTGATTGGGATTATATTGTAGACCCTCCAGCAGTAGCAGGAAATTGAGAAACAATTTTTTAAGGAGATCTCAGTTATCTACAATAACAACAGGGCTGTTATAGTAGTTAATGTATGATATTAACTTTCCAAACATGGACAGGGACTGCCAAAGTCCCTGCTTGGATAGACAGGAATTTGTTAAGTACGTACAAGAAAATTTTCAGATTCAGTATGTGGATGGACATGCCAGAGAAAGTGCAAAGCTTGACCAATTCATAGGAAATAAGGCAGGCAGGTGACTGAAGTGTCAGTAGGGGAGCAGTGGCCATAATTCTATTAGTTTTAAAACAGTGATGGAAAAGGATAGACCTCATCTAAAAATCAAAGTTCTGTATTGGAAGGTGGCCAATTTTGACTATTTTAGGCAAGAACTTTCAAAAGCTAATTGGGGACAGATGTTTGCAGGTAAAGGGATGGCTGGAAAAAGGGAGCCTTCAGCAATGTGATAAGAGTCTAGAGACAGTTTGATCCTGTTAAGGTGAAGGGCAAGGCTAGTAGGTATAGGGAATGCTGGTTTAGTCAAGAATAAGGAAGCAGCATATGTCAGGTATAGATAGTAGGGATTGAGTGAATTCTTAGAAAAGTATGAAGGCAGTAAGAGTATACTTAAGAGGGAAATCAGGACGGCAAAAAGAAGACATGAGATAGTTTTGACAAATAGGATTAAGTAGAATCTAAAGAAATTCTACAAATACATTAAGGGCAAAAGAGTAACTTGGGAGAGAATAGGTTCCCTCAAAGATCACAGCAGTTCAGGCAGCATCCAACGAGCAGCGAAATCAACGTTTCGGGCAAAAGCCCTTCATCAGGAATAAAGGCAGTGAGCCTGAAGCATGGAGAGATAAGCTAGAGGAGGGTGGGGGTGGGGAGAGAGTAGCACAGAGTACAATGGGTGAGTGGGGGAGGAGATGAAGGTGATAGGTCAAGGAGGAGAGGGTGGAGTGAATAGGTGGAAAAGAAGATAGGCAGGTCGGACAAGTCAAGGAGTTAGTAACTGAGCTGCAAGTTTGAAACTAGGATGAGGTGGGGGAAGGGGAAATGAGGAAGCTGTTGAAGTCCACATTGATGCCCTGGGGTTGAAGTGTTCCGAGGCGGAAGATGAGGCGTTCTTCCTCCAGGCGTCGGGTGGTGAGGGAGCGGCGGTGAAGGAGGCCCAGGACCTCCATGTCCTCGGCAGAGTGGGAGGGGGAGTTGAAATGTTGGGCCACGGGGCGGTTTGGTTGATTGGTGCGGGCGCCACCTCGTGCTCCCGTGAGGAGGTGGAGCAATTCACCAACTTCACCAACACATTCCACCCTGACCTTAAATTTACCTGGACTATCTCTGACACCTCGCTCCCCTTCCTGGACCTCTCCATCTCCATTAGTGACGACCGACTTGACACTGACATTTTTTACAAACCCACTGACTCCCATAGCTACCTGGATTACACCTCTTCCCACCCTATCTCTTGCAAAAATGCCATCCCGTATTCCCAATTTCTCCGCCTCCGCCATATCTGCTCCCAGGAGGACCAGTTCCACCATAGGACACACCAGATGGCCTCCTTCTTTAGAGACCGCAATTTCCCTTCCCACGTGGTTAAAGATGCCCTCCAACGCATCTCGTCCACATCCCGCACCTCCGCTCTCAGACCCCACCCCTCCAACCGTAACAAGGACAGAACGCCCCTGGTGCTCACCTTCCACCCTACCAACCTTCGCATCAACCAAATCATCCGTCGGCATTTCCGCCACCTCCAAAAAGACCCCACCACCAGGGATATATTTCCCTCCCCACCCCTTTCCGCCTTCCGCAAAGACCGTTCCCTCCGTGACTACCTGGTCAGGTCCACACCCCCTTACGACCCACCCTCCCATTCTGGCACTTTCCCCCGCCACCGCAGGAACTGTAAAACCTGTGCCCACACCTCCTCCCTCACCTCTATCCAAGGCCCTAAAGGAGCCTTCCACATCCAAAGTTTCACCTGCACATCCACCAATATCATTTATTGTATCCGTTGCTCCCAATGTGGTCTCCTCTACATTGGGGAGACTGGGCACCTCCTAGCAGAGCGCTTTAGGGAACATCTCAGAGACACCCGCACCAATCAACCAAACCGCCCCGTGGCCCAACATTTCAACTCCCCCTCCCACTCTGCCGAGGACATGGAGGTCCTGGGCCTCCTTCACCGCCGCTCCCTCACCACCCGACGCCTGGAGGAAGAACGCCTCATCTTCCGCCTCGGAACACTTCAACCCCAGGGCATCAATGTGGACTTCAACAGCTTCCTCATTTCCCCTTCCCCCACCTCATCCTAGTTTCAAACTTGCAGCTCAGTTACTAACTCCTTGACTTGTCCGACCTGCCTATCTTCTTTTCCACCTATTCACTCCACCCTCTCCTCCTTGACCTATCACCTTCATCTCCTCCCCCACTCACCCATTGTACTCTGTGCTACTCTCTCTCCACCCCCACCCTCCTCTAGCTTATCTCTCCATGCTTCAGGCTCACTGCCTTTATTCCTGATGAAGGGCTTTTGCCCGAAACGTTGATTTCGCTGCTCGTTGGATGCTGCCTGAACTGCTGTGCTCTTCCAGCACCACTAATCCAGTATTTGATTTTCAGCATCTGCAGTCATTGTTTTTACCTTCCCTCAAAGATCAACAAGGCCTCCATTGTGTGGAACCACAAACGAGGGGGGAGATATTAAACAAGTGTTTTGCATCTGTGTTTACAGTGGAGAAGGATATGCAAGATACAGAATGTTGGGAAATAAACAGCGACACCTTCAAAGTTGTCCATATTACAGAGGTGTTGGTGCTGGACGTCTTAAAATGCATTAAGGTGGATAAATCCCTGGGGCCTGATCAGGTGTCCCCTAGAACTCTGTGGGAAGCTAGGGAAGTGATTGCTGGGCCCCATCAATAGCCACACAGATGAGGTGCCAGAAAACTGGAGGTTAGGTAATATAGTACCATTCCTTAAGAAAGATGGTAAGGAAAAGCGAAGAAACTAGAGGCTTGTGAGCCTCACATTGTTTGGAGGGATTTACATGTATTTGGAAAGACAAGGGTTGTTCATAATCGTCAACATTGTTTTGTGCGTGGGAAATGGTGTCTCATTAATGATTGTGTTTTTTGAAGTAACGAAGAGGATTCATGAGCACAGAGTGGTGGACATGATCTATAGGGACTGCGGTAAGGTGCTCGACAAGGATCCTCATGGTAGACTAATTAGCAAGGTTAGATGATAATAGTGGGAGAACCAACTATTTGGATACAAAACTGGCTCAAAAGGTAGAAGACAGAGTGGTGGTGGAGGGTTGCTTTTCAGACTGTAGGCCTGTAACCAGTGGTGTGCCACAAGGATTGGTGCTGGGTTCATTGTTTTTTGCCATTCATAAAAATGGTTTGAACGTGAGCATAAGAGATATAGTTAGCAAGTTTGCAGGTGACACCAAAATTGGAGATGGAATGGACAGCGAAGGAGGTTACCTCAGAATACAACGGGATCTTGATCAGTTGGGCCAATGGGCTGAGGAGTGGCAGATGGCATTTAATTTAGATAAATGTGAGGTGCTGCATTTTGGAAAGGCAAATCAGGTCAGGACTTATACACTTAATGCTAAAGTCCTAGGAAGTGTTGCTGAACAAAGAAACCCTGGAGTGCAGGTTCATAGCTCCTTGAAAGTGGAGTTACAGTAGACAGGATAGTGAAGGCAGCGTTTGATATGCTCACCTTTATTGGCCCGTGCATTGGGTCCAGGTGTTGGGTGGTTGTTGTGCCTGTACAGGACATTGGTTAGGCCACTTTTAGAATATTGCGTGCAACTCTGGTCTCGTTCCTATTGAAAGGTTGTTGTGAAACTTGAAAGGGTTCGGAAAAGATTTACAGGGTTAATTTGCTCTGACAAACTGCAGGAAATTGGATGCCTGAGAGTATGGTGATTAGCCTCTGCTAAGGGATCTCAAAACAATAATGAGGAACGCTGAAATTAAGGTTGTACTTTGGTGGAAAAAGGAAGTTTCAATATAAATTATGCCATACTGAAAGTGCTTGATATTTAAATATTTTGGTTTGTTAAAATACTGATTCAGAAAACTTCAACATAACTGTTTTGCCTTTTTTGAATTAGGAACTCAATTCAATGTGTTTTGTGAGTTATGTAATGAGGCAGATTTTGTTTTGACATGAATATTATATGACATTAGGTCTTTTTTAAAATTATCAAACATGCAACCTGTCAAACAAACTGAGGGCCTTGAGCTCCTGAGTTGTTTGAAATTCTACAATGCCTGTTTCAAAAAACAATTGTGTCAGTGGTAATGCTTTAGCCAAATGAGAGTATTGTGTTAAAATATCTTTGCTGTTTTTGTTTTAAATGCAGAGTGTTAACAAAACGAAGGGTGCATTTTAATTTTAATGTCATGTTAAGATTTTAGAAAACATTAGAACTTGAGGCTGAACTCTTTCAGGTCTGTCAATTATTGTTAATTCATTGTCCCAATTCATGTTGTAAATTCAAAGAATGTTGGTCTGTAACAAAGTTGTACAATTACTGGCCTGTAACCACTGTAATTCCAACTGTCTTTTTTAGGAAGCTTCATTTGGAGAACATATTTTAATATATTTCACATTTGTTTGCCATGGATATTTGGTATTTGAATCTGAACTGAAACTGCCTCTTCAACGGCTGAAGCACAGAGAATATTTTGTTGTATTCTTGCTGTTCCAGATTTTTGAAATACTTCTCCTGACAGCTTTCACATTAGCCAAGTATTAATTTGTCAAAGGAAAATAATTTTTGAATAACCCGAATGGGATCCCCAGAGGGTTTCATTTTTAGGGCCATTGATTGTTGTTTGTAAGTGACTGAATTGTTTGAGCAGTACAATTCAGACATTTTGTAGATTACATAAAACTTGGTAAGGTCATAAATAGCAAACAGAGTAATGGACTTCAAGGCAAGTGAGAATGTTGAAATAGGCAGACACAATGGTGTAGTTAAGTGTGTGACTCTCTTCATTCTGATACCCAGCTTGGCAAGGAAGGAATGAGAGAGGAAATGCAACTATACTTTCAGCAGCTGACATGGTCGCTCAAGTTTCTTCATTCACAGGTAAAGCATGCCTTTGGACCACCACCCACTTTCCACAACCTGATCCAACTGATTCAATCAGCTCCCCAGTCACGAGCACGAAAAGTGAAGAAGCTGACACCAGTGAAGAGGAGGTCCATATGCTTTCGGTCAGTGGCCTTCCTATGGATATTAAACCACACGAGCTTTACCTTCACTTTCGATCATTTAAGGGATATGAAGGCTCACTGATCAAGCTAACATCAAAACAGCCATTTGGCTTTGTTGCATTTGACAGCAGAGAGGGAGCAGAAACAGCAAATAATGCTGTGTTCACCTACCCTGCTGTGGCAGCTGCCGCACTTTACACTCCGATGCACTGGTATCCTCCATCTGAAGGATCTCCACAAAAATGGAAATCTCATAAGTTTTGTTAAGTATTTAACTGCCTTGATCCAAGAATTCAGATTTCTCCGTGCAGTGGTGTGCAAGGATATACTGGATTTTGTTTTCAGATTGGACTTTATTGAAGGAAATTTTGGATAACTGGCTCATTCCCACTCAACATGGAGGGGGTGGAGTGGTCACTAAGGACTGTGGATTTAAGAACTTCACTGGTGAACACTTTTTCCCCCACACAGGATTTACAGGATTCTCCTATCTACTGCATGGACTAGTAATTTTTGTTGTGCATGTTGTGTGTCAATAACTTGCTTAAGTGCTGACTGTAAGGCTCTTATGAATAAGCTGATCAGCAAGTTTGCAGATGACACAAAGATTGGTGGAGTAGCAGAAAGCATAAGGGACTGTCAGAGAATACAGGAGGATATAGATAGACTGGAGAGTTGGGCGAAAAAGTGGCAGATGGCTTTCAAGCCAGACAAATGTGAGGTGATGCATTCAGGCAAGTCTAATTCTAGAGCGAATTATACTATGAATGGAAGAGCCTTGGGAAAAGTTGATGGGCAGAGAGATCTGGGAGTGCAGGTCCATTGTACCCTGAAGGTTGCTGCACAGGTGAATAGTGGTCAAGAAGGCATATAGTATGCTTGCCTTCATTGGACGGGATATGGAGTATAAGAGCTGGCAAGTCATGTTAAAATTGTACAAGACATTGGTAATGTGGTGCCCAGAACTGTAAATATTCTAAATGCGGCCGATCCAAAAGGATGTGGATGCTTTGGAGAGGGTGCAGAGAAGGTTTGCAAGGATGTTGCCTGGTATGGAAGGTGCTAGCTATGAAAAGAGGTTGAGTAGGTTAGGTTTATTTTCACTAGAAAAAAGGAGATTGAGGGGGGACCTGATTGAGGTTTACAAAATCATGACTGGTATAGAAAAAGGGTGGATAGAGATAAGCTTTTTCCCAGGCTGAAGGATTCAATAACAAGAGGTCATGCTTTCAAGGTGAGAGGTGGAAAATTTAAGGTGGATACACGCGGCAAGTACTCCACACACAGGGTGGTGGGCATTTGGAATGTGTTGCCAGCAGAGGTGGTAGAGGCAGGCACAGTAGATTCATTTAAGATGCTTCTGGACAGATGCATGAGTAGGTGGGGAGCAGAGGGATACAAATGCTTGGGAATTGATGGACAGGTTTAGACAGTACGTTTGGATCGGCTCAGGCTTGGAGGGCCAAAGGGCCTGTTCCTGGGCTGTAAATTTTCTTTGTTCTTGATTCTAAGCTGGTAGTGCCTAAATGATAAAGGAGGGAATGCGATATTCAAGGGTTAATTTGCTCTGCTGACCTGCAGGAAATTGGATGTCCTGAATGTGGGTGGCATGTCTTTGTCTTACAGGTAGAAAGTAAGGAGTTTACATTCTCATCTCTTGCCATTCAGAGCTATTTGCATGGCCATTTCCTAGTCATTCAGAGTGAATTTATATCGTCATCCCTTGTCATTCAGAGCCATGTGCATCATCACCTATTCAGAATCAATTAGAACATTGCAATTAAAATTCTGACTGCACCCTACAGTTACAAAAAAACAATTTGCAACAGATCTGGCCATTAAGGAATGATTTACATTACACTGTTTCTGGAGATGATCAGGTCACTGCATTGTTTTGAGTGTCATGTGACTGAGAGGCAGTAGCTGAGGGTTGTCTTGTGGGCATCCCTGGAGCATCGGAAGCTGAGGGGTGACTTTTGCAGAGATTCCTAAAATCATGAGGGGCATGAATGGGGTAAATACACAATCTTTTCCACAGGGTGAGGACCCCAAAACTAGAGAGAACAGCTTTAGGGTGAGAGGGAAAAGATTTAAAAGGGACCAAAGGGGCATTTTTTTCATGCAGAGGGTGGTGCATATATGGAATAAGCTGCCAGAGGAAGTGGAGGAGGTTGGTACAATCACAGCATTCAAAAGCCATCTGGATGTGTATATGAATATGAAGGGTTTAGAAGAATGTGGGCCAAATGCTGGCAAATGGGACTAGATTAGGTTAGGATATCTGGTCAGCATGGTTGAGTTGGACCGAAGGGTATGTTTCGGTGCTATATGTCTCCATGACTCTTTGGAATTCCCTTTATCAAAAGGCAGTGGATGCTGAATCATAGAAATTGCAGAATCATACAATCCCTACATTGCGGAAAGAGGCCATTTGACCTACTGAGTCCACACCAACCCTCCAAAAGCATCCCACCTCGACCTAGCCTCCCACCATATCCCTGTAACCTTGCATTTATCATGACTAATCTACTTAGCCTGCACATGCCAGGACACAACAGGGCAATTCAGCGGGCCAAACCACCTGACCTGTTCATCTTTGGACTGTAGGAAGAAACCACTTTATCCAGCATAAACCCATGCACACATGGCAAGAACATGCAAACTCCACGCAGTCACCCAAAGCTGGAATTGAACCTGGGTCCCTGACACAGAACTGAGCCACCATGCTGCCCTCAATCTTTGATGCAGAATGTAAAGTTGTGGTTAAAATTAAATCAGCCATGACTGGAGTGTATGCAGAACAGGCTCAGAAGGTTGAATGGCCCACTCTTTATTAGTGTTCAGATGTTTGTAGGGCAAGGTGGAAAAAGAAGGGGGTTGTGTGGCTGGCCATGAATTCTGCTGACCACAAGCCTGGGTTGCTCCAGATATGGCAGACCTGTTGGGTTTCTCCTGCACTTTGTGTTCTTTCTTCAGATTTCCAACATTTGCAGTTTTTCATTTTTATTCAAGGTAAACGTATTGCTGGCCTCTATTTCAAAGGAAATGGAGTATAAAATAGGGAGGTCTTGCTAGAATTATACAAGGGTCTAGTCAAACCATTTCTGGAATACTGTGAACAGTTTGAGGGCACTTTATCGGAGGAAAGATGTACTGGTATTGGAGGCAGTCCAGAGAAGGTTCACTGACTCGATCAGAGGTACATAGGGATTTTCTGATGGGGAAAGGTTGAGTAGATTTGGTGCTGTAGTCACTGGAGTTTGGAATGTAAACAGACCTTATTGAAATAGATGATACTTAAGAGTCATGACAGGGTAGATAATTTCCTTCTGAGGGAGAGTCTACGTCCAGGCAGCAGATTTGCAGAGTAAGTGGGTCGTCCATTGAAGACTGCAATGAGGAGGAATTTATTTTCCTGGAGAATGGTACATTTGTGGAATTCTTTACTGTACAGAGCGATCAAAGCTGAGTTATTAAATATATTCAAGGCAAAAATAAACCTATTTCTAATCATTATGTGAATCAAGTGTTTTGGGGAACAGGCAGGTAAATGAATTAGAGGTGCATCTCTATGACTGTCAGATTAGCCACTTAATGATAGACTAGACTCAGTGGGCCAAATGGCTTACTTCTGCTCCTACATTTTATGATCTTATAATTAAGAAATTTGAGATTCAATCCAGTATAAACTTGTTCTTCACATCAATGAAAATGTTCAGCAGTAATGAAAAATGTTGCAGGATACAAAAAAACCTAATTACACCTCACTGATCAAGGGTTCCTGCGAAGAGACCAATAGTATGAGTGGAATCATTTCTGGAATCCATTTATATTGATGGTAGTATCTCAACACATCTTCTGCAGAAGGATGGATTTGTTGTCAACCTCTTCTGGATTTCCACCATTTGATTGTGCACAAATACAGATTCCAGAAGTTGTTGTTTGAGAGGAGTAGGAGAACATTGGTAGGTATACTATCACAAACCCCTGGCCTAACACGTTATCAGAATGGAAAGCATTCAATTGTTTAGCAGTACCAAGCAGGTTGGAATGTTATTTTTTAAAAACAGAAAAAAGCAGCTTTCAAAATTAACAAAGGGTTCAATAGATGAAATGAGGGAAAATATTTTCAACTTCTGGGTGAGAATGAAACAAAAAGGGATAAGTATCGGAAATGAAAAGTGCAGTGTTTAAAAAGCACAGCCAGTCAGGCAGCATCCGAGGAGCAGAAAAGTTGATGTTTCAAGCATGAGCTCTTCATCAGGAATGAGGGGTTGGGCCAAGAGGGCTGAGAGATAAATGGGAGGTGTCGTCTACGAGTTGGCATCTGGCTTCAGCAGTGTAGAGGTCAGTGAGCCAAACTACCACTGCGCCCACTTTGTCTGCTGGTTTGACGTTTGGTAGTTTTACGCACCAACCTCTACACCGCTGATGTCAGGTGCCAACTTGCAGACACATCCTCCTACTGGTCCCTCAAACACAACTTCACCTCCCATCACCAGACAATCCACAACCTCATCACCTCAGAAGATCTCTGAGCAACAGCCTCCAACCTCAGTCTGGGAACCCTGCACTGCCCGTTTCTACCTCATACCCAAATTCACGAACCCATTGTGTCAGCCTGCTCCTGCCCCACTTAACTTATCTCTGCATACCTTGACACCGTCCTGTTCCCCCTTGGTTCAGGATCCTCCCAAATACATTCGGGACATTACCCACACCCTCCACCTTCTCCATGATTTTTGTTTCCCAGCCCCCAATGCCTCATCTTTGCCACGGACATCTAGTTCCTCTATTCATCCATCCTCCATGACAAAGGCCTCCAAGCCTTCAGTTTCTTCCTCTTCCACCAACCTAACTAGTATTCTTCTACTGACACACTCATTCAATTTGCTGAATTGGTCCTTACCCTCAATTAACTTTTCCTTCGAATCATCCCACTTCCTCCAAACCAAAAGGGTAGCAATACACTGATATCTACTTCAAACCCACCAACTCCCACAGTTACCTGGACTACACCTCCTCCCACCTACCTCCTGTTCCTTATTCGCAATTCCTCTGCCTCTGCCACATATGCTCCCAGGAGGCCCAGTTCCACCTTAGAACATCTCAGGTGGCCTCCCCCTTGAAGAACCACAAGTTCCCCTCCCACGACATCTCCTCCACCTCCTGCACCTCTGCCCCTGAACCCCACTCGTCCAATCACAAGAACAGAAGCCCCCTCCGGTCCTCACCTTCTACACCAAACTCCGGATAAATCGCATCATCCTCCACCATTTCCTCCACCTATCAACAGACCCCACCACCAGGGATATATTTCCCTCCCCCACCCCTATCTGTGATCCAGAGATCATTCCCTCCACAACTCCTTGTTCCGTCCATGACCCCACCAAACCACCCTCCATCCCAGCACCTTCTCCTGCCACCACAAGAAGTGCAAAACCTGTGCCCACACCTTCCCCTTTACCTTCGTCCAAGGCCCCAAAGGATCCTTCCACATCTGACAGAGATTTACCTGTACTTCCACACACGTCATCTATTGTGTCCATTGCTCCCGATATGGTCTCCTCTACATTAGGGAGGCAGGACACCAACTTGTGGAACATTTCAGAGAACATCTCTGGGACATACACACTAAACAGCTTTACGATGGCCAAACACTAACTCCCCCTCCCACTTCACCAAGGACATGCATGTCCTGGGCGTCCTCCACTGGCAAACTCTAGCCACCTGACATGTGGAGGAAGAATGCCTCACCTCCAACCACACAGGTTCAATGTGATTTCACCAGTTTCGTAATCACCCCTCCCCCCCACCTTACCCCAGATGCAACCTGAAAACTTGGCACTGAGCTTTTGAACTGTCTTACCTATCCATCTTCCTTCCCAACCATCTGCACCATCCTCCGCTCTGACTTGTCATCATCACTCCCACCTTAATCTACCCATCACATTCCCAGCTACCTTCCCCCCAGCCCCAGCTCCCCCATGCCCCATTTATCTCAGCCCCCTCGGGCCACTCCGTCATTCCTGATGAAGAGCTCATGCTCAAAACATTGACGCTCTTGCTCCTGGGATGCTGCCTGAGCTGCTTTGCTTTTTCAGCACCACACTTTTCAACTCTGATCTCCAGCATCTGCAGGCCTTACTTTCTCCATAAGAATTAGAAAGCCACTAACTTAGGATTGAAAACAATGCAAGAGGAATTTATTTCTGCAAAATCGGAAACAGGCCAGGATAGATTTATTTGAAAACACATTTTGGACTGAAAGCCAAATGAGATGCATTCTGGGGCAGAAATTATTCAGCCAAGAAAAGCAACTTGCAAACTGTCAGTTAATGGCAAACAACAGCTTACAGAACGGCAGTCCATTTTCAATTATATATCCTTCCTTCAAAATACCTGCAGTCTATAATACTTGGAAGTAATTAAAATATTGCAACTGAACAAAGACATTTTTTGACTCCATTAATTTCATGTGCATACTTATAAAGCCACCTTCAGGACAGTTTACATTACTAATGTACTGTTCAAAGCATTAATTGATACAAATGATGTATTTCACTTCAAACAGAGCACAGGATCAGTAGAAATATTGTAGGATTCCATCAAAATCTAGACTCTCAAACGAATAGTGAGAATCAGATTTGTAGGCCACAAGTCTCTGGTTTAATAACACTGATACAAAAGCATTACTTAAGCAGCTTTAATAATCTGTGTGCTATATAGAGCAAATGCATGCTCCCAACTTAGTTTCTGATTAGCTGATATAGGTGTTTAGTTGTATCCTATCCTAAACTCTACACTCCATAGTTACATACACTACTAGTTTTTAGGAAGGCCAAAAAAAATGATTTTCATGGATTTCAATGTCCAAACATGATTTTTTCTTAAACTGGCCTTTTCAGAATAAGACGACACTGGGACAGTCGAATATTGACTGATAGTTCTAAATATTTAGATCAATTTTTTCAAACCTGACATAGAAAAACTGTTCCATAAGTTAAAATTCATATTTATAAATCAGATATCTTTGCAACCAATTCCAACTGTGTTTCCTTCAACATTTCCTGCATTTCTATTGCAGATGTGTTAACCCTCAAAAGTGATGAGTTGAATCAATCTCCCATTTTCTGAAACTTTTATATTTGCTTGGATTTTGAGACCCCATGTCCAATTTGATTAAGTGAGACATGAGAAGAATACAAGCACGCAACTTTCCAGCAATGGTAACTGGACAACACAAGATGAACTTTCCAAATAATAGCTCCCATGTTGAGTCTCGGGGCACAGAATTCTATAACCTAAATAACACCAATGCACCAACAAGTATTTGCCAAGATCAGATATTAAGCCAAGGGGCTTGAAATTCTGCATGACTGCAAAAAAATGTCAAATATTCAACTGAACTTGGATCATGCTTTTCCTCCTTCTTTTCATTTTTTGCAGATCACAGAAAAAAAACTACTCACACAAAACCTCACCAAAAAAGATAAGATTAAAAAATATAATGAGGTATGATGAAAACACATTTAAACCTTCAGTTAAATAAAAAAATTGTTAATGATAAAGAATTCGCTTACCAGGAAGGTCTTGTAATTTTCCTGACAGCCTTGCACGCTTAGCTCTATGACCAAAATGCTCAGAACTTGAAGTGGAAGCACCCTAAGAGATGGGAAAAAGGTAATAACTCAGTTGCAGCGACAATTATACAAAGGTCTAGCATTTCCAAATTCAGTCCATATTCTACTCCCACAAGTGAGAATAGCATTTTGTACTGTTTTACATTAAACACAAGGCCTCCGTATTTGCAAATTAAAATCTATACTTACATTAGAATTTTTGGCTGAGAGAGTTAGCAGACACTTAAGAATGCTCTGGTGTTATTAAGCTTACTTTTTTTTCTTTGATTAAGAATTTTGCACTATTGGATGGGATAACAGAAAAAGCCAAATATCACTCAACATGGTGAAAGAATGACACCAACATGTCACCACCTCTCACCATGTACATGGCAGGTACTCATTCAACTCAGCCAACGTTGTCTATCCCATACATTGCAGGCAAGGATGCCCTGAGACATTGGTGAAATGGATGAACGGGTGAAACTGCACAATAATCAACAGACAGAAGTGTTCCTTCCCATGTGGAGAACCCTTCAGCGTTCCGGGATATTCGACCTCGGACCTTCAAGTGGCCTACACAATAAACCATGTTCCATCTGAGGCAGTGGAATTTCAGTGTCAAATAAGCTCCCATCTGTAGTTGTCAAGGAACTTTATTAAATCCTAGACACTCAATTTACATATCTGCATGTGTCTCAACAATCCATACGGAATAGGATGTAGTACTGGCAGGTGATCGGAGCAGCCGCTTTTTACATTTCTTGCCCAGCTGCAATCAGGTTTTTTTTTAAAATTTGAAGATTTGTCAAAAGACTAGAGCTCTAATTAGTGTTGAAACTTTGAAAATTCTTCAAACTAGAGTTTGTAGAGACTTTTTGAGGGTCCATTGTAAACGCGTATAGGGTAGAAGCAGGTAGGGAAAGAGTTAAGTTCTAAGTTTTGTGAAACAAGAGGTTCAGCTGAGCATGACTCAGATCAGATAAGAACGTATAGTTAACAATGGGGTGCTGGAGGCCAGGGCAATGGGTTAACAAGGTGGAAAAACATTCATTATGTACAGCCATTTAACAATGTTGAAATCATTCAGTATGTAAGGTCAGTTTAACAAAGTGAAAAGTATTCATTATGTACAGCCAGTTAAGGTTAATAACATTCATTGTTTAACCGCAGGTAGCTTAATCTCTACTATTGATACCCGCTGATTGTAACCGTCACCCAATCAAGATGTTGTCTTATCTGGATATTCCTCCCTGTAATTCAAGCACAATTATTAAACCTGGGTTTATAAAGAGTTTCATGGCTGTTATTAACTAGACTATCATCAATTGTTGTAAAACTTCATCTGATTCAGTAATGCATTTTAGGGAGAGAGATCCTGGTTTGAACTACATTGACTCCAGACCGGCAACGATAAGGCTGACTGCTAATCTCCCTCTGAAATGACCTCCTTTCAGGGTATTTGAGGATGAGTAACAGGTGCTGGCCTTGTAGCTGCACCTACATCCATGAAAGAACAAAAAGCATCTCAAGCTTAACCTGCTAAGTACTTCTCATCCTCCTGTCCTAAAGACTCCCCCCTCATATGAATAGTATTCCCCAATATCTGTATCTTGGCTTTACCATCTTTGTGAATCTTTTGTTTTAACTCTTACCCTTTTTTTCTTAAATCTTTTTTGCAACATGAATATCAGAATCCTTCACCATGTTGGGGCAGCATGGTGGCAGTGGTTAGCACTGCTGCCTCACAGCGTCAGAGACCCGTGTTCAATTCCTGCATCCGGTGACACGGTGTGTGGAGTTTGCACGTTCTCCCAGTGTCTGTGTGGGTTTCCATCAGGTGCTCCGGTTTCCTCCCACAATCCAAAAATGTGCAGGTTAGGTAAATTGGCCATGCTAAGTTGCCCGAAGTGTTAGGGTAGGGGAATGGGTCTGGGTGGGTTACGTTTCGGAGGGTCGGTGTGGACTTGTTGGGCCAAAGGGCCTGTTTCCACACTAAGTAACCTAATCTAATCTAATAAAAATGACTATAATTAATTCAGAAACTGCTGTTTGAGAGAGAAGACCGAGAACTCATGTCTCTGCACACGAACGATTGTTCGCTCTCCCTCCACGGCCCGGAATAAAGATGAAGGTGGTAAAACTACTGTCTTGAGTATTTTGCTTCAACTGAGGGGGAAAACAGGACGACACCATAAAATAACATGTAATGACAGTGTGACAGACAATGTATTCACTCGATGAAGAACATGCAAATCATTAGTATCAGGCTCATTGAACCGTTACGTCATTGTCGATGATCTCAGCAAAAGTGACTGCCCAACAGTCCCAAGAATACATCCTCATTCCTAAACATTTCAAATCCTCACAAATCCAATGGCTGATGGAGAGAGTGCTTCAATTGCCAGACAACAACAACTCAATGCACCAAAATGTAAGCGATGTTTTTCTCTTTGTATTCTTTCCATTAAACCTAACGTTCCAGTGCATTTACAAAAAGAAAGAGATCACCCGCAGCTGAGGTAAGAGTGCTCTGTAATACCAATTGCTACACAAATCTGACAGGATCACTAGTCTAACTTAGAGCTTTTTTGAGCATGTGCCTTAAATTGATATGACTAAGTAATACAAAAATAAAGCCTAATGTTACTTATCCTCTGTAAATGAATAATTGGTCTAATGTGAGATCCTTGGACAGCGCATTACAGTACCTAATTGTTTTGCAAGTTCTATTGGATAGTTCCCTTCTATCACTGTCAAATACCATATTACTGAGGGCCAGGTTCTGAAATAAGTAGCAGATACATACATCTCACTGATACCTATAAATAGATAACGGTTTCCTTAAAAGCATTATGAAAGCACCACACCTGGCACTAAGAATCATACAGTAGCACAATTTAAAGGGGCGAGGAAGGGTTTTTCAAGCAGATAAGTTCATGACCCACTTGCCTAACTGATGGCAGACCAGTATGTCTGCTCTGCAGAGACATCATGAAATGACCTCATTTTTTAATAAATGTTACTTTCTGACAATATTTTGGCTCATCTCCCTAATTCATGCCGTCAGAAGTATATGAAATGTAACAAGAGAAACAACACTCTGATAAGTATCATGCTGATGCCATCTAGATTTGATGCACCTGCTTTTTGCATCTATAATATTTAACAGAATTTTATTGACAAAGTCATTCCAATTGAAATTTAGGGAACAATATTTTCCAATAAGCCACATCAGACTGCACTGAAATATTGCTTCTGTTTTTCTCATTTTTCGAAGTTTCATTTTCAAAAATCATGTAATTGAGAAAGGAAGTTGACCAGATAACATCTGGGGAACAAATGTAGAACTTCACTCTTAACAGCCTGCGATAAGGAGGCTTCAAGGGAGGCAGTGGCATAATGGCAATGTCGCTAAACAGTAATGCCAAACTCAGGGTAATGTTCAGGGGACATGGTTTAACGCCATGACAGATGGTAAAATTTGAATTTCACAAAAATATAGAATAAAAAGCTCATTGATAAGCGATTAAGTAATCACTGTCAATTGTATTTGGTCCACTAATATGCTTCTTTCAAGAATAAAAGCTGCAATTGCTACTTGCCTGGATTCCAGACTCATAAGCCATATGTAGTTAACTCTCAACAATTAAAGAGCCATTAACACCCACTTCGCACGAATGTTTAGAAGTAGATTAAACCTACATAAAGCTCAAGTGCGCTATTTTGGCACCGTGGTAGCATCCCTACTGCTGGGCAAGGAGATGTGCGTTCAAAGCCTACCTGCCCCACAGGTGCATAATAACATCTATGAACAGGCAAATTCAAAAATAATTATATAAAGGATGAAAAGAGTGTGCTATGAATGCCTTAAATAAGTCAACACACTTAGGAGGAACAGAAACGTTAATATATTATAGTTTCTTTATTCATTCATGAGACATGGAGGCAGCTGCCCTGGAGGTGGTGATGAGCTGGCCTCTCTCAACCACTGCAGTTCCACTTCGTGTTGACACTAGTGGTTCAAGGCGGCAATTCAATACCACCTTCTCAACAGCAACTAGGGACGGTAATAAATTCTGGCTCAGTCCACGTCCCATAAATGAATTAAAAATACACTATGTCATTAGAGAGAGTAAATTCCAAGTTTTTGATTCAGCAACACTGAAGAAATGACAATACATTTCCAAGTCCAGAATGGTGAGTGGCTTGGAGGGGGATCTTGCAGCTGGTAGCATTCTACTGCAGCTGCTGCCCTAATCCTTCTAGATGGTAGTGGCTGTGGAAGGTACTATTTAATGAACACTGGTGAATTTCTGCAGTGCATCTTGTGCTGCGACTAGGTGCCAGTGGTGGAGGGAGTGAATGCTCGTTAATGTGGCACTAATGAAGCAGGCTGCTTTGTCCTGGATGGTGTCAAGCGTCTTGAGTGTTGCTGCAGCTGCATTCATTCAGTAAAGTGGGGAGTAGTTCATGACATTCCTGACTTGTGGACAGGAATTCGAGAGCTAGGTAGTGTTACTCACAACAGGAATTCTTCATCTCTCTCTGGCCTGCTTTTGTAGCCACAGTACTGATATGAATTGTCCAGTTCAGCTTCTGATCAATGGTAACCCCAGGGTGTTGATATGGAGGAGTCAACAATGGTTATGCCATCAATTTCAAGGGACAAGGTTTAGATTCTCTCTTGTTGGAAATGGTCATTGCCTGGCACTTTTTGACATGAATGTGCCTTGCTACTTGTCAGTCGAAACCAAGATATTGTCCAGACCTTGCTGTGTTTTAGTATGGCCTGTTGCAGTATCTAAGATGTCACAAATGGTGCTAAACATTTGCAGTCATCAACAACCATCCCACTTTGTAATATCATGAGAAACAAGTCCATGAGCAAGCTGTTCAGCCCCTTGAGCTTGCGCCACCATTCGATTAGATCATGACTGATCCTCACTTTCAGTTTCTGGCATTCTACCCAGAATCCTTTATTCCCTTCCAGATCAAGAATCTTCTCTCAGCTGTAATTATGTACAAGAACTCTAACCCCACAACACCGTAGCAAGGAGTCCCCAAGACTTTCAACTCAGATAATGATCCTCCTCACCGCAATCTTAAATTGGCACTTTATTCTGAGATTATGTCCTCTGGTCCTAGACTCTCCCATAAGGAGAAACATTCTCTTGGCATTTATCTTGTAAAGCCCCTTAAGAATCCTAAATAAGTCTATGAGATTACTTCTCATTCTTCTAAACCCCAATGAGTAGAGCTCAAACTTGTTTAGCCTTCATGCAGAAGACAATCCCTCCATACCAGAGATCATCCTAGTTAACCTTCTCTGAACTGCCTCCAATTAAATTACATATTTCCTTAATTAAGAGGACCATATCTGCTCACAGCGCTCCAGATGTGGATCACTGACCTTACGATCGAGCGAAGGTAATTGAAGCAGTTGAAGATGGCTGGGCCAAGGACACTACTCTGAGAAACCCCTGCAGAAATCTCCTGGTGCTAAGACAACTGACCTCTAACTGCCACAATCATCTTTCTTCATTCCAGGTCTGACTCCAACCAGCAGAAAGATTTCCCTCATTCCCATCAACTCAAATTTTGCGAGGGGTCCTTGAGCCTCACTTGATCAAAATGCAGTCTTGATGTCAAGGGCAGTTACTCAGTTCACACCTCAGCTCTACTCTGGAATTCCCCTCAACATCACATGTGGTGTACTGCAACTCTTCATAGACATCAAAACAGCTGCCTTGACAAACTTACTTAACAATTGCTCTCTTATAAATAAGATCT
The DNA here is from genome assembly GCF_047496795.1 of Chiloscyllium punctatum. Lineage (NCBI taxonomy): Eukaryota > Metazoa > Chordata > Chondrichthyes > Orectolobiformes > Hemiscylliidae > Chiloscyllium > Chiloscyllium punctatum. The sequence continues at coordinate 33,934,743 of NC_092749.1, read as the reverse complement.
ATAGGAATGGTACACTTCAGGTTAAAAACCAAGATCCTGTGGCAATTTCACTTGTTTCATCTGGAGTTACAAAACAGGCGACACTAAGTTTTAGATGCCTAGGCTAGCTGTTTCAAACAATATTCACATGACTAACTTTCTCCACTTCAAATATGATTTCCATTTGCTATAATATGCACCGTTTTGCCTTTACAAATCAAGCCAACTACAGTTACGGGGGAAATACTGTACATGAACAACAGTTGATGGCTGTTCAGCAACTTGAGCTGGAATGAATTCAGTTGCATGACCAATATTCATTTTAACTGTGCGCCTGATAGTGAAATTTCAAATGCGCTTATAAGGAAGGTTTCTACGATCTCAATGCATTTAGCACACAAAAATCACCCCTAATGACTAACAGCTAGGTTGGTGGATCGTAAATTTGAATAGCCTACCCAAACTCTCAGTCCCAGGTTACATAAATAATAATGCTTTGGTCAGAATCAGAAGGCCTCCAAATGCTCCCTGCCCAATTCTACTTTCTACTGCGAGCGACGGTCCGAGGAAAAACAGCAAAGCAAAACAAAAAAAATAAAAGTAACCTAAAAATAAACACCTGTACAGCATAGAGTTTTTTTCAAAAGACAGTTCTTTAACTCACCTTCAACACTGGAGTACAACAGACATAGAAGACAACAAATCCTGAATTTGTTCCTTCGGGCCTACAAAATACTGACAGCATGAAACTGAAAATAAAACTTCAAATTCAGGAATTCTGTTGTAAATCTTAAAGTGCAAGCTTTAGATCGTCTAACCCCTACCAGTCACTTCTCAACCTCATCACCCTGCCTGGACTGGTTTACACTCATCTGACAAAGAAATCATTTCCTGTAATTCTGTGGGTGGAAAACCTACAAAAAATTAACTCTTTCCCTACTCTTAACGCTTACAGCCTTCAAATCTGAACACGCAGAGTTGAAACAAGGGCATGATATTTACATTGGGACATCTAGCATCTGCTGTTAGTATTCTTCCCAATCAAGATGTGAAACGCAAAGACAGAATTGGTTGACAATGGTACATGTATTACATGTGAGAAACCAGTAACAACTCCTGCTGTCTTAAATGGATCTGGTATACACGTGACTCCAGACACAGCAATATGCCTTGGGGCAATTCAGGACAGCAAAAAATGCTGGCCTCGCCAGTGGCATCGCATGAATTAATTACTTTTAAAAATTACATCATACAGTGAACAGCCTGAAAAGATTTCTCTTTATATGCTCATTCTACTTCCCTCCCTAATTTTCTTTAATCCATCCAACCTTTAGCCAATTTGTTTTTCTGCAGTGAATTTCTACATGACAATTCCCCTTTCCAATCCCTGCACTGCTCTCATTTATGAGAAAAAAGGATCTGAATTATATGCGAATATCATTTTGAGAGTTTGCATTTCAAAACAGTGGCACATCACGTAACCTACTATGTCAGACAGTAACATAACCCAGTGAGATCTTTTGCTATTAATTGCGCGTCTTATGAACCTGCTCCACAGCTACCTGAAGGAGCAGCGCTCCAAACGCTAGTGCTTCCAAACAAACCTGTTGGACTGTAACCCGGTGTTGAGAGATTTTTAACTTTGTCCACCCCAGTCTGATACTGGCACCTCTACATCAAAACCCAAAGTGTTAGAGAATGGACTCCTGAACTGTTAATGGACGGTTAGTGGGGTGGGGGGGAAAAAGAGGGAGGGAGGGAAGGGGAAAAGAGGGGGGGGGGGGCGCGGTGAGGGAGAAAGAAAGGGAGAATGGGTTTGGGGGGCAGACAGTATCAGTCCAAGTTCCAAGGTTGGGGATATTGCGTTTGGGGATATGGATGTGGAAAGTTGTGCACTCAATATTAGTTACCCAGAATTTACACAAGGTTGTTAATAGTTTAACATTTTCTGATAACTGTTTACTTAACTGCAGGGAATCCTCCAAACTTTTCAATTTAAAGGGAAACTTTGGTGTAGACGAATTGCCCATTGTAATCTTCAATTTCCTAGCCAGCTCCCTCAGTATCGATTATGTCTGGGATTCTACAAGATCTCAATACGCATCACACATCTATGCTGCAGAAATGACTAACTGCCATTGCTGTGTTGCACCTGTTTTTTTTCTTAGAAAAAGAAAAGGGAAATTTGAGGGAAAGCAACTACCTCTTTAGAAAAATGTAGTTTGTGCAACATCCATACTGAGTATGTTTGGTAGATCGGTGTGCGACTGAGCTGTGGAAATCTAAGCTCTCCATTTTGGTTGATTGCATTTGAGAGTCAAGAACTGGACAGAATCAATAAAAGTCAAATTTAAGCGTTAGATGGAGAGGGATAACTTCTCTAGATTTGAGTATCCATGACAGTGTGTATACTGAGAAATGGAATGAGAATTTATTTTGTTGCGATTATTACAATCTTTCAAGCTGTCAGTTTTATCAAGATAACTATGTCTTTTTTCATTATCAACTGACAATGAACTTTTGTTTAAAAAACTCTATAGACTAATGCAACTATGTGTCAGTGAACGACCTCTGCATTTACTAAAACTTCAAAAAAGATCCATTGAGCCAGGTTTCAGTCTGGGATCCAGCTAGCACTATCATTTGAGATCATAAGTCACGTCCAGAAGTCATGTCCAGAGTACCAGATCCTATTGGTACCAACAGTCATAATGTCCTGAAACCAATAGTATCAGGATTACTCTCAGTCCCATATGCTGATGGCACAGAAATAGGGAAATGAGTGACTGAATACAAGCTATGAAGCTGTCATAATACGCTGGTTTGTAGAAGATGGGACCTGCAGTAGCTGGACACCTGAACAGTTCCATGCTAAGTACCCACACAAGGAGATTTGTTAGTACTGCTAGGCAAGTTTGAAGTGGATTGATAGGGTGATGGAAACTAGAGGGGAAATTCAGAGCAGGGAAAGGGAGGCAGAACTCAATGAGTGACACAAAGTCAGAAACAGGTTAAAAATTGTACAGGACAGACAATCAGCAGCACTAAGTTATATACACAAATAAGTATTATAACAAATAAAAACAAGACACATGTCAGCAAAACATAGGAAAATCTAGAATTAATGTACACAGATTAGAATAGAATCCTAACAATATGGAAACAGGCCCTTACGCCCAAAAAGTCCACAATGACCCTCCAAAGTGTAACTCACCCAGACCCATGACCCTAAGACTCTACACTTCCCCTAGACTTATGCACCTAACCTACGCATTCATGAACACAATGGGCAATTTAGCCTAATGGCCAGTTCACCTAACCTGCACATCTTTGGATTGTGCTGTGATAGGTTCCTGGGAACCTGGCTCAGTGCTTCTGACCGACAGTTAATCTCAGCACTGAGTTCAAAGTGGGAGGAAACAGGAGCACCTGGAGGAAACCCACGCAGACACACGCAGAATGTGCAAACTCCACACAGACAGACAGTCACCCAAGGTGGGAATCAAAACTGGGTTCCTGGCACTAAGGCAATAGTGCTAACCACTGAGCCAGCATGCTGCTCCATGGATACATTGAAACTACTGTCGACTGTCAGAAATACCTATCTAATTTCTTTTAGGGAAGGAAACCTACTGTTCTTACCTGGTCTGGACTACATGTAATTTCAGATCCAAAACAATATGGTTGATTCTTAACTACTTCAGAAATGGACTATCCAGCCATCAGTTCTACTAATTGCTACAAAGTCTGGAAAAAGAAATGAAACTGGGTGTACCTCCTGGTATCAAACTAGGCACCAGAAACAATGACAAAATCAGCCCAGTCAACCTTACAAAGTCTAACATACAGGGGCTAGTACCAAAATAGGGAAAGCTATCTCACAGACAAGTCAAAGTACAGGCTGACATACTAGTGAATATCTTCCAATCAGTATCCCAGACAACATGATCACCATCAACATTCCTGTACATGGACAGTCTTACCAAAAGGACAGGCCCAGTAGAGGTGGGGAAACAGTGGCATACAGTTGGAAGGGAGTTGCCCTGAGTGACCCCAACATTGACTCTGGACACCATCACCTTTCATGGAATTAGGTCAAACACAAGCTAGGAAACCTCCTGCTAACTGCCACATACTCTCCACTTGCCTGAATGAGCCCAGATCCATCTTCACTGCAGAAGCTCGACATCATCCAGAACAAAGCAGTCCATTTGACTGGCACCACATTCCTCAGCTATTGAATCAAATAATCTTTTTGAGTCACATCTGGAGGAAACACCAAGGTTGGTACTGATACAGCATATGCTCGAAGTAGGAGATTTCAATGGCCACCACCAAGAGTGATTCAACAGCAGAACTACTGATCAAGCTGGTCACATCGTAAAGGATGTTACTGCTACACGGGTTCTACAATCAGTAAAAAGTGATGGCAGGTGTCATCAACAGGACTATCAAACAGCACCTGCTCAGACACTCAGTTTGAGTTACATCAACCCTGACCTCATTACAAGCTTGGTTTAAACAATGGCTCCTTCATGCTACACTCTATTAAATTCCATTGATGTCAAGGGCAGTTACTCTCACTTCACCTTTGGAATTCAGCTCTTAGGGAAGAAAAACTACTGTCCTTACTTGGTCTGCACAACCTGTAACTTCAGACCCATCACAAAAAGTGGTTGACTTTTAACTACCTTCTGAAATGGACTAATCAGCCATTCAGTTCTACCAATTTTTACAAAGTTTGGAAGAATGAAACAAAACCGGGATGGACCTCCTGGTATCAACCCAGGCACCAGAAACAACCATGACAAAATCAGCCCTGACATCCCTGCAAAGTCTCAAGTTCCTCAGGGTAGGGTCATTGGCCAAACACCTTCAGCTACTTCAATGACTTTCTGTCCATTATAAAAGCCATAAGTGCACGTGTTCACCAATGCCTGCACAACGTGCAACACCATTATTAACTCCTCAGATAGGGAAGTAGTCCATGTCCTAATGCAGCAAAAGCTGGACAGTATCCAGTCTTGGGCTGACAATTGGAAAATAACATTCATGCTATACAACGGCCAGACAATCTAGCCACTACCCCATTCAATAGCATTACCACAACTGAATCTCCCACTATCAACACTCTGGGGTTTACCACTGACAAGGACCTGAACTGGATTAGCCATATAAATAGTGTAGCCACAAGAGCAGTCAGCAATGAGAAACACTGCACCAAGTAACTCACCTCCTGACATCCAAAAACCAGTCCACCATCGATAAGGCACAAGTCAGGAGTGTAATGAAATAATCCCTACATGACTGGATGAGTGCAGTCATTTTTGGTCAAGCAGCTTGACACTTTCCTGAACAAAGCAGTTCCCTTGACTGACACCATATCCACAAACATTCACTCCCTCCAGCATTGACTCAACAGCAGTACATACGATCTACAAGATGCACTGCAGAAACACAGCAAGGATCCTTAGACAGCACCTTCCAAACATACAACCATTACCATCTAGAAGGGCAGCAGATAAATAGCAAGACCACCACCAACAATCTCTCCTCCAAGCCACTCACCACCCTGGACTTGGAAGAGATGGGGGCAGAATTAGGCCATTCGGCCCCCCAAGTCTGCTACACCATTCAGTAGTAATGACTGATCTGTTTCTCAACTCCATTCCCCTGCCTTCTCCCTGTAACCCTTGAACCCCTTACTAATCAAGAACCTATGAATTAGCTTCCAAAGCCTTCTGTCATAATGAGTGCTGCTGATTCATCACGTTCTGGCTGAATAAATTCCTCACCTCAGTTCAAAAGGGTTATCCCTTCACTTTGAGGCTGTACCCTTGGGTCCCAGTCTCTCTCATTCATTGAAACATCTTCTCTACATACACTCTAACCAGGCCTCTCAGTATTCTCTGTTTCAAACAAATGTCACCCCATCCTCCTTAATTCCATTGAATACAGACTCAAAGTTCTCATACAACAAGTCTTTCATCCCTAGGATTATTCGCATAAATCTCCTCTGGAGCCCCTCTAATGCCAGCACTTCTTTCCTTAGATTCTGGATTAGTGGTGCTGGAAGAGCACAGCAGTTCAGGCAGCATCCAAGTAACTTCGATTTCGAAGCTACTTGGATGCTGCCTGAACTGCTGTGCTCTTCCAGCACCACTAATCCAGAATCTGGTTTCCAACATCTGCAGTCATTGTTTTTACCTTCTTTCCTTAGATACAGGACCCAAAACTGCTCACAAAATTCCAAATACAGTCTGACCAGAGCCTTCTACTGCCTCACCACCGTTGAACCTGTACGTTAACCTTAAGAGAATCTTGAACTAGAACTTCCAAGTCTCTTTGTGCTTCTGATTTCCAAAGTCTTTCCTGGTTTAGAAAAATACTCTACGCCTCTATTCTTCTATCTGCCACTTCTTGCCCATTTTCCTAGCCTGCCCAAATTCTTCTGCAGCCTCCCCACTTCTGGAACACGATCTGTCCCTCCATCTATCTGTCATCTGTAAACCTGGCAACAATGCCCTCAGTTCCTTTGTCAGATCGTTAATGTATAATGTGAATATTGGTGTTCCTGAGTCAAATTCCTCCAATTCCCTCCTTCCGAGCATTGTCAATTTACCTATAGCACAAGGACTGCTTTTGCTCAAGAAGGCAGTTGACCACCACCTTCTCAACAGCAACTCAGGACTGGCAATAAATGCTGACCAAGCCAGCGACCACAAGTCCCACAAGTTTAGGGGAAAAAAATATCAATACTATCACAGAAATTTGACTTCATTCGAAGCGAAGATGGCAGTTTACCATCTCTGGATATACGAATTTTAGGCAAGATAGAGAAGGGAATAAAAAAAAGGTTAGCATTATGTTCTCAAGAATCATTTATAACTGTGAGGAGGGATGTTAAACTAAATGAAGTATCAAAGGAGACCACAAATAACAAAAGACAGCCACACATTGATGTGTGTGCACAAGAGATCCCCAAATACTGAGTGAGCTGGAGGATCAAACGTGTAAACAAACCTCAGTGCAGATGAAAAGGCAACAATAGTTAGGGGACTTCAGCTACACAAATATCAACCAAGAGAACACAAATAGTGTGAAAGGCACAAAATTCTTGAATCGCTCTCAAGACAGCCATTAGCACAATGATAGAAACGTGTGCTAGGTTTAGCCTCTGTCTCACCCTGCCGATTTTCCCCAACTGCGGTTGCAACTCGCCCATACCAACCAGATATCCCAACCCAATCTAGTCCCACCTACCAGCATCAAACCCATATCCCTCCAAACCCTTCCTATTCATATGCCTATCCAGATGCCTTTTATATGCTGTAATTGTACCAGCCTCTACCACTTCTTCTGGCAGCCCACTCCACACATGCACCTGTGTGTGAAAAAGTTACCCCTTAGGTCTCTTTTATTTCTTTCCCCTCTCACTGCAAATCTGTGTCCTCTAGTTTTAGACAAGCCCACCCCTCCCCCCACCTCAGGGAAAAGACTTGTCCATTTACTCTACCCATACCCCTCAGTTTTATAAACCTCTATAAAGTGATCCCTCAGCCTCCGACGCTCGATGGAAAACAGCCCCAGCCTGTTCAGCCTCTCCCTATAGCTCAAATCCTCCAACCCTGGCAACATCCTTGTATATCTTCAAGCAATATTCGAAAAGTAGCCTAACAAATGTCCTGTACAGCTGCAACATGACCTCCCAACTCCTGCACTCAATACTCTGACCGATAAAGGAAAGCATACCAAACGCCTTCTTCACTATCCTATCTACCCGCAACTCCACTTTCAAGGAGCTATGAACCTGCACTCCAAGGTCACTTTGTACAGCAACACTCCCTAGGACCTTACCATTAAATGTACAAGTCCTGCTAAGATTTGCCTTCCCAAAATGCAATACCTCACAGTTATCTAAATTAAATTCCATCTGTCACTCAGCCCTTTCGCTCATCTAATCAAGATCCCGTTGTACTCCAAGGTAACCTTCTTCGTTGTCCACTACACTTCCAATTTGTCTTCCAGATATCTGAGATCTCCTTACGTAGTTGCCTCTCAAATTCCTGCCTGTAATACAATCCCAACAAGGTGATCACCCCTTTATTTCTCAGTTTCCCCCAAACATCTTCACTATGTACTCCCAGGAATATCCTCCCTAAGCACAACGGTAATGTTACCCCTAACCAAAAGCACTACTCCTCCTCCTCTCTTGTTCTCCCCACCTCCTCTTATAGCATCTGCACCCAGGAACATTAAGCAGCCAGTTCTGCCCCTCCCTGAACCACATTTCTCTAACGGCTAGAATATCCTAATCCCATGATGCCAACTATTCCCCGAGTTGATCTGCCTTACCTGTCAGGCCTCTTGCACTGAAATAAATGCAGTTTAATTTATCAGTTTCACTTCATTCTCTGTCTTGCTCCAGCATGCCCTTATCTGACTAGCTCCTCACCTCAACTATACCAGCATCAGATGTATCCCCACCATGAACAATGATCTCCTGCTAGTTACTATCCCCTCTCGTAATATTCTGCACATACCATCAGAGACATGCCTGACTCTGGCACTGAGACATTAAAGGGTTAATTTGTTCTGCTGACATGTAAGAAATTGGATGTCCCGGGGGTCACGTTTTTCAGTCTTGCAGGCAGAATGTGACAATCTAATCATACTCCGTAAATACTGCGTTAAGGAATAAGCTAATCTCACACTGCTTTAAGGAATAACCTAATCACTTTACATAGTTTTTGGGTGGCATGTAACTATGGAGGAGTGGCGGGGGTTGTGCCTTGCACGCATCACGGACCGTGATGTAAAATCCTATATAAAGGGTGAATGGTTCCCTTATTCAGAGGGACTCGCTTGACATGCTCCACAAGCATCACAAAGAGCACTGTGATCCTCCAAAAGCTTGTACTTGCTGAAATAAATCATGACTGTTCACAGAAGTTGGCGTATTGTAGTTGCATCAAGCATGTAACAATCTAAAGAAGGGAACCTAACATTTGGCAATGAGACTAGGATTCCACATATATGGAGCTTCTAAGCAGACTGAATAAGTGATCGCCTGTGTGACGGTAATGTGAGACAATGGGCCCACAAGGTAAGATTTACCTTGATCTCTCTCACTAACCTATCACTCAGTCGACCCCTCATCCCAGAGGACTCTGTAGTGACAGAATCTCAGAGATAACTTATGCCAACCAGTTCCTCCCAGTGAGGTTTGAGTCCCCCTGGAATTTGGAGGTTAGAATTCTCAGAACTATAAGTTATTTGAAAGGGAGGTTACAGACCCCCTGAAATTCAGAGGCTAGGGTCCACTAATAGTGGGATTTGAGGCCCCGGAATATAGCACATAAGGTACAGGATAACTACTGTGTCCGTCTCAATCACTGCTTTAGGCCAGTTACTGGGAAATCCCCCACGCAAAGGTCAGAACTCTGAAGTGGATGTGGAGACTGAGGACACTGGACTAGTATACAAGGATAAGTCAGGAAGTTGAGACTTTAAAAAGGGACAGATACTGGATAAGTCAGGTGTCGGAACCCCTTTTCATCAGGATGACCCCAAAAATTAGGAACGGTTCAGGCACCTGTCAGGATGTTTAAATCAAAAATTGGGAAATGAAATTTGGCCGATAGGAAGACTTTGGGACATCGATAAATGTTTAAAAGCAGAGGAGGCAATTTGGAAAAGGAATGCGGGGACTAAATGGAAAACTTTAATGTCTGCGTGGAGGAAGACTGCTGAGGAAATAATGAATAAATCAAAACAGGCCAATAACTCACGCCAAAGAGGGATTAGAGTGTGCGATCATGAGGGAAACCCTAAGCCTTGGTAGATGCTGAAGAGTTAGTGTTAGGATTATGATATGAGTGGAGAAAAACAGAGAGGCAAAATAAGGAATCAGGGTTGAAACGCCAAGCCCGACTATCAGGTGGGAATAAAATGGAGGTACCTCCTGACATGTCTAGTCTGCCAATCATGTTTCAAAATATTGACACAGATGACCAGCTATGGTCACAACATGGATTTCTGACTTCCTCAGGGACACCTATTCTGAACTCACGACATGTCCAAAATCATCTCAAAGCCATCCTCCTCCTCAAGCAATTTTCCATAATTAAATGTGCTGCCCATGTAATGGACAATACGGACATCAGCACTGGCAATGCCAGAGCTGGTCGAGCTGCCAAAGACCGCAATTCTATTGTGTTCTCTATGAATCGGCAGGTGCTGAATCGATCACCTGCCTCGAAAACAACAGGCATACCAGACATGTCACTATGCAGCATTTACAGGGGGATGCCCAGACCCAGAGAAAACAAATATGGAAGACTCAAGTGTTCACACTCTGCATCAAAAGACCTCTGATCACTCCAGTTCACCAAGTTTGTATACCTGATGCTTTGTTAACAATGCTTATCAACTGTCTTCATACTGGTACACACCTTGGCAAGGAGAGAATGGGAGAGGAAATGCAAAGATACTTTCAGCAGTTAACATGGTCTCTGAGGTTTCTCAATTCACAGGTAAAGCACATCTTCAAACCATCACCCACCCCTCCACAACCTGATCCAAGTCTCACTCCACTAATCCGGCCCCCTGGAAATGTTACCCACTGCACACTCAGCACCAAGTCACGTTCCTCGGAACCTTGCTCAGTGCTTCTGATAGACAATTGACCCTGGAACATATCACACCCATTCTGGCAATCCCTCTTGCTCTCCCAGCACCAGCACCGCCTGCCCGGAGTAGGAGGACACAACGGATTCAATCAGCTCCGAGTCACGAGCAGGAAAAAAGTGATGAAGCTAACAACAGTGAAGGCTTTTTGTCAGCAGCCTTCCAATGGATATTAAACCACGTGAGCTTTACCTGCTCTTTCAACCATTTAAGGGATATGAAGGTTCACTGATAAAGCTACCATCAAAATAGCCAGTTGGCTTTGTTACATTTGATAGCAGAGTGGGAGTAGAACCAATAAAGAATGCATTAAACGGCATTCAATTTGATCCTGAAAATTCTCAGACTCTCCCATTTGGAATTTGCAACAGTAAACACAAAGATGGTGAAAAGCAAACTGATGGCTAAACCTAACCCCACAATTATGCACTCTGCCTTGGGAGCACACTTCATTGCACAGGACCCCTATGATCTTGCAGGAACAGCACTGATCCTTACATCTCCAGAGGCCTGGGCTCCCTATCCACTGTACACCTCAGAATTGACCAGAGCCAGACTGAATTTTGTTTTCAGGTTGAACTTTACTGAAGGAGACTTTGGTAACTGGCTCGCTTCCACACAACCTGGAGGGGAATGCAGTGGTCAAGTGGATCTGTGGATTTAAGAACTTTACTGGTGAACACTTTTTTTTCCACATGGGAGGATCCTGGGGATCCTATCTATTGCATGGAATAGAAACTCTTGTTGTTATAATCATTGTATGTTGTGCGTCAATAACTTGCTTAAATACTGGCTGTCAGATGCTTATGAATAAACTGGTAGTCTTTGTGTCAGTTATCATGGAATGATAAAAAGGAGGGATTGAGATGGTAAAAGGGTTAATTTGTTCTGCTGACATGTAAGAAATTGGATGTCCTGGAGTGGGGTGTTTTACTAATCACACTCTGTAACTATTGTTTTGACATTTACATTGTTTTTGGGTGGCATGTGACTGTGGGGGAGTGGCAGGGGGTTGTGTCTTGCATGCATGACTGACTGCGATGTAAAACTCTGTACAAAGGGAGAACAGTTCCCTTGTTCAGAGAGCCTCGCTTGACATGTTCCACAAGCATCACAAAGTGTGTTAAGTGACCCTCCAAAAGCCTGTACTTGCTCAAGTAAATTGTGGCTGTTCACATAAGCTGATGTAATGCAGTTGCATCAAACATGTAATAATCTCAAGGAGGAAGCTAACAGCACCAGAGAGGCAACATATCATCCTGATGTCTTGCTCATGGCTGCAGAAATGTCTGTGCCGCAGACTCAAGAGTCTCCTATTTCAAATCAACTGCTTGGAACCCAACATATCCCTCATTACAGTAGAGCCAGTTATGGTACTAGAAACCTGTGTCAGTATAATAGTCCCTTGAGAGGCCAGCTTCGCCAAGAGCATCCAAAACAGCATAACTGTTTGAGATGGGGATAGCCACAGGAGATTTCTATACTACCTGACTACCTCACCTTATCAATCCTAGCAGTCAACCATGTACCCGACTCTATCTGTGGTGTCTCCACCTTCCTGAAACTACCATTGAGCACACTCCCTTGCTCTTGTAAACTCATCGCCACTAACTCCCACTCCAAACATTCTATGCAATCTGATAGGATTCACAACCAAACACACATCCTGCAGGGACTTTCCCTCCAAGGACCTTCAAAATTTCCCTGATCTCCAACATCTGGCAGGAAGAGCAGACCACCCTACTAAAGGTCATGTCTGTCCTTTCAACAATCTAAGACTCAGAAGTTACCTAAAATCAACACGTTTTGCTCAAAATGTAGCATTAGCCCAGTCTTATTCCTCAAAAACACTGTTCCAGGATAACTCAATATCGATGCTTACTACTAAAAGTTAATTAAGAGACAGATCACAGTATAAATATAAAAAACTCCTCACTTCACTATTATAAACTTATCAAAAAAGAAAGTTTAAGATTATGTGCCTCTTCACATTTAAAGTACAGTCAACTTTTCCACAACAACATACCATGAAAATTTCTCTTTTGTTTATGTAATAGCCAGAAGACAACAAAAACAACTCATTTCCTGCTAAAATTACCCAAGAAAATTGCTCTCTTAAACAGCTTTTAAAAAAATTAAAGGGTAACATGCAGTTTTGGCAGTTAAAACGCTTTCATAGTGGAAGACCTGCTCATTTCGACCTCTTGTAGATTTTTCATTACCTTTATTCTTTCATTAAATTTGCCTTGGAGCTGTGAACTGAGAATGGTGAGCTAAAGATAATTTGTGGACTTTGGGAAACACTGTGGTAAGAAAAGGAACAGACCAAACTAGGTTTTGTTTGAGAGGACAGGGGAGAAGGTTAGTTACAGGCTGATTTTTGTTTAAAGAGTTCCTAAAGGCACAGCAACCTCAGGCAGGAGATTTCAGATGTATAAAGTATTTTCTTGCTGTTTTTGGTTCGTTAAATCACTAAATCTGTGTCATCTGATTCTTGATCTTTCCACCAATTCTAAGTTTCTAGCCATTATACCCATACTCATGATTCTGATAACCAGTACCAAATCTCCTCAACTTCTCTTGCCTATGGAGTATAATCCCAGCTTCTCCAATGCATCCTCAGGAAAAATGTTGTGTTTAAATAGACAGAAGTCAGTCATTAACTAGGTCAGTACCTGGAAATTGATTCCAAGACCATATTTTCAAGCAAACAGTAAGTGCTGAACGATAATCGAGATCTCGGGAAAAGATAATCAGAAGTTGCCTTTTTTGCACTTTTTCTGTGATGAGGAGTTTGGCTGCTGATGACACAGCATAATGATTTGAAAGCTCCCTGTCTCAACAGCTTTCTACTCTTTCAGTCTTCCAAAAGCTAAATATTACAACATTTACCTAAGTAAACTGAAATGGTGCCCTGATCAACATTTCCAGAAAATCATGCTACTATTTAAGAACTCTGGCCAGTTTTATTATTTTCTATTGTTTATCCCTTAACTGTGCTTGCTTGTCTCTCAGTCAAGAGAGAATGGGGGCTGAAAACAAAAGTTTCAGATTTGAGGAATAGACATTCATTAGATTACCTTGTCTTTTTTCTCTTCTAAAGAGATTGCCTATTTAATAAATTATTAATTTTTTTATTTGAGATACAAACCAGGATCTGGAATTAAATATTGTCCAAGTCTGGGATTGGTTATTCAAAATAATGATTGTTGCAACTATTGAAGGTCTTTAAAGGATTTAATTTTACTGTGCTGTGAACAGAGAGGTAAAAATGCTGTTTGAATCAGCTGTCTATCTGTGTGTCATACCAGGTTATGCCCACTGAACCTTCCCATTGTCTTAAAATGCATTTAACTGTATGGAGATCAGTGTAGAACTTAGTTAGGACAAAAGAGAACTCAAAATCAAAAACACTGCTTTTATTGATAAAGTGATTTGATCCTGAGATATACACTTTCAGTAACTGTAATTACTTGCAGAAATAAAGTTCTTGGGAATTTACTTTTTTTTAAAAATCTACTGCATGTTGTTCATATCTTCATTGTAAGCAACACGATATTAGACACATCTCATGAAATGATAAATAGCCACTCTTAAGTTTCACATGGTGGCAGCAATACATGTGTTTTCTTTCCAGACCACAGTTCCCTTTTTCTCATGCGGCTTTAGAAAATCCTGAATAGGCAGAGTCTAATGTCCTAATTACAACAGAGATGAGTATATAGGATTGCAAATAAGTCGCACAGTCTTAGAGCATGCATTTTAAAAGACTTGGAGCACATATATTCTGTTTTTCATTATCTTCAAAACTAAATTGTATCAACAGGCCCTACAAGCAATTAACAGGTACAGTTTCAATGATATCCTGGTAGACTGTTAAAATAGCGCATGCTACAGAACAGAATATAGTTTAGCCAAAATTAACCTCATGAATTCTGCAGACACACAAGTGTATCAACCTCTATTTATGATCTTACCATTTTTAGAAACGGAGAGATTTTTGACATTTGCAGAAATTAAGGTTCACAGCCATGTTTAGATCAGTCATCTTTCCACAAGTTCAGAGCCTTCACAAAGATCTCCCTCCGTAAATTATCAGCCAAACCATCATTTTCATATTTTTCCCTAAAATAAGCCAAAGTAACCTGCAGCCTCTTGGGCGTAAACAAGACAGGTTCACATCAACTTAAGAAAAAAACACATCTGAATGAATGTTACGTTAACAATGTGCTGTCATAGAATAGTACTGTTACTTTTGTGGGTTTTTCCAATGGTAGCTCCTATCTGGATATAGTTCAACTTCTAATAGACAACAAATTATTGCTGCTGCAACTTAAAGTTACAGGGCATTGCCCTGTTAAACAGCATCGCCTTGGTTCAAATAAACTATGTGATCATCAATCCACATTATGTAATAGCATTGTCATTAATAGGAAGGTCGTAATATCATGAAAAAGCCAAGATAAAATACACATATGTAATATAAATCCTCAATTTACACAGTCAAATTACACGCTCCTAAAATTTAAGTGCAAATGCTAGTTTATTTGTCACGTAGCATTGTACCATGTCCCAAGCTTTTAAAGATTGAAGGAAATAGGTTTCCAGTTAAACACTAAGAATTTGATCACAGCATAAAAAAGGTTAAAGACTTAGAAGTTTATAAAATCATGACAGGTATAGGATGGTGAATTGCAAGTGTCTTTTCCCTAGGATGGGGGATTTCAAGACTCGGGGACATATGTTAAGGTGAGAGGAGAAAGTTTTAAAAAAGACGTGAGGAGCAACTTTTTCTCTTAAACAACAGAATGGTTCATATGTGGAATTAACTTCCAGGGGAAGTGGTGGATGCACCTACAGTTACAACATTTAAAAGACATTTGGATAAGTGCATGGATAAAAATGTTTGGAAAGCCAAGTGCAGGCAAGTGGGACTACCTTACTTTGGGATTATGCTCAGCATGGACTGGTTAGACCAAAGGGTCTGCTTCAATGCTGTATGATTCTATGACATAGCCATTATCTTGCTACTCACAGGTAATCTATCCTGTAAAATGGCTTAAATATAACAATTTTTAATAAGGCATCTAGGTTGCAAAATCACATAGTTGCATTACCAGAACAAAAAATGAAGGCGATTTCCAAACAAATTATAACAGTAAAAAATGACAAACTCAACTGGGTCACAGTGAGCATGATCTGGCCCTGTTTTCCTGTGTCAAAACTCTGCTACTAGAATGTGAATATAACCTTCTGCTTTTCCTTGCAAACATCTTTATCTCTTCTTCCATCTCCTAAATAGAAGTTGTTCATGTTCTTTGCTGAAGATGATCATACCTCAACCCCACTGTTCATGAAACCAGAGATTCTCACACTAAAATCACATGAATCAGTACTTTTATCCTCTTTTTCACTCATCTTCCATCCTGTCTTTCCTAAGCCAACCAAGTCTTGCTCTCAAGCCTTTTTTTTTAAATTTATTCATTTTGTGGAATATGGGTATCACTAGCTGGCCAACATTTATTGCCCATCCTTAAGGTGGTAGTGGTGGTGAGCAGCCTTGTGGAACCACTGCAGTCCACCAGTTGAAGGTTGACCCCCCAACGCCATGAGGGAGGGAATGCCAGGATTTTGACCCAGCGACAGTGAAATAACGGTGATAAATGTTCAAGAAAGAATGGTGAGTGACTTTGAGGGGAACTTGAAAAAGTGGAGGTGTTCCCATATGTCTGCTGCCCTTGTCCCTCTAGATGGAAGTGGGTTTGGAAAGTCCTGCCTGAGGATCTCTGGTGAATTTCTGCAGTGCATCTCTTAGATAGTACACATGGCTGCTGAGCGTCAGTGGTAGAGGGAGTAGACGCTTGTGCCAATCAAGCAGGTTACTTTGTCCTGGATGGTGTCAAGCTTCTTTGACTGTTATTGGGGCTGCACTCATCCAGGCAAGTGGGGAGGATTCCATCATACTCCTGACATGTGCCTTGTGGATAATGGACAGGCTTTCGGGAGTCAGAAGACTAGTTACTTGCCACAATATGCCTAGCCTCTGTCTTGTTCCTGTAGCCACTGCAAATACGTGGTCAGTCCAGCTGGTCTATTACCACAAACTGCTCAGATCACCTTTATGCCACTCTAACTGGCATTGCAAACTTCTCTCTCTCTCTCTCTCTCTCTCTCTCTCTTCAGGCACTGCATCACTTTTAAATTCATCATTATTGCCCCATCAAAAAAGGAACATTGACCTTTCTGCCCTTACAAATACTAACTCATTTCAAACTTCCTGTACCTCTCAAGTCTTGGGCATTATGTTTCCTTTCAAACTTAACACTCTCGCTTTGCAACTTCTGGATCTGAACTCCCTCAACCACATTTCTGCCCATCACAACACTTTAATCTCAAAATGCATAAAATTACATTTTCAGTATCTCCTCAGTCTTTCTCCTCTTTTTGTAGTTTTTGATGAGATCATCCTCCTCAGAACTTTTCCTTCATTATCCATCCCACTGTGTAGACGCATTCCTTTTTTGCGACCGAGTTTTTTGCTAGGGGGGGGATCACCTGGCTCAATGAGTTGCCTCCATTGACACATTGTCTCTTCTAGATCCAACCTTAGCCATCTATTTTGTATCTACTTGTTACAGTTGTGATAACAGGTTCCACAAGATGGTAACAGCCACCTTTACCTCTTGACAGCTTTGCAACCGGTTAGTCTTTTAATTCAATATCCAATCCCAGTTGAGTCATAAGATTTCCCCATCTGATCATTTGATTGATCAAATCCATTATTCATTACACATTCCTCAATAGCCCTGGTCCTACATTGACCATCTGTCCACTAATGCCCCAGAACGTTAAAATAGTCATACATGTGCATAATTCCCTCTATCAACAACAACCCATCCCAACTCAGTAATTACTTCTACCTTTGCGGTAAAGTGTTTATATATGGCACAAAAACCCAATTTCAAAGTCGCTGAGAAGAGAGATATGTTGTCAAAAGATTTTCATCTTGCACACAAGAATTGCAAATTTCAAACTAAAATTAATTACACCACATGCTCAAGTTCCACTGAGTACTTTAGTATTTAATTCCCTTTCAAACATAATATTGAGATTCCCCAAAGATCTGTACATCAAGAATCCCAAAAGGTCCAGTAGTTATAGCATGCATTAAACATTAGTCTTCTACTGGAGAACAAGATAGTGGAATGCCCCTTTACAGAAGGAAGTGACTTAAAGTGCTGCATCTAAGACTATCAGACAAAATGTAGAGTTATACAGCGTGATGAAAAAAAAATCTGTATTCACTCAGTTTAGGCCTCTTGCATATTTCCAATTTATCAATACGACAATGACAGTCATGCCTTTAATTGAATAGGCTCTAAACTCTAGCGTTCTGTTCTTTAACGCGTGGCCTCGCTACCTCTCCCTTTATGACATTCCTTGAATTCCAAGCCCTACTTTAATGTTTCTTTAAGTAGATTTTTAAATCCTATTATTTCACTCTGGCTCACAAATGTTGCTGGACAATACTGCTGCGAAGAGCTTTGGGATATATGAAAGCAAACTGTTGTACAGCATGATTCAACATTGAAATGCAAGCACCAGTTGTGTGTTACTCAATAGAAAGGATTGGTGCTATGCATCTTTTTAAAGCTAGGTGGTGGCACTGAGCAATGGACATGTCCAATGCAAAATTACCTGAACTGAAATGGAATCTTAACCTAACATGAAAACCTAATTCCAAAGTTGCTGAGAAGGGAGGATGCTGTCAAAGGTTTTTATTTTATCTTGCACACAAGGAAAACACAAGAATTGCAAACTTCAATATACAGTTTCACAACAAATTACACCACAGAATCATGTTCCACTGAGTACTGTAGTACTTAATTCTCTTTAAAACATAATACATCAAGAATGCCAAAAGGTCCAATCTTTATAGCATGAATTAACCATTAGACTTTTATCAGAGAATAAGACACAAGAGGAATGCCCCTTTAGCAGCCTTAATCTATGCTATTTTGTAAAATTGGAGGAGGTAGCCATTTCACCTATTGTGTGCGCATGTTGGTTTTTAAAAAGAGCTACGCAATTAGGACCAGACTCCTGCTCTTTCACATAGGCTTGCAAGCTTTACCAACAGTTTCTCCAGCTTCAGCTTGGTAGTTGTTACTAAATCCGATCTCACCAGCAGTGATTTTAGATACTATGTAAGAATTGCTCCTATCGTGTCATGCTTGATTCTTCTAACAATCTCTTGCAAGTGGTATCCTTTGATGAGGTCCTCTACTACTGGAAACAGTTTCTTATTTGCTAAATCAAAACACAAGATTTTGATCACCTCTACTGAATTTCTTCAGAACCTTCTCTGCTCTAAAAACAGTCTTAGCTTCGGCAGTCTTTTCATATTACAGAAATCCTTCATCCTTGTTATTGTACCAAATAATTGCTGCACCCTCTCCAAAGCATTAATAGCCTCACTGAAGAATAAGTGCCCACAACTACACAGCAAAGAACAGTTTAAATAATGAGTCAATTAAAACGAAAATTCAGGAAACTACAAGAAAACAAATGTATTTCATAGAGATATAACCAATGCCTAAAATAGACAAATTAGTCCAGTCTGTCAAACTTTAGATACCCTTAGAAAGATTTAAAAATCACAACACCAGGTTATAGTTCACCAGGTTTAACTGGAAGCACAACCACCTGATGATAGAGCGGCACTCCAAAAGCTAGTGCTTCCGATTAAACCTGTTGGACTATAACCTGGTGTTGTGTAGATTTCAAACTTTGTACACCCCAGTCCAGCACCGGCATCTCCAAATCATGACTTAGAAAGATTAAACATCTCTTGAAAGATGCAGAGCACTTTATTCATATGGCTGGATCATATTAAACCATTGCAACATCTAACAAAGTGATCACAAAAGTTAAACATTTAAAGATTACAATCATAGAATTATAGAATCCCTACAGTGTGGAAGTAGGCCATTCCGCCCATCGAGTTCACATTGACCCTCTGAAGTGCATTCCTCCCAAATTCATACCCCTACCCTGTCCCTGTAACTTTACATTTCCCATTGCTAATCCACCTAGCCTGCACATCCTTCAACACTACAGGCAATTCAGCATGGCAGATCCACCTAACCTGCAGTTTTGTACTGTGAGACGCACCCGGAGGTAGTGCACACAAACACAGGGAAAATATACAAATGCCATGTAGAAAGTCACATGAGAATGATATCAAACTGGGGCCCTTTGAGATGTTAAAGGATTAATTTGTTCTGCTGACATGAAAGAAATTGAATGCTATATTTTTCTGTTATACAGGCAGGATATCTAATCTAATCATAGCCTGCAAATGCTGTAGTTTAAGGAGTAACCTGAATCACACATTGCTTTAAGGAATAATCTAATCATTTTACATTGTTTTTGGGTGGCATGTGACTATGGGGGAAGTGGCAGGGGTTGTGCCTTGCATGCATCACTGACTGTATAACCCTGTATAAAGGGAGGACTATTCCCTTATTCAGTGAGCCTTGCTTGACATGCTCCAGAAGCATCGCAAAAAAGTGCTGTGACTCTCCAAAAGCTTGTACTTGCCAAAATAAATCGTGGCTCTTCACAGAAATAGGCGTACTGTAGTTGAATCGAGCGTGTAAGAATCTCATGAAGGGAACCTAACACCTGGCATTAAGCCACCGTGCCACCCTCTGCTTATAGCCTAAGCAGAATAGTTAATTTACCTCAATTCACTAGAACACATTTGCAATAAGTATTCAAGATTCTGAAAATCATGTCATGAAATATGGTGCTGCAGTTACTCAAGTATTACATACATAATCCTCAGACCCCCAGTAGAAATATGTCATTCCAGGACAGAAGAGCACAAGAGCAAATCCTCTGGCCAGTTCAGCCTGCTCCACCACACTATGATCACAACAAGTTTGGGCTTACTACCGAAGCCCTTAACCCTTGATTTGCTTAGACACCACAACCTCAATATCACAGCATCAAAGAAAATCAACAATGGAGGATTCTAACCTAGTGGACTGGAAGATTTTAGTGCAGCGCTATAAATGAAAGATTTGAATAAATATTTTGCAGGCTGAAATTACACCTTTCAAGTAAATAGCTGATATCATTCCAAAATATGCACATTCTAAACATGGGATTTTTTTTAAACTGGTTAAGATTCAATTTAAAGTTTTTGTTGTGTTATTTTCAAGGCACTTAACTTTATAAAGATCAAGCCTACTCTACAAAATTAATATACTTTCAATGTGATTCATTAAGAGTTTTACTCCTTAACTCTGATCATTTATGCTGCAAAAATTGAAGAGTTTGATTATTTGCATAGCAACAGAACGTACTACTTGACAAAAAGATCAAAATAATTTTTTTTCTGGTGGGAGATTCGTCATTCTCACTAACTCTATTAGGCAAGAGATGCAATTATATTATAACATTATTTCCTGTATTTATATTGACATATGGGCTATTTTGACACTCAGAACTTTTATAAGAAATCACCAATATCAATGTTGATCCCCTTTCCATTCAACATACAGCCACAACACCAGCTTAAATTTCTCAGGTCCCACAAAATTCAAACTGGCACAAGACAAAAGCTGTAAGTCAGCAAATGTATTTTTTCAATAATTCACACTGCATAAAAAGCAAATTTTCAACGAATTTATTAGTGACTTGAGATTTCCTAACTTACAGTTAGTTAAGCATTCCTTTGCTAACAGATTGCTCTGAGCAGCAACCCTCTCTCTTACCTTCACAGTCACTCACTTCTCTCCTAATACCTCATGCCCAATTTAGAATCACATTTATCTACTACCTCTTCGCAGTTACACATTTCTCCCCACTACACAACCTTTGCAGCCACGAGCCTCCCCCAACCGATTTCATCTTTGCAGCCATTGGTTCCCCCCCCCCTCCTGTTTCCTGCCACTGATTTCACCAACCTTCCCCCAGATTCATCAATAGCAACTGCTCTTCCCCAACTTGGGCGCACCTAATGGACATGCTCCGCAACTGGAGGAGTAGCTCTTATTCAAACTTCTCAGTTCAATGCTCATGGGCAAATTCTAATGAGTGATATGCAGGTTTCATTTTTTGCAGGCAACTGGCTTCCTGCTGGGTCAATTTCACCACATGTCCCGCATGGATTTCAAGCAGAGCTCAAAATAAAGTCTGTATGAATCAATACCTAACACATTTCTGTAAACCTCCATTAATTCTCTCACAAAATTAAACAAAATATACTATAAATGAGAGACAATGTCGACCTCACCCTACAAGAACTTCTTTCTGGCCAATATATCAAAATAGCAACTTTTAATACAGTCACTGCACTGGCCGTACTTGCGTAGACAAAACATGAATAAATGCAAGTTTTTTTTGCAGTGGTAGAGAAGACAAAAAAAACACTTTTCTAAATCTGCGATTAAGTGATTCACCTCCATGTTATTCTTTGTAGGGTAGGCTGTTCGTTTAGACAGTAGTGACTTTCTCCGCAGCTGGTATGGGCTGTTTTGTGCGCCAGGTCCTGATTCTTCTGCAATCATGTCTGCAGGGACATCCTCATCTAAGAACGAAAAGGAAAAAAAAATTGAGTCTTACACAAATCATATAAGAATGGGTTTTAAGCCCTTCAAGGGCCTTTGCACCATACAAGTCAATCTGTTTGATATCAATTCAGCAAAACTATTGCCTCCTGAGCAAATATTCTAAGAACCCCTTAAAAACCCAACAACACCTTCAACAAAAATTTATATTTAAATATTTGGCCTTAAATATGTAATAAAAGATGTAATAAAGTGGTTCCAAGTATGAGGGATTTCAACTGCAAAAAAAGGATTGTTCTTTATACAGAGATGACTAAATTTTGATAGAAGTGTTTGAAACAATAACAGGGTTTGCTAAGTCTAAGTCTAACTAAGAAACAATGGTTTCCAATGGCTCATTTTTGCTCAAAGCCAGATGGTACAAATTTAAAGTTAACTACTAAAAGAACCAAAGTAACAAGTAACTTTCAACATATGAATTAAAATTTTGAAATGCGCAGCCTGAAAAGGAAACTAATTTGATAGTAGCTTTAGCGAATTAGAAAAATATGTGACAAAACCAAAAGAACTGCGGATGCTGTAAATCAGGAACATGAACAGAAGCTGCTGGAAAAGCTCAGCAGATCTGCCAACATCTGTGAAGAAATATCAGAGTTCTCAGCAGTTCTTAGGAAGGGTCACCGAACCTGAAAAGTTAACTGATTTTTCTTCACAGACGCTGCCAGACCTGCTGAGCTTTGCCAGCAACTTCTGTTTTTGTTCTAGCAAACTATATGAATGGAAATAAATTGCAGGGCCATGGGAAAAGAGTCAGAGAATGGTACTGAATACTTTTTCAAAAAGACTAGCATGAATCCTATCATGCTGCAGCATTCTGAGTTGACAAATACAATCCAATATCACAAACAGCAATTGATTCTTGACCAGTAATGTTCCATCACACGATACTTAACAAGGATTTCAGCTGCTAGGTAATTCACTTAACAGCAAATTATCTCAATCATCATTAATCCCGACTAGATACAATCATATTTTTAACCAACTTTTGCAAAGGTACTATGTTTGAGGTCTATTGTGCATATTCACAACTTTTTTTTAAGAAAAGGGGAGAAAAGGAGGCAGGAAGAATAGAAAGCTTAATTTTTACTTTAAAGTAAATGAATGTATTATGCCAATGTACATTGCTGTTAAATATGTTAGAACAAGTTCCACTGTACTTCCGAGATAACCAAAAACTAATAATGCTGTATAATATGAAAATGTTAAGGGGGAGGGGGGGATTGACCAATATTATGAATCAAGATCAGAGTGGAGCTGGAGAAGGGCTTTTGCCCGAAACATCAATTTCCCTGCTCCTTGGATGCTGCCTGACCTGCTGTGCTTCTCCAGCACCACTCTGATTTCCAGGATCTGCAGTATCCACTTCCGCCTAATAATATGACTCAAGGCAGGTTTTAGAAAGGATCTTACTGGATGCTTTGGAAAGGCTTTTGGAAAACATTTTGAGACAGCAGGAGGAAAGCTGTACATTTATTCAAGGAGGACTCAAAACAATTACCTGTAAAGGACAATAAAGGAGTACTGATGAATTGAGGTAAAACTTGGTGGGGAGGGCATAGTGAGGATGTCAGACAGGAGAGATTTGTCCAAGATTGGAAGAAAATCTTGAGAGCATGGTACGCACCTCTGGAATTCAAGTGCACCATATCATGGCTGTAAAATTTTGAATGCATTAATCCACAAAGGTTTCATTTATCTTGCACCAATACCTCCACAATATCTAGCAAAATCTTTGAAAAAAACTTGCATTAATGCAGTATAATGTAGCACTTTTATTGTAATGAAACATTTCAAAGCATAAAAAAAAAGCTTGTAGCAGGACAATTCTCATAAGGGTGATAGGTGAATGGAATTTGGTTCAAAAAATGATACAGACAGCAAAACTTTGGTTGAATTCAGGTTTATGGTGGGTAAAATATAGGTGGTTGGCCTGGAGAGCACTGGCATAGATAGCAATAAATCAAAAATATCAACCATAGTTAAATGATATCCAGCAAGTATTTGCAGATGTAAAAGTTGAGACATTTTGTTTCATTAAACGCACGACATAAATGCAAAGATTTTTCAAATATTTTTAAGTATCTCAGAGGTAATGATGGATACATGATACTTTTACAGTCTGTGCTTGAAATGATAGAGATAATAAACATTAATGATCATGAATTTAGAATTTTAAAAAATTAGTATCTAGAAGACAACGTTTTAGAAAAGCAATTTATAACAAAGTTACTTAAATCAAAAAGCCAAAGGTTGCCATTCCTATATTTGGAGCTCTCTCATTAACTTAAAGCTAACACTCACAAAACATTAGCCTGCTGAAAGCACCACTGTTCCACTTAAATTCCAGAGAGTATATCCAACAAAATGATACGTTACGTTCCCAAATATCTGCACAATTTTACTGAGTATATTTGGGGCTTCTGCAATTACCAAGTTTGAAAATGGGCATATAGTCATAGAGATGTACAGCATGGAAACAGATCCTTCTGTCCAACCCGTCCTTGCCAACAAGATGCCCCAACCCAAACTAGTCCCACCTGCCAGCACCTGGCCCATATTCCTCCAAACCCTTCCTATTCATATACCCATCCAAATGCCTCTTAAATGTTGCAATTGTACCAGCCTCCACCACATCCTCTGGCAGCTCATTCCATACACGTACCACCCTCTGCATGAAAAGGTTGCCCCTTAGGTCTCTTTTATATCTTTCCCCTCTTACCATAAACCTATGCCCTCTAGTTCTGGATTCCCCGACCCCAGGGAAAAGTCTTTGCTTCTTTATCCTATCCATGCCCCTCATAATTTTGTAAACCTCTATAAGGTTTTTGTAAACCTCTATAAACCTCAGCCTCTGACGCTCCAGGGAAAACAGTCCCAGCCTGTTCAGCCTCTCCCTATATAGCTCAAATCCTCCAACTCTGGCAACATCCTTGAAAATCTTTTCTGAACCCTTTCAAGTTTCACAACATCTTTCTGATAGGAAGGAGACCAGAATTGCACGCAATATTCTAACAGTGGTCTAACCAATGTCCTGTACAGCCGCAACATGACCTCCCAACTCCTGTACTCAATACTCTGACCAATAAAGGAAAGCATACCAAACGCCTTCTTCACTATCCTATCTATCTGCAACTTCACTTTTTCAAGGAGCTATGAACCTGCACTCTAAGGTCTCTTTGTTCAGCAACACTCCCTAAGACCTTACCATTAAGGTGTATAGGTCCTTGGGAAGATTTGCTTTCCCAAAGTGCAGCACCTCACATTTATCGGAATTAAACTTCATCTGCCACTAACCAGAAAGCAAGCTTTTGATTGGCAATAACAAAAAGATGCTGATTCACAGAACTCTTCTGACAAAGATTGCCATTGGGAACAGGAAGTGTTCTTGCTAGGGACACCAAGGCAAAAATCAGCAACCTAAGCGGAGGCCTGGGAATCCTTTGATCAGTGACAAATGCATTGCACGGGTAAATTAATCCAGCAAGTCATTTGGAGAATCCAATTTTTGAAAATACATAGAAAAATTACATTAAGGACATACATTGCTTTTAACACAGTAAAGCATCCCAATGGTCAAAAGGCAAATAACTCTCACCCTTTTCACAAAGGCAAATATGGAGTTCTGTAAGTTTGCAAATTTTAAACAGAACACAAATATGCCCTTATTTTAACCAGTTATTGTCCTGTGACAATAAATTTGAGGGCAAGCTGTAGTGCAGCTCAGTTAAGTTTAATCAAAAATCTGAGAGCTTGGCAAAATCTTAAAAGTAATTTACCTCAAACATGCAAGTGCTTTCAACATCAAGAAACTGATGTTCTTTCTCTTGAAGGCAACAATCTTGTACCAGGATCGCAAAGAAGCGCTGTGAGAAGAGTGCTCCATAGACAGCATCACAGTCCAATGTGGGTAAAATGTCCACAACAGACTGCAGTGTACCAGGTTGGTAAATGTGATACTGATGGGTCACTGGACTATATGCAGGACATGGAGGTGGACCCCTGCCTCATCAGCCTGGACCAGGTGGTGGTCTTTGACAGGCTATCACATAACTACACATGGGACATGCTTTCCAAAATAGGCTTTGGGGAGAGAGTCCACAAATGCATTCAACTGAGCGCCATCAACATGGGTAATGCAGTGTCGATCAATGGGAGGGAATCAGATGGCTTCCCAGTCAGATCAGGAGTCAGGCAGGGCTGCCCACTCTCTCGTGCATTGTTTGTGCATTATAGACCCTTTTCCCAGAGTCCTTTAGGAAGGAGACAAGCCAAGGGCAGTAACTGTTCCAGGCAGCGGAGTCCTGCAGGTCAAAGCCTCCCTATACATGGAGGAAAGTCACCATTTTTTGCTCAGTTCCACTGTCAGTGCACAAACTCATGTGCAGCTGTGACCAGTTTAGGTGCCAGATAAATCAAGAGTGAGGCCATGTTCTTTAGTAACAAGGTTAATCGATCCTTTACTCCCTTCACCATTAGGACAGGTTACCTGAAGGGACTGGAAATATGATTAAGAGGAGCTGGGGCATGCGCAAAAGTGCAAGAGGAGCATATCATCAGATGAGGCAGAAACTGGGCTTTTGGGAGCACCGCTCCCTCTCCATTGTGTGTTAAAAACATGGTCATGAGGTGTGAGGTTTTTGCGTTGTTGTTGTAGTACATGGCGCAGGTCTGGCCCATTCCCAGAATCTGCACACTGTTAGAGTCACCCAAATGACCATCCACTTCATCTGGAGGTCTAAGATGGGCCATGTCCACAATGACATCATGTACAAAACTCTGGATTTTGGGTGGGGATGGGGGGTTGAGATGTTTTTAATACCATCCTCACCCTGATGGCCACCTTATAGGATAAACTGTCATATTGCTCATTCTGGAATGTGCCTTTGTTTACAAAGTCCAAAGGAGAGATGCAGTGGCTCTTGTCAAGGTTCATCCTGAGCAGATCCATGACACAGGACTCTGTGCTCTACAGTCTGTTCCTTGGAACATCAGCTGTGCCTGGAAGTTATCAGCTCGGTCAAAAACATTCTTTGGTCTGCCCAGGACCTATTGGTCTTCCAGTTAAAGAAGTTAACCTCAAATGAGTTTTGCAGTCTGGTACATTCCAAGGTCCAGGACTATGTGCTGTGGGAGGGACTAAAGATTGGGGCAGCCGCTGCTAAGGATAAAGATCACTAGCTAAGGACTTTCCACCAAAGTTAACTCTGGGTCTGTTCAGTTATTGGGCCCTCCCGGTGTTTCAGACATATGTAAATATAGTCTTGCATAAGAAAGAAATGCCTTGGTTTTGTTTGTTCTACATATGAAAAGATTGTACAGAATCGAAGCACTATAGTGATTATGTAAATAAAGACTTATGAATAAAGTATATTTTTGAAATGGAATAAAGTTAGCTTTGCTTTCTCTCCATAGATGTTGCCAGTCCTCCTGAGTTTCTCCAGCAATTTGCACTTCTTTTTAAAATCACAGTGAAGCAGTTTGAGAAGTGAGTCCCACAGTCAGCACCACTATGAAACAGTTGCACAGTTAATAGCAAAAGCAGGAAGGAAGATTGTATGATTAGAAAGATTGGGAAACGGGAGGTGCAAGGAAATCTGGGTATCCTCATACCAATCACTGAAAGCACCCAGATGCAAAAGGCAGTGAAGGTGGCAAATGATGGACTGGCCTTCATAGTAAAAGGTTTCATGGACAGAGCAGAGATTTCTTCCTGCAATTGCACAAAGCCTTAATGAGATCACTTCTGGAAGTACTGTGGGTAATTCTGGTCTCTATGTGAGAAAAGATATTCCAGCTACCTAGAGAGTGCAGTGAAGATTTACCAGACTGATTCCTGGGATAACAGAACTGTCATATGGAGAGAGATTGGATTGGTTAGGACTACAGGACTATATTCACTGGAGATTTTAAAAATTGGGGGCGTTGATCTTAGAAACTTAAAATTCTATGAGAAGACTACGCAGAGTAAATGCATGACAGTCCTGATGACAAGAGACAGTCCAGAACAAGGAATTACAGGGACAGGATAGACTATTTGGGAGTGGAGGAGAAATTTCTTCAGCCAGAGAATGATGAACCTAGGAAATGTCTGCTACAGAATGCAATGGAGGTCAAAACATTGAAGGTTTTCAAGATAGAGTTAGATATAGTTCTTAGGGCTAAGGGGATCAAAAAGGAGAAAGTAGGAATAGGGTACCAATTTAGATCATCAATGATTATCATACTGAATGGCTAGGCAGGCTGAAAAGGCCAAATGACCTTCTCCTGCTCCAATTTCTTATGTTGATTGAAAATATGCATTGAAAAGGTAAAACATGGGCACACTTAGAAATAGTTTTGATCCACACTTTACAGTCCTCTTAAAGAACCACCACACTAGGTTGGTTTGATCACTGGAACTAGAGGTCAATTGGTCATGCAGAAATGCAAGGTGGGGCGGGGGGGGGAGCAAATGTGAAGGCTGACTATACTCCAAATGCAAGGGTGCAGTGCTGGAAAAGCAGAGCAGGTCAGACAGCATCCGAGGAGCAGAAGAATTGATGTTTCGGACTCCTGCTCCTCAGATGCTGCCTGACCGACTTTGCTTTTCCAGCACCACACTCTCGACTCTGATCTCCAGCATCTGCAGTTCTCCCTTTCTCCTATACTCCGAATGAGTCTACCTATCATTTTATGGAAGAGTGATATGTGAAACTATTGACACACTGAAGTTGATCACATGAAAATTCCCTTGATCACTTGCTCCACTTACAACAGCACCAGTGAAACACAAGTGTACATTTGACCAGCTTACTAACCATGCAAAAAGAAGCAAAGCCAAGTTACCTGGATTAATATGAATAACATACGAGTATAGATTTATACCCAAAAACATTTCCAAAATAATCATCTTGGCCATTTATTTCATTTTTCTTCTCGAGACTTCACTAACACTCTGTCCAAGTGCTGTCAGTCTCAGTTACCCTGAAATTAGTTCACTCGGCTGGTTTGCATTACATACTAATAGCATAGGTTAGATTCCCACAGCAGCTGAAATTACCTTGAAGGATTCTCCCCTTAAGCTTTCCCCTCACTTTAGGAATGATGACTTTCAAGTTAAACCACCACCAGCCACCTCTCTCAAATGACAGCACAGCCCTGCGGTCCAATAGGACTATGGCAATTTGATTGTAGACACACAAAAATAATTTTTTAAAACTTTTCTTCATAAAAGATCCATAGAGCCCATAAAAAGTATAGAAATGAGTTACACAAACGCAATTTTGACATCACTTGACTGTTATCCTCCTAGTTTTTCAATTTCCAAGATGGACATCTCTCTTTTCTCCTCACTCTATGGCTATCTTGCACTTTACAACTAATTTCTCCCTGAAGCAAACTTTTTTTAAAAGCATTTATGTTGATAGAAATAAGGTGCTGAACACAATTCCAATTTCCATAGGCACAGTAGACAGACACTTCATGTCACCGGGTAGGTGTTTGGAATAATGTACTGTGGAAAAACGAAAAAAAAAGTGCAAAAATACAAGGAATTGTGCTGTGATGTACACCACATATCATTGATAAACAGAAAATAAGGCTTCAAATCACTACTTCTCACTACTGCTCAAGACTCTCGCACATACTAAAAGTAGTAAAGGCCATTTTACTCCTTACAATCTGTTCAGCCATTTAATTAGATCATGGGCCCTTAACTCACATTAGTCTCACATTCTTCAATGTTAGGTTAACAAAATAAATCTCAGATTTGAAATAATTAATCGAGAATTAAGTAGTTTCCAATAATTCCAAGCTTCCACTATTCGGAGTGAAATTCAGAATCATCTGAACGTAGTATCTAGTATTAACCATGCTTTATAGTTCACCACTCCCCAATGAGCACAAATAGAACTGTTTTTTCTTGTCCTATTCTCATTAATGCCTTAAACTTCAAATAGTTCCTTAACATTCTAAATTCCAAGGAACTGATGCTCAGCTTACCTTTTTGGCCTCCACCCCAAATGTCCATGTTTTTTTTCGAACATTTAAACCAAATCCAAAACCAAAACCTGCATGTATACAGAGACTCCTGTTCAGATTTGCTTAAGGATTATAACCATAACATCTTTCATTAGCAAGGCATCTTAGCTCTTTGCACAAACACCAAAATCTGATTGGTCTATGTTCCAGACAATCTCTTCTTTCTGTACATTTCACAGTAACTTTTGGCAGGATCCTTGAAATCTTCTAGTGTATATCCTCACTGAGGATGTCTGATGTAGAGAAGAGCTCAAAATTGCCACATTTCCACCAGCAGGTACACGCAATGCATATCTGCATGCAATGTCAGCTGCTGCCTAGCAATGAGGAGGATCAACCACAGCAAAGTATCAAATAGAGGCCCTTTTCTGAAACCACACGCATAAACGATGGTGCAACTTGTGACCCATCCCTGTAATTTCAAAATGGACTAAACAGTAGCCTATCTGCCAGCAAGATGAGCTGTGTCATAAGACCATAAGACATAGGAGTGGAAGGAAGGCCATTCGGCCCATCGAGTCCACTCCGCCATTTAATCATGGCTGATGGGCATTTCAACTCCACTTACCAGCATTCGCCCCATAGCCCTTAATTCCTTGTGGCATCAAGAATTTATCAATCTCGGCCTTGAAGCCATTTAGCATCCCAGCCTCCACTGCACTGCGCGGCAATGAATTCCACAGGCCCACCACTCTCTGGCTGAAGAAATGTCTCTGCATTTCTGTTCTGAATTTACCCCCTCTAATTCTAAGGCTGTGCCTACGGGTCCTAGTCTCCTCGCGTCCACCCTTTCCAAGCCATGTATTATCTTCTAAGTTTCTATTAGATTTCCCCTTAACCTTCTAAACTCCAATGAATACAATCCCAGGATCCTCAGCTGTTCCTCGTATGTTAGACCTGCCATTCCAGGGATCATCTGTGTGAA
The DNA here is from genome assembly GCF_047496795.1 of Chiloscyllium punctatum. Taxonomy (NCBI): domain Eukaryota; kingdom Metazoa; phylum Chordata; class Chondrichthyes; order Orectolobiformes; family Hemiscylliidae; genus Chiloscyllium; species Chiloscyllium punctatum. The sequence goes on along the minus strand of NC_092749.1, from coordinate 33,903,492 downwards.
TCTCCGCTGGACACGCTCCAGTGCCAGTATGTCCCTCCTGAGGTGTGGGGACCAAAACTGGACACAGTAATCCAAATGGGGTCTAACCAGAGCTTTATAAAGTCTCAGTAGCACATCGCTGCTTTTACATTCCAACCATCGAGATAAATGACAACGTTGCATTCGCTTTCTTAATCACGGATTCAACCTGCATGTTTACCTTTAGAGAATCCTTCACTAGCACTCCCAGATCCCTTTGTACTTTGGCTTTATGAACTTTCTCACCGTTTAGAAAGTAGTCCATGCTTGTATTCTTTTTTCCAAAGTGCAAGACCTCACATTTGCTCACGTTGAATTCCATCAGTCATTTTCTGGACCACGCTCCCAAACTGTCTAGATTCTTCTGCAGCCTCCCCACTTCCTCAGTACTACCTGCCTGTCCATCTAACTTCGTACCATCAGCAAACTTCGCTAGAATGCCACCAGTCTCTTCAACCAGATCATTAATATATAACGTAAACAGCTGCGGCCCCAACACTGAACCCTGCGGGACACCGCTTGTCACCGGCTGCCATTCCGAAAAAGAACCTTTTATCCCAACTCTCTGCCTTCTGTCAGACAGCCAATCCTCAATCCATACCAGTAGCTCACCTCGAACACCATGGGCCCTCACCTTACTCAGCAGCCTCCCGTGTGGCAGCTTATCAAAGACCTTTTGAAAGTCTAGGTAGATAACATCCACTGCGTTTCCCTGGTCTAACCTACTTGTCACCTCTTCAAAGAATTCTAACAGGTTTGTCAGGCACGACCTCCCCTTACTAAATCCATGTTGACTTGTTCTAATCCAACCCTGCTCTTCCAAGAATTTAGAAACCTCATCCTTAACAATGGATTCTAGAATTTTACCAACAATCAAAGTTAGGCTAATTGGCCTATAATTTTCCATCTTTTGTCTTGATCCTTTCTTGAACAAGGGGGTTACAACAGCAATGTTCCAATCATCTGGGACTTTCCATGACTCCAGTGACTTTTGAAAGATCTTAACCAATGCTTCCGCTATCTCCTCAGCCACCTCCCTCAGAACTCTGTGGCCCATCGGGGCCAGAAGATCTGCCAATTTTAAGACCTTTTAGCTTTTCTAGCACTCTCTCTTTTGTAATGGCAACCAAACTCAGCCCCCTGACTCCCTTTAATTGTTGGGATATTACTCATGTCTTCCACTGTGAAGACTGACGCAAAGCGCTTATTAAGTTCTCCAGCCATTTCCTTATCTCCCATCACTAGCCTTCCAGCATCAGTTTGAAGTGGCCCAATGTCGACTTTTGCCTGTCCTTTGTTTCTTTTGTATTGAAAGAAACTTTTACTATCATTTCTAATATTACTGGCTAGCCTACCTTCATATTTGATCCTCTCCTTCCTTATTTCTCTTTGTTATCCTCTGTTTGTTTTTGTAGCCTTCCCAATCTTCTGATTTCCCACTCTTCTTGGTCACTTTATAGGATCTCTCTTTCTCTCTGATACATTTCCTGACTTCCTTTGTCAGCCATGTCTGTCTAATCCCTCCCCGGATAATCTTTCTTTTCTTGGGGATGAACCTCTGTACAGTGTCCTCAATTATACCTACAAACTCCTGCCATTTTTGCTCTGTCTTCCCTGTTAGGCTCTGCTTCCAGTTGATTTTCGTCAGTTCCTCTATCATGCCCTCATAATTACCTTTATTTAACTGTAACACCATTACATCCGATTTTGCCTTCTCTCTTTCAAACTGCTTGTACACTGATTAACAAGCATAGAAACTAGAGCAAGCCGTTTGGTCCTAAGAGCCTGCTTAACCATTCAATCAGATCATGTCTGATCATCTACCTCAATGTTTTACTCTAATTCCTGTTTACTCCCCACATCCTGTGATGCCTTTAAAATGCAATAAATTCACTTTTTCAATGTATTCAGTCAATAGGTTCACTACTCAGTGAAGAAATTTTAGTCTCAAATGTCTACTCTGTACCTGAGACTGTGTCCCCTGATTCTAGAATCCCCAGATAAGGAAAACATCCTCATTGCATCTGAGCAGTCCAGGACAGTTAAAAATTTTGTATGTTGCAATGAGAACCCCTCCCATCCTTCAAAACTCTAGTGAATACAGGCCAAATGAAATGAACATCTCCTCTTAAGATAACCCTATCATTCCCACTATCAACTTGGAGAGCTCCATTCCATGGCAAGTGCATTCTTTCTTAGGTAGGAAACCAAAATGGCACACAATTAGAGAGATGTGATCTCACCAAAGCATCCCCTGGTAAAGAGTTTTACACATATCAGGAAAAAATGATTTTTCACTCCAAAATACAAAAACCGCAATTTTGGGGTATAGTTACATACAGGTAATATACTGGATTAATGATTCAGCAGTCTGAAATAACCAGAAATCCCATCATGTCGACTTCCTTATCATCACTGTGGATGTTCTTCTTCCACTGAGCTGCAACAGTTCAAGTCAACAACTCACCACCACCATCACCTCTGGTCTCCGTGCTGTCGGAAGAATGCTGCCAAACTTGAAAAGGTTCAGAAAAGATTTGCAAGGTTGGAGGGTTGCAACCTTTAAAAGGCTGGATGGGTATATGAGTAGGAAGGGTTTAAGAGGACCTTGGGCCAAACGCTGGCAAATGGGACTAGGTTTATTTAGGATATCTAGTCAGCATGGAGGAGTTGGACCGAAGGGTGCGTTTTCGTGCTGTTTATCTCTATACCTCTATAATTAGAGGTGAGCAATAAACTCTGGCCAATCCAGACAAGCTGACATCTGAATGAATTTTTATAAAATCTGAATTCAGTTGTTGAAATCTACAAATAATTTGGCATCAATAATAGTAGCGGCTAAGAGCTATCGAGGAGTTCTAAAAAACATGTTGAATACTGACACCATACTCACAGCGATGTGGGTGATTATTTGACGTTCAGAAGCAGTGCATAAAGCCAACTTGTTTCAAAGATACATTTATAAGATAAGTTCTTGTTTACATGGATGTCAGTAACCCTTGGACACAGTTCTGATTAGACTAATTAGGAAAACTGGATCACGTATGATTAAAGGTGGGCTTAGCAGTTGGAACAAAATTGGTTTGACGATCGAAGACAGGGGTGGTGGTGGAGTTGTTTCTCCGATCAGAGGCCTGTGACAAATGCTGTCCCACAGGGATCAGTACTGGATCCACTTTTGTCTGTCATTTAGGTAAGAATAGAGGAAGTGGGGTAAATAAATTTGCAGATGACACCAAAATTGGTGCTATAGTCAACACTGAAGCAGATTCTCAAAAGATTACAAAGAGATCTTGATCAACTGGGTCAATGGGCCGAAGAGTGACAATTAATTTAATTTAGATAAAAGGTGAGGTATTGCATTTTGGTAAAACAAACATGGGTAGGACTTATACAATTAACAATAGGGTCCTGGGTAGTGTTGTAGAACAGAGACTGAGGGTTTCAGGTATATTAATCTTTGAAATTTGCATCATAGGTCGACAGGGTGGTTAAGGCGGAGTTTAATATGCTTGTTCAGACCATTCAGTAGGAGTTGAGACATCATGTTGAGGTTGTACAGGATATTGGTAAAGCCTCTTGTGGAGTATTGTGTGCAGTTATGGTCACCCTACTATATGGAAATTGGAAAGATATACAAGGTCATTGTTGGAACTGGAGGGTTTGAGTTAAAGGAGAGGTTGGATAGATTGGGACTTCTTTCACTGGACCGTAAGAGATTGAGGGGTGTCCTTATAGAGATTTAAAAATCATGAATAGAAAGGGTCTTTCTCCAAGGGTGGGAGCATATTTTTAAGGTGAGAGGAAAATGACTTCAAAAGGACTAAGGGTTAACTTTTTTGTTTTAAACAGTGTGATTTGTGTGTGGAATGAACTGCTGAGGTGGTGGACACAGATAGTTACATTTAAAAGACATTTGGAAAAGTACGTGAATAGGATAGGTTTGGAGGGAAATGGGTTAAACGCAGCATGTGGGATGAGTTTAATTTGGGAGCATGGTCAGCATGGACTAGTTGGACAAAAGGATCTGTTTCCATGCTGTATCACTAGTACTCGATAACCGTTTGGACTGCAGCAATTCAAAAAGGTAACAGTCCATTATATTTTCAAGGCAACAATAAATGGGTAATAACTGCTACCTGTGCTGATATACAAATGTTTGAAACTGCAGTTTTCACACAAGTTGTAGGTAATTTTGAAACAGAAAAATGAGCATTCATATTCCACATCAGCTCAAGTTCCTTTTTTTGTTCCTGTTCCAGTTTTTAAAAACTGGCACATTAGGAACATTCTTACCTCAAATAGGTATTAATGATGGATACTGCAGGTGGGGGCCATCACAGATGTTAATCATCAGCATTCACCTGCAGTGAAAAAGCCAGCTTGAAATGGGACTGAAACACACCTTGCCTTGTAGAATCTGCACAGATCCCAGCGTATTTCAGAAACGAGGCGACCACATTAGACTGCACTTATTCTGCTGCTTAAATTTTCAGGCCTTCAGGGATGGAGGCCCTGAAGGGTGATAAAATGACGAATGGTATCATCAATTTCTCGTTCCAACTTCGCTATATGCATACTTAACCTGTTGCCTAGCAACAAAGCATTAGCTATACTCAGCAGGCTCAAACGGATTCTGCCAGATGCAGTAAATGAAAATGCATACATGATTTTTGATGCACCTTAACATCCATCTACTAGAAGCACATATATCAAAACAAAAACACTGGGCCTAGGAGTCAGGAATAGGTTGTCTCATAGTAACATTGAACCATTAAGATGTCAGAACATCTGCATTCGCATCCTACATTTTCACCAATCCAACCAAGATGAGCCAAGATTTTAAGTCCCATCTGCTCCAGAGCTGTCATAACAGATCTGAACAGCTGATTAAAAATATGAGGAAAAGAATTTGCTAAGTCCCCACAAAACACATCCCAGTTACCAACTACGAATATAGCACTGATACAAACAGCTTCTGCCAGAAACATTAGTACCTGTAAAATGTATACAGTACTAAACTGTACCTGAACCATACAAACAACAGTACTATTAACAAAGGATGTTTAATACCAAACTGAAATATCTTTTTATCTGACAATGACAACAGGCAAGTCAGAAGACAGAATATAAACAAAGAATGTCTAAAAGATTAGTACGGTATAATAAAGAGAGAGCTTGCTAGAAATATAGCAACAGATACTAAGAGCTTCTACAGGTCTTCAAAAAAGGAAAAAGATGGAGTATTAGTCCTTTTGAGTGTCTGGGGAATTAATATTAAATGGGGAAATGGCAGGTAAATTGATTAGATATTTTTTGTCCAACTTTACTGTAGAGGATACAAATAAAATTCCGGAAATAATGTGAATAAAGATGTTATTCATGTTATCAGACAGAGTCAACATGGTTTTGAGAGGGGAAAATCATGTTTGACTAATTTAAAAGCTCTTCGAGAAAATTATAAATAATGTGGATGAAGGGGGAACCAGTGGTTGGATTGAACTTCAGTATCCAGAAGGCATTTAACAACATGCAAGCAAAGGTTACTCTGTAAAGCAAGGGGTAACTGTATAGTGGTAATCATATTAGTATGAATACAAAATGGGTCAGTGAATAGGTTGAACATAACATGGGCCATTTTCAGGGTGCAGGATTTGAGAAGTGTTGTCCTACAAAAATATTGGCACCTTCAATATTTAGTATTCTTACCAATAATTTGAATGCATAGGCTGAAAGCACGTTTGAGAAATTTGATGATGATATGAAAGTAGGAAGGAGAATAAGTTGTGCGAGGGATTTGGAAAGGTAAAGTGAAGGGCAAAGATTTGCCAGATGGAGTATAATGTAGCTAAACATGAACTTGCACATTTTGGCACAGATAATAGAATTGTACACTACTAAAACAGAAAAAGAATGCAGAACTCTAGAGGTACAAAGTGACATGGGGTGTCTGGTACATGACTCACAAAGTTGGTATACACTTACAGCAAGCATTCAAAAGGAGATGAAACGTTGTCATTTTTATGCCATCCTTTTTGAAATAAAAGCAGAGAGGTTTTGCTGCAGTTACATTGAGTATTGACAAGGCTACATCCGGAGCACTGTGTCCAGTTATAGTTTCCTTAAAGGATAGAAATATGTTAAATTCAGTTCAAAGAAGGTAAATATGACTGGTATCTGAGTTGGGGAGAGGTTTGCTTAACTTATGAGGGTAGGTTGAACGTGCTGCATCTAAGCTTTGGAGGTTCGGACAGTAACAGATCTTATTGAAACACAAGATCCTGAAAGAATTTGCTACGGTGGATGTTAAAAGGATAATTCTCAATCTAAGACAGACTAGAATTAGGAGATAGTCTGTTTTTAAACTATCTCCCTTTTAAGGCAGATGAATTTACCTTAAGGGTCATGAATCTTTGAAACACTCCTCCAGACAGCAGTGAAACTAGCATTAAATACTTTGTAACAGCAGTACACAGAATTACTTATTAGTCAAGAATCTAAGATTATTGGCAGTAGGTAGGAATGGAAGCTACCATCAAGTCAGCAAAGCATCTTACTCAATGGTAGAGTAAGCTAATGGGCCTGAATAGACCAATTTACTAGCCTAGAGAAATAAGACTGCTAAATTCAACTTGTCCTCTAAAACAGCTCTGTGTAAGCATTTCAACATCTAAAGATTACACCAAGTGCCACAGGAAACACTGGTGTCCAGAATATCTGTAATTGCCAGGAAAGGATTCTCAAACGGATTACCAAGCTTCTTACATTAAGTCTGTCAAAACAGTTAAGTGTATTGTCAATTGCTACAGTTAGCTTTTTACAAAAAATACTTGCAAAGAAAATAGTTATATCCGCAAAACACAGCCCAATGAACAAGATATGCCATTTTGGCAAAGCATAGATACAGTTAACACCATAATTATAAAAATATGCAAATTAAGAAAACTAGCCAAAAATGTCAATTTATGCAAATTTATGGCATTTTAACATATAACTTAACAGTCAGAACTGAAGTCATCATTAATTGCCATTTTGTCCAGCTTTTATTTAGTTAGCCTGCAAACAAAGATGCAATGCATGCATTTCCAAAACTACAAGATGGTTTACTTCAAGTAATTCTCCCAAGAAACTATTCTGGCAACTGAATTTCTGGAGTAATCTAATCCCAACACATTTTCTGACAAGACCTCCCAACAGTAAATTGATAACTAAAAATTCGCATTTTACAGTTCATAACATGTTACCTACAATGATTGAACACTGTCATTTCTGAAAGATCATGCAAAAATAATTTGTAAAGCATCTCAACAGCTGGTTGAGCCACAGGAAGTTTAATTTGCAGTTTTGAAACCACAATACATTTCAAAGTTATCAGCTGAAGGTTCAGCAAAAAAAGTATTTTGAAAAAACTAACTTCAAGGAAATACTGGTCCCTTAAGTACAAGTGGATTTATATAACACCTCATCAGGCCTACAGGACAACCAAAGCACTCTACAATCAATTTATGAGGATCAATCAATTATAATAGCCAAGATGCAACTGCTAGCTCCTAAGAATGGCAATCAAATAAAGCCCAGTTGATCAATATTTTGAAACCAATGGCTAAGGACCTCACCAAAAATATTTGGAGAACTCCATATTCCTCTTCAAATAATGCCAGGAGATTCTTAATGCCCACTCAATTACACGTACATGATTGCTGCCGAATGTCACATTGTAAAAAAAACACAATAGCCCTCACCTAATTGTGCACTTAAATACCAGCCAAAACAACATGCTTAAAGCTTGGAGTAAATGGGCTCTTGTGGCACAACGATAGCGTCCCGATCCTGAAGGCAGAAAGCCTGGGTTCATTCCCCACCTGTTCCAGGAGGTGGTAATAACATCTTTTAACAGGTGATTAGATGACACAAGCAGGATTTGACTTTGTAAATTTACTGAATAGTCAGGTTAACTCTAGAAATCAAATGTGCAAATGCAAGTACAAATGTAACCAGGTTTACTTTTCAATGTGACAAAAATAGCAGCCACAACATGAAATACACTTCATGAACTAGACATTGATTGCAGTACAATACACTAGATGCTGAACACTAATAATAAAAATTTTACCATCTAAGAATACCACAGTGGAGAGGTGCACAATCCAGAACACCCCAAGTTCAACTGGCTGTCTGTGCTGATTCAGCAAGTCTCAATCCTGGAACTAACTGGGGTGCATTAATTGGTCTCAGTAATCAATGGGTGCTCAAAAATATGGATGTTAGGCACAAACAGTAACAGGTTTGGTTGTATTGCTTTCCAGTTGTATCGCCTGCCAGGACAGAAATAGTGAGGGACAATCACCCATTTAGGGGCACTCATGTAACTATTCAGGGCAGCTACAGAGTTTACGATATTAAATTAGTAACTAATAGGCTCCAAGTTTAATTCACACCATGACACGCGGAACAGCATTTTAAAAGCTTTGTTGTTCAGGAGCTAGCAACAAAAAAATAAGCATGAGAATAGTATAAACAACAATACACAAGAATGGGCCATTTATAGACCTTGCAGCCATCAGCAAACATCTTGGCCAATGAGCACAGACATTGTTCATAGCTAACCAGAGTGTACTGGCAAGCAGAAATTTCAAGTTTTTCCTCCTTCTCCTTTATGGCAAATGACTGCTATTAAAATACAAACCGAGTTTGCACTCAGCAATGAGATGGTCTTGCTACAGTAGTCATTTACTTTGACCTTTGAGTATAGAAGTTGGGATATGTTCAGCTTTTACAGGATGTTGATGAGGCCACTGCTGGAGCACTGTGTTCAGTTATGGTCGCCCTGTTCTTGGAAGAATATTACTAAATTGAAGAGGGTGGAGAAAAGTTTGACCAGCTTGTTGTCAGGAACGGAGGGCACAAAATATAAAAATAGATCACGACCCTTTCTTCACTGGAGCATAGGAAGTTGAGGGGTTACCTTATTAATGTTAATAAAATCACGCGGGGCACAGAAAAGGTGATTAGCCAGGTCTTTTCCCTAGGTTAGGTTCTTTTTCATGAGATTCTTACACACTTGATGCCAACTTCTGTGAACAGTCAAAATTTAATAAGTACAAGCTTTGGAGGAACCCCAAACACACTTCGCAATGCTTGCAAAGCCGTGTCAAGAGATCTCCCTTAACAAAGGGACCAGTTCTTCATTTATACAAAATTTTTCATCACAGTCAGTAATGCTAACAAGACAACCCCCAGCCACCCCCCATAGTCACATGCCACTCAAGACACAATGCAATGATTTGATTATTTCCAGAAATAATGTGACTTAGATAATTCCTCAATGGCGAGATTTGATGTAAATGTTTTTTGTAAACTGCAGGATGTGGTTAGAATTTTAACTACAATGTTCTTATTGACTCTGAATAGCAGAAGCTGGCTATGTGAACAGCTGGAGATGGCAAAGTAATGGTTTTTGACATTCAACCTGCAAGGCACCTAAGGAATGATCTAAATCACTGTTTATGGAAATAATCAAATCACTACATTGTGTCTCGAGTGGCATGTGACTATGGGGAAGTGGCAAGAAAAAGAACCTAACGTTTGGTGGCAGTAGTGGGATTCCAACATATACAGAGCTTCTAGGCAGACTGAATAAGTGATTGCCTGAATGCCGGTTGCGAGAGATGGACGGGCCCATGAGGTAAGATTTACCTTGATCTCTCTCCTTAACCTACCATTCAGTCAACACCTTGTCCCCTGGGACTCTGTGGTGACAGAATCGGAGGTAACATCCGCACTTGCACACCAATGAGTTCACTCTCAGAATTGTAAGTTCACTGGAATGTTCATACAGACTCTAAATAGGATCTGTACACTATTTGCTAGTCAGCTTTTCAAATTAACTCTTGCTTAAAGGAACTTTTCTTGCTCAAAATGTAAAAGTTTACTAAGAAGCCTGTGGCAAATCTAGCCCTGTCTCCAATTCATTGGCCAACAATGCAACCCAGTTACCAAATCTATCCTTGAGATAGAGATCATTTTCCTAGATAGAACTGTTGAATCTCTTTGCTCTAGATTGAAATTATTCTATGATCAACATAACCATGGATTTTCTCTAAAACACAGTACCATATATGTATTCCAAAATTCTAGTCGGAACGAATGCTGCAACTTCAAACTAATAACAACTGTCCACCATAGTGGCCATAATCTGCTGTAGAGGGACATATAAGCATGTCCAGTCAGTTAGGAATTCTGTTCTCATTTCTCAGCTTACCCTGTGGTCTGCAATGATAATGCTGATGAATGTCAAGGGGAGCTAGCTAGATTCTTGTTGAAATTTATCACCTGAAAATGTAGTGATGTGAATTGTCACTCATCAGCCAAAGCCTAGTACTTCTGAAGTTACGATGGAAGCAAGATCATTGGGTAAGCAGTTGAACATAGTTGGGTCAATGATGCTGCCCTGAGGAATATTGAAAAGGGCTGAAATGATTTACCTCTAACAACCACAACCATGCTGCTCTGTGTTAGGTTTGGTCCAGCCATTGCACAGATTGATCCCCCTTGCCAATGCCCTAATTCTCCTTTCCTATCTCCCCAATTCCAAATGTCTTCAATTTATCTATGACACAAAAGTGCCACCTGAAGTCAAGGTCACTCTTACTTCACCTTAGAATTCATTTCTTTTTGCTCATGTTTGAACCAAGGCTATAAGGATTTCTGGAGCCGAGCAATTTTTATGATGATACTTTTTCTCAAGTTATCTGCACAAGCTACACATTAATTAAAATGAATGCATAAAGTTTGCTGTTTTGTCTGTAAATTCTGGGATCAATAGAAATACAAATAGGTCTTAGTGTTAACTTAACCCAGGAAGTTATGACCAAAGTTTATAAAAACAATGCCATGAGGTTTAATGCAGAGAAGTGGGAGGTTATCCAGTTTGGTCCGAAGAACATTAGAAGACAATATAGAGGACACAATTCTAAATAGGGTGCAGGAGCAGAGAGATTAAGGTGTATATATGCACAGACCATTGAAGGTGGCAAGGCAGGTGAAGACAGCAGTTAGTAAAGGTGGCACGGTGGGTCAGTGGGGACAGCACGGTGGCTCAGTGGTTAGCACTGCTGCCTCACAGCACCAGGGTCCCAGGTTCAGTTCCAGCCTTGGATAATGTCTGTGTGGAGTTTGCACATTCTCCCAGTGTCTGTGTGGGTTTCCTCTGGGTGCTCCAGTTTCCTCCAACAGCCTAAAAATGTGCAGGTTAGGTGAAGTGGCCATGCTAAATTGCCAATAGTGTTAGGTGCATTAGTCAGAGGGAAGTGGGTCTGGGTGGGTTACTCTTCAGAGGGTCTGTGCGGACTTGTTGGGCTGAAGAGCCTGTTTCCACATTTTAGGGAATCTCATCTAAAGCCTTCAATATCCTCAGCTTTGTTAACAGGTGCATCGAGCACAAGAGCAAATAGGCAATATCACACTTTTACAAGATACTTGTAAAATCTCAGCTTGAGTAAGGTGTACAGTTATGGGTACCATTGAAGGATGTGAATACATTGGAGAGAGTACAGAAGTGATTTACAAGAACGGTTTTAGCAATGAGAAATTTCAATTATACGGGTAAATTGAAGAAGTCGTACTGCTCTCCATGTGGGGGAAAGTTGAGAGGAAATTTGATGGAGGTTTTCAAATCATGAGTGGGATAGAGAGAGTATCTGGAAGCTGTTCCTGCTAATAAAAGAAATTAAAAAGGACAGATTAAAAGGGACGTGCAAAGGAAGCAAGGGTGAAGTGGTAAAAAGCAATGGAATGTATTGCAGGAAATGTGGAGGGCAGGTTCAATTGAGGTATTCAAGAGGACACTGGATAATTATCTCGATAGAAATGTTCTGCAGGAATATGGTGAAATGGCACTCGGTAACTCAACCAGTGTGGGTACGATGGGCTAAAAGGTTTCCTTCTGCACAGTAACAATTCCATGATTCTGTGACTGAGAAAGCTGATCTCTGAGGTGACTTTTGAATAATATGCTGCCTTTTTCTTCATGTGTTGCTAACATTCTGATAATCTGAAAGCTGTCAGCTATTATGAAACTCACAGGAAGCTTGGTTCTGCAAAGACAATTCTCTTAACAAATGAAATAATGGCAACTTAATTAAATTTTTGTACATGTACAGGCTAACTAGCTGAAATCTTTTTTTAAAAATCTGTTGAAAGTATGTTGGATAAAACAAATAAATCATTTCCAAGTCAATCCCACAAAACATCTGACCACTGAGTATTAAGTGATTCTGAAGATCAAACTATTGGTACAGGAGAGCAAAATGTAAAAGCTAGTCATGAAAACAAATGATTGGAAGGTTTTTTTTCCTGAAAATGCTATCTCTAATTAAGTCTTAAACACATAATTAGAAACTAAGCAAAAAAAAGTTTACGTTCAGTATGAGGGAAACTTCAGTTGAGTACAGAAGGCTGAGTGAGTGAAATGGAAACTTGATTCAAGTGGGAATTCAATGCAAAAGGGGGACAGAGGTGCCTTAACTAAGGGTTACTGCAAGGAAATGCTCCAGAACAATAGGTAACTGGGAGAAGTTAAAAAGACTTGGATTGAGGCACCTACTTACAGTAAGAACAGTAGCACAGCATCATCACAAACCACAAGTGCAGGGAAAGAAGCAAACTGGCAAGAAGACATGAATATTTCTCATCTTTAGATAAAAGAGCTTTCTTTTCTTAAAAACAGCTGGCTAATTGTAAGATTAATATTAGTGATTTTACTGCATATTTTTATAAAGTATAAAGAGCAGAGAATCTAGAGTTATTAATTTATAAATTAATGTTAAAGTGATAGTGATGGCAGGATGAGAGACGTGGTGCTGCAAATGTGGATGCTGCAAAACATCAAGGTAATCCAAAACGAACACATCTCTTAAGTGTTTGCAGCTTCAGAAACTTCTGATCCAAACTAAGGAGGTGGAGTCTCAGCTGTAGACATTGCTCACAGCAGGGAAGGGGAAGGTTACATAGACACTTTACTCCAGAGGGATGGTTACACAATTCAGACCAGGTAATTCAAATCTGGCCTGTAATTAAGGAGATGCGAGACACACTTCAGGTGATGCAAGTCTAAGGATGCAGGGGATTGCATTTGAAATGTCTTGGCCCCTACAACTGACCTATAGATATGAGGTTCTTGGAAGAAGTGCGGAGAAGAGTGGGGACTGCAAGAAGGCACTGAAGTTGGGGTGGGGAGTGGGGATAGTTAGGCAGTAGTGGCAAAGACAGTATAATTACAGGGACTGTTAATACTCTCTGCAGTCAGTCTGAAGTCTGTGTTACCTGCCCAGAGCCAATGTTAAGAACATCTCCCCAGAGTTAGAGAAGAACTTGGAGAGGTAGGGGAGGGATCTAGTAGTCATCATCCATGTCGGTACTGGTGACATTGACGGGACGAGAAAAGAGGTTCTGCATTAAGCGCCTAACTGTTCAGAGTCAGAGTCATGCAGAAACAGACCCCTTGGTCCATCTCATCCATGCTGACCAAGTTATCAAAACTTGACGAGTGCCATGTTCCTCCAAAACTTTCCTATTCATGTACCTATCCAAATGCCTTTTAAATGTTCTAACTGTACCTACATCTATCACATCCGCTGGCAGTTTATTCCACATACAAACTACCCTGTGTGAAAAACTTGTCCCTCAGGTGCCTCACTCTAGGACCAGTGCCATGGCACATCCAACAACTGGGCCTTTAGAAAGGACTTTGAACTAATTTGGTGAGAGTTGAGAGAGAAAACTTTGGGAGGGGGAAAACAGACTTCCAAAGCAAGACATACAACAGCATTACAGTTAACATGGATTTATTAAGGGGAGGTCGTGCCTGACAAACCTGTTAGAATTCTTTGAAGAGGTGACAAGTAGGTTAGACCAGGAAAACCCAGTGGATGTGGTCTATCTAGACTTCCAAAAGGCCTTTGATAAGATGCCACACGGGAGGCTGCTGAGTAAGGTGAGGGCCCATGATGTTCGAGGTGAGCTACTGGTATGGATTGAGGATTGGCTGTCTGACAGAAGGCAGAGAGTTGGGATAAAAGGTTCTTTTTCGGAATGGCAGCCGGTGACAAGCTGTCCCCCACAGGGTTCGGTGTTGGGGCCGCAGCTGTTCACGTTATATATTAATGATCTGGATGAAAGGATTGGTGACATTCTAGCGAAGTTTGCCGATGATACGAAGTTAGATGGACAGGCAGGTAGTACTGAGGAAGTGGGGAGGCTGCAGAAGGATCTAGACAGTTTGGGAGAGTGGTCCACGAAATGGCTGATGGAATTCAATGTGAGCAAGTGCAAGGTCTTGCACTTTGGAAAAAAGAATACAAGCACGGACTACTTTCTAAACGGTGAGAAAATTCGTAAAGCCAAAGTACAAAGGGATCTGGGAGTGCTAGTCGAGGATTCTCTAAAGGTAAACATGTAGGTTGAGTCTGTGATTAAAAAAGCGAATGCAATGTTATCATTTATCTCAAGAGGGTAAAGGCACCGTTGTGCTACTGAGACTTTATAAAGCTCTGGTTAGGCCCCATTTGGAGTACTGTATCCAGTTTTGGTCCCCACACCTCAGGAAGGACATACTGGCACTGGAGCGTGTCCAGCGGAGATTCACACGGCTGATCCCTGGAATGGTAGGTCTAACGTACAAGGAACAGTTGAGGATCCTGGGATTGTATTCATTGGAGTTTAGATGATTAAGGGGAGATCTAATAGAAACTTACAAGATAATACATGGCTTGGAAAGGGTAGATGCTAGGAAATTGTTTCCTTTAGGTGAGGAGACTAGGACCTGTGAACACAGCCTTAGAATTAGAGGGGGTAAATTCAGAAGAGAAATGTGGAGATATTCCTTCAGCCAGAGAGTGGTGGGGCCTGTGGAATTCATTGCCGCAGAGTGCAGTGGAGGCTGGGACGCTAAATGTCTTCAAGGCAGAGATTGATAAATTCTTGATGTCACAAGGAATTAAGGGCTACAGGGAGAATGCGGATAAGTGGAGTTGAATTGCCCATCAGCCATGATTGAATGGCGGAGTGGACTTGATGGGCCGAATGGCCTTACTTCCACTCCTATGTCTTATGGTCTTACAGGATAACTGTTTGGATAATGATACCCAGAGCAGGATAGTGCACATAAACAGAAAAGTTGCACTAAATAGGGTCCAACTATAAAAAAAAGTGAGTAATACTTCTGACTCTTCACTTGAACACAGATAGCATTCGAAACAAAAAAAAAATGAATTAACAACACAATGAGAGGTTAATGTGTATGATCTTGTAACCATGTCTCCATAAAATCTATAAGGCAAAGTTGGCTACTAAATATTCAGGTACGTGCTTTTCCAAATCAAAAAGGGTGGTGGCATACCTTGCAGAGGATGGCATAACTGAGACAGCGAGATAGGATCTTGAATCAGGAGAGGTAGAATCCAGAAATAACAAGGAAAAGAACATACTGGTAGGAGTAGTCTATAGGTCCCTGAACAGTGGCGATATGGTAGCACAAAAAATAAATCAGGAGATAACGAGGGAGTGTAAAAATGACGGTACATTAAGCATGGATATCTTTAATCTTCATGTAGATTAAAGAAATCAGATTGGTAGAGGTAGCCACGAGGAAGAATTCAAAAGTAGATTCAGAACAGTTTCCTCGGACAATAGGTAGCAGATCCAACCAAGAATCAGGCTATTTTGGATCTGGTGATGTGCAACAAGGCAAGTCTAATAAATGGTCTGGGAGTAAAACAATCCCTAGGAAACAGCGATTATAACAAGGTAGGATTTAGCAGTCTGCTCGAAGGGGAGAAGCTTGGGTCGGAAATAACTGTGCTTAACTTAAATAATTACAAAAGAATAAGACAAAGTCAGCTGGAGTAGACTGGAAAAGGACTTTAGCAGAAAAGGCAGTTGAGGACAACATAAGTTTGAGTCACCAGCTCCTGCCACACAACCAAGATAAACCCCAGTGAAAAAGGAGGATTCTAAGGACAGGGACAAGCCAGCCTTTGTTAATCAGGCAAGTTCACAACAGCATCAAATGGAACAATAAATGTACAACATAGCAAAAATCAGTGTTAAGACAGAGGATTGGAAAAGTTTTGAAAATCAACAAAAGATGATCAAATAATGAGAGAAAATAAACTTTAAGGAAAACTCACAAGTAATATGAAGATGGCACTTGAAAAAGGAAGATAGAGACCAAGTGAACATAGGCCACTTAAGGGGGAACCATGAAATGGCAGAGGGAAACAAAATCAGAAATTGCTGGAAAAACTCTGTGGAACAAAAGCAGAGTTAACATTTCAGGTCCAGCGACCCCTCTTCAGAACTAATACTAATAATGGAAAGATTGGTTTATATGCAAGAGAAGGAGTGGGAGGGGAGGGAGAAAAGAGTAAACAGTTGGTGAAACGGGCGGCACGGTGGTTAGCACTGCTGCCTCACAGCGCCAGAGACCCGGGTCAATTCCCGCCTCAGGCGACTCTGTGTGGAGTTTGCACATTCTCCCAGTGTCTGCGTGGGTTTCCTCCGGGTGCTCCGGTTTCCTCCCACAGTCCAAAGATGTGCAGGTCAGGTGAATTGGCCATGCTAAATTGCCCGTAGTGTTAGGTTAGGGGTAGATGTAGGGGTACGGGTGGGTTGCGCTTCGGCGGGGCGGTGTGGAAATGTTGGGCCGAAGGGCCTGTTTCCACACTAAGTAATCTAATCTAATCTAAAATGGAACCCAAAGAAAAAAAAACAGTTGGGCAGACAAAGAAGTTGGTAAAGGTCAGCCTGGGAGAATGAATGATGACGGTTAGTGGCTGACAATGGGCTGTTTGTGGTCGTAGCCCACATGATGATAAGGCCTAGTATGTATGGGTTGGGATAAAGACATGGGAGGTGTTGTTCAGGCCCTAAAATTACTGAACTCAATATTCAGTCCAGAAAGTTGCAGGGTTCCTGGCAGAGGGGCTGAATACATAATGGCTACTACGTCTTTTCCATCATGAAAACTAGTGTAATCAAAAAATTCTAAATAACCAAGAGGCAAAATGAGGAGAAGAAATAAAACTAATCAGAAGAGAATCATACTTGGGAAACTTATGGGCCTAATAAGTTCCCAGATCTTGATGGGATGCATCCCAGGAGATAGTGGATGCACTGTTAGTAATCATCCAAGAATCCTCAGCTTCTGGAAAAACATAACATAACCAAGCAGAGTCAAATGGCTCATGAAGAGAAAAATCAGGTCTCACAAATTCATTAGAATTCTCTAATGAAGTAACAAGTGGGACGTAATATATTAGGTTACCAGAGGGGTTTGCTAAGAGTTGGGCTTATCTTCCTAAGTAGTCTACGGCATTGGAAGGAGGGTATTAGCCTGAATAGAGGATCTGCTCCCAGGAGGACCAATTCCAATACCGAAACTTCGTCGGATATGTGGAACAATCCATCTTCCGCAGCTACACTGGCGCCACCCCCACCTTTTCCTCTGCTACATCGATGACTGTATCAGCGCTACCGCGTGCTCCCACGAGGCGGCTGAGCAGTTTATCCACTTTACTAACACCTTCCACCCCGACCTCAAATTTACCTGGACCATCTAAGACTCCTCCCTCCCCTTCCTAGACCTCTCCATTTCTATCTCGGGCAACCAACTAAACACGGACACTTAGTATAAATCGACCGACTCCCACAGCTACCTAGATTACACCTCCTCCCACCTTGCCCCCTGTAAAAACGCCATCCCATATTTCCAATTCCTTTGCCTCTGCCGCATCTGCTCCCTGGAGGACCAATTCCAATACTGAACAACACAGATGGCCTCGTTCTTCAAAGACCGCAATTTTCCCTCAGATGTGGTTGATGATGCTCTCCACCGCATCTCCTCCACTTCCTGCCCCTCCGCCTTTGAAGCCCGCCCTTCCAATCGCCACCAGGACAGAACCCCACTGGTCCTCACCTACCACCCAACCAACCTCCAGGTACATCGTATCATCCTTAGTCATTTCCGCCACCTCCAAACAGACCCCACCACCAAGGATATATTTCCCTCCCCTTCCCTATCAGCGTTCCGGAAAGACCACTCCCTCCGTGACTCCATCATCAGGTCCACACCCCCCCCCACCAACCCAAACTCCACTCCCGGCAACTTCCCCTGCAATTGCAAGAAATGCAAAACTTGCACCCACACCTCCCCCCTCACTTCCCTCTAAGGCCCCAAGGGATCCTTCCATATCCGCCACAAATTCACCTGCACCTCCACACACATCATTTACTGCATCCGCTACACCCAATGTGGCCTCCTCTACATAGGGGAGACAGGCCGCCTACTTGCAGAACGTTTCAGAGAACACCTCTGGGACACCCGCACCAACCAACCCAACCGCCCCGTGGCTGAACACTTCAACTCCTCCTCCCACTCCAAGGACATGCAGGTCCTTGGCCTCCTCCATCGCCAGACCATGGCAACACGACACCTGGAGGAAGAGCACCTCATCTTCCGCCTGGGAACCCTCCAACCACAAGGGATAAATGCAGATTTCTCCAGCTTTCTCATTTCCCCTCCCCCCACCTTATCTCAGTCCCAACTCAGGCAGATGGAACAAACTTGGGAAAATCTGAGATTATGCACTTTGGTACGAAGAATGGCACTTCAGTGGATAATAAAGATAGGTAAGTGGAATGTTAATCTTTTATTCTCCATTCTCTTTGAATTCTCTCCCGTACAATTGATTCTGTGTCTGCATTTAGTAAACTGTAATCTTGGAAGTACAAGTTTCTTTATTCAACTCATTAACATATTAAGTATAAAGTGGGGAGGACTTGCTAAAGCTATACAAGGTTCTAATTAGACAATTGGAATATTGTGAATTATTCTGATCTCCTTATCCAAGGAAAATTATTGGCATTAAAGGCAGTCCAGAGGAGGTTCACTAAGTTGAACCCAGGTGTGGAGGGACTATCTTATGAGGAGAGGTTAAGGAGATGGAACCCACATGTGTCAGAAATTTGAAGAGGCAACCATATTGAAACGTGCAAAATTCTTAAGGGATTAAAGGAGTCAATGCAGTGAGACAGTCACCCCTTGTGAAAGAGTCTAGGACCAGGTGGCATAATCTCAAAATATGGGACAATCCATTTAAGACAGACAGAGATGAGGATGAATTTATTCTCTCAAAAAGGTAGTGAGTCTATGGAATACTCTACTGAAGGGGCTAAGTATATTCTTGGGTAAGGTAGATCAATTTTTATTTAGTAAAGCAATCAAGAATCATGGGGAAAGGCAAGAAAATGGCCTTGAGGATCACATCAGGCATGATTTCAATTAATGACAACAGATTTGATAGGTCAAATGACTTACTTCGGTTCCAACATCTTATGCTAATTCCTCTTCAAGTGAAGGTGTTTGTTACATTTCCAAAAGGAAATATGACTTCTTACAAATTTGACATACACTAAGCTTAAAAATTATGCCTTTCCATCATGGGCTGAATAACACTTCTTTCACTTTAAATATGTTATTTTAAGTTCACGTTGAAAACTCAAGTTTGCTCATACCTGCAGGAGAGTAAGTTACAATTAATGTGCCTTTCCAATTAGAATGTAAGCAAACCAGGATTGTTTTTCAATTTACACAGACCTCTTACAGATGGGATTGGGCAGGAGGCATTTTTTGTCCCAGTTTAAACAGGTCTCTTGCCATATGGGCAGCATGGTGGCTCAGTGGTTAGCACTGCTGCCTCACAACACCAGAGACCCGGGTTCAATTCCCGCCTCGGGCAACTGTCTGTGTGGAGTTTGCACATTCTCCCCCTGCCTGCGTAGGTTTCCTCCGGGTGCTCCAGTTTCCTCCCACAGTCCAAAAATGTGTAAATGCTAAATTGCCCGTAGTGTTAGGTGAAGGGGTAAATGTAGTGGAATGGGTCTGGGTGGGTTGTCTTCAGAGTGTCGGTGTGGACTTGTTGAGCCGAAGGGCCTGTTTCCACACTAAGTAATCTAATCTAAGAGATAAACCACAACAAATCAAGGTACGTGCTCTTCCTTCCACTTTCCTACCCCAAGCAAAAAAAAAACACAACCATTCCCAACTAACTGACATCAACATACCCAGGAAGGTTGGTGCCTAAGAAAAACATTGGTTCCAATGTTAAGTAAGTACAAAAATCTTAAACAACAAAACTACAATGCTCTCCCATACAATTGATTGTGTCTGCATTAAGTAAACTGTAATCTTGGAAGTACAAGTTTCTTTATTCAACTCATTAACATATTAAGTATAAAGTTATGCCCTCAGATCTCTGCAAAACACAAGAAACATTCCGCCAGGATCCATTCTTGGTATCCTTTCTGTATCTTCCAACTCACTGCCAATTATCAACTCATGTCTCCATTTATAATTTCCACACAATCTGCTCAGTTTACTAATTTTTCAGAAGGCTGCACAACAGCTCAACATTGACGTGCGCACTGGAGAGCAGCTGATCTTTACAACTAAAATGCCATTTAGCTGAAGAGATTGCTGAGTCAGGGAAGTCTACATTCAGCAACTGTGATATAGCAGCTGATATGTTCTGACATCATTTGGGATAGCATCAATTAGGGCTCTTGTGACACAGTGGTATTGCCCCATCTCAGGAGGTAGTGGTTTAGCTTCAAGTCCCACCTACTCCAGAGAGCTGCAATATCATCTGCGAACTGGTTGGTTAGAAAATATCTTTGCCTGAAGCATTAATTTTGTGCCCTACAGCAAACCAGCTCCCCACATGCCTCCATAAGTAAATTTTTGCACCTTACTACCATTTCACTCAAAACCACCAATATTCTTACCTAGTTATTTGCACATCTGTTAAAATGAGATGTTGGTCAAAAGAAATCAGCATCTAGTCTTTGGCAACATAAAGTGTGCTCACCACTTAACCACATCGCAATTTTCAAAAGCTTTGTTTCCTAATCTTATGGAATACGTTATTGACTGTTAGGTTTGAATTTAATGAAATGTGTTTCAGGGACTCAATACATCAATTGCAATGCACAGGGCATTTTGAACAGTGGATCCACAGCGAATCTCTTATCTTGGCTTCCCTACTATCTTACATGCTGTTTCATCAGTTCCAATTCCCATTCTTCCAGTCTAGAAAATCTATTCCACTCAAATTCATCAACCCCCAAGTGACTAGGCATCAGATATTCACTGGAAATGGTAAAGACCAGATCCTTGAAGACTTAATTTTTATAGTATTTTATTTTAAAATTAGATCTGGCCAACCATTGTTCATAGCATCAATTTAAAATGTTTGGGCTAGAAAGTTCAGAAGAGATGCAAGGAATTTTTTTTCCCTCCCACCCAGAGTGGTGGGAATCTGAAATGCACCAGCTGTAAGGGTGGTTAAGGCATAAACTCTCATAACATTTTAATAGTCTTTAGATCTGTTCTTGCAATGCCGAGGCATACAAGACTATGGGCCAAGTTCTGGAAAATGGGATTAGAATAGTCAGATGGTTGTTTTTGACTGACACACAAAGTGGTCCAAAGGCCCTTTTCTTGCTGTAGATTTACAACTCATAACTATTCGTATCTTTCTCTTGAAAACTATTACTAATTCCAATATAGTGCTATACACTCAAATTATTAATATGAATATACAGTTAAAAAGACTCCTGGGGAACAGCACTTTGTTCCTTCCTCCCTGCTAAGACATTATGGTTCCAGATGCACGCACAAAGGGAGGCCAAGGTTTATGTACTAGCTCTCTTCAAAGCATCACATCTCATCCCATTTCACCTGACCTCACCTCACAGACCCTATATTTTCTCTCATCAGACAGTTATCCAATTCTCTTCTCAATACTTCTAGTGAGTCTGCCTCCACAATCTCAGGCAGGGCATTTCAAATCCTCAGCACTTCATAATAATGATTTCTTCAGTTTCCAATTGCTTCTTCCATCAAATCCTCTCAATGCCCTCTGATTCTTGACCCCCCACTAACTGTAAGGTTTCTGCCCAGCTACTCTGTTTAAATGTTAAATTTCCTCCTAAATCTTTCTTTCTTCAAGGAATGGGTCCAGCTTCCCAAATCTGAAATCATCCCATTCTGTACCCTCTAATGTCACCCCACCTTTTCTGAGTACAGTATGTAGACAGTATTCCAAGGTGTGGCGAAAACAAGGTGTTCTCATACAGGATTTGACAGCTTTCTTGTTTTGCTGATATGGTGTCCCATCCATTGCTTTCTCAACTTGCCCCACTATTTCCAAAGATTATACATGCACTTCCTTAATGCCTCTGCTCTTGCACCATTAATATCCTTGGTTTTATTTTGCCATTGATCTTGCCATTAAAATTATTTACTTCATCTTTCTCTGCATTAAAGTACAATTGGCAATGTTTTCACCCATTGCTTTAGCTTGTCCTCATGAAGTCTATCACTAACCTCCTCATTACATACAGCACTTGAACATTCGTCACGCACAAATATTTAACTCATCAATATATATCAAGCTAACTAGCATCCTTAACACCAACCCCTGGGGACCCCCCCCTCCCAATTTAATCCTTACCAATAAAAACAAAAAGTACTCACCACTACCCTTCACTGTGTGATGACCAATGTGCTTTGGAAAATAATCTGTTTTGGGAAACACATGTATTTTGTTTAATGCAATTTCCCTTTAAAAAGTTGGATGGGGAAAATTCTGAATGAGGATGATTTATTTTGAGATTACATTATTTGGCTCCAAGAAATGCTGTTGTAATCAGGTGTTGTCATGGGGATGAAGAGTTAAAAATCAACAGATAGGTAAAGTTAACTACAGTGGGCTTGGTTGTCTGATGCTGTGTGTTTGGCAATCTTCAAGCAGATTCTGGTGTTGAAAGCTGATCTCTAAGAGCAGAGACTGCGTTACATATTTGGAAAGAGTAGTGAACAGTCAGAATAGCAAAGCTTGGGCAGAAAGGATGGTGAAGGATTAATAAAGCTTGATTAAGAAAAGCATTTTCCGTGACCAGATATCATAACTTATTTAACTTTTGCTGATATAGTTAAATTTTACAACGGAGTACCCATCAGTTAACATACACACAAAGTTGACAAACTGCCAGATATGTTCATCGGGGCTGTGTTGGTACAAGTGAGGAAGCATTCATAAATGTACACCACGTCAGTACACAGACTTTGGATGGAACAAAACTGCTGATAAATGCAACTCAAGAGCCAAAACAATCAGGAGGAAATCAAAAGTCTTACATAACAAACATACAATTGGAAACATCTTGTCCTACACTTGTTAAGAAAGCTATGTGACTGCTTCTAAGTATGAGGCACAGTTGTATCCCAAGTAAAACTAATTCAGTTTTTATTTGAAATATCCTTCAACTTTTAATATTTGAATTACGTAAATTTTAATTGGCTGCTACAGTAAAAGTTTTTAAGTGAAATCTTGTCCACCCATTTGCTTTGGTGCCACAAGAATACCTTTTTTTTTAAGTTCTTGGTCTCTACAGGATTCCAATACCCATCACTGACAATTACGTAACTATTCTGCTACAGACTCCATAACTTTGTTGGCAAGCCTTCTTCAAATACCTATCAAAACTTATATCTCACATCAATTGTATTACACTCATTGACCCACCGCTACCTCAAAAAGTTAAATGCAACTTGCCCTGAAACCCATCTTGGTTTTCCTTAATTAATCCACATTGTCCACATGACATTTAATTGAGCCCCAAATTATCAACTTAAAACCCTCAAAGACAAACCAATTGTTATGTCATTGAAGGCATGTAGTTGGAGCTTATCTTTGCACCTCATTGTGAACAAGGGTGGGCCTTTTGCAATTCTTCAATCTTCTGGCATTAACCCTTCATTGAAGAGAATTGCAAGATTATGGTCAACGCCTCCATAGTTTCTGACTCAATTCCCTCAGTATTTTTGAATTCACCTTCTCTGGATGTGATGACTCATGAACTTGACAACCAACCCATTGTATGACGACATCAATCTTTCTGCCATGCACTGCCTTCCGTCTTTACCTTTGTTTCAGCAAAAAAGCCCGATTAATGAAAACATCTTCCTGACTAGATATCACAACTTGTTTTAGAGCTGATGTATTACTTTTGCAGATGTATTTCTGTCCATTTTGTAAGAGAGAACACATCAGCCAATGTACAAAATTGATAAATGACCAGATAATCTTCTTTGATGAATGCTCATTATGTCGATAAACATTGCTCAAGACACTAGAAATAACTCATTTTCTCTTTGTTTAAATTCCATGGTATGTTTAAAATTCTACTTAATTTGAAGTATTGATCAGTGCGCCTGTAAAAAAAAACGCAAGTGCAGAATTGTCCAGCATGTAGACACTGAGAACAGGTACCACAAATTTAATTTGGACTATTAAATAATTTTAAAAGTTCAGAGTGAACAATCAGGAATTAAAAGCCATGGAAACTAAAAATGATATTCTTTAATAATTCCTTAAAAAAGAGAGATACGGTCAATTAAACATGTGTTGTCTCCAGAAAAACAAAATAACAATCAGTATGGATTTGTTTGGCTCATTTCCCCAAAACATATTTTTAATAAATACTGCTGTGTTGATGTAAACTTAACAAGACACCTCTCAGGGTAGAATCGACATTGTTGAAGTACGCTGAAACTAAATGATCACCATCATCACTTTCAGGTCGGCCAGAGTCCAATACAGGACTGGCACAGATGTTCACAAACTGGCGATTCATAGTATCATTGTTGGTACTTGGGTGAAACTCCGACAGTGTAACACCTCTGGCATTTCTTTGGGTATTAAAACAGACTGAGCTAAGTCTCCACGTGGGCCTGTTAGTTACAGTATTTTACAAAGGGAAGGCTGGCCTGCAAAGCAGAAGTACATAAAGCTTATTTTTCCCTTAAGGGTTCCCTCATATTGCTTACACACTACACACATGTAATTTGAATCAACATACTTCCTCATAGAAGATCTGCTTTTGCATTTTCTGTAGCCATCCTCATGAGAAACATGTCCGGACCAGTGAAGTTGAAATTACAATGTTGAGCTCATGTCCTACGATCACACTTTACCACGACGCAGGGTGGTAAAGATGATGGCCTGGACAAAATTGAATTCAGTCTTGATTTCTGTATACGTGTGTGGTTATACATCAATATGGCAATGCTGGAGAGCAGGCTATCAACATACAAGTTTCCTGCAGCACTGAGATGGGTGCCACCAAGGTTATACTTGATCCCAGCAGACACATAGGCCTGACACTGGGAGAATTGATTGAGATCTTTTTGACATTTAATACATTTATTGAAAACTTCATACACCGTAGACAGAACTAAGAGTCAGAACCAATCATACAGATTTAAATCTACTTCAAAAATAAAAGTAATATAAGAGGTGAGGTCTTCCTCCATTTAAAACACTGCAACAGGGTGCTATGAAAAGGTGGTAACCAGAAAACAACTTCAGGTCACTTAGATATGGTTCCACCTTGGCGATATGTCCCAGATTTGGCTTTCCCAGACTAGTACACATGGAAGTTTGATTATTGAACTCTATTTTTAAAAAGACCACCCTTCCTGCCCCAAATATTGAGATAAAATGTTCTTGCAATCATATTTTCAGAATTGCAGTGGCTTTTCAGTCAGATCCACTGACATTCTACAGTTGATTATTTGAAGATGGAATCCTGAGAATAATAAACTAAAAAGGAAGCTTCTGTCATCAAACACTGTTTCTGTTGTCCGTTCTGGCCAATCAGGGATTTGTGAATGTGAGGAATGACTCCACCACCAACAATGGTAGCCTTGATTAAGGAATGTAACTCTTCAATTCCATGATGACAAGTTGCAAGTAGTGAGGGAAGCACTTTGGAAGCATTTCCTGCAAGGTCTGACTTTTCACCTTGTTAAACTGACCTCACATGCTGATTGTTTCCAATATTGTTAAATGGCTCTATGTAATTATGCTTTTCCACCCTATTAACCCATTACCCTTGCCTCCAGTGTCTATTATTAACTGTAAGTTCTTATCTGATCTGAGTCATGCTTAATTGAACCTCTTGTGTCACAAAACTCAGAACTGAACTCTTTCCCTACCTGCTCATACCCTATACACATTCGTAAATGGGGATGCAGGTTCCAGTAATTAATATGCAAATCCAAGAACTTCTTTCAAGTCACAGTCCTGAGATAACTCAAGGTTTTATTAGAAATAAGGGGGCACCTCAGCTCAGACAATAAATTAACGGGTATGAGGTTAGAATCTGTCTGTAATCTAACCTTGAGTCAGACTGGTTCGATTTTTAAAGTAGGAATTTCTAAAACATCACACAGGCTGACTGCCTACAGATTGTGTATTTTTTTAACAAAATAGAATGTACCTGCAAATACAAATTCACCCCATAGACGTATAAGTGTGCACATTTGGGGGGGTGGGTGGGTGTGTGCATGTGTGGGAGGGAGTTGGGGGGAGAGAGGGAAATAGAGTGTGATTGTGAGCTCGTGCATGTGCATGCTTAATAGTGTGTGCGTGAATGTGATCAAGTATCTGTCTGCGAGAGGGTGTGTACCTGAGTGTGGGGGTGTGGGGGGGGTGGGGTGGGGAGAATTTACATTTACAGCACTTCAAAGGCTTGTACTTCCAAATAAACCTGTTGGACTATAACCTAGGGTGTGATTTTTAAAAATCTTTGCCCACCCCAGTCCAACAACAGCACCTCTACATCATAGTTAAATTCTTGACATGGTACAAGTAACAGCTTGATATAGAAGCAGCTTTGACAGAGGGTGTTATCAAGCAACCCTGATAAAACTCAAGTCAATGATGTTAGGTTAAGGTGAAGTGGGGTGGGGCAGGAGAACATAAGGAGAGAGAGGAGGATGATGACGTGGAGAATAGAGGGAGAGAGTGAGTGTGAGAATAGAGATGGTGAGATGGAGGACAGAGAGGGGGAGGGGGAGTAAGAAGACGAGAACAAAGAGGGAGAGGGAGGAGGAGGACAGAGAGGGAGAGAGAGAAAAGGACAAATACAATGAGGGTAGAGATAGAAAAGGAGCACCCCAGAAGCCAGAATCTCATTTTGTACAGCGATATTTGCTACTGTCTGGGACATCAAATACTTGGCTCCACCACATTTGGAGGACGATATTATAGGTACAACCATGCTCAGCTGCTTCATTAATGACCTTAGCACCATCTAAGGTAAAAAGCGTCCCCACTTTTGAAAAATTACAGGGCTCCATTCTGTTGCTAACTCTTCAGATAATGAAGCAGTCTGTGCTTGCCTGCAGTATTACGTAGACAACATTCAGGTTAATCATTAAAAGTAACATTTGTACTGGACCAGCATCTAACAAGTTTATTCATCTGCCTTTGACATTAAATGGCATAACCAGTGCTGTGTTCTTATTAATTTCCTGCAAGTTGCCATTATCCAGAAACTCAACAGGATCCAGCACATAAATACTGCAAATACAAAAGTATGTTGGATAATGTGTGGCAAATGAATCACTCTCGGTTTCCCAATGTCTCTCCAAAAGGCACAACTGAAAATATCTTTCCATTCAGCTGCAAATGCAGAACTTGGAAGAAGCTTAACATCTTCCACAACAAGGCAAACCAACTGAATGGCAATTAACCCAACCCCTTCATCATCGTCACATTATCGCTACAGCTTTATCCGATCCACAAGACATACTAACAACTTGCCAAACATTCTTCAATTCATTTGCTGAACTTGCAAATTTCATTACCAAGAAGGAAAAGGGCAGCAAGCGCATGAAAACGAAACTATTTCCAAGTCACAAGCTATCCTAAATTAGAGATTTATTCATGCTTTGTCATCACAAAGTCAAAATCCTGTACTTAACAGAACTTTGGAAGTTCATGACTTCCTTTAAGAATTAGGGATGAACTACAAATGGAGAAAGTGAGGACTGCTTGGATGCTGCCTGACCTGCTGCGCTTTTCCAGCAACACATTTTCAACTCTGAACTGCAAATGGCCTTCTATGAAATGCCCATGAGCCAATAATGATTTATTAACACTGAATTTCAAGGCAGTTCTTAAAGACAGAGAAAAGAAAACAGCTAGGGATTTGAGGGGAAGACGTTGCAGAAAGGACAGTGGATCATTCATGGCTCTGTCACTACTTGCTAACAACTCATAAGACAAAAATTAGTGGTGGGAGAGAAATATCTGTGGAAGATATATAATTTCCATGCAGGGATCTAAAGATAAGGACAATGAGTTTTAAACTGATGCAGGGAGAAAAGAAGAAACCCACCAAGTTTACCAGGATGGTGACTATCAAACCAGGATGTGTTTCACGAAGAGGATTACAGTGAATGGAGCATTTAATATCAGAAAGACAACTGCAGCAAAAATCTAGAGTTAATAAGTGATGGAAGATTTTTAGTTTGTATTAAAAGATTAAAGCATATTAGATATGTAACAGCTGATCCGAAATATTGATAATTATTTCAATTTAACAGTATAAATGCTTTGTTCATGCATTTATGGCTGGGTACTCTCACCATAATCATGCTATTTCCCAAATGATTACAGACTAGGTAGCTAATATTTCAAAAGTTCATGATTTAAGACCTACTAAATTCTTTAAAAAAGTAACAAAGTACAGCATTTTTTCAATAAAAAGGGAGTATTGGATAAAGCTTTTATCTTGAACTTACCTGATAATTTTCTGCTTTCTTTCTCTAAGTTGTTAGCAGAGTTCAAATTCAAAAATATGAATTAAGTCAGCTGCAATCTTTCATTACTGTCCAAAATGAACTCCAATCAGACCAACCATAGGATACTTCTGACAATTCATAGAATTAATACTCCGGTATAGTTGATAAGAACTCATGGTTCTATAAAATGGTGAATGAACATTACAAGCAAAAATATTGAATTAAAAAGCAGCACGTCACTGCTAAAAGGCCCAATGGATATAGCATCATTCGATATATTACTAAAAGCATACAAAGTAGATTCAAGATTTGAATCAAATTCTAATTTGATCTCATTTGAACAGCGCACTTGAACTAAGAAGGGAGAGAAAAGAAAGTCAAACTATCCCCACGTGATGTCATGACACTTCCTTGTCAAATTAATAATCATCTGAGCTGAAATACCACTATGTGTGCAAATGTGCAAAGTACCCAATGCCACAGAAAAAGGAACAAATGGGGTTGATAGAAAAAACATCAGAAGAACGCACACAAACAGTGACTTCAGTATCTTAAATGTCAATTCTATGAGATTTTAAAACATTACAAGGCACTTCACAAATGTTATCAAACCAAATTTGACACTATGTTACGTAAGGGAATATTAGGATTGATAAGCAAAGGTTTATATGAGTGCCTAAAAGAAGGAAGGGGACATACGGCAATCAGGGAGGGTAAAATAAGTGTCCATGTTATCCAATAACATAAGGAGCAAAAACTAACAGCCCCTAAAAAGTAGTTTTTGCCATTACCTTACTTGACTCTCATTAAAAGACTGAACACTACCATCATCATCATGAAGACATCTGACTGAATTGGATTACATTTCATGTCATATTGATCTCCAGTATCTGCAGTCCTCACTTTCTCCTGTACAGACTTGGCCCTCCAGCTCATTGTGTATTTTTGGGGTATAGAGTCAATCTACATTCGCCCCACTTTCCCTCACTTGGCCATAGCCTTGAATATTATAACACTGCAAATGCTCAACCAAGTACTTTTTAAAAGGTTCTGAGGTTACCCACCTCAACTACTCTCCTTATGAATATCTCTCCAGATCCCCATCACCCTCTGGGAGAAAAAGAGTTTTTCCTCAAATCCACTCTAAATCTCTTGCCTTTCACTTTAAAATTATGATTCCTGGTTTTTGATCCTTCAACCAAGGGTACAGCTGCTTTGATTCACCTTGTACACACTCCTCAATCTTATATACCCCCGAGGGGTTCCCTCTCAATCATCCGTGCTCTGAAAAAAATGAATTGAGCTTATCCAGCCGCTCTACCTAGCCAAAGTTTTCTATTACAGGCTACATAATGATGAATCTCTTGCCCAAACCCTCCAATGCAATCACATCCTTCCAATAGGGTGATGACTAGAACTGAACATACTACTTCAGCAATGTTCTACTCAAAGTTTTGTACAGGTCCAACATGTCCTCCCTGCTGTTGTAAATCTACGCCCCCTATGCCTTATCCACCCTATTCACTTGTCCTGCCACTTCAAGGACCTGTGGACAAGCACGCCAAGATCACTATATTCCTCTGAGTTTCTAGTATCCTGCCATTGACTAAGTACTTCCTTGTCTTGTGCTTTCTTCCAAAGTACATCAGCTCACATTTGTCAAGGTTAAATTCCATTTGCCACTGATCCACCCAATTCATTTATATCATCTTGTAAACTAAAACCTTCCTCATCACGGTTATCCAATCAGACAAGCTTTACATCATCTGCAACTTATCAATCCCTCCACACTCTCATCGACATAATTTATGAATATCAAAAATCAGTAAGGGACCCAGAAGTGATCCCTTTAGCATGCCATCACTTTAGCATGCATGGCTTCAGTCACTCAATGAGCCTTCTACCAGTACCATCTATCGCCTGCCACTAAAGTAATTTTAGAACCAACATGCCAAGTAACTCTCAATCCTATTGTTTTTCCCTTCATCGGTTTCCCATATAGGACCTTGTCAAAGGCCTTGCTGAAATTTTTGTGAAACTACATCCACTGCCCTACCCTCATCTACCCACTTGGTCACCTCCTTGAAATAGGTCACTAGATTTGTCAGCCAAGATCTCCTGCTGGGGAAAAAAAAATGCTGATTATCCCTAATCAAACCTCTAAAGTAAAGTGAAAAAGGGACACAAGTACATTAAATTAACAGCAATACTCCCCAAAATTTTATACCACTGGAAACACATTTTGAGGGATATTTGAGCAAGTTGAAGCATCAATTTATCAAAAACAGCAGGGCTACATTTGCAGTAATGTTATTCAAATGCCATAAATGAGCTGCAGCATTAGCACAAGGCAAGAAAAGTGTCCTAATGATAACTTTCTAAACTGGTTTTGCACACAAATTTCCTTATATAGGAAGGATGGGATGAAACAGGCGAGGATGCAGAAAAGATTTACAAAGATGTTGCCAGGACTGAAGGGTTTGAGTTATAGTGAGGGGCTAAATAGGTTGGTGCTTTTTTCCCCCTGGAGTATCTGAGGATGAAGAATGACCTTATAGAGGTTTATAAAATCATGAGGAGCATGGCTAAGGTAAATTTCCAGGGTCTTTTTCCCAGGGGTGGGGGGGAAAAAGAAAAGAATATACTGGATTAGTGGTGCTGGAAGAGCACAGCAGTTCAGGCAGCATCCAACGAGCAGTGAAATCGACGTTTCAGGCAAAAGCCCTTCATCATTCGCTGCTCATTGGATGCTGCCTGAACTGCTGTGCTCTTCCAGCACCACTAATCCAGTATTTGCTTTCCAGCATCTGCAGTCATTGTTTTTACCTCATGGAAAAAAAAAGGAAATCCAAACCTAGAATAGCAAGGGAGAACATGAGGATTATAGATGCTGGACATCAGAGTCAAGAGTCGTGCTGGAAAAGCACAGCCAATCAAACAACAACCAGGAAGCAGGAGAATGAACATTGTGAGCATAAGCTCTTCATCAGAAATGAAGCATTCCTGATGAAGAGCTTATGCTCGCGAGTTTTGAGATTTGTATCGTAGGTAGAGGTTCTGGATGTAGGTTTGCTCACCGAGCTGGAAGGTTAGTTTTCAGATGTTTTGTCACCATACTAGGTAACATCTTCAGTGAGCCTCCAGATGAAGCACTGGTAGTGTAACCCATGAATGTCATTAACAAAATATCTCAAAAGAACTGTAACAAACACTACATTGGACAAACAGACAGAAAACTAGCCACCAGGATACATTAACGTTAACTAGCCACTCTCACTAGCATCCTTACATATGGAGGAGGAAGGACACCACTGAGACTGGGACAACTCATCTATCCTAGGACAAGCCAAAAGAGACACGCATGAGAATTCCTAGAATTCCGGAAATCTAACAAACACACTGACTTGGATCTCATTTACCACCTCCTGAGAAAAAGAGCAGGAAATTACATCACCATAGGAAATGATGTCAGAAACCTAAACATATAAATAGAAAGTGGGCTACATCACCTGCTTCAGCCAGAGGCTCACTGAAGATGTTACCTAGTATGGTGACGAATCATCTGAAAACAAGCCTTCCAGCTCAGCGAGCAAACCTACATCCAGAGCTTATGCGCGAAATGTCACTTCTCCCACTCCTCTCACACTGCCTGACCAGCTATGCTTTTCCAGCACCACACACTCGACTCGCATATGAATAAGAGGGGTTAAAGGGATATGATTCAAATGTTGGCAAATGGGACTAGGTCATATTGGGATGTCTGGCTGCCACAGACAAGTTGGACCAAAGGATTTGCTTCTATGCTATATGACTCTAAATGGATGATATGAAAGGTTTAAGTTCTGCTCAAAGAGCAAGTGATTATTCAGGACACTGAAATGTAAAATCACTGTTTTTCCAAGCAGAGGCACATTTACACAGATCCTTGTGGTCAACATATTCCACATAGTCAACGTACTTCTTCCTGGAGAAGCATTAAACCGACCAGATATGCAAGAAACTTCATCCCCTTTCCTAGGGGATTGAATGAGGTCCTAGGGAATGTTGCTGAACAAAGAGACCTTGGAGTGCAGGTTCATAGCTCCTTCAAAGTGAAGTCGCAGGTAGATAGGATAGTGAAGGCGGCGTTTGGTATGCTTTCCTTTATTGGTCAGAGTACTGAGTTCAGGAGTTGGGAGGTCATGTTGCGGCTGTACAGGACATTGGTTAGACCACTGTTGGAATATTGCGTGCAATTCTGATCTCCTTCCTATCAGAAAGATGTTGCGAAACTTGAAAGGGTTCAGAAAAAATTTACAATGATGTTGCCAGGGTTGAAGGATTTGAGCTACAGGGAGACGCTGAACAGGCTGGGGCTGTTTTCCCTGGAGCATCGGAGGCTGAGGGGTGACCTTATAGAGGTTTACAAAATTATGAGGGGCATGGATAGGGTAAATAGACAAAGACTTTTCCCTCGGTTGGGGAGTCCAGAACTAGAGGTCGTAGGTTTAGGGTGAGAGGGGAAAGATATAAAAAGACCTAAGGGGTCACTTTTTCACACAGAGGGTGGTATGTGTATGGAATGAGCTGCCAGAAGAGGTGGTGGAGGCTGGTACAATTGCAACATTTAAGAGGCATTTGGATGGGTATACGAATAGGAAGAGTTTGGAGGGATATGGGCCAGATGCTGGCAGGTGGGACTGGATAGGGTTGAAATATCTGGTCGGCATGGACGGGTTGGACCGAAGGGTCTGTTTCTATGCTGTACATCCCGATGACTCTAGGAAAGTAGCAACTACTAACCATTAGGACTACACAGGACTTAACGTTTGCATATCCTGATCAGAAAATAAAATATATTTCATGTACAGCTAGGAGGAACTAACTAAGATTATGTATCACGCTTTATCAAAGCAAAAAACAGAAACCAACAGAAGAAGAGAAACCAACAGGTCTGGCAGTATCTGTGGAGAAAAAGCAGAGGTAACATTTCAGGTCCAGTGACTGTTCTTTAGAACTGAACCAACAATTTTTGTTTTTGTTTCAGATTTCCAGCATCTGCAATTCTTTTGTTTTTACTTTATTGACTGCCTTTTAAAAAAATTCCAGAAAACCACTAAAACTAAAATCTGAACCCTTGAACTGTGTAATTTTTTTTGTACGTTCCACCTGTTAATGTAATTTCCTGCTCCCATCTACTTACTACTCCTGCCTCCTAATTTAGTCTTCTCTCTGCAACTTCATCCAAGTCATTAATACACAAAGACATGATCAACATTATAACCCCATCTGTCAAAGCCATCCAGAGCGCATTCCCTTCACCTATCTCACTTCCCATCAACTACTAACCCATATAACAGGATTGTTTCCACTTCACTGCTTTCATTTATTTAGTAATACTTATGACACAGTTACAGTTGTCCCTATTCTGGGCCAGAATGCTGGGTTCAAGTCCAACCTGTAACAGTGGTGTGTCATGACTTGTCTGAACAGATTGATTAAAAAAAAAATCACTAATAAAAAACTGGTGTGCCATCAAAAAACGCTTCTGATAGTCCATGACAAAAAAAAATGACAGACAACATCCTTCATTTTGCTAGTGTCAAAAACATTTAACTAAACTTCCTAATCAGCTCATGCCTGTTCAAGTGCACAGCTAGTCTAAAATGAACAGGAACTTCCCATACTCAAAATGAATTAACTGGATTTATAATGTTCACTTCTTAAGTAAATGACATTTGCAATCTTTCAATCCAAATGCAAAATTTCAGAATCCAAAAGGCTTTGGGGATATTTTGAACCATACATTTACAATTTAATCAATATTTTTTCAATACTTTGGAATTAAACCTGTTAAACCCTTCAAAATGCTTCCTTCAGTGCAACCTTTTGAAAAAATAATTACATCTACAAAGTTCCCATACTCTGACTTATTTTGTTAGGTTTCTTTGTAATCAATTATTATATCCATTCTCCACTGTGACAACAGATGAGGAATGAATTAACAAGTCTACCATTTCTTTATTTTCCACATTGGTCTGGTCTGTGTCTTTATTTTAATAGACCCACAAACCCTTTTACCACGCATCCATTTATTATAATTAAAATGCTTTTGGCAATAGTATCTCTCAAAAGCTTTGTTTAATTATCCTTTTTGTACTATATACTAATTCTTTTGCATGTCTTTGCAACTTTCTATAACTATTTATCACTATTAGTCTAAGCCTTTCCTTTTCCTTTGATAGTGCCTCAACTCCTTTGTAGGCCACACTTAACTATACAAACAGAGCCTTTATCATCTCACAGTGTTTACCGTTTTTGTATTGTATTAAATATTTCTAATCATGTAAATTCAGTCAGTGTCTAAATGCCTTTTAGCACAGTTTACTGTGATCAAATCCTTTCTCCTTGCATTAAAATTTGCCTTAAATCTCCCTTCTCCATCTCAATCCTAACATCAAATTCGATAATATCATAGTCATGACTTGCAGGATTTACCCTCAAGATCAAATTGTGAACTAAAACTAAAATCTCTGACAGTAACCTCAGCACTAATGCTACTTAAATGGTTCATCATAATTACAACACCAGTGGTCTGCACAGGGGTCTTGTATCCTTTGTTGTTCCATAACACTTCAAAATATTTCCATGTCTAAGTGAAACAATAGAGCCTGTTCAACACTCACTAATACGACATATATTGAAATGCAACATTTGACAAGATATCACTATCACACTTGTGGAAAGGAAATCAAATTGAAGAGTGGCTGATAAGTTTACACCATGTACTACAGATCATGAAATCCTTACAGGGTCATGTTTCACACATCCAATCAGCTATTGTTATCAAAAAGGTTATGTGAAAAAAACTATCCTTGTTGAAGTTCCACAGGGTTCTCATCTGCATTAATATTTCCATAGCACTTTCAAAAGATGGTTGCACTGAATTCCCATGACATGAAAACACACGCACCTATAATTATAAACATAACTTGAATTGAGCATTTTACTGCAGATAAAATCATTTGACATATCTGCGTTCACATCTTGCATGACAGCGTACTTTTTAACACATCTGTCGGAACATATACAAATATCCCTTTCTGACATAACTGCACCAGTATCTGTGAAACTAATTCTCAAATTCTTTAGTTATAATAGACTCTTTCACTTATTTGGCGTGAAGGTAGAGAGATCTCTCACAGGCCGAACACCCTTCTGAGTAATGACCAGAATTGAACCCAAGATCGGTTTGTTTCGAAGGAATACTTACCTAAATAAACCTGCAAAGGTTTTCTCATCCCACACACAAGTCCAACATGAAATTATCCTAATATTTTTGTTATCCTTTTGAATTAAGATGTAATGTAATCCTTTTTTAAATAAAGCATTAAACCCTGTCATTTTTGCACCAAACAGGTTTCAGGTTTCAGTTCAGCAATTTCCAATGTAAAATTATATGCATTAGGTATTAAGGCCTGTTTCAATAAACTTCTTGCAAACCTTGATGGCCATCCAGGTTTCCAAAGTTAAATGGCATGGGTAACTTACAGTAATTGATGAAAGCATATTGCAAAATTGCACCAATGGCACTGTATTGCTAAGTTAACGAATTATTTGTTAGTTCAAGGTAAATTCTGTGATGTTCTTGGAACATGTGTGACACACACAAGTTTAAATTCTACGTACTCCTACAATCACAACAGAATCAAATTTAAATGACATTTTACATTTCTAATTTGGGGTTCGGCCAGCTATTACATTTACACAAAAAAAGGGGTTCTAAATCAACTCTATTGCAGAGTGGAGACATTTCTCTATTGGATTAAGTTGCGACAAATACAGGACAAAGAGAATGCAAAGACAAACAGAAAGCAATATAAATCTTGTTGTGAAAATACTGAAAGTCTTCAAATCTTCCCAAGTATTAAGCCCAAAGAATTAATATGTTTAGGACAAAAACATTTCTCAATATGTTTGCACGCGTGCAATATCGGCACAATTATTCTGAAATTATTCCAGTCAGAGAAACACAAGTTGCCTTGCTGAAATATGAATCTGATAGAAACAACATTAAAATAGAAATTTTCATCACCTCATCTACCTTAGTTTCCCTGTATATTACAATTCAGTTTTTTTTAAAAACTCTATTTAATCAAATCCATATTTATTGCTCATTCTTAATTGCTCTGGAGAAGGTAATGGTAAGCTACTCTCAGATGTACAGCACGCAAACACACCCTTCGGTCCAACTTGACCATGCTGACCAGATATCCCAACCCAATCTAGTCCCACCCGCCAGCACCTGGCCCAGATCCCTCCAAAACCTTCCTATTCATAAACCCATCCAAATGCCTTTTAAATGTTACAATTGTAGTAGCCTCCACCACATCCACTGGCAGCTCATTCCATAAACATACTACTCTCTGCGTGAACAAGTTGCCCCTTAGGTCTCTTTTAGATCTTTCCCCTCTCACCCTAAACCTAGGCCCTCTAGATCTGGACTCGCCCACCCCAGGGAAAAAAAGACTCTATTTATCCTATCCATGCCCCTTATGATTTAACAAATCTCTACAAGGGCACCCCTCAGCCTCAAGCGCTGCAGGGAAAACAGCCCTAGCCTATTTCAACCTCTCCCTATAGCTCAAATCCTCCAACCCTGGCAGCATCCTTGTAAATCTTTTCTGAACCCTTTCAAGTTTCACAACATCTTTCCGATAGGAAGGAGACCAGAACTGCACGCAATATTCCAACAGTGGCCTAACCAATGCCGCAACATGACCTCCCAAATCCTGTACTCTATACTCTGACCAATAAAGGAAAGCATACCAAATGCCTTCTTCACTATCCTATCTACCTGTGACTCCACTTTCAAGGAGCTATGAACCTGCACTCCAAGGTCTCTTTGTTCAACAACACTTCCTAGGATCTTACCTTTAAATGTAAACGTCCTGCTAAGATTTGCTTTCCCAAAATGCAGCACCTCGCACTTATCTAAATTAAACTCCATCTGCCATCATTCAGCCCACTGGCCCATCTGATCAAGATCCCATTGTAATCAGAGGGAACCTTCTTTGCTATCCACTACACCTCCAATTTTGGTGTCACCTGCAAACTTACTAACCATACCTCTTATGCTCACATCCAAATCATTTGTGCAAATGACAAAACGTAGTGGACCCAGCACCAATCCTTGTGGCACTCCACTGGTCACAGGCCTCCAGTCTGAAAAACAACCCCCCACCACCACCACCCTCTGTCTTGCAGTTGCCATAGTGTGACAATATCAAGTGCTGTTAGGGAATTCCAGGATTTTAACAGTAATGAGAAAAAGACGATGTAGTTTCAAGTCAAGACCACCTGTTCATAGGGAAACTTACAAGTTCTGTTGTTTTCATTACACCTGATTTATATGTTCTTCTAGGTGTTACAGGTTATTAATTTGGAAGATGCTGTCAAAGGCAGCTTGGTGCGTTACTGTAAATGCCACACACGGATCCCCCTGTGTAATGATATTGAATAAATGTGAAGATCATGATTGGGGTGACAATCAAGCAGGTTGCTTTGTCCTGGATGGCATCAAACTTCTTCCACGTTACTGAAACTGCATTCATTCAGGAAATGTAGAGAACATTCCAACCCACTGCTGATTTGTGACTTCTTCAATTCAGACAGTGAGTGCTTGGTGCGAAACCCCTTGGCCAATCAATCCAAGCCCTAAGAATCTGACTTTATTTTTCAACCATCCCAACAATGACATTTTCCCATTACAGAGACCTGCATTTGCAAGCTTATAATTGTGTATCTTTAGCTCTCAAGTTTGCAATCTTGCAGCTTTCATTCACAAATCTCTCATCTATGCTCCAGTCCCTAAAAGGAGAACGTGAGGACTGCAGATGCTGGAGATCAGAGCTGAAAATGTGTTGCTGGAAAAGCGCGGGTCAGGCAGCATCCAAGGAGCAGGAGAATTGACATTTCGGGCATCAGCCCTTCTTCAGGAAGAAGGGCTTCCTGAAGAAGGGCTCATGCCCGAAACATTGATCCTGCTGCTCCTTGGATGCTGTCTGACCTGCTGCGCTTTTCCAACAACACATTTTCAGCTCCAGTCCCTAAAAGGATAGTTTCAAGCTGTTTGCTCTCTGGAATTGTATCCAACTGCATTCCCAAGTAAAATGGGCACAAATTTCAGCTCATCTGCTACACAACTGGTTTAGCCAATTGTCAGGACTGGTCAGGTTCCATCAAGCACCAGTGGTGCCTCACTGAAAAGAGATAGCCCTGGCTTTATTTCTGTAACATCAACCAACTCTGTAAAGAGCTAATCCATTCTCACTAAGTGTGAGTTCATGTAGATTGAGAGCACCACATGCTGCTTCTCCAAATGGCTAGATCTCCTCTTATATTATCCTCGCATGCTTCAGCATCTCTCCCATGTTTCCTTTAGTACTCTGAGCTAGCCTTATTAAAGAAACACACACTCCTGGCGCTTTGACTGCATTTCCACACAACTTAACAACAAACTTTGTATTACATAGATCCAAGGCAGGGAATCAGCATGATCGTACAACAGCAGACTCAAAGAGAGCTGCACGGTCTGTTCCCCATTCCTGTGCTATATCTTTTCAATTTTTATGTTTTGTTTATGCCATGAGAATACAGGAGGGAGCCTAAGACTTGATGAAAGGTTTGAAAGCAGGTCTGATTGAATGTATCAGGAAATGGCAACTATGTGCAATGTGAGTATCCTTTCCTCCAGCATTTGGATTAGCTACCCTGAGGTCCCATGTGGCCGAAGGAGGCCTCACCATTTAACCAATGGGCACTTGATTTCTAGACTACTTTTAATAACAAATGAAGGGCATCCAGTGCCACACTAAGTGGTTATTCTATTTTGGTTGGATTTTACAGCGGAATTATTTTTTGGAGATTCAGTGTGTGAAGGATTTTATAAATTGTTACTATGGTGGGAGCCATGGGGTTTACTCAGTGTTATGTTGTTTTGAAAGGCTAGTGAGGGGTTTAATTTCACTTCAGGTCAAAGAGGTGGTCATAGGTACCCGCACAGAGCCCAGTTATGCCCGTCTTTGTGGGGTAAGTGGAATGTTCCTTGTTCCAGTCCTATTCCAGCCCCCACCCATAACCCTTCTTCGGTAAACTGATATCATTGGTGCTACTTCCCCTCCCCCCATTCGAAATTGGAAATGTTTATCATTTCACATCCAACTTCCACCCCGATCTCATCTTCAGCTAGTCCATCTCTGACTCTGCCCTTCCCTTTCTCAACATGTTTCCATTTCTGGTGATAGGCTGGCTACCAATATTCATTACAAACTCAACTGACTCCCACAGTTACCTTGACTATACATTTTCACACCCTACTTCCTATAAAGACTCTAATGCATCAATTCAATTCTTCCGTTTCTGTCAAATCTGTTCTGAATATAACAACCTTTATTGTCACACACTCAATGAGTATAGTGAAACACTTTTACATTGCCAGTTATAGCACTGACTTAGATACAAAAGTACTAGGCACAGCTTCTTTACTGACAAGATCTTAGATAATACAGAAACAAGATGTCCAGCATTACTGAAATAAAGGGTCAGTGCAACAGACCACACTGGGCTCTGGCTCCCACACTATGACAGACACCCCAGACCAGGAGGCCGCTGGAGGAGGACAGAAGGTCACCACACCATGCCATGAGATCCCTATAGAGGAGGCTGCTGCTCACTGCCGTGAGTCAGAGAAAAAAGAAAAAACATTAAGAAGAAGTAAAAGAGACAGAAGAATGAAGAAACAAGAATGGGCAGAGCAGACAAGCTCCGGCTGGAGCACCCTGCTCCGCCACTATCTTGCAACGACCAACATGATTATGCCAACTTCAATAAGGGGGTCTTGGAAAATGCCCACCTTGGTTCTCAACCCAGAATTCCCCATCACAGTCGATAGGGCCCTCAGCCAGATCCAACCCACCTGCCACACAGCCGTCCTCACGCCCTCTCTTCCCTCCGACAAAAGCTATAGGGTCCCCCTTGTCCTCACCTATTATCCACATCCACAGGACTATTAGCCACCATTCCACCATGTCCAGACACATTCCCTTCCCCTCCCTTGTCAGCCTTCTGCAAGGATTGTTGCCTCCAGGACACCCTGGTCCACCCACCCTCCGTCCCCAACACCCTTCAGCAGCCACACAGTACCTTCCCCTTCCCCTACAACTGCAGAAGGAGTAACACCTGCCCACTTACTTCCTTCCTTCTCAGTACCCAAGAGCCCAAACACACCTTTCAGGCGAAGCAGCACTTTACCTTGCACTTCACTCAATCTAGTCTGCTGCATTCACTGCTCACAATGTAGCCTCCTCTACATTGGGAAAAGGAAGTATAGGCCAAGTGACCAAAGACGACCCTGTACTTTCAGTTGCCTGCCACCACAACATGTTATCTTGTTCTTTGGCCAACATCTGTGTCACAGGCTTGCTGCAGTGCATCAGCAAAGCTCAGTATAAGCAAGAAGAATAGCACTTCATTTTATGCTTGGCAATTCTACAGCCTTCTGGACTGAATATGGAGTTCAACAATTTTGGAGTTTGAAGCACGTATTCCCATGTCCTTGTCCTTGGCCTTACCCCCAACCCCCAGACACCAGGCCTTGTTATCACACAGTCTGCTCATACACATTGTTAGCCACTCATAGTAGCCATTAGTAGCTATTCGTTCAACTAGGCTAACCATTATCCACTCCTTTATATGTCCAACTGTTCTTTTCTCTCTTTGGACTCTATGCAGAAGGTAGGAGAGGGGTTAAGGATTAAATGAAGAGGCGATAAGATACTTCTTTGTAGCTATCAGTTCTGAAGAAGGGTCAGCAGACCCAAAACACTGATTTCCCTCCAAAGATGCTGCCAGACCTGCTGAGCTTCTCCAGCAATTTAGTTTTGTTTTTAAATTTCACTTCATTTGCTGAAGTAGGAGACTCTGGTGAATTAGAAGCTAGAGTGTGTTTCACTAGCAATGACTTTTGAGAGGGTGGGGTGTGGAGAATGCCTTGTCCACTCTAAGAGGACCCAGCCACACCTGGGGGACAAGTTTGTAGAATCGGAATCCTGTCAGCTGATGCTTTTCAATGTTAACAAGAATTTTGTTTAAAAACACAAAACTACTCTGACAACACAACTGAATTTACCCCTTCACCACATCACACGACATTTGACCCTTTTTCTAGAGACCGGTACCAGCGAATCATCCGTATAGCCAATGGAATATTTACATGCAAAGTCTGTTCACAACAATGCTAACCATCAACAAGTGAGGGGCAGGTTGAGAGTCTGGGAATGAGCTAAAGTGAAATGCAACTGGAAGGACAAAAAAAAAGCACTCCACATCCTACAGTGCCCACATCTCTCTAAATTATCGGAGAACTGCTTCCTCTTTAATGATACCCAGGCATGAATGAGGTGGGGCAGACAGTCAACAGAAATGACCCCTTCCACAACCCACTGTCTGGACCTGTTAATAGCCAACTTGACCAGGCACAGCAGTAGACTCAAGAGGAGGTCCTTCCACTTGTCTAAACCCTTCTGCACTGGATACCCAAATATCAGGAGCATTGGGCTGAAGTGCATTTAAGAACTCAAAGATCTTTCAAATAATTTAAAGGGTGCAATTACCCACAACCAATATATGTATGATCTACCGAATAACATACACGCTAATGGCTAATGCAATAACTGAAAACATTAGTCACTACAATATGCTGTTAACATTTCTCTGAAGTTAACACTTTTTAACTACTCTTGCAACCAATTAGGCCTTAAGACATATGGGCTTTCTTTTAGATACCATCCTACAGGCTGAGAGGGGTAGAGATCAACATCAAGCCTGCATCATCTAAACCCATGTCTATGCCACACAGAGAAAGATAACCACTTAGCTTGAAATCCTGAGTGTGGAGAATGTGCCCCCTTGCATCAATAACCACCCACATTTCACTGAGCATTCATAAGATTTAACTGACTGAGCTGCACTATCTTCCTGTCAACATTACTGTTCTATAATAAACCGCAATACCAACACACGCTCTTTCCCGGAGGATAATCTCACCTTCAACTGGCATTGAAAGAGCACTGAAGACCAAGAGCAAGGCATAGGCTTAGAGGGAGCAACTGGCTAATAGTCAACTGACTACATTAACTTCAGAGCACCTCATTTCCCTGCAGCTATTGTTTAATGGAGGTGCAGTTAACATCATTTGTGCTTAACTCTGTATGCCAGCTCCTTAGACAAAGAGCATTTTTACAACTTTCTTGACAATATTTGGGCACCATTTCAAATGGTTGGAGGCTATTCAGCCTGTGTAACTTCAGAGCACAATGATTCATGGTCCAACTTCTGGTCATCATGGGGTGGGCAACATTTTTTTGAAAAATCCATTATGATTGAAGCTTTGTGACCTGAATCAACTTTGAGTTGACAACACCCTCTTTCAGGGCAGACTTTACAAGGTATCACACAAGGTCTGGATCTTGGCACCAACTTGAGATTATCAATGCAAGAAAGCATAAACTACTCAGTGCTCTCCACACACCCATCACAGCATAGAATGCAACACCACACAAATCAGAGCAAAAGCATTTCTCTAGAAGTTTCCAATTACAAACATGACAGCCCATCATACATTTCACGAAACCCCAGCACTTTGCATAGCGCTGTTGCCAGAATTATTGCTGCCCAAAGGTATACCAGGAAGTAGCAATGAAGCTTGAAAGTTGCTGAGCACAATCTATGAAACAGCAATTAGTAAAATCAGAGCCTGTACAAACAGGACTGATGATTTTCGATCTACTTAGCTGAGATTATACCTACCATCAAAATAAAACAAAAGTTACCAAATGCAAAACAGACACCCAAATAGCTGTACAATGCTCAACCTGTACATAATCAAGACAGCTGTGCAGAAAATTGGGAGATACTATACAAAAATCAACTTGCGTCTAAAATCCAAACTGTCCATAACAATAGAAATCTATGATTGACATGTGAAGGTTTTAACAGGGGGACCAACTATAATCACACCGTGATTTTCTTCATTGGAAGTAGGCTCTCAATTACACACAAGATCACAGAATCACTGCAGTGCAGCAAGGTGCCATTTGGCCCATTAAGTCTGCACGGACCCTCCAAAGAGCATCCCACCCAGTCCCCTACCCTATACCTGTAATCCTGCAATTCCCATGGCTAATTCACCTAGCCTACGCAACATTGGACACTACTGACAATTTAGCAAGGCTAATCACCTAGGCTAGGAGAAAGTAAGGACTGCAGATGCTGGAATACCAGAATTGAAAAATGTGGTACTGGAAAAACACAGCAGACCAGGCAGCATCCGAGGAGGAGAATCGACGTTTTGGGCATAAATTATGCCCAAAACGTCGATTCTCCTCCTCGGATGCTGCCTGGTCTGCTGTGTTTTTCCAGCACCACATTTTTCAACTCTAATCAATTAGCCTGCACATCTTTCGACTGTGGGAGGAAACCCACGCAGACACTGGGACAATGTGCAAACTCCATTCAGTCAGGCAAGGCTGAAATCAATGAGTTATTTAAAAATACAAACTTAAAAGAATTATACAAAAACAAAAAGATTGTGGAGGAGACTGCAACAACTACAATCAATTCTCAACATTACAGGGAAGGACTTTGCTGGGGTCATACTGAAAAGACTCCATTCCAGTTACAGACTAAGAATCATAGAATCCATCAAGTGTAGAAAAAGGCCATTTGGCCCATCAAATCTGCACTGACCCTCGAAAGAGCATCACAACCAATCCCTACTTATTATCATGACTAATCCCATCCAGCCTGCACAGCCCTGGAAATTATCTAGCAATTTCACATGGCCAATTCACTAACCTGCACATCTTAGAACTGTGGGAGGAAACCAGATCACCTAGCAGACAGCCACACAGACAGGGGGAGAATATTCAAACTCCACAGTCAACCAAGGCTGAAATCGAATTGACATCGTAAGGCAGTACTGCTAATCACAAACATCCTGCCATCCCATACCAAAAAGTAGCATTTGGTTTTAGTGCTGACAGTCTCCAGGGGATATGACCTCTTGTAGCTCGTGTGGGGAACAAGGTGTACCTCTTTATCTTACTTTCATATGAGACAATTTCATAATGCCTTTCATGAGACAAAGGCAATACAGCAG
This sequence comes from Chiloscyllium punctatum, assembly GCF_047496795.1. Classification (NCBI taxonomy): domain Eukaryota; kingdom Metazoa; phylum Chordata; class Chondrichthyes; order Orectolobiformes; family Hemiscylliidae; genus Chiloscyllium; species Chiloscyllium punctatum. The sequence continues at coordinate 33,858,562 of NC_092749.1, read as the reverse complement.
GACTCTACAAGACTTCTGTGGAAAACTGGACGTCCAAAGTTCCTCTGTTTCATCTGTTCCTTCCCTGACAGTATGCACTCTGGAGTTTGATAGCTCTACTGCCAACCATTTCAAAAGTGAGGACCAGAGTGCAAGAGGGTATGCCCGAATCCCTTTTCTGTTTGACATCATCATCACATACCTGACCTTTGCCTTCCCAGCAGATATGAGTTGACTTGCACATTAGATCAAATAACAAGTTTCTACAATCTATCAGACTGAAAACAAAGACAGAAACAGTGCATCCTGATCAAGGAACTTCTCTACGCTCTGTACTGTGCTAGTCAACCACATGGATGTGAGGTCGCTGCTTTCACGGTTACAACCAATCCCTTGATGCAGAACTTGGAGGGATTTTAAAAAAACCACCACCCTTTTGGCCAACTCACGAAAAGCACATGGAATAACATCATCCTGACCCTTGGGACTAAGTTGATGGTTTCCAAAGCTACGCTCTCAGCAGCTTGTAGTGTGGCCATGATAGCACTAATTCACAATTTAAGAAAAGCAGCTCAACAATTACCATCTTTATGATGTACCGTGTATCATGAGTCTACCCTGACAGGACCAAGCAACAAATGCAAAGTTCTCTCAAAAGCACAGTTCCTAAGTCTGTAATCAAACAGTGGCAGCTTCACTGACTCCAGCGCACATGAGCAGGATAGAAGACAGTCACATATCAAAGGACTTTCTGTCTTGTGGGGATTAAGGATCCTCCTGATCACCTGGCTCCAAATGTTCTGCTTCAAGGCTGATTACGAACAGGACCAGGAGTTCCTAAGCATCGATTACTTCTTTTCAGTATGTCTGATTAAACAGGAAAATGCAAACATCTCCACTGGCCTGGTGTGCAAAACCACGATGACCAGTAGATACAGCAGCTTGGCAACAGACATCAGTTCTGAAAACAACTCTCAATGACACCTGATAGCTTTATGTGCTGTACTGATGGCAGGAGCTGCCTCTTAAAAATTAGCTTTCTCAGCCATCAACAAAAGTTCTCTCGCTCTCTCTCTTTGCTCACAACCAAATGAAGGAATCTCATTTCAAATGAATTTCCTGCTGTCTCCATTATCTTTCACAGACAGACGACGATGATTTTATAGGAAAGTCCTTTTATAGATGAGTCCTTCATTTCAGCAGTTAGACATGCATGCTGCCAGGACCAAGCTAATTCCAGTGTCACTAGTCAGTGAATCAAGCTCCATTAAATTTTCCACACAGGAAGAATAAAAGCAAAAGCATTAACCCGCTTTGGCTGGAAAAAGATAAACTAACAATGCAATCCTGCAATATAATTTGGTTGCCTAGTTTTGGGTACAGTTGCATGGATAAACTTGATAGATCAGATATAGAGTACTCAATAATAACAACCATTCAACCCTTATATCATGCAATATCCTAAATACATGCATATTTCACAGTGTCCCATATATAATGCATGAAGAAGCATGCCAGCCAGCATTTGAAAGCCTTCATTTGGTTTGATACCACCAGGAAAACAACTCAAACTTCTGCCCAACTTGTCATTCACTCATGTGGAAGACATGATGCAGCATCACAACAGTTAAAGCGCAGGGGTCCATTCAGCCCTCCCTGCTCTGTACAAGAATAATTTAGCTAACCCCATACCCTCACTCTCATAGCCCTGTAAATATTCTTTCTCTATAAGTTCATTAAATTCCCTTTTGCAAGCTGGAATCAAATCTGCACGGATTTCAAGGATATCTGCTGCTCAGGTTGTGGATAAGGTAATTGGATAGCTCGCCAAGCTGCTGGGTTATTGTGCAGATGTTTTGTTACCATGCTGAGCAACATCAGTGCAACTTCTATGAAGCACAGTATTCTGATCCACTTACATTTTTGCGTGGTCCAGTTTGTTGCGGATCGTGTCACTTGCGGGTCTTCACTGCAGTGGTTTGCACACTGGGTCTGTGTGTTTGTTGATGGCTTTTTGGATAGGAAACCAGGCTTCCAAGAACTCTCTTGGGTGTCTCTGGTTTGCTTGCCCCAGAAATAGTTACTTTATCATAGTTGATTTGTTGGCCTTCTTGGTCTGTGTGTAGAGATGAGGGAGAGGGTTCATGTCGTCTGGTTGCCAGTTGGTGCTCATCAAGTCGGATGGTTAGCTTTCTTCCTGTTTGTCAAATATACCTCCACCACACAGAGCATTTCAGGTGTGTGCAAGTATTTTTCTGTTGTTTTTGATTCTTTACCAATCACTAAATCCAGATTATCTGATTCTTGATCTTTCTACCAATTCTAAAAGTTTTTAGCCATTATGCCCATATTCATGGCTCTGAGAACTAATAGCAGAAAATGTATTGCTGGAAAAGCACAGCAGGTCAGGCAGCATCCAAGGAGCAGGAGAATCGACGTTTCGGGCATGAGCCCTTCTTCAGGAATGGTTCCTTGGATGCTGCCTGATCTGCTGCGCTTTTCCAGCAACACATTTTCAGCTCTGATCACCAGCATCTGCAGTCCTCACTTTCTCCTCTGAAAACCACTACCAAATCTTCCTTCATCTTCTTGTTCATGGAGTACAATCCCAGCTTCTCCAATCCATCCACACGAGTGAAAACAAGAGTCATACAGCACGGAAACAGACCCTTTGTTCCAAACAGTCCATGTTGACCATAATCCCAAACTAAACTAGTCCTACCCGCCTGCACTTGACCCATATCCTTCCAAACATTTCTTATTCATGTACTTACCTAAATGCCTTTCAAAAGTTGTACCTGCTTCCACCATTTCCTTTGGAAGTTCACCCCACTGTGTAAATAAACTGTCCCCATGGCTTTAGAACATATAGAACATTGAACAGTACAACACAGAACAGGCCCTTCGGCCCATGATGTTGTGCCAAGCATTTATCTTAATCTAAGATCAACCTAACCTACACACCCCTCAATTTACTGCCGTCCATGTGCTTGTCCAGCAAACGCTTAAATGCCCCTAACATCTCTGACACTGCATTCCACAGACCCACCACTCTGCGTAAAGAACCTCACTCTGACATCTCCCCTACACTTTCCTCCAATCACCTTAAAATTATGATCCCTCATGACAGCCACTTCGGTCCTGGGGAAAAGTCTCTGGCTATCTACTCTATCTATGCCTCTCATTACCTTATTACACCTCTAAGTCACCTCTCTTCCTCCTTCTCCAGCATGAAAAGCCCGAGCTCACTCACTTTTTAAAAAATCTTTCTCCTCTCATCTTAAAAATATGCCCCTCAGTCTTGAAATCCCCCACCCTAGGGGAAAAAAAAATCTGCCATTCACCTTATCTATACTCATGATTTTATAAAACTCTATAAAAGGTCACCCCTCAAACACCAATGCTCCATTGAAAAATGTCCCAGCCAATCAGTCTCCCCTGTAACTCAAACTTTCCATGTCCAGCAACATCCTGGTAAATCTCTTCTCAGCCCTCTCCAGCTTAATATCCTTCCTACTGCAGGGTAACCAAAACTGGACACAATACTCCAGAAGAGATCTCATCAATATCGTGCACAACCTTAACACAATATTCCAACTCCTCTGCGTAATGATCGAGCAACAAAGGCACGCATGCTAAATGACTTAACCACCCTATCTACATATGACATGAACTCCAAAGAATTAGGTACTTGAACCACTAGGTCGAAAGGTTCCAACCTGAAACGTTGTCTCCTCTTGTTCTGATGCTTGACCTGTTGTGCTTTTTCCAGCTCCACTCTTTATCCACAGACTGTCCAGCGTCTGCAGTTCTCGCTATCTCCAACTCTGTTCTACAACACTACAAAACACACTACTTTTACAAGTTCTGCCCTCATGTGTTTTACTAAAATGCAATATCACATTTACCAAAATTAAACTATCTGCCACTCTTCAGCCAGATCTTCAAAATAGTAGTAGGATGTTTGATTAAGCTTTATTGTTAATGCTAACTCAGTACCTGCATGATGAAATGACTAGGTAAGTAGGGCCTTAATATTTAAGTCAGATGAATTAACAATTAATACAGTTTATTTTATACTTAATATGTTACAACTTTGCACATGACATGATTTTGCAATCTGGTGAGCAAGACTGATCAGCATTGGTTATTATAGACAAATCTGAACCTTTCATTCTCCTATAACATGGAAGTGTACATACCAAGCATGATACAGTCCTGACGAAATATTATGCTAATCATCAATAACTTGGTAAGAGTGTTGTAATCACTTTGAAAGATGTTTTCATACAGATTTAAATTCACCGAATGCAATTAAGTATGCTTATATACAAGTGATATGTATCGAGTAAAAAGTAACTGGCGGATACAATACCCCTCGAGGTCAGTGGTGAAACACAAGACTGTTTTTGGTTTGCTCAAAAGGGCCTTGTCATGAAAAAAAGCACAAACTCGAGCAACTTTGCAAATGAAAACTTCAATACAACTGGGTTTTTAAAACATCCAATGAAATTAAATAAACCCACTTCAAGTCCATATGTATTTGACATTTGTTACAGTGACAGGCTTGCAGTTGGTCGCTTATCAACAACACGCGTTCAGCCCAACTACGCAGCAAACATCAGGCACCGAGAGATCATTTAAAGAGAAAAGTGGCAAATGGAGTGGGGCAATCTAAAAAAAAGAGAAGCATCCAGTCCAGCACTCTTCAAATTCACGTTTTTTTGTTTGGGCGGGGGGGGGGGGGGGGGAAGAGAGGGAAGAATTGTGCAATCAATTTTTTTTCAAATATTGAGTTAAAACATGTTTAAAACGGTGAGCCATTAACAAAATATTCCTTCGGCCCTCTCTCCCAATCTCTGGCAAAAATAAACATTTAAAAAAAAAGGTGTCGAGCGGACGGCTCCATTTTATATCCAACGTACACCCCAGAGAGAGAGAGAGGCAGAGAGGGAGGAAGGTGGTGGTGGTGTAAAGACCAAACATGCTCCCAAACCACTGGATTATGCCAAGACACAAACAAAGCGCGGCCTGGCCTGTCCGAGGAGGTGGGGAAGCCTCGGTCTCTCCAGTCGCACTGGCGGTGGGAGGGAGGGAGAGGACGGGGAGCCTTTGGGGGGGGGGGGGGGAACGGGACATTTTCTCTCTTCCCCCCCCCCCCCCATCCCCCGCTGCTGGAGGGGGAGGGGGAGGTAAACACACACACACACACGGTCTCTCAGTGTCTCCCCCTCCCCAGGCTCTCGCCTCCTTACCCGCGACGTTGTTTCTCTCCTGCACGGGGCGCGGCCTCGATAGTCGCCTCGGTCGCCTGTTGGCTGCCCTGACCGAGTTCATCCTGCGGAAGGCGGTTTGGAGGATCCGGGGTTGGGGGGGGGGGAGGGGGAGGAGGGGGATTGGGGGGGAGGAGAGGAGGGGGGGGGGTTGTTGCCGGTGGGATTATATCAAAAAAAATTTCCGGCCGCCCCTCCCTCCTCCTCCCTCCTGCCGGGACGTGGAGAAATATTTATGAGTTGAAATATGTTGGTTTGAAGCGCCCGCCGGCACCGATCTCTCCCTCTCGCTCTCTCCCCCAATAACAATCCGCCTCCGTCGGGCCGCTACCCAGCGGCTAATCCGCCCGCACTCTCCTTCGATGCGATCGGACGCCGTGGTCTCGGCCTTCCCCGCCGGCCTTTCCACTCCTCCCAGGTTACTTCTTCGTGCAGCGGCAGCGGCGGCGGCGGCGGGTTTCAGACCGGCCCCAGACAGTCGCCCTCAGATCTAGCCGCTGCCATGTCTCTCTCCCTCGGCGTCCGGAGCCCAGGCAGCCACCGGGGCATGGGAACGAGGCTCCGGCATCACAACCCAGCCCACACCCAATCACAGCCCGCCTTACAAAACTTCCCCCAGCCCGCGCCCAATAGAAACGCGCTTCTCATTCTCCGGCGATTGGGCAGCTAAGGTTGCTAGCGCCAGGGGGCGGTATGGAGAGGGACGCGGTCCAGGGCTTTGGCTCCAAGTATTTGGGAACAAGAGGCACTGGATAACTGTGTGGATTATTGATCTGGTCTTATAACCGACACACACCTTCCTTTTCTGGTACCTGAAAAATAAAACCAAAATACTGCGGATGCTAACAATCTGAAAATATGAAGAAAAAGTGCAAGAGAAACTCTGCAGGTCTCTGGCAGCGTCTGTGCATGAGTTTCACCAGCTTTTTCCACGGGCTCTTTGCGTACGGTAAAGTGCTTCATAGCAAATTATATTTGGTCGTCTCGAAATAATTCTCACTATGGAATGGGGTAACTGAAAGAGGTGGAGAGGCACATTTCAGAAATATGACTTACACAAGACAAAAAGTAAAATAACTCCATCTTGACCTTTATGTGCCACTTCAAAGAGTACATCAATTGTCAGTGCAAGGTGAATGCTGGACACCTGGATAATGTATTTTTCTTCTAAGATAAAAAGAAGAACTGTTACATCTCCCATTCCTAGCACACCAAACGCTTCCCTTCCAAGCCACTCACTGTCGTGACTTTCATTACTGTTCCTTCACTATCGCTGTACTAAAATCCCGGAATTCCCTGGGCATTGTGAGTCATTTGGACTGTAGCATTTCAAGAAGGCAGCTCATCACCACCTTCTCAATGGCAACTAAAAATGGGTGATGCCCATGAACCACGAGTGAACAAAAAATATTCTTAGAAAATGCATAAGTGATTACTATATGATAAATATATGACAATCCAAGATTTAAGGTAGTTGTACACCTGCCACAACTATAATATTAATATATTTGTATTTTCAAAAGGCCCTTAATATGGCATATCCATGACTGAGGTCAGAACAGTCTAGGTCAGGGCACAGGTAGTAGAATAGATGAGAAGTTAGTTACAAAACAGAAAATGGTAGGGGTTCAGAACATCAGAAGGGTATAGACACCAAAATCTTTGAAGAGACAATGTAAGTAACACATTCAAAACAATACAAATTAAGTTCATTTCAAGAAGTATTAAATTGAGAGCACTTGTATCTTACTTTTATTTTACTGATATATGATAGCTGTGACAATAAAAACAACAATCTGAGGAGGAAAATGATAAAGGGGCTTAAGATGCAGTGAAAGGCATCAAAGGGCAGTCAAAGAGAAAATGTTTCCATTTCTGGAAAGGCTATAAATATATTGTGTTCAGACTTATGAATGTTCACCTTCTCTAATGCAGACCTTGCCCTATTTTCTAAAGTCAGCTTAGTTAGTGTGGATGAGCCCTGAGTGTTGACAATGCCTCTTTGGGAGAATTTGTCCATTTGGAGTTTGTAATGCCCAATGCAGCTTACATAATCAGGCATCAATAGAAGATCTCCCACTACTTGGCTGGAAGAAATGTAGGAAAGGTAATGGGGGCTGTTGATCATTGCTTCTGACCTAAAGTCTCTGAGATCAGCATTGAATCAGATGTTTTGAAATTCCTCTGGAAACACAATTGGAAAGAAAATGTAGAACTAAATGACTGCTTTTCGGCCCGGAAAGGTGAGTAGTTACCCACTAATGTGCCAATTCTGTACTTAATCTGTCAATTTTATAAGGAAACAGATATTTAAAGTGCGAGAAGACCAATGCCTTGACTTCCACATATCCTTAATTTTGTCCAAGAGAGTCTGTTTGGGGTGGATGTTGTTTTGTCTGCCCAATTGGTTAGCAGACAAGAGGAGGAATAAGTGGGTCTTTTTCCGAATGGCAGGCACTGACTGGTGTCAAAAGTGTGGTGCTGGAAAAGCACAGCCAGTCAGTTAGGAGGAGCAGGAGAGTCGACATTTCAAACATAAGCTCTTCATCAGGAATGTTTCAGCTTATGCTTGAAACATTGATTCTCCTGCTCCTCAGATACTACCTGACCGGCAGTGCTTTTCCAGCACCACACATTTTGACTCTGATCTTCAGCATCTGCAGTCCTCACTTTCTCCCAGGCATGAATTGGTGGGCTAATGCAGAGATAGCTCCGAGTTCCCTGCTTTTCACAATATATTGTTACAACATGGGGTATACGCTCATGCTTAATTTAAACCAGCAACACAGAAAAGATTTACCCAGTGCAGTAATTGGTGAAAATTCAAGAGGCCAAGAACTATTTATGTAAAATTAACAACTTTATTTCTTGAAATATAACAGAGAATAATTAACTAACAACTATTTACAACTCCTTTCTCTAACCTATCTTTTACCTTCCCCTTCTACAATTCTAGTCCAATAAAACCCCTGATTAAGATTTACCAAAGCTCAGATTTTCAAAACCAGCCAGATGTCTTTATATCTTCCTCGGTCTTCTTTTCTTCTTCTTATGGATTTCTGTTTCACAGGTTACTGATCGATAAAGGTACTTTTAAGAGAGCTATTTTTCAGGCATTCTGTACGTGCTGACGACTTGGCAGTTCTCCTCCCAACTGTTCAATTTTTTTCCAGTCTTATACTCCCCCAAAGGATCGGATTGTGTCATTGGCTTTTAAGATTGTCAATATACTAAATTCAAACTTGATTGGATTTTGTTATTTTTTGGGGTGTAATTTAAACTGATTGGCCTAATTCAAATTTGTTTTGTCATCTCCAGCAACCAGCTAATTGAGCTATTAGACCAAATGTTCCATACATCTTGTTCAGAACACTAGATGCTGTGTCAGGTAGTTCTGCTAGCGTTTAACTCTCTTAAAGGTACAGTACACCCACATCTTCATAACAATATGTTACTGATTTAGATGAGGGAACTAAATGTAAATCTCAAAATGTGTAGATGACTCAAAACTGGGTGGAAAGGTGAGCTGTGTGGAGGATGCAAAGATGATGCAGTGTAATTTGAACAGGCTGAGTAAGTGGGCAAGTGTGTGTCAGATGCTGTGTTATGAGGATAAATGAGTTTATCAATTTTGGTAGCAAAAATAGAAAGACATTGTTATTTGAGTGGCTGTAAATTTCAAAAGGGAAATGTTCAATGAGAGCAGGGTGTCCTTGTGCAACAGTCATTGAAAGTAAATTTGCAGGTGTAGCAGGCAGTAAAGAAGGCAAACTGCATGTTCACCTTCATAGCAAGGGGATTCGAGTTCAGGAACAAGGATTTCTTGCTGTAATTAGGCAGAGCATTGATGAGACCACACCTGGAATATGGTGTGCAATATTGGTCTCTTTTTCTGAGAAAGGCGATAGAGGGAGTTCAGCACAAGTTTACCAGATTGATTCCTGGGATGGCAGGACTGATGTACAAGGAGAGTTTGAGTTGGTTATGATTGTATTCACTAGCGTTTAGGAGAATGGGGGAGGGGTGGACTCTCAGAAGCCTATAAAATTCTAACAGGTACTCAACAGATTACATGAAGGAGGATGTTCCTGATGTTTGGGGAGCCCAGGACCAGGGGTCATAGTTTAAGGAGGAGAGATAAAGCTTTTAGTACTGAGATGAGAAGAAATTTTTCCACCCAGAAAGTGGTGAGCCTATGGAATTCACTACTTCAGAAAGTTGTTGAGGCTAAAACATTATGTGTTTTCAAGAAGTAAGTAGATATAGCTTAGGGCTAAAAGGATCAAGGGTTGCTGGGGGATGGCAAAATAAGGGTATTGAGCTCAGGATCATTCATGATCATATCAAGTGGTGGAGCAGTTTGAGGGGTTGAATGGCCTACTTCTGGTCCTATCATCTATGTTTCTATCTGTGGAGACCTGCTGAATCCCATTCAAGTTTCTTTCAATCAGCCCAATGATTGTTAGGCCCTGAACATTTTCATTGGAAAATTTCTGTTGCAAGGTATATTCTCCTAGGTTCTTCGAGTAAGTGCGACTGGACCAAGGAAAGTCGAAGAGGTCGACTCTATTTGTGGTCAAGCAACAAAGATTCACAAAGGCTTCTTCTCAGGGATGGAGAGAGCAGATAGGGAAGTAGCAATAATATGGAAAATCCATGTTGCTAAAACATAGAAATGTAGAAAATAGGAGCAGGAATAGGCCATTTGGCCCTTTGTGCCTAGTCCACTATCCAACATGATTATGTCTGATCAACCCAGTACCCCATTCCTACTTTTTTCCCATATCCTTGGATCCATTCAGCCTCAAGAACTCTACCTACCTCCATCTTGAGAACATTGAATGTTTTGGCCTCAACTATTTTCTGTGGCAGAAAATTTCATAGATTCACCATCGTCTGGGTGAAGAAACATCTCCTCATGTCAGTCCTAAATGACCTAACCCGTGCCCAAGTTATGATGCTCATTTAAAGAGCATCTGCAGGCACACTAAGCCAAATGCTCTTCTCCTGCATTGCAACATTTTTGTAATTATAGAGTCATAGAGACGTAGAGCACAGAAACAGGCCCTTCAGCCCAACTCCTCCATACCGACCAGATACCCTCATCGAGAGTGTGGTGCTGGAAGAGCACAGCAAGCCAGGCAGCATCCAAGCAGCAGGAGCATAAGCCCTTCATCAGGAAAGGGTTCATGCCTGAAACGTTGATTCTCCTGCTCCTTGGATGCTGTCTAGCCTGCTGTGATTTTCTAGCACCACATTCTTGACTCTGATCTCCAGCATCTGCAGTCCTCACTTTCTCCCAATCAGATACCGTAACCTAATCTCATTCCATTTCCCAGCACTTGGCCTATATCTCCCAAACCCTTCCTATTCATATATCCATCCGGATGTCTGTAAAATATTGTAATTGTACCAGCCTCCACCACTTCCTCTGGCAACTAATTCCATACACGCACCACCCTCTACGTGAAAACGTTGCCCCATCGTTCCCTTTAATATCTTTCCCCTCTCACCCTAAACCTATGCCCTCTTGTTCTGGACTCCTCCACCCCAGGGAAAAGACCTTGTTTATTTATCCTATCCATCCCCATCTTTAAGCTCACCTCTCAGCCTCCAATGCTCCAGGGAAAACAGCCCTAACCTCGTCAACCTCTCCCTATAGATCAAATCCTCCAATCCTGACAACATCCTTGTAAATCTTTTCTGAACCCTTTCAAGTTTCACAACATCCTTCTGATAGGAAGGAAACCAGAATTACACACAATATTCCAAAAGTGCTTTATGTAATCACAGAACTTTACAGTACAGAAGGAGGACATCCAAACCATCATGTTTGTACTGGGTCCCAAAAGAGCTACCCAGTTAGTCCCATTCTTCAGCCCTATCTCTTCAGCTCTCTAACTTCATCACTTTCAAATATATGTATCCAGCTCTCTTTTGAAACCTTCTATGGAATCCCCCTCCACAACTCTCCCAGGCAGTGTATTCCACATTCTCATGTCTCTCTGAGTAAAGGTATTTCTCCTGATTTCTCTCCTAGCTGTCTTGCCGACAGTCTTGAAATTGTGACCCCCAACTATGAACTAGTGTAAACAAAATATCCTTCTTTACCCTGTCAAAAATGTTCATAATTTTGAACAGCTCAATAAGGTCACCTCCTAATCTCTGCTTCAATAGAATAAGCCCAGTTTCTCTCATTTTTCCTTGCATCTAAAGTCCCCCATTCCTGGTATCATTCTAGTCAACCTCCTTTGAACTTTCCTCTGGGTTTTAACACCTTTTCTTAAATAAGATGCCCAGAACTGAACACAATACTCCAAATGTGGTCTGGCCAATAATTTGTAGAGGTATAGCATCACCTTCTTGCTTCTATAATTCATGCCTCTACTTATAAACCCCAGACTTCTGTAAGCCTTCCTAACAAGTGTTTCTACTTGCCTGGCCACCTTCAGACCATCATGCACATGAAACCCGAGGTCCACCTGCTCCTGTACTTTCCTTGACGTTATACCATTGAGCCGATATTATCTCTCTGTGCTTCTTCTACCAAAATGCTTTACCTCACATTTCTCTACATTGAAATTCAACTGCCAAATGTTACAAAACAGGGTAAACCCTCCTGCTTAATTTAAACTAGCAACACAGAAAAGATTTATCCTGTGGAGTAATCTGTGAAAATTCGAGAGACCAAGAACAATTTAAAGTACAAATTTACAACTTTATTTCTTAAAGTATAACAGAGAATAATTAGCTAACAACTGTTTACAACTCCTTCCTCTAACCGATCTTTTACCTTCCCTTCGACAATACTAGTTCGATAAAAACCCCCTCCTGATTAAGATTTACCAAAAACTTAAGTTTTCAAAACAAGCCAGCTGCCGAGTTTTGTATTTGGAGCTTCCTGTGTCTTCTTTTCTTCTTCTTAGGGATTATGCTTCACACGTCACTGATCGATATAGGCACCTTTAAGAGAGCTCTTCTCCAGGCAGTCTGCAGAGGCTGTTGGCTTGGCAGTTCTTCTCTCAACTGTTCAATTTTTCCCAGTCGTATATCCCCACAGCATTGGATTACGTCATTGGCTTTTAAGATTGTCAATACACCAAATTCAAACTTGATTGGAATTTGATATTTTTGGGGGTATAATTTAAACTGATTGGCCTAATTCGAATCTGTTTTGTCATTTCCAGGCAACCAGCGAATCTAGCTTTCAACCAAGTGTTACATTGTTACCTTATTCAGAAATATTGGTGCTGTTTCAGGTAGTTCTACTAGCTTTTAACTCTTCCAAGGGTACAGCACACTCACATCTTCATAACACAGGTCTCCGCCCTATAAGACAACCTATCAATCTCCTTCTGAAGACACTCAGCACATTTCCCACAATTCACTATTCTCTCTAATTTAGAATCAGCTGCAAGTTTAAAGATTTTGCCATCAACATCCATCTCCAAATAGAGTCATGGAGTCATAGAGATGTACGGCACGGGAACAGACCCTATAGTCCAACTTGTCCATGCCGACCAGATATCCCAACCCAATCTAGTCCCACCTGCCAGCATCTGACCCATATCCCTCCAAACCCTTCCTATTCATAAACCCATCCAGATGCCTTTTAAATGTTGCAATTGTACTCATCTTCACCACTTCCTCTGGCAGCTCATTCCATACACGTACCACTCTCTGAGTGAAAAAGTTGCCCCTTAGGTCTCTTTCATATCTTTCCCCTCTCACCCTAAACCTATGCCCTCTTGTTCTGGACTCCCCCACCCCAGGGAAAATACTTTGTCTATTTATTTTATCCATGCCACTCATGAATTTATAAAGTTCTTTAAGGGCACCCCTCAGCCTCTGACCCTCCAGGGAAAACAGCCCCAGCCTGTTCAGCCTCTCCCTATAGCTCAAATCCTCCAACCCTGGCAACATCCTTGTAAATCTTTTCTGAATGCTTTCAAGTTTCACAACATCTTTCCGATAGGAAGGAGACCAGAATTGCATGCAATATTGCAACAGTAGCCTAATCAATGTCCTGTACAGCCGCAACATGACCTCTCAACTCCTGTACTCAATACTCTGACCAATAAAGGAAAGCATACCAAATGCCTTCTTCACTATCCTATCTACCTGCAACTCCACTTTCAAGGAGCTATGAACCTGCACTCCAAAGTCTCTTTGTTCAGCAACACTCCCTAGGACCTTACCATTAAGTGTATAAATCCTGCTAAGATTTGCTTTCCCTAAGTGCAGCATCTCCCATTTATCTGAATTAAACTCCATCTGCCACTTCTCAGCCCATTGGCCCATCTGATCGAGATCCCGTTGTAATCTGAGATAACCTTCTTTGCTGTCCACTACAACTCAAATTTTGGTGTCATCTGCAAACTTACTAACTATCTGTCTTATGCTCACATCCAAATCATTTATGTAAATGACGAAAAGTAGAGGACCCAATACCGATGCTTATGGCACTCCACTGACCACAGGCCTCCAGTCTGAAAAACAACCCTCCACCACCACTCTCTGTCTTCCACCTTTGAGCCAGTTCTGTATCCAAATGGCTAGTTCTCCCTGTATTCTGTGTCACCTAACCTTGCTAACCCGTCTCCCATGGGGAACCTTGTCGAATGCCTTACTGAAATCCTTTTAGATCACTTCCACCACTCTGCCATCATCAATCCCCTTTGTTACCTCTTCAAAAGAACTCAATCAAGTTTGTGATACATGATTTCCCACGCACAAAGCCCTATTGACTATACCTAATCAGTCCTTGCCTTTACAAATACATGCACATCCTGTCCCTCAGGATTCCCTCCAACAACTTGCCCACAACCAACATCAGGCTCACTGTCTATAGTTCCCTGGCTTGTCCTTACCACCTTTCTTAAACAGTGGCACCACATTAGCCAACCTCCAATCTTCCAGCACCTCACCTGTGACTATTGATGATACAAGTATCTCAGTAAAGGCCCCAGTAGTCACTTCCCTAGCTTCCCACAGAGTTCTAGGGTACACCTGATTAGGTCATGGGGGTTTATCTGCTTTTATGTGTTTCAAGACATCCAGCACTTCCTCCTCTGTAATATGGACATTTTTCAAGATGTCACCATCTATTTCCTTACATTCTATATTTTCCATGTCCTTTTCTACAGTAAATACTGATGCAAAATACTCGTCAGAAAATGCAAGGGTCCCAACACCGATCCCTGGGAAATACTACTTTTAACTCATTTCCAGTGTGAGAAATGCCCATATATATCTACACTCTGTTTCCCACCTTTTAGCCAATGTAAAATCATGTTGCCAAAATATATCAATCCCAAACATTTCTAATTTGCTAAACATAGCTGCCATGTGACGCCATATCAAATCTTTTCTCAAATTCCAAATATACAACATCTACAGCATTACCCTCATCCACGGCCTACATCAACTTGTCAAAGAATTCAATTAAATTTGTCAGACATGACCTATCCTCGACAAAGCCATATTGACTGCCTGATGTTAACCTATTTTTCCCTAAATGTATCTTCATCTTATCCTGTATATGGCCTCCGTCAGTTATCCCACAATTGATGTCAAGCTGACAGGTCAGTAGTTTCCTACGTTATCCTTTGCCCTTTTCTTAAACAATGGTAATACATTTGCAATCCTTTCATCCCTTGGAACTAATCCAGTGTTCAGAGAGGACTGGAAAATTTTTGTCAATGATGCCACAATTTGCTTCATTACATCTTTCAGCAATCTAGAATGCAGCCCACCTGGACCTGGTAATTTGTCTACCTGGAGTGCCAGCCTTTTTTAGCATCTCTTCTTTATCTAGCACTATACTGCTCAGTTGCTCAACACACACATTTTCAACTCGGCCATTGTCACCATTTTTTACTTTTGTAAAGACAGAAGCAAAATATTCATTTTGGACCTCTGCCATATCCTTTGCTTCAGTGAGCAGCCTGCTTTTTCCTTATGAGCCCCATTCTATCCTTCACTTATCTTTATTAATATGTTCAAAGAAAATTTCGCTATTTGCTTTAGTGCAGCCTGTTATTCTTTCTTCATGCTTTTCCTTAGCCTTCCCTATTCCAGCCTTAGCCTTTCTCCTACATTTGAGATTCTCTTCCTGATTTCTGCTTTTACTATTATTCCAGTATGCATTATATGTCTCCTTTGTTTTCCTTAGTTTCTCACAAATATCTTCAGATATCCAAGATATTTTAGTTTTGGATACCCCATTATTTGTCATAGGTATGCACATGGCTTACACTCTATTCAGCTCTCTTTTGACATTGTCTCATTTTTTTTATCCACTGTTTCATCCACCAAAATGTGTTTCTCATTAACTTGCTCAAATACAACTTTTAGACTCCTCAAATGTGCTCTTTCCTAGCCTGGGATCTTAATCCTTGACTGATTTTTATCTTTTTCCAAATTAATACTGAACCATATTGCATTCTGATCACTATGTCTTAAATGCTCCCCTTCTTGTCCTGTCTCATTTCCTAGGAACAGATCCAGCACAACACCCTCCCTGATAGGACTGAAAATGTACTGTCCCAGAGCATTCTTCAACACACATTGCAACCATTTCTTCCCTTCCATGCTCCACACTACCTTTTCCCTAGTCTACCCTGAGGGTAACTGAAATCACCAACTATTGCAACTCTACTGGTCAGCCCACCAATATTTCTGCTGAGCTACTTCCACCATCATATGTAGCATTGCCCTATAGTTGAAGCGGAAATGTGTAAGCTTCATTTCCAGAGACCCTGTAGCTTGCTTTCCCATGCTACTTTTGAATACCTACATGGGAGAATGACTCACAATGCAGATCCAATCAGCCATTTCATTTCTAACCAAGTGCCTTCATTTGTACGATCTTCAGACCCATCAAAAGCAAAGAAAGGACCATCTCCTTGAGGAAGCATGTTGAGTACTACACGAGCACAATAGGAATGTGCATGGTGTTGCTGGTCAAAAGCCAGGAAATTTATTTCTGTTGATGTGGGAGTACAAATTAATCACTGCACATTCTTTTGAGTGTACATTTTAATTTACTGTCTCTTGTGAAGAGCAGTCCTGTCTTAATGGCAGGGCTAACCTTTCCAGAGATCATCTTGGTACATGGCCAGGTTCTCAATCTTGCATTTGAATGCTTGAATTGGAGAGATCCTGTGCCTCCTTCACAAAGTTCCTTGTTCTTTCAGACATAGTAAGTTCAAAGAGAAGGAAGTTGGATAGACTGGAACATGTTATAACAAGAGGTTGTTGAAGTGAATAACATGACTGTATTTAACGGAAAGTTCGATAGATATGAGGAACAAAGGAATAGAAAGTATGCTGAAAGAATTAGATAGGGAGAGAGTAGATAGATGTTCACCTTAACCACAGTTGGACTGAATTACCTTTTACTGTGCTGTAGACATAAACATCATTTAGCGCCATTCAAATTTTAGGCATGAACATTATACTTCAGAAAGCCAAGTGGTGAAGGGTAGAACTGGAACCAATTTCTCCAAACTAAATTTATTTGCAGAGATATGATTTTATGAGATACAGATTAAAGACACGCACTCTATAACCCAACAACTACAGACTGAGTCTTTCCTATTTGTGGGAGCACAAGTGAATCCCCAGTTAATACCTACCTTTTGCTTACAATTAATATGAAATAATAAAGAGTTTATGATGGAAATTTCAGAATCCTCCTTCAAGCCCACCATTCCCCAACACACAAGCCCACATAATGAATTTAATTGATATGCTAGGATTTGACCACTAAATCTGGTCAATACCATAACTGCTTTGCCCCCAGGATTATCGATTTGGAGAAACAGAGTCACACTGCCACACACTTCTACAACCTTACAGACTCTCTGACCATGCTGACAGAATGCCCAGCAACAGGGTATTGGCAAGAATTGGCACAAATGATTGTAATGTCTCTCAAAACTGTCGCATCCCAAAAGGCCTGTCGTTTCACCTAAATAATGGCTACAGAATGGCTGATGATTCAGACCCAGTCAGCCATTTAATCTCTAACTATTATACCTTCACTTGTAGTGCCATCTTCGGACCCATCTGAAGCAGAGACGGAACCATGCATGCTCCTAGAGGCAGGTATTGACACCCAGTAACCATCCATGTCACTTCATCTTCTCACTAAAAAGAAATTAAAGGGAGACACCAGAACATCAAGAAATAGAAAATACACATTGTACATTTTCACTAAGGGAAAGCATCATAACAAATGTGTGAATATAATAAAGGATAATAACAATTGTTTTATTACAACATGTCCTGACAGTTCTTATCATGAGGTTAATTCAGGTTCTTTGGAAGAAACCCGTCATATTCATAGAATCTCTAGAACAGGCAATTCAGCCAATCATGTCCACACGAACCCTCCAAACAGCATTCCACCCAAACTCACCACTCTATCCTGTCCCTAGAAACCTGCATTTCCAATGGCTAATTCACCTAACCTGCACAATTTAAGCACTATTAATCCACCTAATCTGTACATCTTTAATCTGGGGTCAAACCCAGTGCACCCAAACAGACACCGAGAGAACACACAAACTCCACAGACTGAAGGTGGAATTGAACCCAGGTCCCTGGTGCTGTAAGGTAGCAGTGCTAACCACTGAGCCAACGCACCACTCAATTATTGCAGATGTGTATGTGGGACTAATTGAAAAATATTTTAATTCACACTGAAATTGGGCACTTGTGACTGATAAGCAAGTACTGCATTAATAAAGCTTTAAGTAGTTGCAATCTCTCTGATGACTGCAGTATTTGAGTGGATTGTTCAGCAGATAATTCTTCTGTCTCATGATCAACTTCATTAGCTTTTCTCTGCCTTTCTTCTTGCTGCTCCATTTTAAAAGTCCTTGATGTGGCACAGTTCTAGGGAAAACAACAGATACTACTAATCTTATATCCCATAACTTCGCTCTATTGTAAAATGCTCTTGATAAAACTAAGCAATGAAATAGCTGTTTGAGGAAACCAGATATGTGCCACACCATGATCCTGGTGGATATTTGAACTTGTCCCTAAGCATTTGTCCTCCAACAATGAGACTGTCATGGATCAGGAGAACATGTCCCTAATCTACCAAAGGTCAGGTCCAAAGTCTTGTTGGAATTTTTAGCACTAACTACTAGAAGATGAGAAAGCTTTTTTGACTTTGTGCATAGAATTCCTACAGTGTGGGAGCAGGCAATTTGGTTCAAGTCTACATCAACCCTCCAAGAAGCATCCCACCCACACCATCCCCATAATCTTGCACTTCCATGGCTAACCCACCCCTGGGACTATGGGCAATTTAGCATGGCCAATACACCTAATCTGCACATCTTTGGACTGTGAGAGGAAACCAGACCACCTGGAGGAAACCCATGCAGTCACAGGGAGGACGTGCAAAGTCCATACACACAGTCACCTTAGGGTGGAGTCAAACTCAGACCCCTGACACTGTGAGGCAGCAGTGCCAACCATTGAGCCCCTGTGCCACCCTCAGAGATCACCTGTACATTGATAGAAGTCAGCACTGCTGCGCCTATAGTGTTGGAACATTTTGGCCATCCAACATCACATTATTGGCTACATCCTATCAAATGGATAGCTGTTGTGTCACAGAACACAACGTTATCATCAAAATATTCACCACAATTCTCTGATACATTGCTTTCTGAACTTATAAAATCAAAAATATTTGAGAAATGTCATTCAAGTATCATTCCTACTCTGAGACTAATATTCATTAAGTACCATTTAATTTCTTTCTCCTGGAATGTTTTGTCCTCAGTGGATTTACTCCATACAGGCCATCAAGATTTCTCATTCCCATTTAGAATAGTTGATCAAATGCACTAACTCCATTGACAACTGCTCAGCATATTAGATCCAGTTGGTAAAAAGATCGCAATGACTCAATGACTAAGGTCAAAACATGAAGAATCAGGAGGCAGATAGCAAGCTGCCTAGAAAATACAGAAAACAGGCAAGGGTTAAGAGAAATACAAAAGCAAAATGCTGCAGATACGGGAGATCTGAAGGAAAATAGAAAGTGTTGGAAAAACTCATCAAGTCTTTGGTAGCAACTCTGGAGAGAGAAAAATAGAGTGAATGTTTCAGGTTCAATATAACACCATTCCGAGTTTTGAGTAGTTTTTTGGACTGGTTGTGTCTGGGGAGTGGAGTTCTGCAGTATTGTTATCGATTCATTTGTCCTACAGCACTGACAAAGGTTCTTCAGCCCATTAAGTCTATGTCAGTCAAAAGCAACCACTTAACAATGTGAATCCCATTTTCTATTGGCACTGGATCTCTGTTGTTCAACATTTGGAATTAAATAATTGGACTGCAAAATCATAAATATAAGTTCAAATTTGGCAATGACACCAAATTGGTGGGGTGTCATTTATATTGAGAAACACCTTGACATATCTTGTCAATATAGATAAGTCTGAGGTGTTGCCATTTGGAGGGGAAAATAGAAATGTTATACATTTCTGACAACAAATGGACAAAGAAGTAAAGGGATTTGGCAATAGAGATCCACAAATGACTGAAAATGGTGACACAAGTTAATATGACCACTAAAAAAAACAAGAAATTAGGTTGAGACAAAAAATAGAAATTGCTGGAGAAGCTCAGATGTCTGGCAGCCTCTGTGAAGAGTAATCAGTTAACATTTTGGGAACTGAGAAAGGGTCCCTCAACCCGAAAGGTTAACTTTGATTTCTCTGCGCGGATGCTGTTATACCTGCTGAGCTTTTCCAGCAATTCCTATTTTTGTCTCTGATTTACAACATTCGTAGTTCTTATAGTTTTTAAAAAATGAGATTCATTTCCAGACGACCAAAAGTGAGAAACAGACAATTAACGTTAAACATAATCAAACAACATTGGAATATTAATAACAGCTAAGATCTTCATATTATAGAAAAGATAGAACTGTAGTGAAGAAGATGCAAAAAAGATTTATAAGGATGATAGCAGAACTGAGAGGCTACATCTTTCAAGAAAAGTTGAATAGGTTGAAGATCTTTTCTCTCGAAAAAAGAAGGCTGATGGATGACCTGATGGGTGTCTTTAGGATAATGAGAAGGTTCAATAGAAAGGAAAACATATTTCTATTTATAGGGAAGACAAAACAATGTGCCAAAAGTATAACATAACCACTTATTAATCCAGAAGGGAATTCAGGAGAATTTTCTTTATGCAGATAGTAGGTAGAATGTGACAATATTAAAAGAGCAGTTGAGGCAAATAGTGTTGGTGTATTACAATGTGAGTGTTAGTGTACGAAATAAATTTAGGGGAGAAAGGAGTTGAACATTATGTGGATAAGAGTTAGGTGAAGAGTAGTTGGAAGAGACGTATGTAGCATAAATAACAATATATATTAGTTGGGCCAAATGACCTGTTTCTGTGCTGTATATTCCACGTAGTGGATTAAGTATGTTAGAATGAAGTATTAACATTGCGCAAACTATTTAATTCATAAAATAGCCAGTAATTTTCAAAGTGAAACAATTACACCACAAGTTTCGATCTCAGATACGTAACTGAGCAACTTGCATTGCCTCACCATGAGACTTGTTGAACCAACTCCTTAGTCACCATTAGGTTTCCCATTGATCTTGAGTCTGTGGAGTTTCACTCTATAAGCTAGTGAATTGTTTCAAACAGTTTTTTTATATCAGTTTGAATCAGAAGACAATAATTTTAATGATGCAAAGTTGCTTTGACACTCATAAATGCATTTCTTTCAAAAGTAACATTCCAGCAATTCAGTTTTTACGTATAGTCCAGCAGTACACTATGGAATCTTCCTGATGCTGATTTTCCAACCATTTTATCAGTTTGCCTCAGTTTGTCTTTACCCTTACTTAACTGTACTCTTCATGGATCAGACCTATTTCTGGTTAGTCTTTATCACCTCCTGCAGGATTTGCTTCATTTTATCCATCTCATTCGAAATGGTTGCATTGTGTTCAGTAGTGACACTAATGGCCAACCAGAGAACTGCAACAAAAGTGGCAAATGTGAAAATGGGTCATCGGGGCTCGAATTGTGGAGAAAGTGAGGACTGCAGAGGCTGGGGCTCTAATTATGTAATTAGAATGTCCATTACCTCTGGGCCAGGTAGTTCAAGTCCTTAATTACTCCAGATGTGTGGTATAACATATCTCAACAATATTTAAAATATCTAAAAGTAGGCGGGTACAATGAAATAATCATTATTGAAACATGGTCTCAATTTTAACTCACTTCCACCACAATTAATACCCAGGAAAGGATTGGCAATGAGGTTAAAAGCTTGACATTAGAATTGAGCCTGATCAAACAGAATGAGTTTGCTTGAGTTAATGTAAATAATCCCATTTTTAAATAGAGCAGTGCGATGATTGGTGAAGTCCAGGTCAATATTTATCACTCAATCAACAGTACAAGAAACATTAGCACAATGCTGTTCATGGGAGTTTGCTGAGTGCAATTGGTTGTTGTGCTTCCTCTATGATCACAGTTTTAAAAAATGGAGCATCATTGGCTATAAAGTGCTTTAAGACATCTGGTGGTCATGAAAAGTGCTTTGTAAATGCAAGACGTCCTTTTTGACAGAGAGTGAGCTCTTGTTGTTGTTAGCAGTCTCTCAATTCAAGGAGGATATCTACTCAGAGTCATGAATATCTGGCATGGACCTTCATGTAATTAAACAGGCTAATTCTGAACCCACATATCTTTTAAGTGTTTGGGATAGGACATCCCAGGAGGCAGTGAAATCCAGGATTTGCTTCCTTTTCATTTCCTATTCTGCCACCATTCTGCCCAATCATTAAAGTATTTGGTATAAAGTATTTGAATTCTTTGTCCTCTCCTGGAATGTTGAACATTTGAAAATTGAAAAATCAGGTTTTGACAGGAAAAAAAAATCAATGATGGGGTGACCAGTCAGGAAATGAACTCTCCTCGGTGCATGATAGAGACAGAATCTGTGAGGATTTTGCTGCTCCCCCAATCAGAGATCTTATCTCACTCCAGCTCCAAAAATCGCAAGTTCCCTCTCAATCACTTCTATTGCGCCTCAAGAGATAGAATCTATGGTTTGAGGAACAAATGGTTGTTTTGACCATCTTGACACAATCTATTGAAGATGATTTTTCAAAAATTTAAAATTCAAATAGGAGTAAGCGCATGTCTGTAGGTACACAGACCGCATATGTCTACCAGAAAATAGTTGGGAAATATGAGAAATATCATAGCAGGGTTTGAAAGCAAGAAAATGGTTATTAGAAACAACCATTTGGGCCACAGGGCGAAAGTGGGTTTTACATGAGGACAAAGGCATAAATTCTACTGTTAATGTTCTCAAGTATGGTAGAACCTTTAATCTAACTCCTAAGTGGGCCATTTGCTCCAAACCAATTATATTTCTATGTGCTGTCCAAAATGTAATTTCAAAAATATTCCCATCAGTGCAGTGTTGCAATAACAGAAGAGTTATATTCTTGTGATATTGATTTCGAATGACCAAAATGTGAACATTTTTCTTCCATGTTCTCACAGAGACAGTTGCCTGATTTTGGGCACTTGAGTGTTCATAGACTGAGGGATGGAGTTGGTGGCTTTGTTTTTCTGACAGTGAGGACTCATGGCAGAGGCAGGGGAGCGATCTGGATGTTTTCTTTTCTTTTGGCTGGTTCTTTTATTTCTGCTTCTGTCTTTAATCCTGGCCTATGTATACTAAGATGGTGCCAGAGAATGAGAATTTTGTACACTTTTCGCTATACTCTTGTACTCCTGTACTCGAGTACACATGAAAATAAAATCTAGATCTAAATCCAATTTTTAAGAGAGTTCTCTGACCAACAGGGTTAGAAAATAGTGCAGAGATCCATTCTCTGAGACTTTTGACCGTGGTTGCTTTATCTAATTTTCCTTCCTCATACCTGAATGATACCTTTTTTTGAATTCATTCTCAGGATGAGGGTGTTATTGTCCATCTTGCAGATAAGAGTCAACCACGTTGCTTTGGGTCTGGAGTCACATGGATGCCAGACCAGGAAAGAATGGCATGGGGATGGATTTTTTCCAACAGTCGACAATGGATTCATGTTCACCATGAGACTCTTAATTTCGAATTTTTATTAAATTCAAATTTAATAATCCCACTGTGGTGAGGTTCAAGCTCCAGTCGCTAGCATGTTATCTGAGTCTCTAGATTAACTATCTAGTGATAATAACACTTAGGTCATTGCCTCCTCTTAAAATGGGCTATCACTTAAAATTGGCAGTCATCTTTTACACATTCACAATTTATGTTTATTAATGCTCAAATAAATAGGCTTGCTACTTGATAATTAAAAAGTATATACTAGAGATGCACAAAGTTTTTATTGTTATTTATCACTGACATTCCTTGACTATTTGAATCTATGTCTTTTGCTCAAAGACTTATTTTCACTGCTACTAACTGAAGAGAGCTCAATTGGTTTCCACTTGGAAATACCCTCACAACTTTATTGTTTGAAGGACAAAGAGAAGCAAAGAAAATTACATAGCATTAAGAGACGCATCATGATACTCACATTTATCAGGAAACAAAGAACAAACATTCACACCTTCAGACTGGGCATAGAAGCAATGCTTATCATGGCCACCATACTTCAAAATAGAACCAACCTTAACCCAAGATACATACAGCGACTTAACGTAATGCTCACTTTCACCACAAGAATGACACTGTCAGTGACTGCAAACATCACAACCATGCTGAATATTTATGCTGCCAGATAATTTCAGGCTGCAACAGGAAACTTCATTAACATTAGCCAATCAATTGTGCATAGACGCATTAAGTCATTCATAGTTGCATTGTTTGGTAGCTCAAGTCAGTTAATAAACACCCCTTGGGCACAGCAGCAGCATAACTAACCAATGCAATTTTATGAAGTGGCAGGAATTCCCAAGCAACAGGGAATTATTGATTCTATGTGTGACCTCAATTAGTGCCACCATCTGTCAGAATAGGATAGAATCCCAAATAAAAACAGGAAGTGCTGGAGAAGTTCAACAGTTTAGAAGCATCTGAGTAGAGAGAAACAAAGTTAATATTTCAAGTTGAAGTTTCCAAACTCTTCCACAAGCCCAGACTAAAAGCCTACAAAACACGTAGGGAAAAAAAAACAATCATGGGTGACCAAACAAGGATTGAGTTCATTCCTGTGCGTAATGGAAACAGAAGATGTGGAGAGCAGCCTCTCCAATCAGAGAATCTGTCTGACTCCAACACCTCCAATCACAGGTTCCCTCCCTCCCTTGCTGCTCCTCAAGAGTCAGAATCTATGATTGGAGGAGCATATGGTCATCTATTTGAAACAGAGATGAGGAGAAACCTCTTTTCTCAGAGGGTCGTGATTTCTGTGAGATTCAAAACCAGGTCAATGAGTATATTCAAGGATGAGACAGAAAGATTTCAAAGAATCAAGGGTAATGGGGAAAACACAGGAACATGGAGTCGCAGATTATCAGATCAGCCATGATCTCATTAAATGAGAGTTCATACTCGATGGACGAAGTGGCTTACTTATGCTCTTACATGTTATGGTCTTAATAAGGGCATGAGTGAGGGAACCTGTGCTTTGAGGAGCTATTCCAACCAGTCCCTCAGCACAAGCGAGATTTTATCAATATCAGAGCACACATTAAGAGCCATCACTCTGCCTAATTGAGCAAGGTAAAGGTCCACTGAGGCTAGCTGAAGTTTCAGCTGGTAAAAGGAGGATTGGGGTATAGGGGGAAGAGAGGTTTTCTGAGCTAGAGCCTAAGGTAAAGTAACATGACTATCAAGGTAAAAATCAACATTTTAATATGTTTGCACATGAAAGAGATAACACACTGTATTTCACATTATTGAGACAGTTTTACTAAATGATCTCAGAAAAAACAATCCACCAGGAAACAGTGACAATGACATTTAGAATTTAACATTCAGTTAACATCAAGTCTGCTTCACCGTTTGATCACAGCTGATATGTTTCTCAACCCAATTCCCCTGGCTTCTCCTCATAACTAATGATCCTCTTACTAATCAAGAATCTATCTATCTCTGTCTTAAAGACACTCAATAACTTGGCCTCCACAGCTTTCTGCAGCAATGAGTTCCACAGAATTACCACCCTCTGGCTGAAGAAATAACTCCTCATCTCAGTTCACTCTGAAGCTGTTCTAGGGTCTCCTACTAGTGGAAACATTGTCTCCATGTCCACTCTACCCAGGCCTCTCAATATTCTGTAGGTTTCAATCAGATCACCCAGAGTCCTGAATCACTCTTCTTTATTACAAGCCCTTCATCCTCAGGATCATTCTTGTAAACCTCTTCTGGACCTCCTCCAAAACCAGCACATCCTCTGTTAGATATGGTGCCCAACACTGCTCATAATATTCCAAATGTGGTCTGACCAGAGCCTTATACAGCCTTAGCAGTACATCCCCGCTCTTGTATTGTAGCCCCCTTGAAATGAATGCTAACATTGCATTTGCCTTTCTAACTGCCAAATGATCTTGTATGTTAGTCTGAAGAGAATCCTGAACTAGCACTTTTAAATCCCTTTGTGCTTCAGATTTCTGAAGCTTCTCCCTGTTTAGAAAAAGTCTACACCTCTATTTTTCCTATCAAAGTGCATAACATCACATTTTTACACTTCATTCCATCTGTCACTTCTTTACTCATTCTCCTAGCCTGTCCATGTTCTTCTGCAGCCTCCCTGCTTCTTCAACATGACCTGTCCTTCCACCTGTCTTTGTGTCACCTGCAAACTTAGCAACACTGCCTCAGTTCTTTTGTCCAGATCATTGATGTATAATGCAATACTTGTGGTCCCAGTAGTGAACCCTGCAGAACTGCACCAGTCATTGGCTCCCAGCCTGAAAAAGACCCCTTTATCCCCACTCTCTGCCTTCTACCAGTCAGCCAATGCTCTATCCATGCCAGTACCTTGCCTCTATTACCATGGGCTCTTATCTTATTTAGCAGACTCCTCTACGATACCTTGTCAAAGGCATTCTGGAAATCCAAATAAATCATGCCCACTGTTTGTCTAACTTGTTTGTTACCTCATCAAAGAATTCTAATAGATTTGTCAGGCATGGCCTCCCCTTGACAAAACCATGCTGACTCAGCCCGATTTTATAATGCGATTCCAAGTAATCTACAATCTCAATCTTAAAATGGACTCTAAAATCTCACCATCAACCAAGGTCAAGCTAACTGGCTATAATTTTCCATCTTCTGCTCCCTTCCTTCTTGAACAGGGGTGTTATGGTAGACATTTTTAAAGCTTTTGGGGCCCTTCATGCATCCTGAAAAATCACTGCAAATGTTTCTACAATTTCCTCAGCTACCTCCATCAGAGCCCAGAGTATAATCCATCCAGTCTGAGTGATTATTCCACCTTCAGACCTTTCAGCGTCCCCAGCACATTGTCCTGCCCCTCATTCTGCCCCTTGATTCTTTTGAAGTCTGATATGTTACTGGTGTCTTCCCCATGAAGACTGATGCAAAGTGACCAAAGGAAATGGTCAGTTCCTCGACCATTTCTTTGCTCACCATTATAACTTCTCCATTAATTAAGGAAAGATGTACTGATATTAGAAGTAGGCAGAGATGGGTACTGCAGATGCTGGACATTAGAGCCAAGATTAGAATGGTGCTGGAAAAGCACAACAGGTCAGGTAGTTTTTTTCCGAGGAGCAGGAAAATCTATATTTCGGTGAAAGGCCCTTCATCAGGAATGAGACTGGAAGCCTTGGGGGTGGAGAGATAAATGGGAGGGGGGGTGGGATGGGGAGATGATATTGGAAGTAGTCGAGGGAATGGGAGTAGTCCTGAGAATGGAGGATTTTTTGTTATGTGGGGATGTTTAATAGGTTGGCCCTGTTCATGTTAGTGTTCACAAGAATGAGAGATGACTTTATTGAAACTTATAAGATTCTTAAGGGGCTTGACAGAGTCAATGGGAAGAGGTTATTTCCCCTTGTTGAAGAGGCCTAGGACCAGAGGCCATAATCTCAGAGTAAAGGTCACCCAGTTAGAACAGAGATAAGGAGGCATTTCTTGTCTCAGAGGGTTGTGAATCTGTGGAATTTGTTACTGCAGAGAGCTGGTGAAATTGAGTCTTTAAGAATATTCAAGACAGAGGTAGATGGAGTTTTCTATCAGTAAGGGAATCAATGGTCATGAGCAAAAGATGGGAAAGTGGAGTTGAGGATTATCCGATAGTCATGATCTCATTGAATGTGGAGCAGTCTTGATGGGCCAAATGATCCATTTCTGTTCCTACATCTTATGTATGGTATTAGTCACAGACTGTATTTTGAAATCTGCAGTCATTTTGATTCAGCAAGGTTGGTGGGATACTCGGCCCAGGACTCAGCTGGGATGATGATGGTGGGATGGATCTTATGGAACAACAACATATCTTGGCATTCATCCACCTGATGCCACTTTGATCTTTGATGTAACACTCTTGAGACTTAAATTGAATGGCTTGTTTCCGTCTTCTGGAATGTAAGTCTGGACAAGCTAAAAGATCATGCATTGAATATCACACTACATTTACCATCTGCATCTTCAACTTGTTTTATATTACCAAGAAATCTCCTTCTCTCATGTTTTTATTTGGCTGTAAAATAAAATCTGATCTTAACTCTGAAGAGTTATTCCCAATAAGTTACCTTGTACTGAGTAGTTAGAACTTTAGTTTTGAAAATGGAGTGTAAGAGATTTATTGATAATAAATGAGAAAAACCATCTTATTTTTAGATATTCAGTTAAAAGATTTAGCATATATGTTTGCGCACAAGCTTTGGTAACTATGCAATCTTATCTTTTGAAAGAACACCCTAAAAAGGAATAAACATAAACAAAAGGTAACTTTCCTACATTGCTACAATATCTAATAAAAGTTAAAAAAAAGGAGCTCCTGAAAACCAAATATTGCCCATTAAAATCAAATAAAAACCTCAAGAAAATCTTACAGATATTCTTCGAAAAACTAATTATTTTGTCTGCTGGTCCACACTAGAAATTTTCTCCAGTTAAACATGAGAAAGACTGAAGCTGTTGCTTTCAGCCATCAACATAAACTCTGCTCCCTTAACACAAACTCCATCCCTCTCCATGACAACTGTCTGAGACTGACTAGACTGTTCACAAGTTTGGTGTCATAGGTGACTTTGTGATGAGCCTCCTACCTCACATATTTCTTTGATGAGTCTCCTACCTCAGTATCTGTGTCAATATGAAAACTACCTGTTCCCACCTTTCCAACCCATTCTTCATTACTTTACCTTTGTCTCAGATCAGCAACTGCTTAAAATCTTTTCCAAGCTTTTGTTATTTCTAGACTTGACTATTTTAAGGCATTCCCAGCTGGGTTTGTAAGTTCTACGCTTGCTGCGCTTAGCATCATCTAGAACTTAATTGTACACTTCCTAACTTGGACAAAATCCTGTTCACTTATATGCTTGCTGACCTACATTGGCTCCTGATTAAGTAATACCTCTCTTTTAAAATTCTCACTCATGTATTCAACTCCCCCCATTACCTTGCTCCACCATTCCCTAGAGCATCCTCCAGACCATAATCCTGCAAGATATTTGTAATTCTCAAATTCACACCCCTTGAAAAATCCCCAAATTAAATCAGTTTACAACTGGTAGTCATGCCTTCAGAGGCCTGCTCCCCAACCTCTGGAATTTTCTCCCTAAATGTCTCCACATCTCTGCGTCACTTTCTTTCTTTCAGACATTCCTTAAAACCTAACTCATCTGCCTTCATATGTTCTTATGTAGCTATTTTATCTTATAATGTTGCTGGAACATCTTAGTGTGTCTTTTATGTTAAAAGCGCAATATAAACATTTACTGTTGTTGTTTGTGATTTTTGTAGCTCAAGTTGAGGTTCAGGTTGTAAGTTTGCTCACTGAGCTGGTAGGTTTGTTCTCACATTTCGTTATCATGCTGGATAACATCATCAGTGAGCCTCCGGTGAAGCGCTGGTGTTCTGCCCCACTTTCTATTTATGTGTTTTGATCTGTTAAGGTGGGTGATTTCAAGGAATGTGAATCGGAGAATTACAAGTATCTTAGAGGATAATGGTCTGGAGGATGCTATTGGGCATGATGTTACCCACCTTAACAGACCAAGACATATAAATAGGAAGTGGGACAGAACTCCAGTGCTTCAACAGAGGCTCACTGACGATGTTACCCAGCATGATGATGAAAAGTCTGAGAATAAATCTGCCAGCTCAGTGAACAAACTTACAATCTGATTGCTGCTGTATGGGTGAGATTACAAAAACAGCATATTTTCACCAACAACTGCAGGACTTATTTTAATTTGATTTATTATTGACACGTACCTAAGTACAGTGAAAAGTTTTATTTTCCGTGCAGCACAGGTAGATCATAACATGCAAAAGACACAAAGATTGTAGGGTGTTTGAACAGAGCAAGGAATACAAAACTATGGCTACAAAGAAGATGTAGATAAAGCAAGATCAACATTAGATTTGAAGCTTGAGAGGCCCATTCAGAAGTCTAATACCAGTGAGGCAGAAGCTGCTCTTGAACCTGTTGGTACATACATTTAAACTTTTGTATCTTCTGTCTGATGAAAGATGTTGGAAGAGATTATAAACAGGATTGAAAGGTCTTTAACCTTGGCCGGCTTTTTCTGGAAGTATGCTGTGTAGATGGAGTCCATGGATGGAGGGTTGGCTTGTGTGTACACAGCTTGCTGTAGTTCCTTGTGGTGCCGGGCAGACCAGTTGCTATACCAAGCCGTGATGCATCCAGATAGAATGTTTTCTATGGTGCAGCTGTAAAAGTTGGTGAGGGTCATTATGGACATGCCAAATTTCTGTAGCCTCCAGAGGAAGAAGCAGTGTTGTTGTGCCTTCTTGACCATCACATCAACATGATTGGTCAAGAGAGGTTGTTAGTGATCATCACTCCAAGACTGTAGAAATGGCAAACTTATAATTTCCGTTTGTACATGGTTCATGAGCACAGATAATCTTCTGGTCCCTTGATATCAGAAAGAGGGAATTTGAAGAAGATTTTCTCCTTCCTAAAGTTTGGAATATGGAGCGTAATGCAATGACTATCTCCATATCTGCTGAGATTAGCTAACTCACAGCTAATCAATGATTGAACTTGAGGGTTTCTGGATTATATGTTTCAGGATCACTCCATTTCTGGACAGCAGCATATCTGTTGTGGTTCTTTGGAGTTCTAGTGCTGGCAGGGCAAGACAATGGGGCTTGGTCCAGTAATACTGATTCTCCACCTCCAGCATCAGATTGGTATAACAATCTGAAAGATTCTGGAAGTGTTAATATGCAGGAAAGTGTGAGCCCATGTAATGCTGTCAGAGAAGACATAAGAGGGAGATCTTGAGTGGACTTGAATGCAGTCAGGTTTATTACTGTAATGGTTTACATAGAATCATAGTCTTAGAGTCATACACCATGGAAACAAACACTTCAGTCCAACTCGTCCATGTCGACCAGGTTTCCCAAACTAAACTAGTCCCATTTTCCTGCCTTTGGCCCATATCCCACTAAACTTTTCCTATTCATGGACCTGTCTAAAATGTCTTTTAAATGTTGTAACTATACCTGCAGCTACCGTTTTCTCTGGCAGGTCATTCCACACATGATACATCCTGTCTATGAAAAAGTTGCCCCTCGGGTCCATATTAAACCTTTCTCCTCTCTCCTTAAAATTATGCCGTCTAGTTTTGAACTCCCCTACCCTATGGAAAAGACCTTATCTACGCTCCTCAAAATTTTTGAAGTCTTTATAAGGTCACCCATCACCACCTACAGCCCAGTGAAAAAGGTCCCAGCCTCTGCAGTCTCCCATTATGACTCAAACCCTCCAGTCCTGGCAACATCCTTGTAAATCTTTTCTGAACCCTCTCCAAATTTAATAATAACCATCTGACAACAGGGCAACCTCAGTACTCCAAATGTGGTCTCATCAGCATCCTGTACACCCTCAATATGACATCCCAACTCCTACACTCAATAGTCTGAACAATGAAGGCAAACATGCTAAATACCTTCTTAATCACCCTCTCTACCTGTGACACAACTTTCAAAGAACTTTGTGCCTGAACCCCTAGGTCTCTCAGATCTACAACACTACCCAGGACCTACCATTAACTGAATAAATCCTGCCCTTGCTCATCTTACCAAAATGCAACACCCTGCATTTATACAAGTTAAGCTCCATCTGACACTCCACAGCTCATTGGTCCAAATGATCAAGATCCATTGTAATCTTAGATAAACTTCTTCACTGTCCACTAAATCACCAATTTTGATGTCATCTGCAAACTTACTAACCATGCTTCCTATATTCTCATCCAAATATATGACTTGCACTTATGAAATAAAGTAGTTCTCTTAACATACGGGAGAACCTGTAATCTCCACTAATTAGACCCTGAGGTTGAATGACTCTGTACCAACTCTTACAGCATGGTGGCACTACTGGATGCTGGAAACTGGAATGAACAATCCACAAAAATTCAAAAAACAACATGGAAGAAGATTCAACTTCAGACCTGAAAGGAGAGTGAAAACTGAAAAAGTCCAGAGCAGAACCATAAGAGAAGTGGAGACATAGAGACCGAGAAGGATGAAGGACAGAGATGTGTTCAGGCTACATTGCAAAAGGAGGTAATCTGTGTGACCAGTGCAGTTCCAGAATTAAGCTGCTGAGCTGATAAAAGGTCAAAAATCACACAACACCAGGTTATTGTCCAATAGGTATATTTGCAAATGGAAACTTTCGGAGCTCTGCTCCTTCCTCAGGTATAGTATGAAAGAGGGAAGGAATGCTGACGCAGTCTTTATAAGCAGAATGGTAGCTACTCTAAAACTGGCTGCCTTCTGATAAATCTTCAATTAAAGGTTTTATCTGTACATACTAAGGTGAAATCTTAGGTCAGACAATGCATTCTAGGCGTAAGGCCATGCTCAGACTCCATCTGTGTTTTGAACTGGAATCAGGCTGCTTTTCTTTGAATAAAATGGAATGCATATGCAACTACACAAATGGCTTGGATGACAGTGTGTGTGTGTGTGTGTGTGTGTGTGTGTGTAGTGTGGTGACTCATTGGTAGTGCGACATGAACCCAACATCACGCTCGAGGTCATCCTCTTGGATATGGAACTTGGCTCTCAGCATCTGCTTGGCTAATCTGTGTTGTTGTGAATCTTGAAGCCTGCCTCGGAGAATGCTTATCCAAAGATTGGAGGCTGAATGTCCTTGACTGCTGAAATGTTCCCCCACTGGGAGAGAACACCCCTAGCTAGTGTTTCCTCCCAGTGGGAGAACACTTCAACGGTCAAGAACATTCAACCTCCGATCTTTGGATAAGCACTCTCCAAAGCAGGCTTCAAGATTCAAACAACAAAGAGTAGACGAGCAGAGGCTGATAGCCAAGTTCCGTATCCAAGGGGATGGCCTCAACCATGATGTTGGGTTCATGTCACACTACAAATGACCCAAAAGATGCTTGTGTAGATGCAAATCCATTCCATTTAATCCAAAAAAGATGCAGCCTGATTCCAGTTTAAAACACAGATGGAGTCTGAGCATGGCCAAACGCCGAGAATGCACTGATTTCACCTTAGTATGTACAGATAAAACCTTTAATTATCTTGGGATAATGACTTGAAAGAAATCTGGATTTTGCATTTTAATCAAAAGAAACTTGCTTCTCTTTTCTAACTGATTAAAGATTCGGCAGGAGGCAGCCAGTTTTAGGTTAGCTACTTTTCTGCTTATAAGTTCTGTGTTGGTACTCCAGCCCTCTCTCATACTATGCCTATGGAAAGAGCAGAGCTCCAAAAGCTTGCATTTTCAAATAAACCTATTGGACTTTATAACCTGGTGTTGTGTGATTTTAGACCTTGTCCACCCCAGTCCAACACCAGCACATCCACAACAGAGCTGATGAAAGGTTAAGGATTAGATGAGAAAATCTTCACCGAGCTTTAAAATGCTCAGTGAACCACACAATAATCAGGCTGAACAGGCGACTTTACCTTTTAAAATTCTTTCCCTTTGATTCCAAATGATGCCATTACTCATGGAAACCACAAGGCAGAAGTAAAACCAAAGAAGGCGGTTGAAGTAGTACTTCGGGAGCATGGAGACATAATTAATCATTTCAAAAGTTAAGCAGGACAGTTTTGAAAGTCTCACAAGATTTTGAAGCAATGTATCTGGCCATGCTGTCGGATGTTTCAGAGAAAACTTTGCCCATATGAAGAGTCTTAGTGAGGTGAAGGAATGGGGGAAGCCTACATTACTGGAAGACAGTTTAAAAAAAACAATACCGAGCAAATTTAGGAAGTCATGGAATTAAAAAATCCCGTATGAAGAAGATTTGTGTCCACAGTGATGGACCAAACCAGACCTAGAACTGAGCACTGTGGAGGGAAAGATTTTGAAAATATAGAATTACTTCTAAGTTAGACAGCAACTGTGAATGAAAACAAATTATAACATTTTTTTATTAGATAATCTGATTGCCTGAGAAGGAAACAAAGAAACATTCGACAAAATTGATGAATTTTTAGAAGCTTTTGATGGTTATTTCCATCTCAGTACCAACATGTTTTTGGAAAGTCCCAGATTTAACTGAAGAGTCCAGAATCTACATGGATCAATAGATGATGTTTAAATCCTCATTACAGGCTATCTGAAAGCAGAATTAATCAGAGCTTGCATTGTTGTATGCATTGCTGATAAATTCCAATCAGATTCACTGCAGTCTAAGACAACCTCATCCTAGATAAAGCCAGACCCCTGGTGAGACAAGAAAAGATGTCCAGAAGCAGAACAGAACAATTCTCAGAATGAAAGGAAAGCCTTAATGCAGGAGATCAACAGCATCAGTGTAATTAATGTGATACATGAGGCAATAAAATAAACTGAGGACAAGAAAGCACAACTGGGAGAAAAAGCGCAAGACACAATTAAAACGGTGAGCTTTGTGATGCCAAAAAGCCTCAGAGCACAAAGATAGTTCTGCAAACAGAGCAGCATGCTTTCACTCCACAGACGTTGGGCACTTTGGAAAAATGTGTCAGAGGAAAATGCTTACTTTTAAAAGTCCTACAAGAAACGTTTGCATACATGAAGTGTACATCAGTGAAGTGGTACAATCTTAACTTGATGACAAATTGAAAGACTTTCCTGGTGAGAACAGTTATTTCATCATACATTCTAAATACAGAATGTCAATGTGACTGACTCTAAACCATCTCTTGAAAAGGCCTAGCCAGCCATTTAGTTCACATGTAATTAGGGATGGGGGACAATTGTTGACCTTGATCACATCCCATGAAAGAATAAAGAAAAATAAAAAAAACCCTGCATATATCAATGACATATTGTAAATTTCAAGTTATACACCAGAGTTAGCATAATGGTTTGCCAGACAAAGAACCTTGGCCATCAATCCATTGCCTGAAATCAGCAGAAATCCAGTCACAAGGTCCAGGAGTTATTGAATTGAAAGTCAAAGAATACCCCCAGCAATCATGCAGTCTAGGAGAAAACAGATACTATGCATCACAATCAAGAGTTTTCCATTTTGGGCAGAAGAGCTGGAATAGATCTTAATCTTTTCCTGTATATAGAAGAAATTCATCAACAACAGTCCAAGTGTTATTTGCAAAAAGGACTTCAGAAAAGTGTTCAAAGATCAGGAAAGAATGAAGATTGAATACTGTATTATGCTCAGAAAAGATGCTAAATCTGATTTGATTTTATTTGATTTATCATTGTTATATGTGCCTAAGTACAGTGAAAATGTTTGTTTTGTGCGCAGTATAGGCAGATCATACCATACAAACTGCATAAATCAGACAGAGCAATGACAACAATGTTACAGCTACAAGAAGGTGCACAAACAGCAAGATCAACATTTAAATTTAAATTATGTTGCATGCCTCTTTATGCCCAGGAATATACCATACCCACAAATTAAGCCAGTTGAAGTTCAACTGGAAGAGATGACCAGAATCGGAGTAATTTCTCCAGTTATGAGGCCAAACGGAAACATGGATTTCACAGGAGCAGGAATGGTTGCTGGATGTTCCAGGGTTTAGATCTTTTAAAAAGAACGTGGAAGAGGGTAAAAGAGAGGGGTGGGGGGTAGCATTGTTAATTAGAGAGTGCATCACAGCTGCAGAAAAGAAGGTTGTTGAGGAGGGTTTGTCTACTGAGTCAGTGGAGGTCAGTAACAGGAAAGGAGAAGTCACTTTCTATAGATCCCCCCAATATCAGCAGAGAGATGGAAAACCAGACTGGACAGCAGATCTTGGAAAGGTGCAGATGTAACAGAGTTGTTTTTATTAATGACTTCAACTTCCCCAATATAGATTGGAACCTCCTTAGTGCAGATGGTCTGGATGGAGCCGATTTTGTCAGATGTGTCCAGAGGGACTCCTGATCAATATGTACATAGGCTGACTAGGGGAGAAGCCATATTGGATTTGGTTCTAGGCAATGAGCCAGGCCAGGTGTCAGATTGCTCGTTGGGAGAGCATTTCGGTGACAGTGACTACAACTGCCTCACCTTTCATACCCATGGAGAGAGATAGGAGCAGACAGTATGGGAAGGTATTTAATTGGGGGAGGGGAAATTATACTGTTATTAGACAGGAGCTATGGAGTATAACTGAAGAACGACATAGGGAGGGAAAAGGTTGAGATTCTGAAGGGAAATTACAGAGAGTTAGGCAGGAATTTAAAAAGGAGGTCCTCAAGAGTAGTAATATCCAAATTACTCCCGGTGCTCCGAGTTAGTGAGGGCAAGAATAGGAGGATAGAGCAGATGAATGCATAGCTGAGGAGCTAGTGTATGGGAGAAAGATTCACATTTTTGGATCATTGGAAGCTGCTTTGGGGTAGAAGTGGCCTGTACAAGAAAGACGGATTGCACCTAAATTGGAAGGGGATGAATATACTGACAGGAAGATTTGCTAGAGCTGCCCTGGAGTATTTAAACTAGTAAGGTGGTGGGGGTGGGACCCAGGGAGACAGTGAGGAAAGAGATCAACCTGAGACAGTTGAGAACAAAGGCATGTCAAACAGTCAGGGCAGGCAGGGACAAAGCGGAGAACAAGGTAGGACTGATAAATTAATCTGCATTTATTTCAATGCAAGAGGCATAACAGGGAAGGCAAATGAACTCAGGGCATGGTTAGGAACATGGGATTAGGATATATAGCAATTACAGAAACGTAGCTCTGGGATGGGCAGGACTGGCAGCTTAATGTCCCAGGATACAAATGCTACAAGAAGAACAGAAAGGGAGGCAAGAGAGAAGGGATAGCATTACAGCTGTGCTGAGGGAGGATATTACTGGAAATACTCCAGGGAAGTTATTTGGGTGGAACTGAGAAATAAGAATGATCACTTTATTGGGATTATATTATAGACCCCCTAATAGTCAGAGGGAAATTGAGAAACAAATTTGTAAGGAGATCTCAGTTATCTATAAGAATAATAGGGTGGTTATGGTAAGGGATTTTAACTTTCCAGACTGGGACTGCCATAGTGTTAGGGGTTTAAATGGAGAAGAATTTGTTAAGTGTGTACAAGAACATTTTCTGATTCAGTATGTGGATGTACCTTCTAGAGAAGGTGCAAAACTTGACCTGCTATTGGGAAATAAGGCAGGGCAGATGACTGATGTGTCAGTGGGGGAGCACTTTGGGGCCAGCGACCATAATTCTATTAGATTTAAATTATGATGGAAAAGGATAGACCAGATCTAAAAGTTGAAGTTCTAAATTGGAGGAAGGCCAACTTTGATGGTATTAGGCAAGAACTTTCGAAAGCTGATTGGGGGCAGATGTTCGCAGGTAAAGGGATGGTTGGAAAATGGGAAGCCTTCAGAAATGAGATAATGAGAATCCAGTGAAAGTATGGTGAAAGGAAAGGCTGGTAGGTATAGGGAATGCTGGATGACTAAAGAAATTGAGGGTTTAGTTAAGAAAAAGAAGGAAACACATGTCAGATATAGACAGGATAGATCGAGTGAATCCTTAGAAGAGTATAAAGGCAGTAGGAATATACTTAAGAGGGAAATCAGGAGGGCCAAAAGGGGACATGAGATAGCTTTGGCAAATAGAGTTAAGGAGACTCCAAAGGATTTTACAAATACATTAAGGACAAAAGGGTAACTAAGGAGTGGATAGGGTCCCTCAAAGATCAGCAAGGTGGCCTTTGTGTGGAGCCACAGGAGATGGGGCAGATAATAAACGAGTATATTGCATCAGGGTTTACTGTGGAAAAGGACATGGAAGATATAAAATGTAGGGAAATAGATGGTGACATCTTGAAAATGTCCATATTACAGAGGAGGAAATAATGGATGTCTTGAAACGCATATAGGTGGATAAATCCCCAGGACCTGATCAGGTGTATCCTAGAACTCTGTGGGAAACTAGCGAAGTGATTGCTGGGCCTCTTACTGAGATATTTGTATCATTGATAGTCACAGGTGTGGTGCCGGAAGACTGGAGATTGGCTAACGTGGTACCACTGTTTAAGAAAGGTGGTACAGACAAGCAAGGGAACTATAGACCAGTCAGCCTGATGTCGGTGGTGAGCAAGTTGTTGGAGGGAATCCTGAGGGACAGGATGTAAATGTATTTGGAAAGACAAGGACTAATAGGGATAGTCAACATAGCTTTTTGCATGAGAAATCATGTCTCACAAACTTGATTGAGTTTTTTGAAGAAGTAACGAAGAGGATTGATGATGGGCAGAGCGGGAGATATGATCTATATGGACTTCAGTAAGGCATTCGACAAGGTTCCCCATGGGAGACTGGTGAGCAAGGTTAGCCGTCATGGAATATAGGGAGAACTAGCCATTTGGATACAGAACTGGCTCAAAGGTAGAAGACAGAGGGTGGTGGTGGGGCGTTGTTTTTCAGATTGGAGGCCTGTGACCATTGGAATGCCACAAGGATTGGTGCTGAGCCCACTACTTTTTGTCATTTACATCAATGATTTGGATGTGAGCATAAGAGGTATAGTTAGTAAGTTTGCTGATGACACCAAAATTGGAGGTATAGTGGACAATGAAGAAGGTTGACTCAGATTACAACAGGATTTTGACCAGATGGGCCAATGGGCTGACAAGTGGCAGATGGAACTTAATTTGGGTAAATGTGAGGTGCTGCATTTTGGGAAAGCAAATCTTAGCAGGACTTATACACTTAATGGTAAGGTCCTAAGGAGTGTTGCTGAACAAAGACACCTTGGGCTGCAGGTTCATAGCTCCTTAAAAATGGAGTCACAGGTAGAAAGGATAGTGAAGAAGGTGTTTGGTATACTTCGCTTTATTGGTCAGAGTATTAAGTACAGGAGTTGGGAGGTCATGTTGTGGCTGTACAGGACATTCGTTCAGTCACTGTTGGAATATTGTGTGCAATTCTGGTCTCCTTCCTGTTGAAAAGATGTTGTGAAACTTGAAAGGGTTCAGAAAAGATTTACAAGGATGTTGCCAGGGTTGGAGGATTTGAGCTATAGGGAGAGGTTGAATAGGGTGGGGCTGTTTTCCCTGGAGCACCGGAGACTGAGGGGTGACTGGGGCATGGATAGGATAAATAGACAATGTCTTTTCCCTGGGGTGGGGGAGTCCAGAATCAGAGGGCATAGGTTTAGAGTGAGAGGGGAAAGATATAAAAGGGACCTAAGGGGCAACTTTTTCACTCAGAGAGTGATACGTGTATGGAATGAGCTGCCAGAGGAAGTGGTGGAGGCTGGTACAATTGCAACATTTAAAAGGCATTTGGATGGACATATGAATAGGAAGGGTTTTGGAGCGATATGGGCCAGGCGCTGGCAGGTGGGACTAGATTGGGTTGGGATATCTGGCCAGCATGGACGAATTGGACCAAAGGGTCTGTTTCTGTGCTGTACATCTCTATGACTCTATGACTCTATGTGAAGACTGTTTAAGGACCACTTGTTGTGAGTGTTGGATAACTTTGTCCCACTGAGACAGGCAAGGAATGGTAAGGTGGAGGGGCCATGGATGACAAGAACAGAGGAGCTTCTCATCGAAAAGAAGAAGGAAGGTTGAGGAAGCAAGGATCTGGCGCAGCTTTAGAGGATTACAGGGTAGCTAGAAAAGAACTCAAAAATTGACAGAGGAGAGCTAGGAGGGGGCACAAAAAAGCCTTGGTAGGAAGGATTAGGGAAAACCCAAAGACATTCTACATGTACGTGAAGAATAGGAAAATGATCAGAGAGTGGGTAGGGCCGATCAGGGATAGTGGAGGAAACTTGTGCCTGTAGTCTGAAGAGGTAGGGGAGAACCTAATTTTTTTTTTGCCTCAGTATTCACTAGAGAGAGGGACCTTGTTGATAGTGAGAACACCGTGCACCAGGTTAATAGAGGTGAACAGACTGATATTAAGGAAGTGGATGTGCTGGAAATTCTGGGAACCATCAAGATAGATAAGTTCCCAGGGACAGACTAGATATATCCAAGGTTGCTATGGATATTGAGGAATGAGGTTGCTGCACCTCTGGTGATGATCTTTGCATCCTCACTCTCCACGGGAGTTATACCAGCTGATTGGAGGGAGGCGAATGTTGTTCCTCTGTTCAAGAAAGGAAATTCGAAATCCCTGGGAATTACAGACCAGTCAGTCTTATGTCTGTGGTAAACAAGGTGCTGGAAAGGATTCTGAGAGATAGGATTTATGACTCTTTGGAAAAAGCATAGTTTGATTAAAGATAGTCAGCATGGCTTTGTGAGGGGCAAGTCATGCCTCACAATCCTTATCGAGTTCTTTGAGGACATGATGAGACAAGCTGATGAAGGTTAAACAGTGGATGTAGTGTATATGGATTCCAGTAAGGCATTTGATAAGATTCCCCACAGTAGGCTGGATGAAGATTTGGAAGGGTGGGTTCATAGGTTTGCTGATGACATAAAGGTCAGTGGTGTTGTAGGTAGTGTCGAAGGCTGCTGCAGGCTACAACAAGACATTGACAGGATGCAGAGCTAGGCTAAGAAGTGGCAGATGACATTCAACCTCTACAAGTGCAAAGTGATTCATTTTGGAAGGTTGAATTTGACTGCTGAATATTGGGTTAAAGACAGGTTTCTTGGCAGCGTGGAGGAACAGCGGGATCTATGTACATCGATCTCTCAAAGTTGCCACCCATGTTGACAGTGTATTAAAAAGAAGGCATATGGTGTATTGGCTTTCATTAACAGGGGAATTGCATTTAAAACTGTGAGGTTTTGCTGCAGCTCTACAAAACTCTGGTTAGACCACACTTGGAATATTGTGTCCAATTCTGGTCGCCTCATTATGTGAAGGATACAGATTCTTCAGAGAAAGGTGCAGAGGAGATTTACCAGATGCGCCTGGATTGGAGGGCTTGTCTTATGAAGAGAAATCAAGTGAGCTCAGGCTTTTCACACTGAAGAGAAGCAAGAGAGGTGACTTGATAGAGGTGTACAAGGTAATGAGAGGCATAGATAGAGTAGATAGCCAGAGACATTTCCCCAGCGCAGATTGGCTGTCATGAGGCATCATAATTTTAAGGTGATTGGAGGAAGGTATGGGGAGATGTCACAGCTGGCTTCTTTACACAGAGAGTGGTGGGTGTGTGGAATGCACTGCCAGCGGTGGTAGTAGAGTCAGCGACATTGGAGACATTTAAGTGACTGCTGGACAAGCACATGGATGGCAGTAAATTAAGGGCTTTTGCCCGAAACGTCGATTTCGACGCTCCTTGGATGCTGCCTGAACTGCTGTGCTCTTCCAGCACCACTAATCCAGAATCCGGTTTCCAGCATCTGCAGTCATTGTTTTTACCTGGGTATATAGATTAGGTTGATCTTACATTAAGAAAAATGCTTGGCACAACATCATGGGCCAATGGGGTCTGTACTCTGCTGTACTGTTCGATGTTCAATGTTCAAAGAGTGGTGTTCAAGCATGGTTCCTGTTTCTTTGCCAAATCGATCCTTCGTACTTGTGTCAGCTTGACCCAACTGAATAAAGTAGTAGCAAGAAAAATTCATCTACTGTCCTGTGTAAATAAAAGTTTAGCAAAATTATCTAAGGGTAAAATGTTCAGGAAACTTGATGCAAACAGTGGCTTTAGATCGAAGTCAAAGTTCTAATGACATTCACAAATAATTTGAAAGAATTTATTTCAATTGTGTGCCATTCAGTATAACCAACACCAAATACTTTCCAACAATAAAATAGAATATTCCTCAAGGGTAAATGGACTAAGATTTCACAATGCTTTAAACCATTGTGAACCTGTAAAAGGACATGACCAGAGATTTAGACAGGTTGTAAATATTTGTTTCTTCCAGAGGATGAGTGGGTCACTGTCTTGGCCAACGTTTTTTCCTATCCCTAATTGCCAAGAAGGCAGTTAAGAATCAACCACATTGCTCTGGGTCTGGATTCATATGTAGGTCAGACTGGGTGAAGATAGCAGTTTCCTTCCCTAAAGTACATTAGTGAACCAGATGCGTTTCACCTGAGACTCTCAACAACAGATTCATAGTCATCACTGGACTCTTAATTCCCATTGAATGCAAATTCCACCATCTTTCGTGTCAGTTTTCACATTTGAGTCCCCAGAATATTACCTGAATCTCCAGATTAACCGTCCAGTGACAATCCCACTAGGCCGATCTCTCCTGTGCGGGTAATTGTGTTGGGTCTAGGAGTGGGGTGGGAAGTGTCAATCTCAAGGGGTCAGGTCCAGTGGCATGTAAGGGTCTGGAACTGGTGTAGTTGTGAGTGTGTGAGGTAATTGTGAGGCCCACTGAATACTTATTCAAGAGGTAGACAATGTATTTAATAATCTGGCCTTATCTGAGTAACTACATAATTTCAACAGAACCCTCGAAAGTCTCTGATTTAAATGGAAACTTTCAGAAGTTTCCAGACGTGGAGGAATTACCCAGGGGAACATTCATTTAGAATGTGCTGATTCAGATTCCACAGGTCCCAACCCACAACTCCTCTCTACAATGGAATAGCGACTGGCAGTGAAAAATCTGGACCGATGTTGCTTTTTGAAAGCAAGCAGTGGGAGAATTCTAGACTGAACAGCACTAACAAACTTTTGAGTTAAGGAAAATCTGTCTAGTACCAGCCCTCTGATTGGCTGAGCTGCTGAGTATTATAAAAGCTAAGTCTCAAAAGCAGCAAAGTATGAAAACATCTGGAGCCTTCAGACAGTGTGTGTGCATAAGTACATGTGTGGATGTGGAAAAAGACAAGACAGTTGGCTGAAAATAATTCATGCAAGAGAACACCTACGTTCAACCAAACAACCATCGAATCAAAGGATGACCACCATCATGAAGACATCTCATCATTGCAAAAAAAGACAGAGAGAGACTTTCCACATTATGATTTGAAGACACAAGTGTTAGACTGGGGTGTACAAAGTTAAAAATCACACAGCACCAGGTTATGGTGCAACAGGTTTATTTGGAAGCATTGGCTGTGATGTAACTGAAGTTATATATTGAAAAAGACCTGGATTGTTTTTATGTCTCTCATCTTTTAGAATGACAATGTTGGTTTCAGTTCTTTCATATGTAAATCACAAAACTTTTTTTAAAAGTTACATTTTCAAGTGAACTTTAAGAATTTGTGTCATGTCGGCCCAGATAAGTTATTGAGAATGTAACTTTTAAAAAAGGTTTTCCAATGTACATATGAAAGAACTGAAACCAGCATGGCCATTCTAAAAGATAAGAGACATTACAAACAATCCAGGCTTTTTCAATATATAATTTCAATTACATCACACAGTAAACTTTTGCTATAAATTCTGTGCCTTACAATCTTATTCTCCACAATCATCTGATGAAGGAGCAGCGCTCCGAAAGCTATTGCTTTCAAATAAACCTGTTGGACTATAACCTGGTGTTGTGTGATTTTTAACTTTCCACATTATATTCTGCACTTATGACATTCAGAGTTTTGTTATAGATTTATTGAGTCATAGACATGTACAGCACGGAAACAGACCCTTTGGTCCAACCCATCCATGCCAACCAGATATCCCAACCCAATATAGTCCCATCTGCCAGCACCCGGCTAATACCCCTCTAAACCCTTCCTATTCATATATCCATCCAAATGCCTTTTAAATGTTGCAACTATACCAGCGTCCACCACTTCCTCTGGCAGCTCATTCCATACACGTACCACCCTCCGCGTGGTCATAGAGTTGTACAGCACGGAAACAGACCCTGTGGTCCAACTCGTCCATGCCAACCAGATATCCTAAATTATCCAGTCCCATTTGCCAGCATTTGGCCCATACCCCTCTAAACTCTTCCTATTCACGTACCCATCGAGGTGTCTTTTCAATGATGCAG
This sequence comes from Chiloscyllium punctatum, assembly GCF_047496795.1. Lineage (NCBI taxonomy): Eukaryota > Metazoa > Chordata > Chondrichthyes > Orectolobiformes > Hemiscylliidae > Chiloscyllium > Chiloscyllium punctatum. The sequence goes on along the minus strand of NC_092749.1, from coordinate 33,814,809 downwards.
TTATACCCACCTCCACTACTTCCTCTGCCAGCTCATTCCATGCATGCACCACATCTGCATGAAAAGGTTGCCCCTTACGTCCCTTTTAATTCTTTCTCCTCTCACCTTAAACCCAAGCTGTCGAGTTTTGAATTCCCCTACCCTGGGGAAAAGACCTATGCTTTTCACCCTATCCATGCCCTTCATGATTTTATAAGTCCCAATAACGTCACCCCTCAGCCTCCGATGTTCCAGGGAAAATAGTCCCAGTTTATTCAGCCTCTCCATTTAGCTCAAACTCTCCAGCCCTGGCACTATCCTTGTAAATCTTTTCTGAACCCTTTCATGTTTAACAAAACCTTTCCTGTAGCAGGGAGACCAGAACTGAATGCAGGATTCCTAAAGTGGTTTCACCAAAGTTCTGTACAGACGCAACGTGACATCCCAACTCCTATACTCAATGCTCTAACCGATAAAGGTAAGCCTGCCAAACGCCTTCTTCACCACCCTGTCTACCTGTGATTCCACTTTCAAGGTACTGTGCAGTCACACCTAGGTCTCTTTGTTTGGCAACACTCCCCAATACCCTACCATTAAATGTACAAGTCCTGACCTGGTTTGCCTTACCAAAATGCAACACCTCACATTTATCTAATTTAAACTCTATCTGCCACTCCTCAGCCCAATGGCTCATTTGGTCAAAGTACAATTGTACTCTGAGATAACTTTCTTCACTTTCCACCACACCACCAATTTTAGTCTAATTGGCAAACTTACTAATATTCCTCCTATATTCACATCCAAATCATTCATATAAATGATAAAAAGCAGTGGACCATGTACCAATCTTTGGAGCACAACGCTGGTCACAGGCCACCAGTCTAAAAAACAAACTCCCACCACCCCTCTCTGTATCCTACCTTCAAGCCAATTTTGTATCAAAATGGCTAGCTCTCTCTGGATTCCATGTGATCTAACCTTGCTAACCAGTCTACCATGTGGAACCTTATCGATCGCCTTACTGAAGCCCATATAGACAACGTCCATCACTCTGCTTTCATCACTCCTCTTTGTCACTGCATCAAAAAATTCAACCATATTAGTGAGACATGATTTGCCATGCATAAAGCCGTGTTAACTATCCCTAATGAGTCCTTGCCTTTTCAAATACATGTAAATTCTGTCCATCAGAATCCCCTCCAAAAACTTGCCCATCCCTGACGTCAGGCTTACCTCTTTTCTTAAATAATGGCACCCATTAGCCACCATCTAATCTTCCAGCAGTTCGTCTGTGGCTATCAATGATACAATGTCTCAGCAAGGGGCCCAGCAATCACTTCCTTAGCTTCCCACAAAGTTCTCAGATGCATCTGATCAGTTCCCAGTGATTTATTCATCGTTCCGTGTTTTAAGATGTCCAGCACCTCCTCCTCTGTAATATGGGCACTTTTCAAGATCTCACCATTTATTTCTCCAATTTCTCTGGCTTCCATATCCTTCTCCACAATAAATACCGATTCAAAATACACATTTATTTTATCACCCATCTCATGCGGTTCCATACATAGGCAGCCTTGTTGATCTTTAAGAGGCCCTATTCTCTCCTTAGTTACACTTTTACCCTTAATGCATTCATAAAATCTCTTTGGATTCTCCTTAGCCCTATTTGCCAAAGCTATTTCACAGCCTCTTTTTGCCCTCCTGATTTCCCTCTTGAGTATACTCCTACTGCCCTTATACTCCATCCCAGCTGTCTATACCTGAGGTATGCCTCCTTCTTTTTCTTGACCACAGCCCCAATTCTCTAGTCAACCAGCATTCCCTACAACTACCAGCCTTGCCCTTCACCCGAACAGGAACACATTGCCTCATGACTCTCGTTATCTCACTTTTGAAGGCCTCAGACTTTCCAACCATCTTTTTACCTGCGCATAGCCTCTCCCAAGCAACTTTTGATAGTTCTTGCCTCACACTCTCAAAATTGGCCTTACTTCAATTTAGAACTTTATCCTTCAGATCAGGTTTATCCTTTTCTGTAACTATTTTAGAACTAATAGAATTATGATCACAGGCCCCAAACTGCTCCCCCACTAATACCTCAATCAATTGCCCTGCCTTATTTCCCAAGAGAAGGTCAAGTTTTGCTCCCCTACCTAGCTAAAAACTCCTACCATTACAACCCCATCATTCTTACCAATATCTGAGATCTCCTTACAAATTTGCTTCTCAATTTCCCGCTGCTTACTGTAGGGCCTATTGTATAAACCCAATGAGATGATCACCCCTTCTTATTTCTCAGTTCCACTCACGTAACGTCACTGGATGAACTCCCTGGAATATTCTCCCTAATTACAGCTATAATGTTATCCCTAACAAAAATGACATTCTCCCTCCTCGCCTGCCCTCTCTTTTACCCTGTCTACAATATTTTTTCCATGATTCTTCTTTTCTCTATCTTAATCATGATTGAGTGTGTGGTTTGTGGTTTTGAAGTGGTGTAGTTGTATAAATTAGATATCCTTTTCTTTCCATAGCTCTTTTTAGTCTGTTACAATAAATTGAGTAATATTATTACTGTTACTGAAGAAACCTGGCAGGAGCTGTTTTTGTCCTGGGCAGCAGTTTGTCAGGCATATTGATGTTCTCGTTGGCATTTTATACATTTATACATTCTAGGGAGACTTGTGGAGAAGTGGAGCACGATTACAGGTGCAGTTTTCAGCTAATCACGTCACGCTTTTATTAATATATATTTGACACCAACTCTCTCGTCCCAGGATGAGTACCAGCAGAGTTTAGGTTTCTGATGAAAGCAGGCAAGATAAACCCACTAACTAACTTCCCTCTGCTTCCTTGGATAATAAGGGCAACAATTAACCAGGACTACTGAGAATTAAGTCATTTATAATAATAATTATTATTATTGGTAATTAAGATAAATACAAGTTACACCCTTCAAAATGATCTATGACTACGTCAGTCACTAATTTGGGATCACATATCTACCCCAAACACCAATTCCATGCATGCAGAATCTGAAAATCTTTTCCTCCATTTTAAAACCAGCAGATCCATCCCATCAGCCATCTGATCTTTTCCAAAGATTAGCCTTGTTTACATATCACAACGTAGCAGCTGAATATAACATAAATGCATCTTTTGCATTGTGTGTAAGTTTTTTTCTGAACTATGATTGAGGGAATTTGATGGAAGTCAAGAAGAAGACCAAAAGATTTTCAATGAAAGCATTTTGAAATCCTCTGACATGATTAATATCCAGCAGCCCCAATGGAATGGTGCAGTGACAGAACATATTTAAATTGGAAAAGTCTCTTCTGGCACATTGGGAGTGGACAAAGGCTTGGTCAAAGAGTTGGATCTTAAGGAACCATAAAATGAGGACCAACAGAAGGACGTTTGGAAGGGAATCCAATGCTGCACAATCACTAATGGTACAGTGGGTGTGGAGGGCAGCAGCAAGGGATGAGTTAATAAGGTTGAAGGGAGAGATGAAGCCAAAAGGGATTTAAACATGCAGAGGAGTTATTATAAACTGGTGCCATTCGGGATTTGAATGGCCTTGGAGATAAAGGACAGCAGGGAAAACGGCTGATCAAAATTTAATGAGGCATAGAATATGTGTAGCAAAAGTTTAGATGAGATAAAGTTCACTGATTTTGTAACTATTATGTCTTCAATTCCATCATGTCACACTTGGCCACACATCCATATGGATAGTTTTTAATGCACTGTTAGAGTTTTAGGGCAAGTTGAAGAACAAATGAAAGGATATATAATGATTGGAAGCTGATGTCTGAAGGATCAAGCTACTTTAATCCCTTTGAATAAATCATTGACTTTTATGGATATTCCAAGAGTTATAATTTAGTTTATTTTCTGGTGAGCAACTCCTCAAAGGGTCAATTACAGAACCTTTATTTTTAATGGAACTAGTAAGCAGGTTTTGTAATGCCCAGAGGGAGAAATATGTTGATGCTATAACTATCATGTGGATAATGCGGTCTGATCTATATTCATTTTCACAATGATACGAGTTCTTAAGCTTAGGCTTTAATTTGATTCCAAGTCTGTACTGTTCGGAGTTATTTCACCTTAAACAGAGCTGAGATTGGAGCTGGAAAATTGGATTGGGAAATGAGAATGAGCCATCATTGTCATTCCTCCCCGATGACCAATAACCCTGCCAGAAACTGCAAGGGTAAGAAATTGGGTTTGGTAGTGACTATATTTTTGGATGCTACAAGTGCCCTCAGAGTTCCAAGACTGTGTCCACATCACATGTATATTTGTAATGCCAAGTTCAGCTGGATGCCATCTTGGTACACACATCCAGAACAGCTAGATTAGTGTACAGTTCTGATTTGACACAAGCAATGCCAGTTTCCAGCTAATGCTCTCTCTTAAGAAATGTATGTGTTTCACCATGGAAGTCTTCAGTAAAACCATCACTTGTTGGAGTTGCAATCCATGCACAGAACTCAATAACCACTGCATTGTGCGAAGGCAGTTGTGGCAATAATTCTATGTGTCTAGTTTCTTTCAGGCTCATGCTAGAGATTTGCCGTCCAATGTTGCATAAAGCTTTCTTTTCAAAATAGATTCAGAATTCAAAATAGATTTAGTGACTCAAAATTTAGAGTCTATTAGATAAGAGAGGACAACAGTAGCAGCAGAATTGTTATTCAACCAGAATCTGTAACCTTATAGCCTGGCATATCCTTCATTCTATGATTGCCATCAAGCCAAAAGATTAACCTTTTCAATGAAGAAAGTACAAGAGCATAGCTAGTGCAGCACCTGGCATACCTAAAAATAAAGATTACTTATATGCCAAACAGCAGAAGCAGCATGCAATGGATTGAGCTAAGCAATCTATTATGATTCAAGCTGATATTACAACTGGACAAATCACATCCCAGAATGAAATCTGGCTTGATAGATGATATTTTGTATTTTCTTTCATTTAATATAGCAACATTTCACTGACCCATATGATTTCTTTTAATAATAGAAACAGAAGTTCATTACACAAAATAAATATTTTTTATAAAAGCCCAAACTGGATCAACACAACATACTTTGAAAGATTTCAAAGCACATAGCAACAAAACTCCAATGATTCCCCAACATAATCATTTTATAGTTCCTCAAAACCCAGTGAATTTTCACAAACTGCGTACTTTCATGGAGATAACCTATTTTCCTAACTGCTTTGAATAATCTCCTTTTTCTAGGAGAGACTTATACTGGCCTCAGATTCCTGTCAGGTCCCCTTCAAAGTGTACAAAAGCTTTCCAATCTCTGGGTTTCCCCAAGCTAAATGCAATTCTTGGTTATTCGAGACTCACAAGCAATCTAGTGTATTTCAATGTTTTCTCTGTCCTGTGGTAAACTTCCATAATATAACCAAACTTCCATTCACACTCCAGGACACACACACTGGTTTAAAATTCCCATAAAGACTGACTTACTTAATTTTCACAAAAATAGACTGACACTCACATACAACTGGTTTGAAAGCCAAATTTTTTAAAAAAGAAATTAATACGGATAAATCGCACACCTTCATCACAAGTCTGCAATAAAGCAGTCAGACCACAACCTTCCAGCTGCCTCATTCAGTCATAAATGATGATTAAACAGCCAAAGAGGAACAGGAAGATGATATATCCTTATCCGAAATGCTGGGGAATCCACACACCTCTGAAAACATGGAATACTTTCAGGAAGTAGTTGTCTATAGTTCATTGGGCTAAAGGGATCGAAGATTATGGGGAGGAAGAGGGAACAGGGTACTGAGTTGGATGATCAGCCATGATCACATTGAATGGAAAAGCAGGTTGTGAAAGGCCAAATGGCCTACTTCTGTTTCTATTTTTCTCCGTTTACAGCAGTGTAAAGATGAAGCTTGGTCGTGTGAAAATTCCAATGTTTTTGCATGATTTGGAGATGCCAGTGTTGGACTGGGGTGTACAAATTTAAAAACCACATAACACCAGGTTATAGTCCAACAGGTTTAATTAGAAACACACTAGCTTTCGGAGCATCGCTCCTTCATCAGGTGATTGTGGAGGACACAATTGTAAGGCACAAAATTTATAGCAACAATTTACAGTGTAATGTAACTGAAATTATACATTGAAAAATACCTTGATTGTCTGTTGAGTCTTTCATCTGTTCGAATACCATGATAGTTTCACTTCTTTCATGTGTAAATCACAAAACCTTTTTTTTAAAAGTTGCATTCTCAGGTTAGCTGTAACAATTGATGTTAGCCACCATTACACATGGGGACACCTCCCTCCATGTACATGGCAGGTACTCATGTAACTCAGCCAACGTTCTCTATCTTATACGTTGCAAGCAAGGATGCCCTGCGACATGGTACATTGGGGAAACCGAGCAAAGGCTACGACAACGGATGAATGGGCACCGCACAACAATCAACAGGCAGGAGTGTCCCCTCCCAGTTGGGGAACACTTCAGTGGTCCAGGACATTCGACCTCAGACCTTCGGGTGACCATTCTCCAGAGCAGACGTCGGGACAGGCAGCAGTGAAAAGTGGCCGAACAGAGGCTAATAGCTAAGTTCGGTACCCATAAGGAGGGCCTCAACTGGGACCTTGGGTTCATGTCACATTACAGGTGACCACCATTGCACTATATACACACACAGACACTCCTAACACAGACACTCACACAGGCACTCCTATACACACACAAACACACGGGCACAAATATACACAGAAACGCACACAGACACTCATGCACACCCTTACAGACACACACACTCCCGCACTCACACAGGCATCCTCTCAGAGACTTCAACCACTCTACACTCATGCACACACATATACACTCTCTCTCACAGACACTCAAAATCCACCACCCCAGACATGCACACACACTCCCACACTCATACATGCACCCCCTCACAGACTTAAGACACTCTACACTCACTACATACACATATACACTCTCTCACATACTCATAACCCCCACCCCAGACAGACAGACAGACAGACACACACACACACACACCCAAAGACCCACATGCACACATATATTTTGTGGGGTGAATTTGTACTCGCAGAGTTACATTGTACTTTGCTCAAAAACTACATGGATTCATGTAAAACTCTGTTATCTCATCTTTTAGATGAGAATCAATCTAAACATCATGGCATAGACAGAGAACACAGGGGGCTAACACCTTCAACATATTGTCTAGCTAACATCAATTGTTACAGCTAACCTGAGAATGCAACTTTTAAAAAAAGGTTTTGTGATTTACACATGAAAGAAGTGAAACTATCATGGTATTCGAACAGATGAAAGACTCAACAGACAACCAAGGTATTTTTCAATGTATAATTTCAGTTACATTACACTGTAAATTGTTGCTATAAATTCTGTGCCTTACAATTGTGTCCTCCACAATCACCTGATGAAGGAGCAGCACTCCGAAAGCTAGTGTGCTTCCAATTAAACCTGTTGGACTATAACCTGGTGTAATGTTTTTGCTGTGCTGCATTTGCATTAGAACCTGCAAGGAGTTACTCCATGGCTTCTATCCAAGTCACTCTTCTCCTCTGATAATCATAGAATCCCCACACCAACCCTCCGAAGACTATGCCACTTAGACCCACCCCCCATCCTCTAACTCTGCATTTCCCAAGGCTAATCCACCTAGCCTGCACATCCCTGGACACGATGGGCAATTTACCATGGCAAATCACTTAACCTGCACATCTTTGGACTGTGCGAGGAAACCAGAGCACTTGGAGGGAACCCACACAGACACGGGGGGAATGTGCAAACTCCATACAGACAATTGCCTGAGAGTGGAATCGAATCTGGTCCCATGGCCCTGCAAGGCAGCAGTGGCAACCACTGAGCAACTATGCTGCCCTTGTTCTCATTGTTTGCATCTTTTACCTCATTATTTATCTGTAGCTGAGGTTTGGTCACCTGTTGTGATCTGCAACCAAAGAAACATCCCTGATCCGCCTAGAAAGGGGCATTTCCAGCTGTTTTTCAAGATTACTACATATGGTCCTAAGCAAGATCTGTTGAAGACATACTTTACATTTATGATAGTTTTGGACACAATTTTTCCAGAAACCCACATAACCTGCAAATGCATGCAATTTAGGTTTCCACTGCTCTGCCATAATATATGGATGGGAAGAATTTGGAAAGCGAAATTCTCTTACCTCAGCTACATTTCAATGCTTAAACAGCTGCCATTTGTTTGGAAAATAATGAATCACTTAGAGTCATAGAGATGTACAGCATGGAAACATATCCTTCAGTCCAACTCGTCTATGCTAACCAGATATACTAACCTAGTCTTGTCCCATTTGCCAGCATTTGACCTTTTTAATGTTGTAATTGTACCAGCCTCCACCATTTCCTCTGGCAGCTCATTCCATATACGCATCACCCTCTGCATGAAAATGTTGCTCCTTAGGTCCCTTTTAAGTCTTTCCCCTCTAACCCTAAACCTATGCCCTCTGGTTATGGACTCTCCCATCCAGAGAAAAGACCTTATCTATGTCCCTCATGATTTTATAAACTTCTATAAGGTCACCCCTCAGCCTCCAGTACTCCAGGGAAAAAAAACTAAAATTCTTATGTTTGCTTTTATGTCCCTTCATGCTTTATCTCTCTTTTTAATTTCCTTCATCTCACAATTCTCCAAGATATATAAATGATTTGGATGTGAACATAGGAGGTATAATTAATGAGTTTGCAGATGACATCAAAATTGGAAGTTTAGTGGACAACAAGAAAGTTTACCTCAGAGTACAACAGGATTTTGATCAGATGGGCCATTGGGCTGAGGAGTGATGTATGGAGTTTAATTCAGATAAATGTGAAGTGTTGCATTTTGGAAAATCAAATCAGAGCAGGACTTAGGCACTTAATGGTAAGATCCTGAACAAAGACACCTTGGAGTGCAGGTTCAGAGTTCCTTGAAAGTGGAGTCGCAGATAGATAGGATAGTGAAGAGGGCGTTTGGTATGCTTTCCTTTATTGGTCACAACATTGAGTACAGGAGTTGGGAGGTCATGTTGTGGCTGTTCAGGACATTGGTTAGGCCACCTTTGGAATATTGCATACAATTCCTATTGGAAAGATGTTGTGAACCTTGAAAGGTTTCAGAAAAGATTTACAAGGCTGCTGCCAGAGTTGGACGATTTGAGCTATAGGGAGAGGCTGAATAGGCTGGGTCTGTTTTCCCTGGAGCGTCAGATGCTGAGGTTTATAAAATCATGAGGGACATGGATAGGATAAATAGACAAAGTCTTTTCCCTGGGGTGGGGAAGTCCTGAACGTGAGGACATAGGTTTAGAGTGAGAGGGGAAAGATTTAAAAGGGACCTAAGGGGAAATTTTTTCACGCAGAGGGTGGTGCATGTATGTAATGAGCTGCCACAGGAAGTAGTGGAGACTGGTACAATTACAGCATTTAAAATACATCTGGATGGGTATAGGAATAGCAAGGGTTTAAAGGAATGTGGGCTAAGTGCTGGCAAATGGGACTCAATAAGGTTAGAATATCAGGTCTGCATGGACAAGTTGGACCGAAGTGTCTGTTTCCGTGCTGTACATCTCTACGACTCTATGATTCTCTACCTGTGCTGATGTAATTCTGGCCTCTCAAATCCTCAGTTTTCCACATTCCACTGTTTGGAGGCTTTGGCTTCAAATTTGGCCAAGGCTCTAAACTCTGTAAATCCCACTCAAAACCTTTTAGTCTCTTCATCTCTCATTCCTCCCTTAAAACTCTACTTATAACATGCCTCTTCTATCAATCATTTGGCCATCTTCCCTCATATCTCTTTGATTGTCTTGATGTGATATTATGCTTTACCTGTTAAGCATCTGGTGACATTTACCAAGATGCCACCTGGTGATAATACTGGAGAAGTCGGATCCCAGAATGAAACCTGGCTTGATAGACCATTTGTTTATTTTTTGCAGTTGGTTACCATGGTGGTTGGTCACTGAAACAGCTACACATGAGGCTGCATATACTCTTTAACAACAGAACAGAAGTTTATTAAAGGAGAGAGAAAAAAATCAACGATACATTTAAGATAGTTGGAATGGTCTCATCACAAACAACAAAACAAAATTTCAACTTGTTCCCTAACATTATCCTGTTCCAGAAAATCAATTCCAAACAAATTTCACTCCTATCTTAACTCTTATGCTTTTACTTAAATGACTCATCCCAGTTTCTTTTATTTGGATTGAGAACGCAGTTTTGAGATTTGGTTTTAAGTCTGCAGGCATGAACCTTTCACAATGCTGATGACCTAATCCTTTTCAGTTTTAACATCTTGAATGTTTCTGTCCAAATTCTACTAGGTTAGAAGCTCCTCAAAGTAAAACAGTTCAGCTAGGGTGACTGATTCCCTTAAACTAAGGCTTGACTCTCTACTCAGAGAAACTGTTGACCCTTCTAAACTGAACTTCATTATTCTTCTAAACTAACCCAAAGTAACATGTAATATAAACATTCTAACCATTAGCACTGCAGGGGTTCTGTCAGGCACTTCACTACAATCACATGCTTTCTTGAAATTGTTGCACTTGAGTCACTGTTCCAAATAACTTTCTAACCTGTTTTTTAAAAGTTACATTCACAGAGATGACTCACATCCATCTGCCTCAATTTTACAACCCAAATCCCAAAATATAATATTATACACCTTCAATCGCACATTCATAATCATAAGGGTGCAATAAAAACTTAAGCTGTTATATATAGAAACTATTAATTCTTGTAGATTGACATGGGATGCAAATTCCTACTAAACTGACATAGTCTAGCTGATTCAGGGTCCTTCTGTCGATGTACAGGAGAATTGACGTTTCAGGCATAAGCCCTTCTTCAGGGCTTCCTGAAGAAGGGCTTATGCCTGAAATGTCAATTCTCCTGCTCCTTGGATGCTGCCTGACCTGCTGTGCCTTTCCTGCAACACATTTTCAGCTCTGATCTCCAGCATCTGCAGTTCTCGCTTTCTCCTTCTGTCTATGTGCCAAACATAGACACAAGTCAAAATAATTATCATCTCTCAGCAAAAATTTATCCATCAGTCATTTAATCTCTCACCAGAACAGTCTTCTCACATGCCCACAATATGCCAAGCTCATCTGATGAGTCACTCAGGAATTTATTCAGCTCTTTTAGTCACTCCTTCAGTTTTAATTATAGTTTGTTTAATGAAACTACTTAAACAGCAATTGGAGTTTGAAACCTCCCCCAAGGCAGTTTCACAAACAGTGCCAATGATTGTTCCATAATACACTACCAGTTACCAATACATACAATTTAAAAGAGGTGAATATTCAAAGGACTGCCCACTGTAGAGAAGATACCCATCTGAATGTGAGCTGCATCAAAGATATCATGTAATCTATGTTTGAAGACAGCATGTTATCAGCTGTAATTTTGGAATGTGATATTGAGAACCAGCATGAGACACAATAATGGCTGCATTTATCCCAACAGTGGATTATTAATTTCATTTCTCAAAAAAACCACAGGAAAGGTGAGTTAGAATTGAATATTGCAGAGAGCAAGTATGGACATGATGGGCTGAATGGCCACTTTCTGTGCTGTATCTATTCTCTGATCTTATGATTCTATTACCAGCTGAGCCCCAGCTGACATTGCAAAGTGGCACATTCCTATTCTTCATTATCAAGCTTTGAGATTTATAACAAAAGCACTGGAAATATTTTAAAACCCTGTGAGCAAGAATTGATTTCAAGAAACGTTTGTACAATTCATTTTTTCAATGTTTGATTCTTTTAGTCTGTTGACTGGCCTCTGTGAGTTTAGTCAAACCTTGGTGTGATGACTGAGGAAGAGAAACAAAACCGAAAGAAGCAGCTGGCAGCTTATAAAGCAGTGTAAATAAAACTACCTGGTGTCATCTCTGAGGCACAAAACCACAACACCATTCATGTGAATAGAAGGCAATAGATGTTTCACTTGCCTTGATTGACCTGGCAGGATTTGACCATGGAGTCAATACAGCACACAAAGAGGCCGTTCAGCTTATTGATGATCAGGTTTGTTTTTATTCTTCATTTTCGGATGTGGATGACAGTTGGTTCATCCAATGAGAGAGAGAAGCTTGGATTGTCTCTCATTGCCAAAGTTCTAAGCACAGAATCTTAATTTACAGATTTAATTAGAGAAAAATGATCTTCACAAAAAAAACCCATGATCAATAGGACATGAGAGCCATTACAGTAAAGCTCTTGAATTGAGGTTCAGACGTTGGGATCTATACTTAGGATGGGAAACCTTAGACTGTGAAAGTGCTAGACCTTTCAGCTATCAGACCGCTAATTAGGTTTTCTGCTGAAATTTGGAACCTAGACCAGGGATTCCAGTATTGGCCAGAAGCTGCTGGACTATCTGCAATCCTGCAGCAGAGGCTGGGGCTGCTGTTGGGCTAACATTCCCGAAATCCCAGGATATGCGACCTCTGGCAGGAATACAATAATGTGTTGGTGGGGAGCCGGTGAGGGGAGGGTATTTCACTCAAAGAGGGGATAATGGGAAGAGGAGAGGGATCTGTAGGAAGCAAGGGTTGGAAGCTGGCTCTGAGCTCCCATCCCTGTGCATTAGTTCCAGTCCTTCAATTGTAGAAAAATGAGTGCAGGGTGAAGGGACCTCTCTTGACCAAAGGGACAGCCTTCCTGCACTGGCAAAACAAATAGGCAAGCTGAACCTCTCTCATCTTGCCTTGAGCTAAAGTAATTACAGCCCAGATGTCTCTTAAATGCTCATTAATTTTCTATTTGCAGGCCTCAATTAGCAGCAGGTTGGAAAGTCAACAATGGGTGTTCCCAACCAGAACCTAGTTTGATTAAGGTCGGGAATGTGTCAGCGTTCTGCCCTGTCACCATTCTGACTAATTAAGATCATTTCCCACTTCTAAGTCCAGCGTCTCCATGGTGCCCAAAGTGATTAAACCACCTTACCTTTTCCCTAATCTTCTAACTATAGCTAAAGAACCATTATAGCATGATTAGATTAGATTAGATTACTTACAGTGTGGAAACAGGCCCTTCGGCCCAACAAGTCCACACCAACCCGCCGAAGCGCAACCCACCCATACCCCTACATTTACCCCTTCACCTAACACTACGGGCAATTTAGCATGGCCAATTCACCTGACCTGCACATCTTTGGACTGTGGGAGGAAACCAGAGCACCCGGAGGAAACCCACGCAGACACAGGGCGAACATGCAAACTCCACACAGTCAGTCGCCTGAAGTGGGAATTGAACCCAGGTCTCTGGCGCTGTGAGGCAGCAGTGCTAACCACTGTGCCACCGTGCCGCCCAAACTATGATCTTAACATAGTTTACACAGCTTTACATCAACTCAGCATTTCAGATAATGGATACCATTTCAAAGCTATCCTTACATGTACAGAAATGATAAACATATGGTTGTCAACCAGATAGATGGACAGATATATCATGAATGTAAGGCCATCCCTTGCACAAAGTTTTGTTGAGAGAAGAGTTTGAATGTCATTGTTCAGACATAATCTGTTTCAGAAGGGATTTCGCAATAAAGTTATCTTTGCATGACGAATTAGAATTCTGAACATCAAATGAATTGTGTATTGAAACATTTTCTTCCAGTATTTTCACCAGCTTTCTTCCCTGCTCACCCCAAATCCCCTGCGGTGTAAACGATAATCTTGGATACACACACATCATATATCAATCTTTAGCCAATCATTCCAGCACCCTTCATTTCTTTAATATGATACCTCATAATATAGACAAAGAAGATCATAACATAGTGGATAACAAAATCATAAAAGTAAGTAATGGTCCAGGGACAAGAAATCTACATCTATTATGGAGCAATCCTTTTACTGTTATCCATCCTGTAGCTAATTCTGACGTCTTCAGACTCCTTAACTGTTCCAATACCAATGTTAGTTCAGAGAATTCACCTCTGAATTGTGGAATTTCAATTTCCTTGTCTTTCTTTCATGTCATTCCTAATGGTTGGTTTTGTTGCATATGCTACATGCATATCTTTGAAATGCATAGGTTCTTTAGGGGCTTAAATGATCTCGTGTGTGAGGGTATCCACTTTCTGGTTTAACAATAAACAAGACACAGTTTATTACACCTTAAAACAACTTACATGTTTTAAGCATAGCCTCATATTACTACAAAGATTTTTAGAAGTATCTAGTCTGTAATCCCCTTTTACTCTCCCACCCTGTCCTCATGACATCACCACAGTTGGTAGTGTTATTTGCACACAATTGAGTATTAGCCCTCTCAGAATCTTCCAGATTCATACACAACAACTGCCACATCATCGTGGATGGACATGCAGACTGTTTCATGGGTGAATTTCATGCGATAAGTATTCTTGTAGACATTCTTGTAAGTTTCTTCTCATCCAGTAGAAAAACTGAAGGTTTGTGATGTTTTCGATAAACACTCTCAAGCCATGGATATAATCTGAAAATAATCCTTTACATCCAAGTAATTGAGACAGCATCATACTCAGCCATTGTATATGGTGTTTCTGTATCGAATCATGCCCGTGATGTATTATGGACTGGTTTGTGACTCCCATTGGGCTGATGCTGGAAGAGCACTGCTCCAAAACCTGCAGCTGAAGTATATGCTTAGGCAATCACTGGAAATGAAAGATTAATATGCGCTAAGATATAGATATACATCAACGATCGAGTTTAGAAGAATGAGTGATGATCTTATTGATAAACATAAAATTCTTAGAGGACTTGATGGGGTAAGTGCAAAGAAGCTCTTTCCCTTTGCAGGACAGTGTTATGAAGATGTGGGTGTACTGTATCTTTAAGAAAGTTAAAAGCCAGCAGAACTACCTGATAGCACCAAAGTGTTCTGAACAAGATACAATGAAACCTTTTGGTCCAGCAGCTAGTGTAGCTGGTTGCCTGGAGACCAAAACAACTTTGAATTAGGTCAATCAGTTTAAATTATACCCAAAAATAACTTCAATTAAGTTTGGATTTATTATATTTACAATACTAAAAGCCAATGACACAACCGATGCTTAGGGGGTATACGACCAGGAAAAATTGAACAGTTGGGGGAGAACTGCCAAGCCACCAGCATGTACAGACTGCCCAAAAAATAGCTCTCTTAAAGGTACCTTTATCAATTAGTGACCAGTGAAACAGAAATCCCTAAGAAGAAGAAAAGAAGACAGAGGAAGATATAAAGAGAAGATTCGACATCTGGCTGGTTTTGAAATTTTTTTTTCAGTGAATCTTAATCAGTGGTTTTATCGGACTAGTATTACAGAAGGGAACATAAAAGATAGGTTAGAGGAAGGAGTTGAAAATAGTTGTTAGTTAATTATTCTCTGTTGCACTTTAAAAAATAAAGTTGTTCATTTTTACTTTAAATAGTTCTTGGCCTCTCAAATTTTCACAGATTACCGCACAGGATAAATCTTTTCTGTGTTTAAGGTTTAACTTACGCAGGAGGGTTTACCCCGTGTCGTAACAACAGTCTAGGATCAGAGGGTATAATCTCAGAATAACAGGTGGTCCATATAAAACAGAGATGAGTAGGAAGTTCTTCTCTCAGAGGGTAGTGAATCTGTGAAATTCTTTATCACAGAGGACTGTAGAGGCTGAATTGTTATGTATATTTAAGGCTGAGATAGACAGATTTTTAACTAGTAAAGAAATCAAGGGAAAAAGCAGGAAAATAGATTTGAACAGTTTCAGATCAGCCACAATCTAATTGAATGCTGGATCAGACTTGATGGGCTGAATGGGTTGCTTCTGCTCCTTGTCTAATATTTCCTTTTTCTGCTTAAAAGCATTCTCTTGATAAAGATTCCAACACCATCCTTGTGTCTTCTTGAAGAGATGTTTCAAGGGTTCTGTAATATTTTCTATTTGAAACAAAAATTTTGCTGACTGATTTACTCTGCCTGAAAACCTTTGAAGATACTAGACTAACTCTCAAATGAGGAATTTTCCAATGGCTTCAGTCTTCTGAAGTGCAGCCATTATGCCTTCATGTTGACAATGTAGCCCAAAAACCAAATGGATTCTTTGGAGAATTCACTCTTGTTGTTCGGGTCTTTTCTTCAAAATGCTTTAATACAGCAAACAGTCTTTGAACATGTTCTTCAACCAATGCCGCATGGAATTAGCATGTCTTCCATTGGGTGTATAACTCCACAGAGACCTTGTAAAATGTTTTGCATGGTTCATTGGAAAATTTCTGGGGCAGGTGCAATTCTAAATGGTAATCTGTGAAAACAAAAACTTTTAAATTATGTTATCAATGTGATAAGCAATTTTGATTGCTTGGCGAATGGCATTTGCCAAAATCTACGAATTGCATTGAGTTTTTTAGAAATGTTGTTTTTGCAGTTTAGCTAGATTTGTATTAATGTGGATGTAGGATAAATTTAACTCATCTAATTAGGATCAACACAAATTCAAATCGTAATAAAATATAAGGGAGAACTGCAGACTCTGGAAATCAGAAACAAAATCAGAACCAAGGTTTTGAAGAAGCGTCAATGGACTCAAAACATTAACTCTGTTTCTCTCTCCACAGATGCTGCCAGATCTGCTGAGTTTCTTCAGCAATTTCCGATTTTAATTTGTACTGTTAGGTTTAGGTGCAGTAACCATCCCCAAACATCACTCTGTTGGTGGTCTATTTTTACCCATGGAAAGCATGCCCAATCTTGTCATTTATGCAAATTTCATTCTCAATTTGTTTCATTAAGGGATTGTGTGCCTTTGTGAGTGCGTGAAAGCATAGGGGTTTTTTTTCTCAGTGAAATGCTGTATTTAATTTTTTAACCCTGTATTGACATTCAAACAAACTTTTTAACTTGCGTTACTTAACCTCTTTCATCTTTTGTGTGGGATTTATGTTGAAACATACCTTTCTATTGAGTAATGGAATTCTTAGTTGTGAAAGGGCAGCATGGTGGCTCAGTGGTTAGCACTGCTGCCTCACAGCACCAGGGACCTGGGTTCAATTCCCGCATTGATTGACTGTCTGTGTGGATTTTGCACATTCTCCCTGTGTCTGTGTTGGTTTCCTCCCACAATCTAAAGATGTGCTGGTCAGGTAAATTGACCATGCTAAATTGCCCATAGTATTAGTGCATAAGTCAGGGGTAAATATAGAGTAGGGGAATGGAGCTGGGTGGGTTATTCTTCGGAGGGTTGGTGTGGACTTGTTGGGCCGAAGGGCCTGTTACCATACTGTAGGTAATCTAATCTAATAAAGTACACCTTAGAAATAAGGTGTAGTTAGTTGCATCTCTGCAACAACTTGTAAGTTCTAAGAACAGGCTCTGCATCATTAGAAAGAATGTTGGGAGGAGCCAGTCCTAGGTCTGGGGCCTATGAGATCCTACTTTACTCAACCACCAAGATATTATCATAATGGATGGTGCTTATTGCATTCAATCAAGTAACATTCATTCCACACAAATACCAGGCAATACCTATCTCCAATAGGAGAGGATCAAACCATTACCCCTTGACATTCAATGGAATCACCATCACTGAATTCCCCACTATCAACATTCTAGAGTTTATCCCTTTGGCCAGAATCTGAACTAGACTAGTCGTATAGCCACTGCAGTTACAGGAAAGGGACAAAAGCAAGGAATCTTGCAGCAAGTAACTCACCTCCTTATTGCCATTCTTTCAATGTCACTGGGTCCAAATCCTGGAACTCCCTTTCTAATAGCATTGTGGGTAAACCTGCAACATGTGGATTGCAGCAGTTCAAGAAGTCAGCTCACCGTCACCTTCTCCAGGTCAATTAAGGATGGGCAATAAATGCCAGCCAGCCAGTGATACCCATGTCCCGTGAATGAACTAAAAAAATGCATTTTCAGTCCCTTCCACACCCAAAATACACAAGCACAAGTATGTTTAACTGATGGTTGCATTTATTTTTAGGTAAAATGTTGGTCTGTTCTTGGAACAAGTTATATGTGATGAGTGGTTTAATTTAGTTCAGATATGGTGAACATTCTCACTCCTCTGAGATGTGCAAATGATTTCAAAGTCAGCTTGAAAATTTGGCTAAGCATATCCAAGGGCTGTTCTTCAGTGCATCTTGCTCATAAATTCGAGATAGTGGTGACCTCATCCACATCACGTCACATCTGTACACACAGCAGTATCTCATGATCATACCAAATGTGAGATCAGACACATTCCTACCTTTTGAAGTTTTCGACCAAACTATTTGAATCTGATGGTATTTGATCTGAATCTTCCACTGAATGGTTGGGTGGTAGCATAATTTATTCTCATTGTAAAACTGAGAACTGAGATATCTCCAGGCGAAATCTCTTCTTGAACTATTCTTAACTACACTCCTGACTTTTACTGTGCATTGATTCTCGATTGATTCCACTTTGACACATTCCCACGTGATTAACGTTTTCCACACGTACACACAGACATCCATTTTCTTTGTCCTCTTGTTCATGTTGTTGTCAAATTCATCCAGAATTATGAATAGCACTGATTGTAAATCCCAGTTTGTACTATAGTATAATCTTGACAGCTGCTTTATGAATTAGTCCTGAAGGAATCTTATCACCAGATTAACGATAAACAATACTCTGTAAATTACTTATTTCACAGTGGGATCCGAAATTTTTAAACCCTTGTTGTTACTCTTCCAAATATAATGCATAACCAGTTAGTGCTTAATCGAGTCTTTTGATTAAGTGTAATTGGTCCTTTTACAATGTTATTTGCACATTCCATTGTATGTTCAGCAAGACTGTTAAAGTCTTGCTGTACCTGTACAACCAGGAACGTTCCTACCTTATTGCTGCCGACAGGATAACCTCTTTTGCAAACAAACAAGTAAGTAGCTGGGTAAATTGGTAGTTTAGACAGGAGTGCTTGCAGTTGACTTTGGAGCTAAATGCTACTGTTCCCTTAGAGCAGGTTGTTTCAAAAGTTGAGACTGATTGTGTTAAAATTGGACTTTGGAAGGCTTAGCAACACTTTGAGGATTTAAGGATTTTCTGGTGTCTCCACGCACAAGCAAATTGCCAGCTATTAACAAAACTTAATGCACTTGATTTGAAACCTGAAATTGAAAAGAACTAGAATAAAGAATGCTAAAATAAAACAAAGAAATGTGGATGCTGGAAATCTGAAACAAAATCAAAAATTGCTGGAGAAATTCAACAGCCCCTATGGAGAGAGAAAGACACAGTTAATGTTTCAAGTCCAGTGACTCTTCAAGGTAAAGATCTGACCTTAAATCATTAATGACTTAGATGTACAGCATAGAAACAGACCCTTCAGTCCAACTTGTCCATGCCGACCAGATAACCTAAATTAATCTAGTCCCATTTGCAAACACTTGGCCCATATCCCTCTAAACATTTCCTATTTATATACCCATCCAGATGCCTTTTAAAGGTTATAATTGTATCAGCCTCCATCACTTCCCCTGGCAGCTCATTCCATACACTTACCACCCTCTGTGTGGAAAGGTTGCCCCCATAGGAACCTTTTAAATCTTTTCCCTCTCACCTTATACCTATGCCGTCTAGTTTCGGACTTTCCGAGCCTGGGGAGAAACTTCAGCTATCCACCCTATCCCTGCCCCTGTATAAGGTCACCCCTCAACGTCCAATGCTACAGGAAAAATAGCCCCAACCTATTCAGCATCTCCCCTTAGCTCAAACTCTCCAATCCCAGCAACATCCTTGTACATCATTTCCATGCCATCTCAAGTTTAATATCTTTCCTACAGCTATCTGGCTAATACACAAAACATTTTTATGCTTCAACCAATAAGGACTAAGTCTGCTCCAAACCATTTACTCCAAACAGGGGAGAATGGTCCAAAACTGAAAGACCCAGATTGATCCATGTGGCATCGTTATAATCTCCGCAGGTCACACAACTTGCAACTGGTCCTACAACAATTGACCTTATTTACATGTACATCCTGTCTCTCTATTTCCCACATTCTCCCTTTAATACCTTCCCCCACCTCTCGAACCTCAAACATTTCCTTTTCGAAAAAGAAGACAGCCATGTCTTTTCAGAAATGTGGGGCCCCCTCCCTAAGCAAAGGAATCAAAGATATGGTCCAAAGGCAGGTGTATGCAATTCGGACACTATCTCATTGAATGGCAAGAACAGGTTTGAGGGGCTGAATGGCTTACTCCTGTGCCTATGTTCACTTTGGTAAAGCCATGAATTCCCAGATTTCATTCCCATTTTATCTGAGCTGGCAGATATCAGTTGGTGGAGAAAGTGGCTTTAAAGATCCGCACAAGGGAATCAAAATGGGGCCAGATTTTCCAGGAAGTGGCAACTTCATTGCACTTGTCCCTTCGAGTCAAAGGAAAGGAGCTCCTCATTTCCGAGCGGAGATTCCACTCAGAGCTCTCTCAGAAATGTGGTGCTGTACTTCTATTCCAACAGCTCTCTTGTAACGTAGAACTGTGAGGGGCAGGCAAACCATGCTCCATCTGCACAGCAGTTAGCTGCCGGATTCTGAAGTGGAAAGGCTCTGACAGCCACTTTGACATCTGCTGTCAAACTATAAGTACTTGTGTTTTTAGGATACTCAGAGGGTAGGGTGCCAGGCAAGTAGAATGCTGTTTGGGAAGGATGCCTGCTGGGGAAGGATAGGGTGACAGGGTAAGGTTGCCAAGTGAGTAGGAATAGAATGCCAGGTTATGGGGTTGGCAGGTGGGCAGGGTGACACAGTGCCAGATATGTAGGGTGTCAGCTGGAGAGAGGTTATGGGGGCCAGGTTTACGATGCCAGCTAGACAGGTGAAAGGACGCCAGCCAAGTACGATGCCAGCTTAGGAGAAGCTGGGGTGCCATGTGGAGAGGATGACAATTGGAAATTGGGTAACATGGTATCTGGGGAGGATGCCAGGGTGCAAGGTGCTAAAGTAATGGATGCAGTGTTTAGAGGGAGTCAAGATGGATGGGAAAAATTGGGAATGGGGGATCTTGCTGTCACCTTGGGGCAGATCTGGAGTTGGAGCAGCATCTGAGTGTGAAAGCAGTGAGAAAGTAGGGGTGGGGTGCAGCTTGTTAAGCTGAAAGTACCAAATGAGTTCTTTTAGGGTCTGATCAAACTGAATACAGAAGACATGCGCACTTCAATATAAAGCAAATTTATTAGCTTAATAGATATTAATCACATGTGCAAACTAATGAGTGAGTCTATTAGCTCATACACGCATATATACACAAATAAGTGAGTCTCTCACACTGCCTTTTATCTGTCAGGGACTTTGGTGACAGTGCCAGTCAGACATCCATCTCAGCTTCCATGGCCCCAAACTCACAATCCCAGTCCCAGAAACTCTCTGATATATTTATCTCAATCTAAGGTTACTTGCTGAATCTCCATTTCTTAATAACATCAGCACTTTTCCAGCACTCACAAATAGATGGAAAACCAGTCCAGGTGGCTCCATAGACAGTCCCCAGGTAGACAGTCCCCCCTCCCCCCTCCCCCAGTCAAAACAGGCTATTTTTGAAAATTAGGCTTGTTTTTCATTTCCTTATCCCTTTTACTTCAATTTCTCATTATCATGTCCAATTGCAGACGGTGGAAGTTGAATTCAATAAACATCTGGAAATAACCATCTAATGATGACCATGAATTCATTGTCAATTGTCAGGAAAAACCCATCTGGTTCACTAATCTCCTTTAGGGAAGGAAACTGCCATCCTTATCTGGTCTGGCTGACATGTAATTCCAAACCCACAGCAATGTGGTTGACTCTGGCAATTAGGGATGGGCAATAAATGCTGGCCTAAACCAGTGATGTCCTCATCCCATAAACAAACTTTAAAAATGCACTTGCAACAGGTGGATTGTTGAGAAGATCAAATAATGTTTCCTTGTTGGTTCTCTCACCAGCTGCTGCAGGCTACTAAACATTAACTCTCAAGGATTAAGCCTTAATGGTCTGGTTTGAAGATATCATTTTTAAGCCCAAACTATGCAGCACTCTTTGCTATGCTCAAAGCAGATGATCAACAATTTATACGAGCACATATGAATTGTTCAATAGTTGCAAGTTGGTTATGTATATCATACATATATGCATAGAATGGGTGGCACAGGGGCTCAGTGGTTAGCAGTGCTGCCTCATTGCACCAGGGATCTGGGTTTGATTCCAGCCTCGGGCTACTATCTGTGTGGGGTTTGCACATTCTCCCTGTGTCTGCTTGGGTTTCCTCCCACAATCTAAAGATGTGCAGCTCAGGTGAATTGGTTATACTTAAATGCCCATAGCGTTAGGTGCATTAGTCAGGGGTAAATGTAGGATAGTGGGTTACTCTGTGGAGGGTCAGTGTGGACTTGTTGGGCTGAGGGGCCTGTTTCCATATTGTAGGGAATCTAATCTACAGTTTACAGGCCATTACAAGGTTACATAAGAACAAGAAATTAACAATAATATAACAACTGGATATCACAGGAGTGAGTGTTCTGCTGAAGCTTTAAATGCCTACCCCTTAACTATGTCCCACCAATGATTCACAGTGAGCGTTTCTAAATCATCCACCGTGCGCAGCAGTTGGTCACGGCTCTATGTCAGGACATTTTCTTGCAATAAGACATCACAGTGTACTGTTGCCAAATGAGATGCTGTGCAAGGAATACTTGCAATTTTTTTAATGTCTCATGTAGAGGAACCCTACTCAATCGATTAGTCCTGCTATAATGGTTATTGCCTCCCTTCTTAGATCATGTAGGGTTTATGTCCAATCACATCACAGATAACATGCCTACGTAAGTTGGCGTTGGTTCATCTCTCTTATTAAGATAGACAGTACAAGTGCTATCACACACAGATGGTTAGGGCCAATTTTGTGAATGATTTTATCATTAAGTTGCAACTTCCTCCATATGCAAGTATGCTGCAGTGTCGATGGTTTAAAGGGAGGGATGTGGAAGGGGCATACTAGTTCTTCTGGTTATTGTTCACACTTCCCTTTGGTTGGTCTGGTTGTTATCTGCCAGCTATTTGTCATAAAACATGGGTGTTCACAGCATACCCCTGAGCAGATGGGCTAAGGTGATAAACTGCCACCATATTTTCTACTGTGTGCTATTAAAAACCAAAAAAGTAGCATTGCTTACTTTGGCATTGCAATTAACAAATCAGGCTTAAATGCTAAGTTAGCATGTGAGATTAAATAATCATTTCCAGGAGAACAGATGTCTGGACAGCAATGAAGTGGTTAGTTCACGTTATTATGTAAAACCATATACCTCTAACAAATTACAGAGCATTCTACTAGCTTCAGCACTAAACCCTATCTGGGTGTGATATGTTTCCCAGACGATGCTGTTAGCAAACTTCCAAACCATGTTGGTGAGAAACCAATTTGCTAAATCTCTATGTGATAATGGTTGGGTCCATGTAACAGATAATTTAGTAGCTTCTGTAGTTAGCTGCCCAAATTTAGCAACCTTATTTTTTAGGGTCCCAATAGCCAAAGGCAGCAAACATTTTATTTGGCGTTACCTTCTGCTTACGCTTTCCCATTTTTTTTTCCCCGGAGTTCTCTTACTCCACTCTCCTACAGCATCTGAGTCTTAGCTCGGCTTTCTTTCACGTACACTAACTGTCCTAACATATTATAATATCACTGACTGGATTGAACACAAGGGTACGTATACCATACAAATGCTGAAGGTGGGGTAACTGCAGGTCATCGGATGACCCTTCTTCACTGTGACATTTTGACATAATAGTCAATTAAAATTCTTATTTTAATTTTACCATCTTTCCACCAATATTACTTTCGTCATTTTAAAGTCAGTTTCTCTATGGGTTATATGTCAGTGCCTTATTTTTTAAACTATGCTTTTGTGCTCTTCCAGGCAACAATAACCATTTTGACACGATGTAAATGTCTGACATGTCTTTTAGTGCGTTTTCACCATGCATGCCTCAGATTTGTTACTTCAGACGTAACAACCACTTTTGCCTCCTTATGTCAGTATCCCAAGATCATTCTAGACTTTCAGCTGATCTTTCGAAAGATCGAATGTTGGTGTAGGGGACCTGTGTATCCTCCTCAACTGGTCCCAGTGGTGGCTAAATCAGCCAATTCAGTTCCGTTTCTTAAAAGAAAACCTCACAGGCAAAGGCACACATATCACCAGGAGAAAAGTGGCAATTATCTAATTCTATCAACAATTTGATTTAATTGGATATATTCCATTTAACAGTGTCCAAGGTGGGTCGCTCCCATTTCCATTTGATGCTGTGTCACTTTTTCCTCCTTGCTATTCTTTATTCTAAGTGGGTCCCCCCATTAATTACCATAACAGATCCCAGGCCTCTGGAGAAAAACTGACTGACGAGAGGAAATAATAAAAATAAGCATTTTTTTCATGATAGCTTTGAAAGAGACAAACAAATATTATTACTGTGTGGTACTGATTTTTGCTTTTTGGTCTTTCTTACAAAAAGTACATATAATTTTCTCAAATGTAACTCGTTAGATTATACTTGATTTTCTTTCTTATAAATTTATTCCAAATTCAAAATTGACAACAATAACCTCAAAGGGTTTTTTTTTTTCTGTGTACAGTCCCAGCCATGTTGTTAGGTTTCATTATTGGTCAATTAATTTCTTCCCAAACAATCTTTCCATTTTTTTTTCACAAATTAAAACCACCTCCACTATTTCCATTGGCTCCTGTTTTAAATTGAAATGTAAAGATTGGAATTTATTTTCCCATTGCATGTGTTGAACCAGCAACTTGTATCAAGTAATTTTATCAAACAGTTTCGGAAATGATTACTATCAGGCCTGGTGGTTTTAAACAATGCCCTTATATCGGAGATCCAAGTGCTTGGAATCAGTTCAGGGTCTTCCTGTTTTTAAAGACTTTGCTTTCACAAGACTTCCAGCTTCTTTGCTGTATTCTTGAAATCAGTTCCAAAAACAAAAAAATAAAATGTTGTGACCAGTGGCTCTGTAAGAAGCCCAGTGAGTTAATAGTAACCTATTAGTAATCTATTAATTTAGAAATCCAGAATTTAGTCCTGACCCAAAATAACACAAGATGTGTGTGAGAAGATTTAAAAATGTCAGTACAAGAGTTAATCCTGAGGAGGGGTGGAACTAAGTCATGAGTCATAGAGATGTACAGCACAGAAACGGACCCTTCAGTCCAACCCTTCCAGATATCCTAAACTAGGTCCATATCCCTCTAAACCCTTCCTATTCAAATACCTGTCCAGATGCCTTTTAAATGTTGCAATTGTACCAGCTTCCACCACTTCCTCTGGCAGCTCGTTCCATAAACACACCACCCTCTGTGTGAAAATGTTGCCTCTTAGGTCCCTTTTAAATCTTTCCCCTCTCACCCTAACTTTTGCCCTCTAGTTCTGGACTCCTCAGCCCCAGGGAAAAGATCTTGTCTACGTCATTTCATACTTTCACGTACTCAGTTCAGAGACTGTCAAAAAATCTTTTGATAATCTCAGCCTGGCATTTTAAATTGTCTTATAAAAACATTTTTTCTGGATCTTTCTTTGAAGATCACCTTCAAAAAGAAACAATACAAGTGCATAGACAAAACATTTCTCATTCCAAATTCAGAAATCAAATTGGATGTTTTTCAAAACACATTCATCTACATTTTGAATACAAGCTCAGCATTTTTTTCACACCACCTTTCCGACAGCAGTTAAAAAAATAACTTTTTTTCAACTTTCCAATGAAAGCAGCACAGTAGCTAAATGGTTAGCACTGCTCGCAATGCCAGGAACCTGGATTGGTTTCCATCCTTGGGCAACTGCCTGTGTGGAGTTTGCACATTGTCCCCATGTCTGCGTGGGTTTCTTCCAGGTGCACTGGTTTTCTCCCCACAGTCCAAAGATCATGAGTCAAAAGTAGCTTTATTTGTCATTTCTACCACATACAACTGATAGTTAAAAACGAGACAGTGTTCCTCCAGGACCAAGGTGCTACATGGACAACTCACACTACACGATCATACACAGGGTGGCATAAAATGTATAAGCAGTGCAATACATGCAAGACAGCACAGTAATTCCTGGCATGTCAAGGTAATAGGCACAGTGGTGTGAAAATTAGAGTGTAATAAAAGAACGATAATTGATAAATATTGTTCTAGCAGCAATTTGAAGTCGTGTAAAGAGTTTCAGATAGAATAGAGTGTGATCATACAGTGTTAAGGAGCCTGATGGCTCGGTGGATGAAACTGATGCACAGTCTGGCCGTGAGAGACCGAATGCTCCGGTAACTTCTGCCAGATGGCAGGAGGGAGAAGAGTTTGAGGGATGTGTGGGATCTTCCACAATGCTCTGAGCCTTTTGGATGCAGCAGCAGCTCAGGGTACTCTCAGTGAACCCTCTGTAAAATGTGGTGAGGACAGGGGTGGGAGGTGGGCTTTCCTCAGACTATGCAGAATGGAGACACTGCTGGTCTTTTGTGGCTGTGGAGCTGGTGTTGAGGGTCCAGGTGTGATTCTCCGCCAGGTGGATGCCAAGAAATTTGGTGCTCTTCATGATCTCCTCGGGGGAACCATCGATGTCCAGCAGACAGTGGTCACTTCATGCCCTCCTGAAGTTAATAACCATGTCTTTCATTTTGTCCACATTCAGGGACAGGTTGTTGGCTCTGCATCAGTCCATTAGCCACTGCACCTCCTCTCTGTATGCTGACTCGTCATTCCTGCTAATGAGACCCATTATAGCCGTGTCATCAGTGAACTTAATGATATGATTTGAGCTGTGCATCTCTGCACAGTCGTGTGTCAGCAGGTTGAACACATGTGGACTGAGCACACAGCACTGGGGAATTCCTGTGCTCAGTGTGATGGTGTTGGGGATGTTGTTCCCAATCCGGATTATCTGAGGTCTCCCAGTCAGGAAGTCCAGGATCCAGTTACACAGGGAGGTATTTAGGCCCAGCAGACTTGGCTTCCAATCAGGTGCTGAGGAATGATAGTGTTGAATGCGGAACTGAAGCCTCTGAACAGTAATCTGACATAGGTGTCCTTCTTCTCCAGGTGGGTAAGGGCCAGATGGAGGGTGGTGGAAATGGCATCATCTGTTCAGTGGTTTGGACATTATGCGAACTGCAGGGTGTCCAGTGAGGGGGGCAGCAGTGTCTTAATATGCTTCATCATGAGCCTCTCGAAACACTTCATGATGATGGATGTTAGCGCAACAGGGCGGTAGTCTTTGAGACAGGACGATGAAGATTTCTTCGGCATGGGGACGATGGTAGCAGCCTTGAAGCACGTTAGAACCGTAATGCAGCTCAGGGATATGTTAAAGATGTCTGTGAGAACATCTCTCAGTACATCAGAGCATCCTCTGACCACTCTGTCAGGAATGCTATCTGGTCCAGCAGCCTTACATGGGTTGACTCTGCATAGGATTTTCCTCACATCGGTGTGGTAAGACACAGCACCTGGTCATTGGGATGGGCAAGGTGGAGGGGATGTCAGTTGTCAGATGATACCAGGTTATAGTCCAACAGGTTTATTTGAAATCACAAGCTTTCAAAGGTTGCCTCTTTGTCAGGTGAAATAACACTCCAAAAGCTTGTGATTTCAAATAAACCTGTTGGACTATAGCCTGGTGACGTCTAACTTCTGACCTTGTCCATCCCAGTCCAACACAGGCACCTCCACATCATCCCCCAAAGCTGTGCAGGTTAGGTGGATTAGCCATGTTAAATTGTTCTGCAGTGTCCAAGGTGTGCAGGTTAGAGGGATGGAGTCAGGAGCTGGGTCTAGGTGGGATGCTTTCTGAGGGTCAGTGTCATACAGTCATAGAGTCATTGAGCTGTACAGCACAGAAACAGACTATTCGATGTCATCTATGCCGACCAGATATTCGAAAGAATCTAGTCCCATTTGCCAGCACTTGGCTCACATCCCTCTAAACCCTTCCTAATCATATACCCATCCAGGTGCCTTTTAAATGTTGCAATTGTACCAGCCTCCACCACTTCCTCTGGCAGCTCACTCCATACACGTATTATCATCTGCATGAAAAAGTTGCCCCTTAGGTCCCTGTAAGAAGTTATATCATGGGAGAGGAATCACTATCCAGCTGCATTTTGTGAAATTTGAAATTGGAAAAGAAAACCAAAACCGTTTCGATCCATTCCACTTCCAGAATGAGTTAACAAGTCCCAAGTATCTTTGTTCAATCAAAATGATTTACAGTGAATGTATAAATTCTTCAGCTGATGCAGACCTGAAAAGGCAGGGTATAGGTTCTGGAATATAATTACATCAACATTCCTCTCTTCCTCCTGGACAGAGTTAGGGGCCATGTGATACATTTCTGGAAATAGGAAAAGTATCCTCTTTTGTTAGGTGTTACCTTGTTCAAACTCTTTGACATCAGTTTTTTCATATTTGAGCAGAGGGAATTGCCAACATTTCAACTTTTCCTATTTTTTCCAGAGCACAAATTCACACCAACAAACATTTCAGACGAGTACATCTTATTATCTGGAATTAACGATTTACCCATTTATTACAATAATATTTTGGAAGTTCACTCTGGCCATAAAGGTTTTGAAGTTTACTCATTACCCAGGACTCTTTCCTGCAACGAAACACAACACACAGACACTAAAGCACATTACATCCCTATCCTCTTGCCTCACTCCCCATACCTGTCACCCCACTCCCCATCCCTCTCACCCTCCACTCCCCATCCTCTAACCCCCTCACTCCCCATCCCTCTGTCCCCCCACCTCCCTATCCCTCTGTCCCCCCACTCCCCATCCCTCTGTCTTCCTCACTCCCCATCCCTCTCACCCCCCACTCCCCATCCCTCTAACCCCCTCACTCGCCATCCCTCTGAAACGCCACTCCCCATCCCTTTGTCCCCTCACTACCCATCCCTCTGTCCCCCACTCCCCATCCCTCTGAAACACCACTCCCCATCCATCTGCCCCCCTCACACCCCATCGCTCTGTCCCCCTCACTCCCCATGCCTCTGTCCCCCCACTCACCATCCCTCTGTCACACCACTCCCCCTCACTCCCCATCCCTCTGTCCCCCGCACTCTCCATCCCCATGTCCCGTCACTCCCCATCCCTCTGTCCCCCCCCACAACCCAACCATCTTTCCCCCCACTCCCCAGCCCTCTGTCCCCCTCACTCCCAACCCTTCTGTACCCCTCACTCCCCATCCCACTGTCCCCTCACTCCCAATCCTTCTGTCCCCCTCAATCCCCATCCCACTGTCTCCCCACACTCCCCATCCCTCTGACCCCCACACCCCATCCCTCAGGCCCCCAACTCCCCAACATTCTATCCCCTCACTCCCCATTCCTCTGTTCCCCCCACTCCCCATCCCACTGTCGCCCCCAACTCCTCATCCCTCAGTCCCACCCCGTCCCATCCCTCTGCCCCCTTACTCTCCATCCACCAGTCCCCCTCACTCCCCATCCCTCTGACCCCCACTCCCCATCCCTCTGTTCCCCACACTCCCCATTCCTCTGTCTCCCCACTCCCCATCCTCTGTCCCCCCACTCCCCATCCCTCTGTTTCCCCACTTCCCATCACTCTATCCCCCTCACTCCACATCCCTCTGTCCCCCCACTCCCCATCCTCTGTCCCCCCACTCCCCATCCCTCTGTTTCCCCACTCCCCATCACTCTATCCCCCTCACTCCCCATCCCTCTGTCCCCTCACTCCCCATCCCTCTGTCCCCCCACTCCGCATCCCTCTGTCCCCTCACTCCCCATCACTCTATCCCCCTCACTCCACATCCCTCTGTCCCCTCACTCCCCATCCCTCTGACCCCCACTCCCCATCCCTCTGTCCCCTACACCGCATTTCTTTGTCCACCCACTCCCCATCCCTCAGTCCACCCCACTCCCCATCCCTCTGCCCCCTTACTCTCCATCCACCAGTCTCCCTCACTCCCCATCTCCATGTCCTGTCACACCCCATTCCTCTATCCCCCTCACTCCCCATCCTCTGTCCCCCCTCATTCCCCATCCCTCTGTCCCCTCACTCCCCATCCCTCTGTCCCTCCACTCCCCATCTCTCTGTCCCCTCACTCCCCATCCCTCTATCCCTCCACTCCCCATCCCTCTGTCCGCCTCACTCCCTATCACTCTATCCCCCTCACTTCACATCCCTCTGTCCCCTACACCCTATCCCTCTATCCCCCCATGCCCCATCCCTCTGTTCCCCCCACTCCCCATCCCCTTGACCCCGTGCTCCCCATCCCTCTGTCCCCCTCACTCCGCATCCCCTTGTCGCGCCACTCCCCATCCCTCTGTCCCCCTCACTCCCCATCACTCTATCCCCCTCACTCCCCATCACTCTATCCCCCTCACTCCCCATCACTCTATCCCCCTCACTCCCCATCCCTCTGTCCCCTCACTCCCCATCCCTCTGTCCCCCTCACTCCTCATCCCGTCACTCCCAATCCCTCTATCCCCCTCACTCCCCATCCCTCTGTCCCCTCACTCCCCATCCCACTGTCGCCCCCCACTCCCCATCCCTCTATCTCCCAATGCCCCATCTCTCTGTCCCCCAACTCCCCAACCCTCTGTCCCCCTCACTCCCCATCCCTCTGTCCCCCTCACTGCCCATCCCCTTGTCCCCTCACACCATATCCTTCTGTCGCCCTCACTCCCTATCCCATTGTCCCCTCACTCTCCATCCCTCTGTCCCCCACTCCCCATCCCTCTGTCCCCCACTCCCAATCCCTCTGTCCCCCACTCCCCATCCCTCTGTCCCCCTCACTCCCCATCCCTCTGTCCCCCTCACTCCCCATCACTCTATCCCCCTCACTCCACATCCCTCTGTCCCCTCACTCCCCATCCCTCTGTCCCCCTCACTCCCCATCCCTCTGTCCCCCTCACTCCCCATCACTCTATCCCCCTCACTCCACATCCCTCTGTCCCCTCACTCCCCCATCCCTCTGTCCCCTACACCCCATCTCTCTGTCCACCCACTCCCCATCCCTCAGTCCACCCCACTCCCCATCCCTCTGTCCCCTCACTCCCTATCTCTCTGTTCCCCCCACTCCCCATCCCACTGTCACCCCCCACTGCCTATCCCTCTATCCCCCCATGCCCCATCCCTCTGTTCCCCCCACTCCCCAACCCTCTGTCCCCCTCACTCCCCATCCCCTTGACCCCGCGCTCCCCATCCCTCTGTCCCCCTCACTCCGCATCCCCTTGTCACGCCTCTCCCCATCCCTCTGTTGCCCTCACTCCCCATCCCTGTCACACCACTCCCCGTCACTCCCCATCCCTCTGTCCCCCTCACTCTCCATCCCCATGTCCCATCACACTCCATCCCTCTGTGTCCCCCACTCCCCATCTCTCTATCCCCCCATACCCCATCTCTCTGTCCCCCCACTCCCCAACCCCCTGTCCCCCTCACTCCCCATCCCTCTGTCCCCTCACTCCCCATCCCTCTGTCCCTCCACTCCCCATCTCTCTGTCCCCCCACGCCCCAACCCCCTGTCCCCCTCACTCCCCATCCCCCTGTCCCCCTCACTCCCCATCCCTCTGTACCTCCACTCCCCATCCCTCTGTCCGCCTCACTCCCTATCACTCTATCCCCCTCACTTCACATCCCTCTGTCCCCTACACCCTATCCCTCTATCCCCCCATGCCCCATCCCTCTGTTCCCCCCACTCCCCATCCCCTTGACCCCGCGCTCCCCATCCCTCTGTCCCCCTCACTCCCCATCACTCTATCCCCCTCACTCCCCATCCCTCTGTCCCCTCACTCCCCATCACTCTATCCCCCTCACTCCCCATCCCTCTGTCCCCCTCACTCCTCATCCCGTCACTCCCAATCCCTCTGTCCCCAACACTCCCCATCCCTCTGACTCCCACTCCCCGTCCCTCTGTCCCCTAACACCCCATCTCTCTGTCCCCCCACTCCCCATCCCTCAGTCCACCCCACTCCCCATCCCTCTGTCCCCTCACTCCCCATCCCACTGTCGCCCCCCACTCCCCATCCCTCTATCTCCCAATGCCCCATCTCTCTGTCCCCCAACTCCCCAACCCTCTGTCCGCCTCACTCCCCATCCCTCTGTCCCCTCACTCCCCATCCCTCTGTCCCCCTCACTGCCCATCCCCTTGTCCCCTCACACCATATCCTTCTGTCGCCCTCACTCCCTATCCCATTGTCCCCTCACTCTCCATCCCTCTGTCCCCCTCACTCCCCATCCCTCTGTCCCCCACTCCCCATCCCTCTGTCCCCCTCACTCCCCATCACTCTATCCCCCTCACTCCACATCCCTCTGTCCCCTCACTCCCCCATCCCTCTGTCCCCTACACCCCATCTCTCTGTCCAACCACTCCCCATCCCTCAGTCCACCCCACTCCCCATCCCTCTGTCCCCTCACTCCCTATCTCTCTGTTCCCCCCACTCCCCATCCCACTGTCACCCCCCACTGCCTATCCCTCTATCCCCCCCATGCCCCATCCCTCTGTTCCCCCCACTCCCCAACCCTCTGTCCCCCTCACTCCCCATCCCCTTGACCCCGCGCTCCCCATCCCTCTGTCCCCCTCACTCCCCATCCCCTTGACCCCGCGCTCCCCATCCCTCTGTCCCCCTCACTCCGCATCCCCTTGTCACGCCTCTCCCCATCCCTCTGTTGCCCTCACTCCCCATCCCTGTCACACCACTCCCCGTCACACCCCATCCCTCTGTCCCCCTCACTCTCCATCCCCATGTCCCGTCACACCCCATCCCTCTGTGTCCCCCACTCCCCATCTCTCTATCCCCCCATACCCCATCTCTCTGTCCCCCCACTCCCCAACCCCAACCCCCTGTCCCCCTCACTCCCCATCCCTCTGTCCCCGCACTCCCCATCCCTCTGTCGCATCACTCCTCCACACAACCCATCCCCCTCACTCCAGATCCCTCTGTCCCCCTCGCTCCCCAACTCTCAGACCCCCCACTCCCAACCTTCTGTCCCCCTCACTCCCCATCCCTCTGTCTGCTCACTCCCCATCCCTCTGTCCACACACTCCCCATCCCTCTGTCACACCACTCCTCCACACAACCCATCCCCCTCACTCCACATCCCTCTGTCCCCCTCACTCCCCAATCCTCCGTTCCCCCACTCTGTCCTGACCCACTGGTCCTCACCTACCATCCCACCAACCTCCATATACATCATATCATCCATCGTCATTTCCGCCACCTCCAAACGGACCCCACCACCAGGGATATATTTC
The DNA here is from genome assembly GCF_047496795.1 of Chiloscyllium punctatum. Taxonomy (NCBI): domain Eukaryota; kingdom Metazoa; phylum Chordata; class Chondrichthyes; order Orectolobiformes; family Hemiscylliidae; genus Chiloscyllium; species Chiloscyllium punctatum. Next base: position 33,781,511 of record NC_092749.1, on the reverse strand, counting down.
CCTCCCCTCCCCTATCAGCGTTCTGAAATGACCACTCCCTCCGTGACTCCCTTGTCAGGTCCACACCCTCCACCAACCCAACCTCCACTCTCGGCACCTTCCTCTGCAACCACAAGAAATGCAAAAATTGCGCCCACACCTCCCCCTTTACTTCACTCCAAGGCCACAGGGGATCCTTCCATATCTGCCACAAATTCACCTGCACCTCCACATGCATCATTTACTACATCCGCTGCACCCGATGTGGCCTCCTCTATATTGGGGAGACAGGCCGCCTACTTGTGGAACGTTTCAGAGAACACCTCTGGGACACCCGGACCAACCAACCCAACCACCCCGTGGCTCAACACTTCGACTCCCCCTCCCACTCCACCAATTACATGCAGGTCCTTGGACTCCTCCATCGCCAGACCATGGCAACACGACGGTTGGAGGAAGAGCGCCTCATCTTCTGCCTGGGAACCCTCCAACCACAAAGGATAAACTCAGATTTCTCCAGTTTCCTCATTTCCCCTCCCCCCACCTTGTCTCAGTCAAATCCCTCGAACTCAGCACCGCCTTCCTAACCTGCAATCTTCTTCCTGACCTCTCCGCCCCCACCCCCACTCTGGCCTATCACCCTCAGCTTAACCTCCTTCCACCTATCGCATTTCCAATGCCCCTCCCCCAAGTCCCTCCTCCTTACCTTTTATCTTAGCCTGCTTGGCACACTCTCCTCATTCCTGATGAAGTGCTCATGCCTGAAACGTTGATTCTCTTACTCCTTGGATGCTGCCTGACCTGCTGCGCTTTTCCAGCTACACACTTTCAGTAACTATACCAGCCTCCACCACTTCCTCTGGCAGCTCATTCCATAAACACACCACCCTCTGCGTCGAAAAGTTGCCCATTAGGTATCTTTTAGATCTTTCCCCTCTCACCCTAAATCAATGCCCTCAAGCTCTGGACTCCCCTACCCAGGGAGAAAACCTTGTCTATTTATCCTGTCCATGCCTCTCATGATTTTATAAACCTCTATAAGGTCACCCCTCAGCCTCCAACGCTCCAGGAGAATAGCCCCAGCCTATTCAGCCCCTCCCCATGGCTCAAACCCTCCAAACCAGAATTGAACACAATATTACAAAAGTGGCCTAACCAATGTCCTGTACAGTCATAACATGACCTCCCAACTCCTATACTCAATGCTCTGACCAATAAAAGAAAGCATACTAAATGCCTTCTTCTCTATCCTACCTACCTGCAACTCCACTTTCAAGGAGCTATGAGTCTGCACTCCAAGGTCTCTTTATTCAGCAATACTCCCAAGACCTTACTATTAAGTGTATACGTCCTGCCCTGATTTGTCTTTCCAAAATGTAGCACGTCACATTTATCTAAACTAAACTCCATCTGCCATTCCTCAGCCCATTAGCCCATCTGATCAAGATCCCATTGTAATCTGAGGTAACCTTTTTCACTGTCCAATACATCTCCAATTTTGGTGTCATCTGCAAAATTACTAACTATCCCTCTGATGTGCACAACCAAATAATTTATATAAATGACAAAAAGCAGTGATTCTTGTGGCATACCACTGCTCACAGGCCTCCAGTCTGAAAATCAACCCTCCAACACCACTCTCTGTCTTCTACCTTTGAGCCAGTTCTGCATCCAGATGGCTAATTCTCCCTGTATTCTGTGTCACCTAACCTTGCTCACCAGTCTCCCATGAGGAACCTTGTTGAATGCCTTACTGAGGTCCATATTGATCATGTCCATCAATGTGCCCTCATCAATCCTCTTTGTTACTTCTTCAAAAAACTCAATCAAGTTTGTGAGACATGATATCCCACGCACAAACCATGTTGACTATCCCTAATCAGTCCTTGCCTGTACATGTAAATATATGTAAATCCTGTCCTCGAGTGTACTTTGAACAACACTAATTAAACTGGATAGCAAGAGTGAAGCTCCAAAGCACTGAAGAGATTGATATTTAAGCAAATAATATAAATCTTTAGTTGCACATCTTTTTGTTGTGGACCGCGTTGTGCTATCAAAAATATAATTAAATTAATAGATAGAACATAGAACATAGAACAATACAGCGCAGTACAGGCCCTTCGGCCCTCGATGTTGCGCCGATCAAAGCCCACCTAACCTACACTAACCCACTATCCTCCATATACCTATCCAATGCCCGCTTAAATACCCATAAAGAGGGAGAGTCCACTACTGCTACTGGCAGGGCATTCCATGATCCTACGACTCGCTGAGTGAAGAACCTACCCCTAACATCAGTCCTATATCTACCCCCCCTTAATTTAAAGCTATGCCCCCTTGTAATAGCTGACTCCATACGTGGAAAAAGGTTCTCACTGTCAACCCTATCTAACCCCCTAATCATCTTGTACACCTCTATCAAATCACCCCTAAACCTTCTTTTCTCCAAAGAAAACAACCCCAAGTGCCTCAGCCTTTCCTCATAGGATCTTCCTACCATACCAGGCAACATCCTGGTAAACTTCCTCTGCACCCGTTCCAGTGCCTCCACATCCTTCCTATAGTATGGCGACCAAAACTGCACACAATATTCCAGATGCGGCCGCACCAGAGTCCTATACAACTGCAGCATGACCTCAGGACTCCGGAACTCTATTCCTCTACCAATAAAAGCCAGTACGCTATAAGCCTTCTTCACTGCACTATTTACCTGGGTGGCAACTTTCAGAGATCTGTGTACATGGACACCAAGATCCCTCTGCTCTTCCACACTACCAAGTAGTCTACCATTAGCCCAGTAATCCATCTTTTTATTACTCTTACCAAAGTGAATCACTTCACACTTAGCTACATTGAACTCCATTTGCCACCTTTCTGCCCAGCTCTGCAGCTTCTCTATATCCCGCTGTAACCTGCCATATCCTTCCTCACTGTCTACAACTCCTCCGACTTTCGTATCATCCGCAAACTTGCTCACCCAACCTTCTAACCCTTCCTCCAGGTCATTTATAAAAATGACAAACAGCAATGGTCCCAAAACAGATCCTTGCGGAACACCACTAGTGACAGCACTCCAAGATGAACCTTTGCCATCAACTACTACCCTCTGTCTTCTTCCAGCCAGCCAATTCCTAATCCAAACCTCCAACTCACCCTCAATGCCATATCTCTGTATTTTCTGCAGTAGCCTACCATGGGGGACCTTATCAAACGCCTTACTAAAATCCATATATACCACATCTACCGCTTTCCCCTCATCTACCTCCTTCGTCACCTTCTCAAAGAATTCAATAAGGTTTGTGAGGCACGACCTGCCCTTCACAAAACCATGCTGACTATCCTTGATCACATCATTCTTATCCAGATGTGCATAAATCCTATCCCTTACAATTCTCTCTAAGACTTTGCCCACAACAGAAGTGAGACTCACTGGCCTATAGTTACTAGGATTATCCCTACTCCCCTTCTTGAACAAGGGAACCACGTTTGCTAGCCTCCAGTCCTCTGGCACTACTCCTGTAGACAAAGAGGACACAAAAATCAAGGCCAATGGCTCTGCAATCTCCTCCCTTGCTTCCCAGAGAATCCTAGGATAAATGCAATCAGGCCCAGGGAACTTATCTATTTTCACCCTTGCCAGAATTTCCAACACCTCTTCTCTACATATCTCAAAGCCATCCATTCTACTTATTCGTGCCTCAGTATTCATATCGACAACAATGTCCTGTTCCTGAGTGAATACTGACGAAAAGTATTCATTCAGCGCCTCCCCAATCTCTTCAGCCTCCACACGCAACTTCCCATTACTATCCTTGATTGGACCTATTCCTTCCCTAGTCATTCTTTTATTCCTAACATACCTATAGAAAGCCTTAGGGTTTTCCCTAATCCTACCAACTAAGGACCTTTCATGTCCCCTCCTTGCTGCTCTTAGCTCTCTCTTCAGGTCCTTCCGGGCTACCTTATAACTCTCAAAGGGATGTACCTGCTGCTTCTAAAAATACAACAGCAAGTTGTATTTGATATGTTTACATGATGTGGTATCTGCCAAAGTGTTGGTACCTTCAGCTTGTAATGTCACGTCTATAATGCTAGTGGACATTTGAGATTAAATTGGGTGAAATACTTTTACAGAGTGGAATCTTGTCAGTGCCACGTTGATCATGGCTGTGGAACCAGAATTATGTTACACATCACTCTCTTGTTTTATTCTGTTTTCCGAAATAAAAATTCAGAAGAGTTTATGGGTGACACCCTGTGACCACATGGAAAGAATCGATTTTCAGAGGTGAAACCCATTGTGTGTTGACAGATAGGGCTCTGAAACAGTCTCCTGGTCAAACAGGAGAGTTTTGCAGCATGGTTCCAATACTCCTGTCTAACGACACAACTATGAATATAAAACACGTTGAGAGCACAAAAATTGGTGCCAGGTTTTTTTTCCAAATTTAAATTGCATTTGTAAATGATTCATATTACATTGACTTCCCTTTAATCATACATGCATCATCATTATTTGTTGACACGAGCTTAGTCTGAAAGCTAAAGATACTGACACACCTCATCGTTGTCACACATTGATGGTGACAGGCAAGTTGGTGACATATCCGGTAATGTGGAAGAAACAATATTGTGTTTTTGCATTCACCTTTTATTGCACACTCATTTAGTGACCGCTGCTGTACTTGTCACTCTGTGGGACACAGCTGAACTTATAGATTCAGTTGGTCCCCTCTTCTGTGCTTTGCAAAGGACACTACGTTTATTCTCATTGCAGTCGATCGAAATAATATTGGTGAACTCGAACCCTCAAGGATTGTGCCAGCCACCACCCATGAGATGGACACACTATGGGACAGGACAGACATTGCCCTTGAAGATCCTCACCTCTTTACCTTGATTGACCTTCCCACCATAGCTACTATCAGCTCTAGAAAGGCAAACCCACCTTTCACTGCTCCCAACCCCACACCCAGTCCTTGCTCTTCCATTCCCCAACACAACTCCCTGTCACCACTGACTCACCCTTGCTGCTACAACCTCACCTTGGAAGCTGCTATTATCCAGCTTCCCTCCCCTTCCACTGCCAAGTTCAACATAGGAATCTGCTGGGCTCTCCGACACAGTCAATGCACAGCACTTTGAAGCAAGTGTGAACCAGGTTGCTATGGGGTTCTTGTTGACTTTACCTTGAAAGTAGGGACTTTATTAAATAATTTTAAAAAAAATATATTTTATTCACAAAAATATCTTTATGTATATACATTATCCCTAAAGTAGTTCAGTTCTATACAGGAGCATATGAAGAAACAAACGTTTAAGTTTGACTCTATCCAACAAACAAACCCAAGTCATTTCTTACTTGTACATTTACGCATATTGAAGGCACTGGGGAGGTCTGATAACCAAATTGACCCCCAGTTAACTTCAGCTGAAAGACCTCAGACAGTGGTCTTTCCCTACTGTGCCTTGCTGGAAGCTGCCCCAAGCTTTAGTGCACAGGGGTGGCACTGTAGCTCATTGGTTAGCACTGCTCCCTCACAGAGCCTGGGTTCGATTCCACCCGTGTCTGTGTGGAGTTTGTACAATCCCCCTCAGTCTGTAAGGGTTTCCTCTCGGTGCTCTGGTTTCCTCCTACAGTCCAAAGATGTCCAGGTCATGTGGATTGGCCATGCTAAATTGCCCATAGTGCCTGGGGATGTGCAGGCTAGGTAGGTTAGCCATGGGAAATGCAGGGTTAGAGGGATAGGGTAGGGGGTGGATCTGGGTGGGATGCTCGTCAGATGGTCAGTGTGGACTTGGCCGGCTGAATGGCCTGCTTTCACATTGTAGGGGTTCTATAATAGTCCTGCACTTTGGAACGTGCCAGTGCACAACACTTGCTCAAGGTTAACTCCACCATCGACTCAGTGAAAGACACTCTTTGGTCTGCCCAAAACTTCATTTTTAAAAAAACATTTTACGTAAATGTATGTTCATGGCATGCAAATACACTGCAAGTATGAACCTGCCTCCGAACAGTATGAGAATTTACACACTATTAACTCACACTGACTTTATTCCGCTATCCACCCACTATGAGGAAACTGAAATCTTGCAGCACACTTAATTGAGTCACCGTGCATGTCACATTTGCTGGTCTTTCATGTGCCATCAAATCCCCAGTTTGGCATTATCCATTTCCTTTTGACCCCAATTCAAAGTCATTGATCAGGTCTTAAAGTGATGATTGGCTTTGGGGTACATAATTCCTGGGGCAGTTGACTCAAGGAGGTTTTACATCCAAAATCTGCTCAAAATGGGGAATAATTCAGAAGATATTTCATTTTTAATTTTTTTATAAAATAGATTCCACTGGCCTGCTTTCCATAACAATAGCTTCTCAAATAAAATCATATTGTGTGTTTCAATTGCTTATCAACTTTCATTTTATATTAGATGTAATTATAAAATCATAGGTTTGTACCACTGAGAAGGAAGTATTCAACTGTTTTAAAACCCAATTAAGTCCTACCGCCCTGTTCTTTCCCCATATTGTTGCTTTGTTTTGTTTCAAGCATTTAATAATTAACAACCACTTTAAATAACAAAGGTAATTTTAGAACATGTTCAAGCCAAAAGTCAGATAACAGATGACTACATTCGATAACATCTAAAATGAGAAACTATTTTGTTCCTTTTGTGGGACCAGTGTTTTACAATGAAGGAGCTGACTTTACAATGAAAGCCCCTTTTATTTTAACAACGGCTGTTTATTCATTTACCACTGGATGGCGCCAAAATAAAGCGATAAATCTAACATCCAGAGAAAAATGTTTGCAATCTGGAAAGGTTCAGGTTGCTGGCTGCTGCTCACTCAACTATCACCTTTGTTCTGATTTACAGTATTTCCCACACCCGCAAGAGAGAAACATTTTTGTTTCTTTCGTCCTGCCAAATATCTTGCCTTGTCTGAAGGTTCTGATTTGCAGGGATATAGTTCTAGTCAGGGACAGGCTCCATCCATGAGCTCAATGGGACATGCCTTTTGATGGTATTCTGGGCGGATAGACACTATTTTAGCCTAATCGCATCCAATCCTCAACACCTACAAACTTTGCAATTTGAAATAAATGGATAGTAATTATAAACACAAAGGAGGGTTTGCATTTACATAGCACATATCATGACCTTCCAAAGTGCAACCAAGTGCCTTTGAATTGCAATTGTTGTATTATCCCCGCTTTTTTTTTCCTTTCCTGAGCCTACAACATTGAGGACAATCGCAACATCCGTCAGCAAGTTCACATGACAATTAACCAAAGTTTAGTCAGCAACAAACTGGCACCTTCTGGTATCCTGCACAGTGCTGCCCACTAGACACCAGAGATAGGATTGTCAACATTGCTGAGAGGCATTCCTCGAGGTTGATCACATGTCACCTGATCTCCTCATTTTGTTATGTGGCATCTGAACAAGGAATTGTTGCTGACAATAGTAACTTGCATTTTAATAACTCATTTAACAGAGTAAAATGCCCCAAGACACTACACTGGAGAGTTACATGACGTTGCCCAACACAAGGAACTATTGTGGCAAATGATTCAAACTTTGATCAAAGAGCTGGGCTTTATGCTGATATTATAGGAAGAAAGAGTTGGATGGGTTTGGGGGGCTTCGGGACTGGAAAACTCTGGTGTAGCCCCCACTGGTGGAACAGTTAAAATCAGGGATACTCACGGGACCAGAATTGGAGGATAACTTGGCACTTTCCCAAAGTTAGCAAAAATTATTGCATTTAACAAATGTAGGATCGATCCTTTCCAACGTTCCCTTTAAAATTTTAAAGATGCTTGCAGTTAGATTTTGCAATGTACGTTATCTTTAATCTATGTTTGAGTGGTTGCATACATAGTACTAAATGAACACCATGTATATGGAACTTTCCAGGCTGTTGCGTAGCAACAAATGTGCACAGCTTAGAGGGGACATTACAGGTGAATGTTTTGCTATCTGGTATTGTAGTAGTTGCTGTCACAGGAGACCTGATGGGAGCCAGGAAGCCAGATGCAAGACGGAGGAAGTCAGCAGAACCCACAAGCTAAAAGCACAAGGCTGTATTTGCCAGGGTGACCCAGACAATGCGACAGGATGGCAAACTGCTAACTGTGTGCTTGAATGTTCATGTCCTGACAAGACATTACATCCTCGCACTGACTGGGTGATGTGATAGGATTAAATAATGCCTCCTTTGTCTCCTGGATTGAGTCGGATCGCCTGAGGGGATTGGAGAGAAACTTTCCTCAATGTTTTTCACCTTTGACCCTGGGTTTCCCAATAGACAGCTCTCACCTGAATATCTTCTTATTTAACACACTGTAGCCAGAGAATTATTGCAATATCCTTTCTTCACAATCTTTCACCATTACCTGGTATTCCCTGAGGATCAATCCTTGGCCTCCTCCTATTTCTCAGCTGCACAATGCCCCTTTCACAACATCAGCTAGAAGAACAGTGTTAGTTTTTACATCTGTTCTGGTGGCAGCCAGCTTCATCTCACCACCATCTCTCTCAACCTCACCGTTGTTGCTAAATTATCAGACTGTTGATCTAACATCTGAGTGTGCAGAAATTTCTTCAATTGTTTTTGATTCCTGATACAAGCTCCATTGCCAAATACCACTTTCACTCTTCTCCATGACAACAGTCTCAATTAAGCCAGTCTGTTTGCAATCTGGTGTCACACTGGACCCTGAGATGTGCCTCTGACCTTTGATTTGCATCATCACTGGGATCACCTATTTCCATGTCCCTAACATTACTCAACTTCATCCATATTTAAATAATTTGCTGCTGAAACCCTTATTCATGCCTTCATTACTTGTAGACATGATTTCTGCAATGTACTCTTGATTGGTCTGTCACATTCTTAACCCCCCCACCCCCGGACACTCGAAAACAGCGCTGTCTATGTCTTGATTTGCATTGTCTGGACATGGACTTTGATTAATTGGACTCTTTGTTTGCAGTAAATGACTCTATGACTCTAATTTCAGATACACAATCATCCTCTGTTTTTTGGTCTGCATAATGTCTTGATTCTAACATTCTCTCTTTCCTGTTTTCAAATCCTTCCAAGGTCTTGCCTCTCCCAACCTTTATTGTCACCCCCAACCCTGTAACTCTTAGAGATATCTGCACTGCTCTTAGTCTGACCTCTTGCACATCCCTAATGCTATTTGCTCCACCTTGAGGTGGAGGTTATTCGAGGGTAGTTGTGCCCTTGAATAACCAGGTTAAAAACTGTTGAATTCCCACCTTCCACTCCACCCTCCCCCCACCCTCCCAACCTTGTTTTCCCTCTTAAAGACACTGTTTAAAATTTGCTTCTGACAATGTTTCTGGTCATCTGACCTGATATCTCTTTATGGGCCTCAGAGTCATACTTTGTTTTATAATGTTCCTGTCAAGTACCTTGGGCATTAAAAATTATATACATTGTTTAAGATGATGTCTCTCCCCCAGCAGATTGTGCAGCTTGTGAAAGGATGATGTAAGAGGGGAAGGCGGTGGGAGAGATAGGTGGAATAGGAGGTTGCTATCATTCAATTACATCTGTTCAGAAAGCGATTCCACATTTCCTTCTGATTGGATTCCGGGATAAGTGGCTATACTGCTTACTACTTAGCATTGTCTTCATCTCCTCCAAATGAAAGGATCACTCACACTCAGCAGTTCAGAAGGAACAGGCTGCATTGAAAACCTCACGACACCAGGTTATAGTCCTGCTCCTTCATCAGGTGGTTGTCAGCCATCGATTGGAAACTAGTGCTTCCAATTAAACCTGTTGGAGTATAACCTGGTGTTGTGTGATTTTTAATGTTGTACACCCCAATCTAACAGCGGCATCTCCAAATCTTGAAAACCTCAAACTTACTGAGAAGGTGCTTCAAACTGGGAAATGCTTATCATGTGCAGTGTCAACTTAAATGCTTTTCTCAATCTCCTAATTACTGAGTCACTGTTTCTTCAAAGGGAGAGTGTGGACTGTATAACGAAACATGCTGCACTGTGTTATCTGGACTGATGCATGAAGAGTTCAGCTGTGAAGACTGGGGACTCTGTTGCTTGTGTAACTTTCTTAGGATGTACTGAGTAAGGTCCTTTTTATCCTCCATCATCATTACCTTCAGCATCCAAAACATAGCATTGTTCTGTAGTTTGAAGATGTGAAGCTTGCTGAATATCCACTGAGGTAAATGAAGGTCACATACAGTCACATTAAGTAAACGCGACGCTCATGAGGGTCACTTTTTGAGGGCTACAATATCAGGTATTCCTCTCTCTGCTGCTGTGTGCTGCTTTGATCATGAGACGCAAAGGATGAGAATTAGCGAGTTAAAAATATTTGTGGGTGTGTTGCAAGATGGATTGAGGATGGGACAATGATGAAGTAAAAGTCAAGTACATAGAACATAAAGTGAGGAGGAATAAATGGTTGTGTAAGTGGATTTGAGAGTGTGCTTGGAATGAGAAATAGAGGTGTGATTGGGTGCTGCTGTGTTTGGATGTTGACGGAAGGGAAATTTTGAAAGAAGTAGGGAGAGAGTGAAAGCAGAGGTGGCGGATGTTGGTGGTGATGGAGACAGATGTGTTGTACTTGTCCTCGCTGTTGCTGTGAGCTCAGTACAACTTTTCCCATACTGGAGCCAATTTGGAGCTAATGCTACTGATACTAACTCTGTGTCACCTCTATCTAGGCCTGCTGGAAAGTGGCACTGGTTGCATTATGGGTGCTGAGTAATGGAGAGACAGTACCCATAAGGTGTTTCTTCAAACAATAACAGATCAAAACCTGGTATTAGAGAACAAAACCTTGTTGTGCTGATTCACATCCTTGAGAGATACCACATCAAAATGGGTGGGCTTTCCATTTCCCAACTCAATCAGAAGCCCAGTCTGTTGTGAGAGGCATGCAGGAGTGGTTCTCACAGTCATGACACCATGAGAGCTTTTTGTTCAGGTAAACTGAAAACTGGGAAGAGGGGAAAAGGAGGTCAGGATGGGCAAATCGAAGCTGGGGTGGGAGATCAAATGTCTGGCTGGAAAAGGGGAACTCAGGTGTGTTATCTACCCAGTCCTGCTGATACTACCTTTCCTGCTGCGATTGAGTACTTTCACCATTTCGCCTTTTAGTTTTGTTATAGGCTGATAATATTTCCAACTAAGAAAGTTACCAAATATTTGACAGTGTAAAGTTCACACAAAACAAACACCTAACCTTGTGAAGGATTGACCAGAATTTTCTATCAAAAGGCCTGTCCAGAAGCAGCCGAGGTCACCATGTGGAACAGGTTCATCTGCTATGCTCCTTCTGGTCAAATAGACCCATCATCTGGGTTCCTGCATGAAATTAACCACCAGGGACTGGTATTGGATGACAGCCAGTTCCAAGAGAACCAGCAAGGAATGAGGAGAGAAGAAGAGAAAAGAAAGACTCAGTGTTTTGGTAAGTTTTCACTGAGGATGAGATTTATGTATTACATATAGGATGTGTAAATATATAAAATTCTGGAGGAAAAAATCTGTAAAAATAGTTTTTTTCTCACTGTTGCCTGGCTGTGTCCCATATGATAATCCCAGGTACATTAAACTGATCCCTGTTTGTTCTCACCTTTCTGCTCACAGCTAGAAAGCCCCATGATAACTACCATATGGCAATGGTGAGATGAAACACATTTGTTTTCACAGAACTAATGAGTGCTTAATCGCTAATAAACTTACCTTCATCATTCATCTCCTATATAAAATGTTACTAGTTCACATTCTCAATGTTCAATTTGTAGCTATGTAATTGTGATTAAATATACATGTAAAGATATATGTGTAAATTCCTTTTTATATATTGCTGCTTATATCAAGAAAAGCCATAGTTCATGATGTTACACGGGAAGATCCCTACAAAATCTCACAGTGACAACAACATTTCACACCTCCCTGATGGTTTAATGGGTAACTGCATTGTTTTAAGTCATACAGTCCAGAAGCTCCCAGATTGAAAACATATGCTTCAGGATTCCTGTTTGTACCCAGCAATGCCTGCTGAAAAAATGCACGTGTATGGAATATGGTTTAACCATGATTTATAGCTGAATAGTCTGCTTCAAACTATTTTATGGATCCATCCACTGAAATTATTTATCAGACAAGGACTGTGGAGCTAAGAATCAGTTCTTCCAAAAACAGAGGAAGAAAGATCCTTTCAGCAGCAATATTCTGAGTTTTGTTAATTGATTTATAAAACTATAAATACATAAAACATGCATTTTTCTCAATATGGGTGGCATGGTGGCTCAGTGGTTAGCACTGCTGCTTCACAGCGCCAGGGACCTGGGTTCAATTCCACCCTTGGATGAGTGTTTGTGTGGAGTTTGCATGTTCTCCCCATTTCTGCCAGGTGTTCCAGTTTCCTCCAGCAGCCCAAAGGTGTGCAGATTGGGTGGATTGGCTGTGCTAAGTTGCCCATAGTATTCAGGGATGTATACGTTAGGTGCATTAGTCATGGGAAATGTAGAGTTATAGAGAGATGGGTTTGGGTGGGATACTGTTTGGAGGGTCAGTGTGGACTTGTTGGGCCGAATGGCCTCTTTCCATACTGGAGGGATTCTGTGATATTGATGCTTTGTATTCCTCTTAGATTTTAACCTATGCACACAACTACACTTTTGTTTAGTAATTCAAAAAATATTGTATTAAATTTATGGCAACTGCAAATCTCAGGAGCAACCTATTAACTTCTCCTTGCATGTGGTTGCATATAGAATAATGTAGTGGTTGAGTACTCTATAACCCATGGCTGTCAAATTAACAATGATCAAAACTTTTATCTTTAATAAGATAACCAGAGCAAACGTGTTGTCAAATTCAGGGTAAGTTTTTATAAACTAACAAATATATCTGACATTCCTCTTCATAACCTGGGAAATAGTATGGCACAGAGGATTGTTCACGCATTAGAGAACTAGCCAATTAATTTCAACTGTAGCCTTATCTCAATGGTATGACTCTATGACTCTATCTGAAAATAAATCAATCTACCTATCTACCTTGAAAGTGGAATCATAGGTTGATAGGATAGTAAAGAAGGTGTTTGGTATGCTTTCCTTTATTGGTCAGAGCATTGAATGTAGGAGTTGGGAGGTCATGTTGCGGCCGTACAGGATGTTGGTTAGGCCACTGTTGGAATATTGCATGCAGTTCTGGCCTCCTTCCTATCGGAAGGATGTTGTGAAACTTGAAAGGGTTCACAAAAGATTTACAAGGATGTTGCAAGGATTGGAGGAATTGAGCGAAAGGGGAGAGGCTCAATAGGCTGGGGCTACAAAATCATGAGGGGCATGAATAGGGTAAATAGGCAAAGTCTTTTCCCTGGGGTGGGGGTATCCAGAATTAGAGGGCATTGATTTAGGGTGAGAGGGGAAAGATAAAAGAGACCTAAGGGGCACCTTTTTCATGCAGAGGATGATATGTATGAGCTGCCAGAGGAAGTGGTAGAGGCTGGTACAATTGCAACATTTAAAAGGTATCTGGATGGGTATATATAGGAAGGGTTTAGAGGGATATGGTCCAGTACTGGCAAATGAGACTTAAATTGAGTTGGGTTATCTAATCGGCATGGATGAGTTAGACCGAAGAGTCTGTTTCCGTGCTGTCCATCTCTGTGACTCTGTGATTCTGTAAGTGGAAATGTTTAGGGATTAGAATATGACAACTTACATAGATTATGTTATCTTTAACTATATATAGGCACATGTTTAGATTCTGATTCATGAATCTTTTAAATGACAGATAAGTCTTAAAGGAGGATTCTTATTCATAAAGACCTGTCACGTAAACAAAAGTCCTGACATATTAATGACCTCAGAGCTACTTGTTCTGTCTCAGAGCTAACTGCTGTGAAATCAAAAAAAATCACAGACTTCAACCAAATATATCAGTCTAAACTGTACTTAAACAAAGAGAAAACTGTGCCTTTGTATGCTCAATAAGCAATTGTCAATTTAGAGATGTGTGTTTATTTGATTTTATCTAAAGTGGGATCAGTTCTCACATCGCTTCACTCCGTGGTAAGCAAATTTTTGAAGTTCATGGCGTAAGGCAGATCCTCTCATTTTAATTTAAGAATAATTGACTACTTTAAAGGGCTTCTATTGCACTGGAGACTGAAAGCTATGCCCCTCTGTGGAATAACTTTTTCTATCAATGGTCTAACATTTGCTCCAATAATAAATTTGAGCTGAAGATATAAAGCATGACAGCACGCCAGCCCAGGCGAATTCAAGGTCAAACATTGTCAGAATCTGAAGAGGAATCTAAAAGAAGAGCCATAAAGGGAGCAACAAATTAAGGTAGGCATAACACTCTGTCTTAAAATGAACATGACACACGCATATGGGTGTTGAGATTAAATTTTCTGACAAGTGGCATTGATTCTGTCAAGCAGGAACCAGAGAACTGTGTAACTTTTAATGTTACTGGCTCCCTGCTGGATTGATTTAACATGATATTGTTCTGTAAATCTTTTAGGTCAATGCAGATAATGTTTAAATAAATTCATGGTAATGAACTGTGATTCTATTTTTGAGGTTTCATATACAAACATTCAGCACATTCATATTAACCGGGGTAAAAGGCCTGTAACACACTGTGATTACAGGAAGTAATTCAACAACATTGAACCAGGTAAGTCCTACCACCGTGAGGGTACCAGAGCTTCAACAGGGAAGAACCCCCAGTACAATCAGCATCTCAAGCAACATGGCATGGGCAAAAACCACAGCACTCTAATTCTGAGACTGTAATGATTCAACTGCTAAGTAATTGGAACATTGCCTGCAGCAACCACAATTATTTACAATGTGTCTGATATTCAAGGATTTAACTGAAGGTTTACAAAGGCTGAAGAGAGCAATGCCTGTGACACTTACTAAAAACCGAAAGAACTGGGAATGAGGTAAATCAGAGACAAAAATATAAATTGTCAGAAAAGCTCAGCAGGTCTGACAGCGTCTGACAGGGGCGAAAGTGAGGACTGCAGATGCTGGAGATTAGAGTCAAGATTAGAGTGGTGCTGGAAAAGCACAGCAGGTCAGGCAGCATCTGAGGAGCAGGAAAATCAACGTTTCAGGTAAAAGCCCTTCATCAGGACCCTTACCCACCTTCACAAAAGAAGAAACCTCCAGAAACATAGATTGCTAGAAAAGTACAACAGGTCTGATAGCATCTTTGGAGAGAAATCAGAGTTAATGTTTTGGGTTGAGTGGATCTTCCCTCAATTCTGTCAAATGCTGTCAGACCTGCTGAGCTTTTCCAGCAATTTCTGTTTTTGTTCCTGGGACACTTACGTATAGAGCTGGCCTCTCCGGACAGGAGGCTTATTCTTTTGTGAAGGTGGGTAAAGGTCTGGGCAGTCTGGGCTTGACCCCACCCCTCAGGCCAGCAATGCCAGACCAGAGTGCTCCTTGTTTAAAATCCTACCAAAAAGAATCAGAAAGGGTAACTGCTTTGCTGTATTCAAGCTGCCGCTGAAGTTTGTCGTCAGCTCATTAAAGGGCCAGTTTTGTGTTTTCTTTCTAAGCGTTGGGCTGAAAGCACCATCAAAAACACAAGGAGAAGGAGGAGAAGTTGGTAATACAGAGAGATGAAGGAGCTGGAACGGTGGGATATTAACAGGAGTGGCACCAGTGAAAATGGAGGGCTCAGACAAGTCTCCACCCACAAACAACAAGTTGTGGTCAATGAGAAGAATTTTACTTTTCCATCTCTATGTTTTTGACAAAAGTGTGTTGCACCAATAGTGTGTTTAAGATTTTATTCATAAAATTGCATTGTTTTAGATCACTTAGGTTAATTGGTGGTGGGTAATTTTAGGTGTTAATTAATTAAAGTGCACGCTACACGCAACAAGGGATGAGTGGTAACATTGTCCAACGGTTGGTAACCTTAGCTCATCCCTTGCCTCGCTGAAACTCTGCTTTACAACGTCTTTTTAACTTTTTTTATTTTCACCAACCCCAAACTGAAGTCCTGCCCTACATGTCCACCCTAAGACCATAACATGTCAGAGCAGAAGTAGGCCTTTCAGCCCATCGATTCTACTCTGCGCTTCAATGAGATCAGGCTAATCTGTTAATCCTCAATTCCAGTGTCCTGCCTTTACCCTACAATCCTTGATTCCCATACTGATGAAGAATTTGTCCATCTCAGCCCTGAATCTATTTAACAGACCAGCCTCTGCAGCCCTCTACAGACTCACCAGCCTCTGAGAGAAGAATTTTATCCTCATCTCTGTCCTAAAAGGGTGACCCCTTATTCTGAGATCATGCTTTCTTCAAACAGGGAAAACAATCTTTCCACATCTACCTTGTCAAGTCCTTTAAGAATTGATGTGTTTCAATAAGGTCACCTCTTATTCTTCTAATCTCCAATGAGTATACGCCCAACGTCTCCTCATAAATCAGTCCCTCCATCCCTGGAATCAGTTTACTGAACCTTCTCAGGACTGCCTGCAATGCCAATACAATCTTTACTTAGATAAAAGGCCCAAAACCTTTCACAGTTTTCTACTGCGGCCTAACTGAAGTTGTATAGTTTTCACAAGACTTCCCTATTTTTACAGTCATACAGTCATAAAGTAATAGAATTATACAGCACAGAAACAGACACCTCAGTCCAACGCGTCCATGCCAACCAAATATCTTAAACTGATCTAGTCCTATTTGCCAGCATCTGGCCCATATCCCTCCAAACCCTTCCTATTTGTGTATCCATCCATATGCCTTTGAAATGTTGTAATTGTACTTGGCCCCACTACCTGCTCTAGCAGCTCATTCCATCCATGCACCACCCTCTGTGTGAAGAAGTTGCCCCTCAGATCTCTTTTAATTCTTTCCCCTGTCACCTTAAACCTATGCACTCTAGTTTTGGACTCCTACCCTGGGAAAAGACCTTGACTATTTACCCTACCCATGCCCCTCATGATTTTATAAACCCCTATAAGGTCACCCCTCTGCTTCCAATGTTCCAGGGAAAATAGCCTCAGTCTGTTCTATTCAGCCTCTCCCTATTGTTCATATCCTCCAACCTTGGCAACATTCTTGTAAATCTTTTCTGAAACCTTTCACGATTAATGACATCTCTCCTGGAGTAGAGAAACCAGAACTGAATGCAGTATTCTAAATGTGGCCTCACCAATGTCTGTTCCGCTGCAACATGACATCCCAACTCCTATATTCAATGATCTGACCAATGAAGGCAAGCATACCAAACACCCTCTTCACCACCCTGCCAACCTCCAGCTGGACTTCCACTAACTGCAAAGTCGTGTCCTGGTTTGCCTTCCCAAAATGCAACACCTCACATTTATCTAAATTTGCTACTCCTCAGCCTATTGGCCTATCCTATTGTACTCTGAGATAACCTTCTTTTTCATCCACTAAACCACCAATTTTGGTGTCATCTGCAAACATAATAACCATACCTCCTATGTTCAAATCCAAATCATTTATATAAATCACATAAAGGAGTGGACCTAGAACCAATTCTTGTGGCACACAGCTGCTCACAGACCTCCAGTTTAATAAACAACCCTCTACCATCACCCTCTGTCCCCTACTTTCAAGCTAATTTTTTATCCAAGTGGCTAGATCTCCCTGAATTGCATGTGATCTAACCTTGCTAACCAGTCTACCATGCGGAACCTTGTTGAAGGCCTTACTGACATCCAAAAAGACAATGTCTACCAATCTGCTTTACTCCATTTCTTTTGACATGTAGGCCAGAATTCCATTTGACTTCCCTATTATCTGCTGAACTTAGATAGTAGGTTTTTGTGATTTATGCATGAGGACTTCCTAATCCCTCTGTTCTGTTTTATGTCATCCTTCTCCATTCAAATAATATTCAGCTCCTCTATCCATTCTGTCACAGTGTAAAATCTCACTTGTACCAATATTAATCTCCATCTGTCAAGTTTTTGCCCTTTTGCCTACCTGTCTATATCCCCCTGTGGTCTCTTTGTACCATCCCCTCGACTTGCATTCTCACTTATTTTTGTGTCATCCGCAAACTTCACTCTAGTACATTTACTTTCCTTATCCAAGTCATTAATATATATTGCAAATAATTGTGGCTGCAGCATTGATCCCTGTGGTACTCAACTGGTTACAGGTTGCCATCCTGTAATTGCCTCACTAACCGAACTATCTGTCTTCTATTAGTTAGCCACCTCTCTATCCATGCTCATATAGTACCCCCAACATCATGGTTCCTTATCTTATTCAGTAACCTTATATGTGGTACCTTATCAAAGAGCCACTGAACCTTGCTATATCTACCTGGGATAGTTAGTTTAAGGTTAGCTGCTTGAGGTGCCATCTGCTATGAAGTGACTCGGAGAGATCCATATCACAGATGGAACTGCCAGAACCCATCTGACTGCAAGGTTTCTCAAAATGTCAATGTCTCTGGTTCTTCTATACCGACAGTGAATGTTTGTATCATCAGTCACCCTTTAGTGTGCAAACACGTGATGCTTTGTTTCCCAGCTTTATCATGGATGAGTAAAATTGCAGGATACTGCAATTTTTCCAGCTGGCTAGATCACCTAACACCCACCAGTGTATTAGTTAACCCCATGTAGCATTTTGGACCCTGAGGCACAATGACATACTACTTAAAAACTGAATTGAGTTCCATTTCATCAAGGTGGTCAAGTAACCATCAACACAGGATCACTCAGGTGAATGGCCACTTCCCAGACTGTAGCCACAGTTATTGCATTGTAAAACAATTCCTGAGGAAGGGCTTTTGCCCAAAACGTCGATTTTCCTGCTCCTCGGATGCTGCCTGAACAGCTGTGCTTTTCCAGCACCACTCTAATCTAAACAACCCCCAAAGCATGCTTATTGATTTGAAAGAGAAGGTAGTTTTGAAAGATGTTTCTTCAGAAATGAAGTCTTTTATTTTGCAACTATAGTCAATGTCATCTTTTCCCATCCTATGGTCCCAAAGTTAATACAAATGGAAAGAGGTACAGGCATCCACCAGGGCAATTGTGACCAAAATGTGTATTTGGTTATGTTGATGTTTAGAACTTGCATCATCATATCACTGGAAAGGAAACACAAGGGTAACCTGGTTTATGAATCAGACTTTGCATTACACTGAAGATACACATTATAATTTTGCGTAGTAAGTCAATTATTATATGAAACAAAAATGGTTTCATATATTAGTGCTGGCTAAATACAGAAACATTAAATTTCAGTTCCCACAGACCGAAGTGGAGGAAAAACAAACCTGACATTGTCAAAGACTGACAATCTATTTTACATTGAAATGAAATATTAATAATGGAAATGTCGTGTTTCAATATATTTTAAAAGAATTGGATTGCAGACTGAAGTAATAAGTTTGTTTGACAGTGTTTGAGAAGGGGATAAAGTCATCGATTTGACATTAATTCATGATGGATTAGTCATCACTTGCCCTTCACTCCTCCCTAGAACATCTTGACACCAAGAACAGCTGTGTAAGAATCCTACTCATTGACTACAGTTCAGCCTTCAACACTATTATCCCCTCGAGACTGATTACTAAACTTAGTGACCTCGGACTAAGCCCCACTCTCTGCAACTGGATCCTCAGTTTCCTGATCCACAGGCCACAATCAATAAAGTTTGGGGATAATATTTCACCCTCACTAACACTCAATACTGGAGCCCACCAGGTGTGCGTAGTCAACCCCCTACTATACTCACTGTATACCCATGACTGTGTTGCCAAATACTAGATAATGCCATTTACAAGTTTGCTGATTACACCACCATAGTCGGTCGAATCTCAGATGGTGATGAAACAGACTACAGACGGGAGGTGGAAGACCTGGAAAAATGGTGCACTGAGAACAACCTAGCTCTCAATGCCAGCAAAACCAAGGAACTCATTATTGACTTTCGGCAGGATGTTACTCATGTCCCCCTACACATTAACAGCACAGAGGTGGAACAAGTGAAGAGTGTCAAGCTCCTGCGAGTGATCATCAACAACAAGCTTTCTTGGACTCTTCATCTGGATGCACTGGTTACAAAGGCCCAACAACATCTCTTCTTCCTCAGGCAGCTGCAAAAATTTGGCATGATGGCGAATACCCTTGCTTACTTTTATAGGTGCACCATTGAGAGCATTCTGTCTGGATGTAACACTACCTGGTATAGCAACTGTACCATTCAAGATCAGAGACTGTTACAGAGAGTAGTGAACTTGGCCCGGACTATCCCAAAGGCCAACCTCCCATCTATAGAATCCATCTTCCAGGCCCCGCTGTCAAGGACAGGCTGCCAGCATTCTCAAAGATCCATTCCATCCTGGCAATGCTTATTCTACAATCTCTACTATCGGAGAAGGTACAGAAGCCTGAACACATACACCAGCTGGTTTCAAAACAGTTTCTACCCTACCGTTGTTAGAATACTGAATGGACTCACAAACTCTTAGCATTTGCCTGTACTTGTGTTTTGGTTTTTGCCGCTGTTTACCTATTATTTACTTAACTATGCTATTTACTTCTGTGATCTGCCTGTATTGCTCGCAAGACAAAGCTTTTCACTGTGCCTTGGTACGCATGACAATAAATTCAATTCAATTCAATTCAAAAAATCTTCCATTACCAAATCATATTGGATACCACATGTCAGTGAACAGTACAATTCATGAGCTCCCGGAGCTGAGGGTATCCATTGATTGTGGCAAACCCCACTGCCCTCTGTGCCTGTGAGAGCCCACTGTCTCATTGACTACATTCTCTGCCACTCTGAAAGAGGACATTCTTGACCTGCCTGGGAGTGTGATTGGCTGCCAGCTGTGAGATGCTACCCAGGACTTTAGAAGAATCCTGATGTATAATGGTGACTATTTCAGGTAAGGGACTGTCTTGGGGGCTGTGAGGCCTCAGGTTATTGTGGATCACAATGTAAATGTCCAAGGCCATTTGCCTGCATTGCCACAGTCCCCTCCATTACAGGTATGTGCACAAAGCTGACTCACAGGCAGTACGTGCAATATCTTAGATGGTACATACTTCCCTTTGCATCCTCTCACAGTGTTCCTCTAATTTCCTTATGGCCAGGTGGATGTATCTACTGAAGTCCCTCTGCACTACTCTGTCCAATGCCAGAATGCACAGCTCTCATATCAAGTCCTTTCACTGACACATGTCTATTCACCAGGGCTTCATCTGACAATCTGACGCTAATGGATGTCTACAGCTTCATATCTTTCTCATGAGTCCGACTATTCACTGGTCACAAATACAAACTTGTGTGTCACTGGTTAAGCAAGCGATCAATGTTCCCTGCATGTGAAGTATAGTGACCAATGAATGTATTGTTCCCAACATGCCCCAGAATATCAGCATACCCCTCCCTATACTTACCATCATCCATGTTCTCATGGTGTATAACAACACAAGTTGTTCATTAAGGATATCCCCCATCTCCTCTGGCTTCATGTATAAATTCCCTCTTTTTCCTTGAGTGGATCTACCCTTTCTCTAGTTACCCTCTTGCTCCTAACAAATGTGTATAATAACTTGGGATTCTCCTTATCCTACCTGCTGAAGATATTTCATGGCCCCTTCCAGCCCTCTTAATTTCTTGTTGAAGTTATTTTCTGCTTCCTTTGTACTCCTCAAGGTCCTTGTTTGATTTCTGTTTCCTAAACCTTATATATGATTCCTTTTATTGACTAAACTTTCATTATCTCTAGTCATCCAAAGTTCCCGAATCTTGCCATCCTTACCTTACATTATCACAGGAACATGCTGGTCCTGAACTTTGATCAACTGGCCTTTAAAAGATTCACACATGTCAAATATGGATTTACTGTCAAATAGAGACCCCCCCCTCCGTTACTACATAATACTGCTGTAACTAGCCTTTCCTCAATTTAGCAGTTTCACCCAAGGACCACTCTTATTCTTATCCGTAACTTATGGAATTATGATCACTGTTCCCAAAATGCTCCCCAATGAAAGTTCATGGTCAGGCTCATTCCTAACGACAAGGTCTCGTATGGCCTTTCTTTAAACATGTACAATGCCTGCAAGGGGCCCAATGCATAAATATTCATGTCTCTGGACAGCTTTATAGCCACTGGAAATGCGGGCTTCACCTTGTTCTGAAGTTGCAGTCAGGGCTACAGTATGTGGCAGATTTCAGTGAGGACATCCATCCAGATACAGAATGTTCAAGGAGGCAATCGATATCTGTGGAACTATATGAGTCAGTGCCTTCTGTTACGAAGAGAATAAAGAGAGAAAAACACATCAGTTGAATCTCCCACAGTACAGCTGAGGACTCAAGAGAAACTGTGAAATGTAACAGAGCAGACATAACAGAACTCCATGCTTTATCTCGAGAGACTGTCCCCCATTACAGAATCCCCAAACACCTATCATTATGTTGTTAATAAAAAAAAATAATCTGGGTAAAGTTTAAAATTAATAATGTTTTGGATGTAATTATTCCTAAGCTCCAAGTTGTCAGCTACACCACCATAGTGGGTCTGAGGAGCACACTGCAGACAATTTGTTGGATACATTTTCACAGCGTGAAGGAAAAATGAGATTTGCCCATCCAGCAATATCAGTGATTCTCAGGGAAGCCAATTCCTTTTAGGGATCAAAGGGAAAGAGTTAATTGTTGGAACCCAGTGAACAAAACAAGTGAGATTCTGTTATTCTTTGCTGTTGTTCTCTCCATCGCCCCCACCCCCACACAAGAAATGTAACAAAGGTCACTTTACAGAATTATCACAGTTTTACTAGCACAGCAGTACAAAATCTAAGTGTTTCCGTGCCAAAAATTGTGTGGTCTGGATTTTTGCAGAGTCAGAAAGACTGGACCTTTAAAAACAACAGGGAGGATACACAAGTCTGAACTGGACAGGACCACTTGAACTTAGTCCTAAGTTCAAACAGACCTCATTTCACCTGCTTAGCATTCCCTCAGTCATACAATATGAAGCAATTGTAAATGCTCTTGAAGGGTTGATAAGTTCCATTTACGTGTCACAATCAGACTTTCTTAAATCCTCTGTTCTTTAAACCTGAAAGTAGAAGAACCTTCAGCTGCCAGGTGGAGTTAAAAGAAATTACAGTCAGTTGATTAACAGTCATCTGGCATAAGTTAAAAATTAAAATTTTTAATAAAGTTCAATAGAGTTATTTTTGACATTTTGCAATGGCAATCATCATGTCATCACAAATACTTGGCTGAATTTCAAAAGTTACATATATTCTAACCAGGGCTTCTGGGTTCACAGTTTGAGTGATGGTTTATAGGTTTAAATGGTATAAAAGGATTTGCTGTTTTTAATGTGATTCTGAACAGAAGTAAACTTGTTTTCATAATGGATCAAATGCTTGAGGGGATTTTTAAAAATTCAATGAATTTCATGAATGGAATGTTTTTTCTCTTTATCAAATGTATGAGAGTGCAGTACTAATTTAGACAAAGATGTGCAGATTAGGTAGGTTGGCCATGCTAAATTGTCCGTAGTGTTTAGGAATGTATACATTAGATGTGTTAGCCATGGGAAATGCAGGACTACAGGGATAGGGCAGGGGGAATGGGTATGGATGGGATGCTCTTTGGAGTTTGGTGTAGACTTGTTGGGTGGAATGGCCTGTTTCCCTCCTGTGGGGATTGTATAATATCACTCGAACCCAAAGCGTAATTAAGGATAACAGTGTGGACCTAATGGATCCTGTTCAAAGAAGAACAAGAGAGTTTCACCTCCTTTCCCCAAAGCCTCTCCCACCCTCAACCCCAATTGCACCCAAATGTTAAAATATCTGTGTGGGAGGGTCAAGAGCACCACAGAAATGCAGCAAAGGTCCTAGGGAGCATTTCTGAACAAAGAGACTTTGGAGTCAGGTTCATAGTTCCTTGAAAGTAGAGTCGCAGGTAGATCTAACAGTAAAGAAGATGTTTTGTATGCTTTCCTTTATTGATCAGAGCATTGAGTAGAGGAGTTGGGAGGTCATGTTGCGGCTGTACAGGACATTGGTTCAGCCACTTTTTGAATATTGCGTGCAATTCTGGTGTCCTTCTTATTGGAAGGATGTTCAGAAAAGATTTAGAAGGATGTTGCCAAGGTTGGAGGATTTCAGCTATAGGGAAAGGCTGGATAGGCTGGGGCTGTTTTCTCTGGAGCGTCAAAGGCTGAGGGATGACCTCAAAGAGATTTATAAAATCATGAGGGGCATGGATAGGATAAATAAATAAGGTCTTTTCCCTGGCGTGGGTGAGTCCAAAACTAGAGGGCATAGGTTCAGAGTTGGAGGGGAAAGATATAAAAGGGACCTAAGAGGTAACTTTTGCACAGTCCAACAAGTTTAATTGGAAGCACTAGCTGTCGGAGCGCTGCTCCTTCATCAGGTGGTTGTGGAGGACACAATTGTAAGACACAGAATTTATAGCAAAAGTTTACAGTGTGATGTAACTGAAATTATACATTGAAAAATACCTTGACTGTTTGTTAAGTCTCTCATCTTTTAGAATGATCATGATAGTTTCACTTCTTTCATATGTAAATCATAAAATGTTTTTTAAAAATTACAGTCTCAGGTTAACTTTAACAATTAGTGTCAGCCAGATAATATGTTGAAGGTGTTAGCCCCCTGTGTGCTGTTGTCTGTGCCATAATGTTTAGATTGATTCTAATCTTAAAATTGAGTTAACAGAGTCTTACGTGGATTCATGCAGTTTTTTGAGCAAAGTACAATGTAACTCTGTAGGTACAAATTCACCCCACAAATGTATACGTGTGTGTGCATGTGGGTTTGTGTGTGTGTGTCTGGGGTGGGGGGGTTGTGAGTGCCTGTGAGAGAGAGTGTATATGTGTGTGTGAGGGTAAAGGGGTCTAAGTCTGCGAGAGGGTGCATGTGGAATTGTGGGAGTGTGGGGTGCGCCTGTAGACTTAGACCCCTTTACCCCCACACACACATATACACTCTCTCTCACAGGCACTCACAACCCCCCGCCCCAGAGACACACACACAACCCAGACACACACACACTCCTACAGACACACACACTCCCACACTCACACAGGCACCTTCTCACAGACCGAGACCCCTTTACACTCACACACACACACACACATATATACACTCTCTCACAGACACTCACAACCCCCCACCCCAGACACACACACACACACACACACACCCACAAACCCACATGCACACATACACATATAAATTTGTGGGGTGAATTTGTACTTGCAGAGTTACATTGTAGTTTGCTCAAAAATTGCATGAATCCATGTAATACTCTGTTAACTCCTTTTTTAGTTTAGAATCAGTCAAAATATTATGGCAGAGACAACAGCACACAACACCTTCAACACATTATCTGGGCTGACATAAATTGTTACAGTTAACCTGAGAATGTAACTTTTAAAAAAGGTTTTGTGATTTACATATGAAAGAAGTGAAATTAACATGGTCATTCTGACATGTGAGAGACTTAACACACAATCAAGGTATTTTTCAATGTATAATTTCAGTTTTATCACACTGTAAACTTTTGTTATAAATTCTGTGCCTTATAATTTTGTCCTCCACTATCACCTGATGAAGGAGCGTCGCTCCGAAAGATAGTGCTTCCAATTAAACCTGTTGGACTATAACCTGGTGTTGTGTGATTTTTAACTTTGTACACCCCAGTCCAACACCGGCATCTCCAAATCATAACTTTTTCACACAGGTGGGTGGGTGCTTGTATGGAATGAGCTGTCAAGAAGAAGTGGTGCATGCGGTATAATTACAACACTTAAAAGGCATGTGGATAGGTATATGAATAGGAAGGGAGAAAGTGAGGACTGCAGTTGCTGGAGATCAGAGTGAGAGTGTGGTGCTGGAAAAGCACAGCAGGTCAGGCAGCATCCAAGGAATAGGAAAGTCAACATTTCGAGCATAAACTCTTCATCAGGAATGAAGAACATTTGCTTGAAATGTTGATTCTTCTGCTCCTCGGATGCTGCCTGACCAGCTGTGCTTTTCCTGCACCACACTCTTGGACTCTATAACACACACCTGCCGACCAAGTACTGTTCCCACCCGCTATGCAGGGTTCAGATTGTGAATTGGAAAGTGCAATGAGTTCCAAACCATTTGTATTACAGGAATCTAGAAGTTTTCAATGTACCTCAGCACACCTCTGACAACTATTAAATGAAATTATCCGGGATCTTAATCTGTGAGACTGAATGGCAGTGAAAAGGAAATAAATGTTCCATTGATTTTACCTTATAACTAGTTCCAGTGATTGTGACAGGACATCTCAAAAAGAACACTCTCCTGCTCTTTTCAGCTCTGGGTCTTGCTGATGACCTTCCACCTGCCAGCATTGCTTCATCTCTTGACCCATTTTTGTTCCAAAGGGCATTTGTAGGCAGGGATGTCAGTTCAGATCAAGGTCCACAAACAAACATAAAATTGTGTTGCTGGGCAGAGTCAGGGATGAGTTACCATTTTATCATTGCTGACCTTTGACAGTGAGCAATGGTAGACTTCAGCAAGTAGCCTGCATTACCAGTTCTCAGTTTCAGGGACAACATGTTTTTTGTCTCAGAATAGTAACACTCTGTACTCCACAATCTCCTGTGCTGACTGTATTGATTTGTCATATCTATGGGTCACCTTCAAACACCACAGCAATTCCTTCAGTTTCCAATTACTGCGCCTTGTGTTTATGCCTACACTTACATTACTAGAAAAGAGGCTGAGTTGGCAAATAGATTGAATTTTGATCCACGTTCCACACATTTTCCCAAGTTATTTTCTCAGTAATATCGAGACAAAAGAAAATTGTCAGCCTGAAAACACTATGAAATCCTCACAATCACTGATGCCAAAATTTTTTTATATTTTCGTGCTACTTTAAAGAAAATTTTAAAACAAAAATATCAATGCGACAGAACAAGTATGTAATTAGATGCTTTGCATTTAAATTTAACTTACTGCACCCATTGGTTGTCATAGAAACTAACTGAATAACATACCCTATAATGATTACCATAGAGGAACGTTAGTTAACTATCTGGCCCTGTGTGTTTCTTTGTGACTTTTCTGTAAACATCAAAATTAAGGTTGTCATTAGTGACAAAATAGAGCACTTTCTATTTTAGGTCACCTGATGTCAAGATCAGGTTAGGTTGAACATGAGTCACTTCAACAATGTAACTCCTCAAAAGAGCATCTTGCTGAATTAGTGACAATTTTCCAATTATACATCATTTTTATTTCTCTACCTCATAACTTGTACTGAGTCCCATGCAATTACGTCAGCTCCTGGTTAAATAACAGCTCAGTTTTAACATGGTCAATTTTGTTTTCAGATCCCTGAATAGCCTCACCCCCTATCTCTGCAATCATCTCAATCCTGCAACATTCTAACACCTGGGGTTCGTCCAATTATGGTTTCTAAAGTATCCCCAACTTAAATCACTCTGCTATTGCCAATGGTACCTTTAGTTGATAAGATTCTAAACTCTGGAATTCTTTCCTTAATCTTCCCTGGCTTGCTTTACTTATTGAAGGCTTAAATCCTGTCCCTTTGAGCAAGTTTTTGGTTGTATGCCCGAAAGCAGTGGGCTTCTCAAACTGTGGCTTGTGACAAACTACCAAATATGGATACTGAGGCCACACTCATTTTCATGAAGCCCCAACCATTAGCCGTTTATGAAGCCCCTTTAAAAACCATGTGTTCTTCTTAAATAGCTGGTGTGGCCTACCTAATTGTTCGTTGAAGCTGAGACTGTGCTTCTCCAAAATAACAAGTAGAAAGGTCGGTTTTTTAAAAATCCTGAAGATGAAACAGCATGTCTTCCCACTCACACCCAGCCCAATCCCGGCCACATCCCTCTGCACCCCCACCTACCCCAAGACCAATAGCTCCCTAACACATGTCACCATTCCTTCCTGGGACTCCCAGCTCCTCCCTGTTGTACAGTTCTCACTGTGGGATTACAACACATTTCAGGCCTGGAAATGGGTCCCAGTGGGGGAAAAAATACTGGGAAACACTGCCCTAGATTTCCTTGGGGCCAATATCAAATTACTTCCCTGTAAAGTGGTTTGGAATAGTTTATTCTAGCAAAGACACCATATAAATACAACTTGTTATATCTGGTTCTGGATTAGTGGTGCTGGAAGAGCACAGCAGTTCAGGCAGCATCCAAGGAGCAGTAAGATCAATGTTTCGGGCAAAAGTCCTTTATCAGGAATAAAGGCAGTGAGCCTGAAGTGTGGATAGATAAGCTAGAGGAGGGTGGGGGTGGGGAGAGAATAGCATAGAGTACAATGGGTGAGTGGGGGAGGGGGTGAAGGTGATGGGTCAGGGAGGAGAGGGTGGAGTGAATAGGTGGAAAAGGAGATAGCCAGGTAGGACAAGTCCAGACAAGTCATGGGGACAGTGCTGAGCTGGAAGTTTGGAACTAGGGTGAGGTGGAGGAAGGGGAAATGAGCAAACTGTTGAAGTCCACATTGATGCCCTGGGGTTGAAGTGTTCCGAGGCGGAAGATGAAGCGTTCTTCCTCCAGGCGTCTGGTGGTGAGGGAGCGGCAGTGAAGGAGGCCCAGGATCTCCATGTCCTCGGCAGAGTGGGAGAGGGAGTTGAAATGTTGGGCCACAGGGCGGTGTGGTTGATTGGTGCGGGTGTCCCGGAGATGTTCCCTAAAGCGCTCTGCTAGGAGGTGCCCAGTCTCCCCAATGTAGAGGAGACCGCCTCGGAAGCAACTGATACAATAAATGATATTAGTGGATGTGCAAGTAAAACTTTGATGGATGTGGAAGGCTCCTTTAGGGCCTTGGATAGAGGTGAGGGAGGAGGTGTGGGCGCAGGTTTTACCTCAGGAGATCTCCCACCCACAGCTTCCAACCTCATAGTCCGGGAACCCCGCACTGCCCGGTTCCACCTCCTTCCCAAGATCCACAAGCCTGACGACCCTGGCCGACCCATTGTCTCAGCCTGTTCCTGCCCCACTGAACTCATCGCTACCTACCTCGACACTGTCCTATCCCCCCTAGTCCAGGAACTCTCCACATACATTCAAGACACCACCCACGCCCTCTACCTCCTCCAAGACTTCCGTTTCCCCGGCCCCCAACGCCTCATCTTCACCATGGATATCCAATCCCTCTACACCTCCGTCCGCCATGACCAGGGCCTCCAAGCCCTCCGTTTTTTCCTCTCCAGATGTCCCCAACAGTACCCTTCCACCGACACTTTCATTCGTTTGGCCGAACTGGTCCTCACCCTTAACAATTTCTCCTTTGAATCCTCCCACTTCCTCCAGACCAAAGGGGTAGCCTTGGGCACACGTATGTGTCCCAGCTATGCCTGTGTCTTTGTTGGCTATGTAGAGCAGTTGATCTTCCGTAATTACACCGGCACCACTCCCCACCTCTTCCTCCGCTATATTGATGACTGCATTGGTGCCACTTCGTGCTCCCGCGAGGAGGTTGAGCAATTCATCAACTTCACCAACACATTCCACCCTGACCTTAAATTTACCTGGACCATCTCTGACACCTCCCTCCCCTTCCTGGACCTCTCCATCTCCATTAATGATGACCGACTTGACACTGACATTTTTTACAAACCCACCGACTCCCACAGCTACCTGGATTACACCTCTTCCCACCCTACCCCTTGCAAAACTGCCATCCCGTATTCTCAAATCCTCCGCCTCCACCGGATCTGCTCCCAGGAGGACCAGTTCCACCACAGAACACACCAGATGGCCTCCTTCTTTAGAGACCGCAATTTCCCTTCCCACGTAGTTAAAGATGCCCTCTAACGCATCTCGTCTACATCCCGCACCTCCGCCCTCAGACCCCACCCCTTCAACCGTAACAAGGACAGAACGCCCCTGGTGCTCACCTTCCACCCTACCAACCTTCGCATAAACCAAATCATCCGCCGACCTTTTGCACCACCTCCAAACGGACCCCACCACCAGTGATATATTTCCCTCCCCACCCCTTTCTGCCTTCTGCAAAGACCGTTCCCTCCGTGACTACCCTGGTCAGGTCCACACCCCCCTACAACCCACCCTCCCATCCTGGCACTTTCCCCTACTACCGCAGGAACTGTAAAACTTGTGCCCACACCTCCTCCCTCACCTCTATCCAAGGCCCTAAAGGAGCCTTCCACATCCATCAAAGTTTTACTTGCACATCCACTAATATCATTTATTGTATCCGTTGCTCCCGATGCGGTCTCCTCTACATTGGGGAGACTGGGCGCCTCCTAGCAGAGCGCTTTAGGGAACATCTCTGGGACACCCGCACCAATCAACCATACCACCTGTGGCCCAACATTTCAACTCCCCCTCCCACTCTGCCGAGGATATGGCAGTCCTGGGCCTCCTTCACCGCCACTCCCTCACCACCAGACGCCTGGAGGAAGAACGCCTCATCTTCCGCCTTAGTACACTTCAACCCCAGGGCATCAATGTGAACTTCAACAGTTTCTTCATTTCCCCTTCCCCCACCTCACCCTAGTTCCAAACTTCCAGCTCAGCACTGTCCCCATGACTTGTCCAGGCTTGTCCTACCTGCCTATCTCCTTTTCCACCTACCCACTCCACCCTCTCCTCCCTGACCTATCACCCTCATCCCCTCCCCCACTCACCCATTGTACTCTATGCTACTCTCTCCCCACCCCCACCCTCCTCTAGCTAATCTCTCCACGCTTCAGGCTCACTGCCTTTATTCCTGATGAAGGGCTTTTGCCCGGAATGTCGATTTTACTGCTCCTTGGATGCTGCCTGAACTGCTGTGCTCTTCCAGCACCACTAATCCAGAATCTGGTTTCCAGCATCTGCAGTCATTGTTTTTACCTTGTTATATCTGGTGTCTTCTGAAGTGAAACTGTCTTTTTTGTATTGGCAAAGTTTAATGCTGCGGGGCTTTGTCTGCTGGTGATTGTGTTGAGGCTACCAAATTAATTAGTAGACAGAATATACATCTGACAGAGAAAGGAATCATCCAGCCTTTCAACGCCATGTTTCAGGTGTCAGACACCACAGCACCTCCCTGCTCCCACCTCACCCCCCACTAAACAAAACCAGCAGTTGGCCTAAGATCTCAGGTGAATGTGGCCAGATTTTGGCTTTGTGCTTATAAGGATGGGCTGGTTGACACTGGGAGATCTATTGCTGGGAATCAGTGCTCACATCAAATTGGCAGAGGGACTTTTTTGCAGTGGCCAAATTCCTAAATAATCCATTTTCAATGGTAGTTAGACCTCCTGGCCACTGTCCGAAATGACAGCCTGATGGCTTCAAGACTTACAGTAGCTTTAGAATAACGTTGAACAAAACTCTTCAGGTGCGAACATCCAGACCATGTGGAGCTATCTCAAGGGAATTTGCATAATGCACAGGAGTGCCAGAGCAGCTGCCATGACATATTTATTACTGTCTCCTCTGCCTAAAGCTCTGGGAACTGAGGAAGACTGAGAATTAATAATAGAAAATCTGCTTTGAAAGTCAGCGTGTGACCTGTTTAGCATTTTCAACCATCCCAGACTGGCTCAGACTCAACCATAATCAACACTTACCTCCTAGTGGCCATTTCAGGTAATCAGGGAGATTTTAAAATCTAAACTCCTTTCTTACACTCCCTTAAAATTAATTCATGTATGCGTGACATCATTTCAATGTTATGTCAATTATATAATTAATGTTAAAGATAAACAAGTGGAAGGTTAATTATTTTTGGGTAAATTTAAATAGTGACGATGGCACACTGGGAATCAGGAGACAGAGTTCTGTGATGCAGCATCCTAAGAAACAAGCCAACTAACAATGCATCACGTAGACAAATCCCCGGGACCTATCAGGGATATTCCAGAATTCTGAGGGAAGCTAGGGAAGTGATTACTGAGATATTTGAATTATCAGTAGCCACAGGTGTGGTGCTGGAAGACTGGAGCTGACTGATGTGTTGCCATTATTTAAGAAATGTCATAAGGAAATGCCAGGGACCTATAGACCAGTGAGCCTGACATCAGTGGTGGGCAATTTGTTAGAGGCGATTCTGAGGGACAGAATATACATGCTTTTGGAAACGCAAGGACTGATAAGGGATAGTCAACAAGGTTTTGTATGTGGGGAATCGTGTCTCACAAACTCGGTTGAGCTGTTTGAAGAAGTGAAAAGAAGATTGATGAAGGCGATGGAAATTGTCTATTTGGACTTCAGCAAGGCGTTGAACAAGGTTCCGCATGGTAGACTGGTTAGCAACGTTAGATCACGTGGAATGCAGAAAGAGCTAGACAATTGGATACAGAACTGGCTTGAAGGTAGGATACAGAGGGTTGTAGTGGAGGGTTGTTTTTCAGACTGGAAGCCTGTGACCAGTGGAGTGCCACAAGGATTGGAGCTGGACCCACTGCTTTTCATCATTTGTTGAAATTATTTGGATGTGAAGAGAGGAGCTATATCCAGTACGTTTGCAGATGACACCAAAATTGGGAAGGTAACATACAGTGAAGTAGGTTATCTCAGAGTACAATATGACCTTGATCAGATTGTCCAATTGGCAAGGAATGGCAGATGGAACTAAATTTAGATAGATATGAAGTGTTGCATTTTGGTAATGCAAACCAGGGCAGAACTTATACAGTTGGTAGTAGAGGCCTGGGGAATGTTACTGAACAAAGAGACCTAGGGAAGCAGGTGGAAGTGGATTTGCCTGCCTTCAATTGGTCAGTGCATTCAGTGTAGGAGTTGGAATGTCATGTTGTAGCTGTACAGGACATTGGTTAGGCCACTTTTAGAATACTGCATTCAATTCTGGCCTCCCTGCTATAGGAAAGATATTTTTAAACTTAAAATGTTGCAGAAAATATTTGCAAGAATGTTGCCAGGATTGGAGGGTATGAACTATCGGAAGAGGCTGAATAAGATTAGATTAGATTACTTACAGTGTGGAAACAGGCCCTTCGGCCCAACAAGTCCACACCGCCCCGCCGAAGCGCAACCCATCCAAACCCCTACATTTACCCCTTACCTAACACTACGGGCAATTTAGATTGGCCAATTCACCTGACCTGCACATCTTTGGACTGTGGGAGGAAACCGGAGCACCCGGAGGAAATCCACGCAGACACGGGGAGAATGTGCAAACTCCACACAGACAGTCGCCTGAGGTGGGAATTGAACCCAGGTCTCTGGCGCTGTGAGGCAGCAGTGCTAACCACTGTGCCACCGTGCCGCCCTAAGCTGGGGTTTTTATCCCTGGAGTGGCGGAGGCTGAGGGATAACCTTATAGAGATTTATAAAATCATGAGGGGAAAGGATAAGGTAAATAGCCAAGATCTTTCTCCCAGAATAGGGGAGTCCAAAACGAGAGAGCATAGATTTAAGGTGAGAGTCGGAAGATTTAAAAGTTATCCAAGGGGCAACTTTTTCACACAGAAATTGGTGTTCATATGGAACGAGCTGCCAGAGGAAGTGGTGAAGGTGGGTACAATTACAATGTTTAAAAAACATCTGAATGGGTACATGAATAGGAAGAGGGATATGGGCAAAACGCTAGAAAATGGGACTATCTGTACTGCATGGATGAGTTGGACTGAAGGGTCTGTTTCTGTGCTGTTTGACTCTGTAACACTATTTATATCTTTTCTCATTTTTATCCTTCTTGATATGCAAAGTAATTTGATCGTTAAAAAGGTTGATAGTTTAGCTCTATTTTAAAAATAGATTACTTCAATATATGGAGCTTAGTTTGAAAGTCCAAGAACAGAAGAGTTTGGTCAAAAGCCTGAAGTGACGTTTGAAGCTGAGAAAGATTAATCTCAGTTGTATGAAGCTTCAAAAAAGAGGCTATCAGATTCTCAAAACTGGGAATTGAAACACAGTTAACTTAGTCTGATAGATATGATAGAGAAGTGAATTATTTCTGGTATGATATTGTAAAGGAGTGCTGTTAGGGTTAATGAGATTGTAGGTAAAAATGAGATTGTATTTATATCACGTGTTTTGACATCTTAAAATGTATATTTTATGTAAATAAAAATAGAAACTGCTGGAGAAATTCAGCAGGTCTGAGAAAGGATCACTGCACTCAAAATATTATTAATGTTTGGAATTATCTTTCCCAGCAAGTTAACTTATATAGATTTGATTGTCATGAAACTGGATTTAAAGTGTCAATCAGATCGGCCTTGATCTTATTGAATGGTGGAGCAAGTTTATGTTCTGATTTCTTATGCTCTTTTGTAGTGAGGCAATTTTCTGTGGAATTTTCATGTTACCAATCAGTACCAGAAACTACAGCGAATGAAATGAATTTGACTCACCACTTTAATATTATTTACTAACATTACTAACCAACGAAAAATTCCTTATTTACATCATCACCTCCAAATCACATATCTTCCTGGCTTTGAAACACATTGCCATGTCTTCATCAGGACTGGAGCTAAGACCCTATAAATCCCTTCCATTGCCTTCACAAACACATTGATTCATGGGGAAGGTCCATTGCTACTTTCTGATGGCAACAAGAAACAATTAATACATGCTGGCTTACAATTTTAACCAAATTCTGAGATCAATTATTGTTTTTAGATTAAATTGGCTAGAAGAGATCAGAATGTTAAAATGAAAGACGGAAAACTATGAAGATAAAAAATGCCAAGATCCTCTCCTAATCATTCATGGAGCAGAATGCTTCCACATTCACATTTAAACCAGGGAGTTTCTGCCTGGTTACACATGGAGCCCCAGATTTGGCTTCACCAACCACACACCTTTGCTTGAATTGTGATTGTTGGATATAGTCAGGACTTGCCTCAGCCTTGAGGATTTTCTGAAATCAAGTAACTTTCTGGCATCCACAATGGAAGCTCAGACATGATGAATGGCTGTTATAGTGAGATACCAGGAAGAAGTCAACTGGAGATATTTTTAACCAACACAATCAGAGATGTTACGACACAATTCTGGACCAGGTGAGACTTGAACCTGGACCTCCTGGCAGAAAGGTATGGACACTACCACTGTGTCACAAGAGCTTGACTCATCTGTATATTATGACAGAGGAGCCCTTCCTACCTTTGATCGCCTTTTGGTGCTAGTGAAACCAACAAATCACTGCATTTGTGAGGTGAATATAAAATACTGTTGAGTACATTGGAAGGAGGAGAAGAAAGTAATCTTAAAAAGGTGCAATAATCATTCAACAACTTATCACTCAATATCTTAGAACATATAATCACTACAACATAGAAATAGGTCATTCAGCCCATCAAGTCCTGTGTGAAAACGTTGCCCCTTAGTCTCTTTTAAATCTTTCTCCTCTCACCCTAAACCTATGCCCTCTAGTTCTGGATTCCCCAACCCCAGAGAAAAAGACTTTGCCTATTTATCCTATCCATGCCCCTCATGACTTTGTAAACCTCTATAAGGTCACCCCTCAGCCTCCGACGCTCCAGGGAAAACAGTCCCAGCCTATTCAACCTCTTCCTATAACTGAGTCCTCCAACCCTGGCAACATCCTTGTAAATCTTTTCTGAACCCTTTCAAGTTTCACAACATCCTTCCGATAGGAAGGAGACTAGAACTGCTTGCAATATTCCAAAAGTGGCCTAACCAATGTCCTGTACAGCAGCATGAGCTCCCAACCCCTATACTCAATACTCTGACCAATAAAGGAAAGCGTGCCAAATACTTTCTTCACTATCCTATCTACCTGCGACTCTACTTTCAAGGAGCTATGAACTGCACTCCAAGGTCTCTTTGTCCAGCAACACTCCTGGGACCTTACCATTAGGTGCATAAGTCCTGTTAAAATTTGCATTCCCAAAATGCAGCACCTTACATTTATCTGAATTAAACTCCATCTGCCACTCCTCAGCCCATTGGCCCATCTGATCAAGATCCCGTTGTAATCTGAGATAACCTTCTGTGCTGTCTACTATACCTCCAATTTTGGTGTCAGCTGTAAATTTACTAACTATACCTCCTATGTTTACATCCAAATCATTTATATGAATGACGAAAAGTAATGGACACAGCACCGAACCTGGTGCACCTCCACTGGTCACAGGCCTCCAGTCTGAAAAACAACCCTCCACCACCTCCCTCTGTCTTCTACCTTTGAGCCAGTTCTGTATCCAAATGGCTAGTTCTCCCTGTATCTAATCTTGCTAACCAGTCTCTCATGGAGAACTTTGTTGAATGTCTTACTGAAGTCAATAAAGATCATATCTACCACTCTGCCCTCATCAACCCTCTTTGTTACTTCTTCAAAAAACTCAATCAAGTTTGTGAGACATGATTTCTCATGCAAAAAGCCATGTTGACTATCCTTAATCAGTCCTTGCCTTTCTAAATACATGTACATCCTGTCCCTCAGGATTCCCTCCAACAACTTGCCCACCAGAGAAATCAGGCTCACTGGTCTATAGTCCCCTGGCTTGTCCTTACCACCTTTCTTAAATAGTGGCACCACATTAGCCAACCTCCAGTCTTCCGGCACCTCACCTGTGACTATTGATGATACAATCTTTGGACTGTGGGAGGAAACCCACACAGACATAAGGAACAATATACAAATTCAACACAGACAGTCAGCCAAGGGTGGAAGTAAACTCAGACCCCTGGCACTGTGAGGCAACAGTGCCAACCACCATGCTACTCACAGTGTCCTGTTGGTGATTATTGAGTTCTAGGTGTTACAGCAGCTCTGTCTACCGTGTTCCATTACAGGATTATAGACATAGTCTCAGAGCACTCCGCTTGTGGGTTCAAACAGCAGCTGCACTAACATTCAGCTGTGAAGTATTTGTCACTTGTTCCCATTTCATTTGAGGTAAAATGTGTACAGAATTAAATAAAAATTCACAAAAACACTGCACATTACACAAAAGGAGTAAAGTTTCAGCTCATGTTTACAGTTTTTCTTTGTGTCATCTGTCTGTAGAGACACTGAATTCCGCTTGCTTTGTTGCAATCACACTCTATTAGCTTATGTTGAAAGACTAATGTCCCTTTCAGCTGGCAGCAATAGATGCTTGGTTACAGCTGCACTTTGCTTGGTTACTTTTCTATCTTCACACAGTAGATTTTATATAGTTCATGATAATTAACCATCTGCCATTGAATCGCCTTGCAGTCAGGACAAACTGACCAGCAAAAACTTGAGTCATTTATTTTTGTTCAGTTTTGGCACCAAAACTTGCACCTTGTCCTTAGTTTCATTGCCTCTAATATTTCTCTGAAGGCCATAAAGACACAGTGGTATGACACTTGACATATGATCATACCTGGGTGACATCCTTGTGTGAGTGTAGAACAGTTAGCACCATCTGGCTATTCAATTTTGTACATATGCCATCCCGCAGGACTCATAGATTAATGCAATCCAATCGAAATTGCTGATCAGCGATAGATTACCAAACCAACAATGATAACACAATGCAGTGAAGAAGTGGACCATTCAGGTCAAGAAAGACAGAGCTTCATTTGTTAGTCTGTGCAGAAACATCTGATTTCATTCAAATCTGGTAAAATAGCAATGCAGTAGGTCTTCTGACCCCTGAGCTTGTCCTGTCCATCGACTTTTCTTTTTGTTTCTTTTCTTTTTTTCTCTCTCACCTCACTTTTATTTTCTCTTCTATTTGATTTTGTGTTCTTGGCGAAGAGCACAATTGCGGCAGTGGTGAGTGGGCCCAGCAATAAAGACTCAAGTGGGCTCAGCAACACTTTTCAAGTAGATCCAGCAACGCAGACTCTAGTAGACCCATCAACACAGGCTCGAGTGGGCCCAGGGACACAGACTTGAGTAGGCCCAGTGATGCAGATTCAAATAGATCCAACAACGCAAACTCCAATCGGCCCAGTGACGCAGACTTGAGTAGGCCCAGCAATGCAGATTCTAATAGGCCCAGTGATGCACACTCTAGGAGGCCCAGTGATGCAGACTCGAGTAGGCCAGCAATGCAAACTCTAGTAGGCCCAATGATGCAGACTCGAACAGGCCCAGTGACACAGACTCAAGTGGGCCCAGTATTGCAGACTGGAGTAGGCCCAGTGACACAGACTCAAGTAGGCCCAGCAATGCAGACTTGAGTAGGCCCAGCAACGCAGGTTCAGGTGGGCCTAGTGATGCAGACTTGAGTAGGCCCAGCAACGCAGACACAAGTAGGCCTAGCAACGCAGATTTGAATGGGCCCAGTGATGCAGACTCCAGTAGGCCCAGTAATGTAGACTCAAGTGGACCCAGCAACACAGACTTGAGTGGGCCCCATGATGCAGACTCCAGTGGACCCAGTGACGCAGACTCAAGTAAGCCCAGTGACACATACTCATGATGACAGCATTGGAGAGAGTTTGGGTTCCTGCCAGCATCTGCATCAATGAGGTGGTCTTAACACCAACCCATGACTGCTGCTGTGGAAGTGAGCTTGGGTTCCGGCAGCTTCTGCATCCAGTGCAGATTCATGGAGGTGGCGGTGGAGACAGGTGTGGGCCCAATATGAGAACCAGCAGCACCAGCAGAGCTGCATTGACAAGGAGGGCCTGAAGCTGACTCATAGCAGTGGCATAATCGAGTTTGGGCTGGTGCAGTGCCTGGCAGCATTGGTGACATCTGCATTGATGAGGTCCAGTGAGGACTCATACTGGCAAGGGTGTCGGTGGAGGCATAATAATGCTGAAGAGTTCGCAACTGTCTTTCCAGCAGCAGTGACATGGCAAAAGGACTTGTGTCTGGCTATACTTCTGTGGCCCATGATGGAACACTTATCAGAAAGGACTATAAAGTTGGACATTCTTTATTTCTTCATGTTTCTGTCTTTATATTCTATATTTTGGTTTATTTTGCTGTGTTTTCAGATTGCGCTGAAGAGTGGCGACACAATACTTTTCACTGCTTTTTCTAACAGGATACATGTGACCATAAATAAATAAAACCAAATCAAATCAGGATTGCTCATGTTGGTCCAATTAAAAGGAAAACCTGTGTTTAAATAGACCATTTCATGGCCTCAGGATGTCACAGCCAATTAAATACCTGCAAGTGTATGGTGGTATCTCTCAGATATCATGGAGTTGTTGTGGTATAAGCAGAGGATTTTCAGCTTGTCAAATTCCTTCCAGCTCTCTACAAGGACAAATTAACCAGTCTCGCTCCATTAGCCTACCCCACATTGGTCCTGTAATTTCTTTCTCTCTAGATAATTCCCCCATTCCCTCAATTGAACTTATGTCTACCACATTCTTAGGTAATATATTCAGGTCCTAATCATTCACTGGGTAAATTGCATTTCTTTTGCCAAGCACCTGATACCTGGGTCCTCTGCCTTCCACTTTTTAAAACAGTTTCTCCTTCTCCACACTGTCCAGGCCCCTCATGACTTAGTACATGCCCTTCAAATCTTCATCTTCGCCATACAGTCCAGGCCCCTTGTGATTTAGTACATGCCCATCAAATCTTCATCTTCTCCACACTGTCCAGGCCCCTTGTGATTTAGTACATGCCCATCAAATCTTCATCTTCTCCAAGAAGAACAGCCTTTTCACTGTCGCAAAAATACAATGCTCGGAACTGATATAAATACCTTGTGAAGCCATTATATTCCTTCCTATTATATACCTTCGTCCAGTTAGAAAATAACTATTCACCAACTTTTCTGCCACTCAGCTAGTTTTCTATCCAAGCTGACTGTCCCTGTTACTCGGTGAGGGCCAACTTTGCTGACAAGCCTCTTGTCTTTTTTTTTATCTTCAATTCTCGCTGAAGGTATGTCTGACCCACAGTGACATGACTTCCACCACATTTAGGGCAAGGTCCTGAATAAACTCCAGCCAGAACAGGGATCACCAACCTGATCCACTCTGACTGTCCAGACAACTGAACCAACTGGGTCCTCAAGAAATCTGACTTACTACAGCAACATGCTTTTTTACATGTGTTTTATAGCCTGGAGCTTTGGACAGTAATAGTGTAAGCTCCAACTTTTCCATCACGCAGCTGACCAGGAATCTCACCCAATCCTACAGCCTGCCATTGGCTTATGTTGGAAGGATTGACTAGATAATACGTACCCAGGTAGGCCAGGTTATGAACACACCTTCCCTGGTCATCACATCCTCGAGTGGGACTTGAAGTCTGAGATTCTGTCTCGGATGCAGGGACAGTACCTACTGCGCCATTAAAGTTCATCACAAGCCTGTTATTTGACACTTTATCAAATACCTTTGGTGATTCATATGTACCAATTTCATCAACTTAAAGGCAAAAATCCACTAGTTGAATCATTTGTAATCACTATCTACTAAAACCAGCTTGAAAATGTGTGTTGAAGTCAACAAATGCTGGAGATCACAACAGGCCATATAGTATCCATGGAGACAGAACAAGCTAATATTTCGTGTCGAAATGACTCTTCATTAGGGCATCTAGACTCAAAACATTAGCTCTCTCTCTCTCCATGGATGCTGCCTGACCATCTGTGATCTCCAGCATTTGTTGTTTTCAATACAGGTTCCAGCATCTGCAATAATTTGCTTCTATATTGAAATATGTGTGTGGGATAAATAGTAACATGTCTTGATACTACACATTCAACATAATAAAATGCCATAAGGTGCTTTACAGCAGTATTAGCGAGCCATGTAAAGAGATGTTATTGAAGATGACCAAAAGCTAAGTCAAAGAGATATCTCTTTAAATAAATTGCTTTGTTTGTGAAAAGCCGGCAACAGCAGACATGAAGAATGTTTGCTTAAGGAGGATCTTGAAGGCAGGAGCAAATATCTTCAGAGAGATCAGGACAAAAGAAACAAAAAAAAGAAAAATGTGCAGTAAATAAAATTATTAATGGGAAGAAATTCCTTCGTGTGTACTTCGCACACCTTGTTGCACATGAGTATCAGCAGTGGCTTGGTTGGCTTTTTGACCCTGTGTCAGAAGGTCAGGGAATATGAGCTGCAAGAGATTTTTTAAGGCCCCATGGCCTAGCAAGTTTTCTCACTGCAGCTTACCAAATTCACTTCATTTAATACCTCACCTGCCTCTAGGTGGCCCTCCTATCTGATTCCAGCCCCATCTTGCCACACACCATTCCCAGAACAACTTGTCACTCAGTACATTTGCCGCAATTCACTCACATCCCTTGAGGCTGTGCCATCTTTCAAGCTGATTGGCAACTGGACGAGTATTGCCCTGCCCAGTTCCTGATATTTGCCCTGGACACAGTAGACAGAGGGAAATCAGAGCACCATTTTGTGGGCAGGGGCCTGCTGAATGGTGCAGATGCAGGACCTCCACTCCCCCAGATGGCCATGAGATTAGACCATGCCAGCCTAATCCGAGATTGCCACTCAGATCAGTGCAGTCTCAGACTGTCTGAAGGAATGCCCAGCGCTGTAGGAAGAAGGTCAATAACCTTCTTCACTCCATCAGAACAAATGCCACTATTTTCTCTCTGATACCGTATACTCTCTCTACCTCTGCCACTGTACCCACCTGCCACCAAGCCTCATGCTGCCTCACTCTCACTGTTGCCTGAAACATCTTCCCTCACTCTCTGTCACCCACCCCAACCCTATGCACTCTGTGCTATCTACTCACACTCAAATCACCACCCTACCTTCACCAAAACCAACAGCTTTGTTATCCAATAAATATCCAATATATCATCACCCTTAATAACCCATGAGTAAAACACCCCACAATAGGACAGAAAGACTTGAGGTGGGTGGTGGGTCTCCTGACATTTTGTTCTACACCTCTGCAGAGAGAGAGAATCCAGACCACCTGACCTAGGATTAGAGGCATCTCATGACTTACTACAGTAAGATCCACTGAGCAAAGGCTATCCCCAGTGACTTGTTTGAGGCCTGCAGAAAATACTGACAAGCTTCCTTCCTTTGACCCTGCATTAAATGGCAAGGTAAGACTGAAGGTTCCTGATGTCCAACATGGCAATCCTTTGGAACAAGCAGAGTATGATAGAAATCTGGCCTCATAAATAATCACCCCTGTGAGGTTCCACAGAGATACGAGCATAAAACCTGCAAATCCAAGCAGAGGCAGTATGGCCTGACCCTAACACTTGCTTTAGAGGGTAGTGGAATGAATTGATGAATATTTATCATTCTACAAACAATTCAGAGACAGATTACTTGGTCATTATCTCATTGCTGTGATTCCCTTTATTGCAATACTGACTACATTTATAAACTACATCAATAATTGCACTTTAGGATGTTGTAATGTTCTGAAAGGTTCAATGCAATTATGCAAGTTCTTTTTTTTCTCCCCTTAAACAGAATACTAAACCTTAAATTATTAATAATGAAAGAAATGCTGTACTGGTTAATCTCCCATGAGCTCTAGCTCCAACCAGAAAGTACAGAACACATATTGTATCCCACTCTGTACTGATTATAATATGAGGCAGGGGCTACACAGCTTTATTGGCTATAACATATTTATTGTTTTTTAAACAAAAGTGCATTGACTACAAAGTAGCCATTTAATTTTAGGAGAAAATCAAAAATAAATGGTACAAAACATTTCCTGTTCGTACAAGTGCCTCACATAGAGTTCTATTTATAGCCTCACAGCCAAAGAATGTTTTAAAACAAAATTTCACTTGCATTTCTTTTATGTCCCTTATTGAATTTTTGCTGCTGTGGTCAGGTCTCATTTGGGCTTGCTTGCAATGGATTAGTTTGAAAACTCCTTCCTAAACCTTGAGCATACAAGTAAAATTGCTTTTCTAGCATTCTGCAAACTAAATATCTCAATGGACAGAACTGTCATGGTTTGCCATTTAATACAATGCTCAACTATCTTCTGAACAAAAGGATGTTTCAAATGAGGTTTTGGGTCTTTAATCAAAGGCAAAAGCTTTCAAGGGATCTTTTCTCTGGAATTTGAGAAGAGAAGCCTTGTTTGCTGTTTACTACTAGATGCTTGTGAGTGCACTGGACAGACCTTATGGGTCAAAGCAAAATTTGTACTTATTAGCGTTGTAGAGATTTAAATAAAAACATACAAAATAACCCCTTTCCCAAATCATAGCTTTACCCCATGTTCTGTCCACCACAGCTTGTAAAAATGGCTGCGGGATGTGTAGATGAATGTAATTTAACATAAAAGACATGAAGAATAAAGGAAAACCTGGATTTATTTGTGTAGCACCTTTCACAACCACCAGATATCCCAAGCTGCTTTACAATCAATGAAGTACTATTGGAAATTAGTTGTAACATAGGAAACGTGGCAGCTAATTTGCTCTAGCAATCTCCCAGAAATAGCAACATGATAATGACCAGATATTCTGGTTCTGTCTCATTGACAGAAGGAGAAATATTGGTCAGCACACAGAAGCAACCTCTCCAATCTCCTTTGAAATAGTATTCTCGGATCTTATTGTGTACCTATGAGGGCAAACAGTGCCTTGGTTTAACATCTCTTCAAAAATGCAGCACCTCTGATAGTGCAGCACTCCCTTAGAATTGCACTGGAGCTTCAGCTCAGACTGTGTTGAAGTCAACCCACAACATTCTGAATCAGAGACAGAAGACAATTGATTATCAATCTCATACCCCAAGGCTGCCAACTTCAGATGTTGATTGTCTCCTCCTGCCTCTGCTCATTTTCTGCTGAAGCCCTGATCCTCTGGACTCAACTACTCCAATACTCTCCTGGCATGATTTCTTTGCAGCCTTTCTGTTGATATCATCCCAATTTCTGTTTTCGTAATCTCAATTTACACCAATACCTACTCACGTTATCTATCTCACCCGCTTTGGCTCCTGATCTGGCAAAGCTTAGCTTTTAGAATTCTCACCCTTGTTTTCTAAATCCTCCTTGATCTCACCCCTCCTTTTCCTCCAGCCCTAAATCCCTTCAAGATCTCTGAGCTCTGAAATTCTGGCCTCATGAGCATCCCGGATTTTCTTTGCTGCTGCAACGTCATTGGTTGTGGCCTTCAACTGTACCTCTGGAATTTCCTTGCATGCCCCCTTCAAAACTCATCAATCAATTTTCTTTCATTTAAAATCTTCATGCTCAATCAAAACCTCCATATATTTTAAATGTTTACAATTTTAATTCAACAGTGACCCAAAATTGGGAATAATAGCCACAGTGGGTCAAATTGTCTTTTGTAGGTTTGGCAGAACTTCTTGACCTTTGTATCACTATGTCTGTATTTGTAAAGTCCAATGAAAGCTCAAATTTCAGCGTGATACACTTTAAAAACAACAGCTTTGTCAGGCATTTGCACAGCCTGTTGTTCATATTAAGCAACCAGTTTCTTTGAACTGGCCTATGCATTGTCTGGGTAAAAACAATGACTGTAGATGCTGGAAACCAGATTCTGGATTAGTGGTGCTGGAAGACCACAGCAGTTCAGGCAGCATCCAATTAGCTTCGAAATCG
Organism: Chiloscyllium punctatum; assembly: GCF_047496795.1. Classification (NCBI taxonomy): domain Eukaryota; kingdom Metazoa; phylum Chordata; class Chondrichthyes; order Orectolobiformes; family Hemiscylliidae; genus Chiloscyllium; species Chiloscyllium punctatum. Next base: position 33,737,005 of record NC_092749.1, on the reverse strand, counting down.
ACGTTTCGGGCAAAAGCCCTTCATCAGGAATAAAGGCAGTGAGCCTGGAGCATGGAGAGATAAGCTCGAGGAGGGTGGGGGTGGGGAGAAAGTAGCATAGAGTACAATGGGTGAGTGGGGGAGGGGATGAAGGTGATAGGTCAAGGAGGAGAGGGTGGAGTGGATAGACAATGCGAAAAAACCTGAACCTCACAAGCACTGAAAACAACAATCCTATGTACACAAGAGAATATCTTGAACCGATGCCGACATATTCTTTTGGCAGCTGACTCCTGGTTTCACTTCCAAGTTTAGACATAGCAAAACTTCCAAGGTTAGTCTTGGGCAGCAAGTGGTTAGTGGTTAGTACTGCTACCTCACAGTGCCAGGAACCAAGGTTTGATTCCAGCTTTGGGTGACTGTCTGTGTGGAGTTTTCTCCCTGTGTCTGTGTGTGTTTCCACTGGGTGCGCTGGTTTCCTCCCACAGTCCAAAGACATGAAGTTAGGTGGATTGACCATGCTAAACTGCCCGGAAGTGTTCAGGAGAGTGTAGGTTAGTTTCTTAGATATGGCAAATGCAGGGTTATGGGGGTGGGGACCAGGTCTGGGTGGAATGCTCTCCATGGGTTTGGTGTATACTGGATGGATTGAATGGCCTCTTTCTGAACTGTAAGGATTCTATGAGTAAACTTTCCAGTGGCTTTGCAATAAACAATCAATTCACCTGCAATGATGTGCTAAACAATTTGCATTGCATAATAAAGATCTTTCAATGTGAAACTAATCACACTTTCAAGTGCATGGAACACATAGTCGGTGAACAAAGTACAGCAAGTACTGGAAATCTGAAACACATTGGAAATACTCAGAAGGCCAGGCAGTAACTTATATGACAGAAATAGAGTCAATGCTTCAGCTCCGTGATCTGCACCAGCTCTGATGAAGGGTCATTAACCTCTGTTTCTGTCTCCACAGATATAGGTGGATAAGCTGAGCATTTCCGACAGATGCTGTTCCTATTGGAGGAGAATGTCTGTAACCCATCAAAACCCCATCAAACTTCTTGTGAGCTCTGATTCTCCTTCAGCAAGTAGCTCAGGAGCAGCTGCAAAATCTGGTTTGTCACAACATTAAACATAATTTCAAAAAACAAGGTTAAGGTGGAAGGAAAACATTGATCATCTGCAAAGTGGGAAAACTCAATGTCAAGGCAATAAATTGATATTTTAAAGAAGAGTAAATGAAATTGTTAAAAATGAAAAGCAAAAGTTCTGACTAATAAAATGTCCTTTGTCTCTTCATTGAAGAAGTTCTAGAGTTGGAGAGAGAGACAGGGAGAAAGAGACAGACGGAAGAGGTCTCGAGTTCTGGTCACTCGGGAAGGGGATGGAACTAACGTCATGCTAGAGAGCTGGGTTTCACTAACACTAGTGTTGAATTCACCTCACTCCTTTGACAGAGTTCATACAAAAGCAGGTGTTTGCAATTGGGTTACCTTTCAGCCTGGGTTTCAGTCTGCAATCCTGGTGTCGTGTGTGGACAGTTTGTTTTCGGGGAGGGAGGAGGAAGAGGGGAAGGGTATAGCAGCAGGGTCTGAAAAGTGGGAACCCATCATGATTGTCAAACTTCAGTCCTTTGACTCCTCCTCCAGTAATTCCACCTGTTTCTTACTAAAGCAGTATGCTAATGTCTCCCACACCTCACAATGAAGGAGACATCTTCGGTGATGATCATCAAGTTTCTCCTTCCCTCTGACTGCTTCATCTAAGGTTCCTTGATCCAGTTACATTCGAAGAATTGCGTGTCATTGCTGTTGCTTGCAAAAGCTATTGAGAAAGAAGAAAAATGTACCTGGGAGGTGCTGCCTTATCCTGTCCTAAAATAGGTCGCTATGCTAGGGATTTCTTTAAATTACTTGTAACAGACATTGTCGCACTGATTGACCATCCAGATTAACCTGACTCCATTACTGTCACTCATATAGTGTAGTCAAAACATGGGGTTCTGGAGGAACAGGAGAATCAATGTTTCGGGAATAAACTATTCATCAGGAATGGTGAAGGACTTATGTCCAAAACATTGATTCACCTGCTCCTCGGATCTGCTGTGTTTTTCCAGCGGCACACTTTTCGACTCTGATCTCCAGTGTCTGCAGTGCTCACTTTCTCCTTGCCACGTGGTGGAGGCCTAGATCACATGGTGGAGGCTTGGATCACAGACAGGTCAGGCAGGGCATAGAGCAGCAGATCCCATTGTCTGGAGTATATGATTCATTTCTTTAAGAAACTGGCAGTGGTTTTGTTCATTGGCCCAATAGTAGCCTCACAAATGGCCAGTTTCATTGAATCTAATTTCACAAGCTGACCTGAATAGATTTACATAGTTATTTGCAGCTTTCCTGGTCACTTCTCCAATTGAGGCTATGTTAAATATCTGTGAAAACAAACTGATTTATTATGTCTTCAAAATACAATAATTAATACATTTAATTTTTATATTGACTTCAACATTTCTTTGGAACTGTACCATGCAGTGTGTGTGTGTGTGTGTGTGTGTGCGTAAACCACAGACTTAATCCATTTTGAGATTCAATCTCATGTTCTCACACCCGCAGGAGGTTGGTGGATGAATTTGGGAGCTCTGGATATGGAAAGACATGCTTCCTCTCACAATTCTCAGGAAGGAAGTGAGAACAAGCTGCACTACCATCGAGGGAGGGGATTGGCAATGGCGGTGTTGGCATAAACTTCATGTCGAGTTGTTGAGCAAACATTGCCTGGGAAAGCTGTCAATCAGGATGGTGTACATCGTTCAATAGCTGCTTTGGACACTGACCATGCTGATTGACAGGTATCTGGCCAATGACGCCAGGCCCTCTTTAGCATGGGGCCCAGTGGTTGCTGCCATTTGCAGGGAGCTCCTCTTCCTGGCCTGGCAGAAATCTGTCAGGCTCTCACAGTGTCTTGCCTCCTTTAAAACACTGTTTAAAAGATCTCTCTAATGTGTCCTTATGTGGAATGGTGTTAAATTTTGTTTACTAATTGCTTCTGTGAAAATCCTTGGGATGCTTTACTGTGTTGAAGATATCTTCCAGCAAATCGTCATTCAGAGGGAACCTTTAGCTGTGATGTGGTTGCAAAACAGAATCAATATATAACATAGGGAAGGCACTGAAAAATTGGATCTGCTTTCACAAGCCACAAATGACGTTACTTCAAAACCTGGACTGAAAATTCCACCTTCTCCTGCTCCACTGCAGTACTTCCAAATCCATTTTCAGAACCTTGCCGCAATTCCAATTAAACCCTTTGTGATATTGTCACAATCTAATCGCAGTGGGCTCCCCAGCCTACTTCTGCTTTACTTCCATGCATACATGCTGTGCCTCACCTGAACACGTTCCACTCCAACCATCTGTGCATTGCATCTAGCATAGCAATTGTCACTACTCTGAAGATATGTTGCTCAGTATCTCTAGATTTGAAAGGTTAAAGTTTTGATTAAAATTGAGATAGAACTGGCGGTGGCAGCTAGCCAAAGTGTGTCTTTTTATTTCCCGGAATGGCATAAGAATAGGATAATTACCTTTTCCTGACTGTCTGAGATCTCTGCCACACATGTTGAAGCTTGATCATTTGTTTGAATATTTGAGGTTTATGTAATACTAATTTCACAGATTAGTACAGATATAAGTAATGTTGGTGCGCCAGTTTGAGACCAGCCTTGTATTTACTTATTGTTGGTAAATAAAGCATCAGTTGCGAAACCAGTTGAAATTATATTGACTTGATTTCAAAGCAACTGAGAATTAGACTTATGACAATTGCATGCTTCTCTGCTAAAAACGAAAATTAGCTCTTGCACAGAAACAAATTCCTAAAGCTCACTTTACAGAGACAGAACTTAAAATTATAGTTGAAAGATTAATGAAAAGAACTGAAGTTATTGATTTGTGAACGTCTTTGAGTGCAAAGGCAGCCATTGAAAAGCCTGAATGATGATTGGGCATGAAACTTTCCAAAAGCATATTTGTGTTTCACAACTATTTTCTTCATTCCTTACATTTCTGAATTATTCTACCCACTATGCACCAGTATCTCAGTCTGGTGTACAGCAAGGTGAATTATTAGCTGAGCTCACTTTTAGGTTGGGCACTGACTTAATATCCACTTGTCGAACACAAACTACAATGAGCCAGAAAATATTGATACTGCAAGTAAAGGTTTTGTTTTGAAGCACTGTTTAAAGACTATTCAGTGATCTAACCAACTAAAAATGTGTATCTTGGTATCTCAAAGGTGGTATTTAGCTCTGAGAATGAGTCAGCAGGTTTTGTCGATAAGTGAATGAATGTATAAGGCTGAAATAGATCAAGCGAGAAAATAAAAAGACATATGGGATACTTGCCTTTGTTATCTAGGAATAGAGTTGAGGAGCAGCAAGGCTATGCTGAAACTATATAAAAAGTGTTGGTTAGACCACAGCTAGAATGTTGTGTGCAATTCTGGAATCCACATTACAGGAGGGATATGATAGCATTGGAGAGGGTGCAGAGGAGATTTAGCAGGATGTTGCCTGACCTGGAGTTTTAGTTATGGAGAGATATTGGATGGGCTGGAGCTGTTTTCATCAGGATAGAAGAGACTGAGGTGGAACATGCTTGAGATGTATAAAATTATTAGGGGCATAGAGAGGGGAGACGGGAGGGAAACTTGATGGAGAGGGAGAACCTGTAGGCTCCAGACCAGCCAGAAAGGAGCCAGGTATGTTTTGTTCCCACAACATCTCCGAGTTTGTGAAATTTCAGATGGTCCACGTGCTTGTTCAGGACTGTCACACTTACCTGAACTTCAGAACTCATTGGACCTGATCTTGTGTTGACTATGCCTGTTAACCATGTAGGGTCATTCCTACACCTACACCTAACTTTGTCCCCTGAAGTAAACTGTCTGTCTCGCTTAGCAGAGACTTGTGTCCGGCATTGGCGTTCCTGATGTCGTATCATCAACTCCCCTGGAGGATCAGATTTAACCTGGTGTGAAGACTACACCCCATTAACAACTCTGCTGGAGCTATCCCTGTAGTTGTATGAGGGGTGGTCCTATAATCAAATGGGAAATGGGACAGTTTAGTATCTAGTGAAGCTGTAGGCTGTTTCTTCAAGTCTGACTTGAAAGTTTGGATTGCAGTTTCTGCCAGACTACTGGATGATGGATGGTACGGAGCTGCCTTATATGACACATACCATTCAACTTTAGGAAATATTCAAATTCCCTGCTGATAAAAGACAGCCCATTATCTGTGACCAACATTTCCAATAGTCCGTGTATTGCAAAAGATGCACGTACTTTTTCTTTTGCTGTCCTCGTACTTGACGAATGAATTCTATGCACGTCCAGCTACTTGAAGTGTGTGTCACAATTACTAAGTACATCGAACCCATGAAAGGACGTGAAACTGAGTCCAGGGTTTAACCAGCCATTCACATAACTTTTGTTCTGGTTGGTACTGCGGGCACTACTCCACCAATGCAGCTCTGTCTGCGTCTAATCCTGGCCACCAGGCATAACTTTTGAACATCTTCTTTTCAGAAACCCCTGGGAGATTTCAGACAGTATCTGGTGGTAACCTTTGCTTGGGACAATCACTCTTGCTCTTCATAATAAAATGTCATCCTCCACTGTGATCTGGTCTCACTGGGTCCAAAAATGTTTCAATTCTGGTTGTGGTGTCCCTTTCACTTCCCCCATCACCACCAGCTGTTGCAGTTTTGCCAGGACCGGATCTTTCTGTATCCAAAGTTTGATTTGTCAGCAGGGCCTGAAAGTGTGTCCAGAAATTTTTAAATCCTTACTGATTCTTCCTGTAGCTAAATCAACGGTGGTGCATCTGCTAGTGGGAGGTGGCTCAATGCATCTACATTTGCTCATTATCCTCCAGATGCTTTTCTAGCTTGTAATTATACGCTCTTACTATTAGAGTCTACTGCTGAATTTGGCTTGAAGCTAAGGGCGGCACCACCTTGTCCTCCTTAACTGGATCTAGTTTGGGTTTGTAGCTGGTTATTGTTACAGATTTACATTCATAAAGGTGGAACTTCCTGACTCCAAAATGACTGCCAAACCTTCCTTCTCTATCTTGACATATTTACACTCTGCAAGTTCTGGACGCATACACCATTGGGCGTTCTTCTCCAATGGGCAACCTATGAGCTAATATTACCCCGATGCCATAGGGGAGGCATCACACGTCAATGCCAGATCTTGCTTTGGGATCATATGTGCCAACACTTCAGATGATGATAGCTGTTTCTTCACTTCCCTGAAAGCTATGGCTTGGCTATGTGATCATTCCCAAGACTGATCCATGTTTAGGGGTTATTGCAAAGGTGATGCCAGATTCTGTATGAACGTTCTGTAACAATTCACCAGCTCAACGAAAGACCTCAGCTCCAGAACAGATGTGGAAAGTGGGACACATTGGATTGCCCGCACTTTATCTTCCAATGGGTGTAAACCAGTGTTGTCGACTCCGCAGTACAAGTAGGTCACTTGGGGTGCCTGGAACACACATTTTTCCCTTGTAAGGCATTCACCCTCCTGGGAGACACGTCTAATGATGATGTCCAAATTCTCTAAGTGATGTTTATTGGTCTTCTTTGTGTTATTTGTATGTCATATAGATAAATGGCAACCCAGCGTAAGCCTCATAAAATGTTCTCCATCATCTGCTGAAAAATTGCACAGGCTGGTTATACCCCAACGGCAGTCTCGTATATTGGTACAAACCCTGATGGGTATTAATTGTAGCGTACATCTGGAAATCCGCATCTAACCAGAACTGCAGGTATGCATGGCTCTTGTCCAGTTTTGTGAAGGCCAAGCCCCCTGCCAGCTTTGCATATAAATCCTCTATGGGAGGGATTGGGTATTCATCCAGTTGTGGAAAGTAGTTTACCATTTGTTTAACATTTCCACATAAACGAACTAATCCGTCAGGCTTCACAATCTGTATGACCAGTGATGCCCAGTCCCCATACTGGACTGGTTTGATTGTTCCTTTGCTTTCCAGCCTCCTGATTTCTGTTTCTAGTTTTGCCCATAAGGCAAAATGGCACTGGATCGCCCTCTGCAGAATTGTGGAATTACTTCCTGATCAATGTGCAATGTGGCCTTGGCTCCTTTGATAGTCCCTAGATCTTCCTAAAAAACTTCCAGGTATTTAATTAGAACTTCACTCAGGCAGCCATTTTCTAATCAAGAAGTATTGAGCCAATCTAGGTGAATCTTTCTCAACCAATTTTGCTCTATCAAGCTTTGGCCCAAGCCTTTTACTACAATTGGTGGTAACTGAACCAGTTGCTTCTCATGAGAGACTGGAACCCAAACTTATACTCTTAATCTGTAAACGTTCTCCAATATAGGTACTAAGTTTAGTCAAGGTCTTAAACAAACATAAGAGTTGGGTTACAGGGCAAATTTTGTTAAAGTCTGATTCTGTGATTCCTGAAATGACCATGAGAATCAGGTGACCATTTAACTAGGCATTTCTTTGATTAGTTCTGATTTGGATGTTGCTAAGCAATTTACCAGTTCCAAACCAGTTGTAGGTGGACTTTCCAGGATGTGCACTCTCCTGGATACCGTCCTATGAGTTCTCTTATTCAGTTTAGGTCTTAAGGGACTCTTTTGCTCAAGTCCACGTACTGGCAGCATCCACAATGGCTTGCCAGTGCGGATCCTGTAGAAAATTCTAACCAATAGGCTGAGATTTGGCTTTGTTTTGATACGGATTCCCCTGGTTCTCGAATCGTGAAGTAAAACTGATAATGTCTCAGAATTAGAGGGAGCTTGGTGTCGTAATATTCCTTAACGAAATCTGTCAACTCTTGAAAGGGTTTTGTATCTGGTGCCTCAGGGAAAGTAAGCCTTCTAATAACCACAAAAGCCAAGGGTCCACAAACTGTCAGGAGAATTATTCTTTGCTTTTCATCTGCCCCAATGTCATTTGCCCATTTGAAACAAAACATAATTTTTCCACATGCTGGGCCCAGTCTTCAAAGGCAAAATTGAACAAGTCAAGCTTGCCTTGAAATAGCATGATGCCAGAAATGCTTACCCCAACTGAAAGATGACCAATGCTAGTGAATTTCTTTAGGAGCGTGCTCTTCTCTCGACATCACTGAAATAACTCCAAGAGGCTGGTATCCTGCCACCAAGTCACCCTTTATTCCCACTGGGAGAGTCCTTGACATTGATCCAGCTCCCCCAAAACCAGCTCTCAGAATGAGCAGAACCTCTGACACTCCTGTTTATACCTGTCAGCCAGGGCTCCCTGTTTGGACCAGGTTAACAGCTCCGGTCAGGGAACTCATATTCTTTGAGATTCATCTGGTTGACCTCATTATAATCACTACAGAAATCCTCATATGTTTGAAAAATACTTAGATGTGCACTTGTGATGTCAAGGCATACAAGGCTCTGAGTCAACTACTGGATTAGAATAGCTAGGTGGTATTCATTTGACCATTCGTGCAGACTCAATGGGCTGAAGGACCTTTTTCAGTGCTATAGATCTTTGACACTTTAACTTTGTTCTATATAAATGTGTTGTGTCATAAGGTATTTTTCCTATTACTTTACGTACTCATCTACACTGACCATGAAAGATAACTTCATTCCTAAGATCAACCATTCAGACTGAATGAACTAGATCCAAGTAGATTAATAAAGAAATTAGAAACAGCCATTATGAATCCAGCAGAAGAAACAGAGGAAAGGCTCATTAGATTGAATACTGGAATATAGACAAAACATTAAGTGTGATCAGCACAAAATAGTAATAGCCATATAACGAACACAGGAAGGCAGTCAGGGAAGGGAAAAGCCTTCAAATAACTCTCTTCCTAGATGTTGCCTAGCCTGATGAGTGTTTCTAAAATTTTCTGTTTTTATTTCAGATTTCCAGCCCGACCATTTTGGTTGTCTATAGCAATCCAATACTGCATACTTTTCTCATGTGATTCTATTGTTACTAATCTAATCCGAGCTATGTTAGCAGTCGTAATGGTTTCTCTTCCTGTTCCCACCAGGGTGGCATTGTGGCTCAGAGGTTAGCACTACTGCCTCATAGTGCCAGGGACCCAGGTTTGATTCCAGCCTTGGGTGACTGTCTGTGTAGAGTTTGCAAATTCTCCCCGTGTCTGCATAGGTTTCCTCCCACAATTCAAAGATGTGCAGGTTAGGTGAATTGGCTGTGCTAATTTGCCCATTGTGTTCAGGAATGTGTAAGTTAGTTGCATCAGTTCAGGGAATGGGCCTGGGTGGTTTACTCTTTGGAGGGTTGGTGTAGACTTGTTGGTCCGACTGGCCTGTTTCCACACTGTAGAGATTCTGTATTGTTGTTGTTTCCTGAGTCCCATCCTTTTTCCATCTACATATTACCCTTTGTGAAATCAACTGAAAGATCTCCTTTTCCCATATATACTGATGGCTCCCAGTTCCATCTGACCACCTTGATTCCTTCACTATTGCTAAGTTGTTATACAGCTAATGAGACATCTAATACCAGATGAGCAAAAATTCTCCAATTAAATATTGGGAAGATTAAAGCCACTTTTTGGGCCCCACTTTAAATTCCATTCCCCATCAGTCAACTCCATCCACCCTTGTCCTTTCTGGTCTATACTGACTCCTGGTCAAGCAACATCTTTATTTTAAAATTTTCATCATTGTTTTCAAATCCCTCTTGCCCCTCCCTATCTGGATATTCTTCTCCTGCCCTGTCTCTGAGATGCATGTGCCTCTCCAATCCTGGCCTGCACTGTTAGTGGCCAGGCCTTCAGTTGTGTAGGTCCGCAGACCCTTCCTACCTTGCTCTGTCTCTCTACATCATGTTCCTCCATTGAAATGTGCTTCGTGTCATACTTGCATTTCTATTGATCTTGTGAAACCCCTTGGGATGTTTGATTATTTTAAAGGTGCCATATAGATGCAAAGTGTTGTTGTTTGCCTATATTGTCTCTATTTACTTCAATGCTGCTTTCATCTCAACCATCCAACATTTTAAAAAATGTCACTATTTCTTGTGTTTCTCTTCCCTTTTGTTCTGTTTCTAATAAAATACTTGTTCATCTTTTCATATTCTGCTGACCTGGTGAAGAGATGTATGCCTGAAGCATTAACTTATTTGTTCTCTCCTCAATGTTGATTGATCGGCTGTGTGTTTATAATATCTTCTGGATGTGTTAAACATTAAAAAAAAATCAATCAGCATTCTCCTTGCTAATTGTTTTCCTGTGAACATTGCTGGAACATGCAAATACTTAGATGTTGGGTGAGAAGAGCTTTATTGAGATGCCCTCTGTATTTAATTAGCCTGCAAACTCTCATCAGCATATTCATACCAGAGGAATGGCCATTTGCAGATGTCTCCTAGTTCGTGTTAACAATATCCTGGCAAGAGTCAGCACTGTCAGGAGAAGAGGCGGAAAACTAGGGAAACATGAACAATAGCTTGAAATTTCAGAGTTCGGAAGGGGGGAATGGAGTGGTGGAAATGCATTAGTTTCTCAAAATAGGAATTGGGCAGATTGACAAGTTTGTGATGACTTAAATACCAGCCTCTACTGTTCTTAATAAAAAATACCTTTTGTATTTCAAGGAGGGAATCTCTTCTGTCATAGTGCCTTTAGCATGAAATCAATGCTTTTCCATTTTGAGGTCAGCAGACCAGAATGAGTGGACGTTCCAATGTGTAACTCTATAATCAAATCAGAACTCTTTAAACTTCAATGACAATGGAGGAGGAACTCTGTATATATTGGAAATGGGCCTCCAAACATCTTTCAGAACATTGGGCCAAAGTCTACTAAATATCCCTGTTTTCTACTATACTGATCCCTCGGACCTCTTCGTGGTAAACCATTTTGGTATAGGCCAATATTTGAGACATCTGCATTGTTCATTGAGTTACAGCATCATTGAGCTTCATTGGTCTGAGGTCAACCTCATCCCAGGGCTGGGAGAACTTTCCAGCGGGTGTAGTAGCAATGGATGGGTGGCATTGAATGTGCGTGGCTCAGTGGTTAGCACTGCTGCCTCACAGCACCACAGGGACCTGGGTTTGATTCCAGCCTTGGGCAACTGCCTGTGTGGAGTTTGCAAGTTCCTCCTTGTGAGTTTCCTCTGGGTGCTCCGATTTCCTCCCACAAAGATATGCAGGTTAAGTGGATTGGCCATAGTATCCAGGGATGTGCTGGCTAAGTCAATTAGCTTGTGAAATGCAGGGTTACAAGGTCTGTGGGCTGCTCTTCAGAGGGCCAGTGTAGACTCGATAGGCTGAATGGCCTGCTTCCGCACTGTAGGGGGTCTATCATTCAATGGATGCAGCCAGTCTAGTCCTCCATACTGACACCCTCATGAACTGGTTATCGAAGGATTGGCTATAAAAAAAATTATCAGTATATGCAAGATAAGATGACAACATTGTAAGGGTGGACAACTTCTGCTTGAATGCTCACAGGTCAGCAGAAGGGTAGAGCTGGACGTGTTAGTTGGATCCTGTAGATGAGCAGAGACTGGCCTCTGATTCTCAGAAGCCATTTTCCATCATTCTTTCCAAATGGCTCCCCAGTCAGTGGACAGCCATCAAACCTTGAATTTCGGTATCCAACTGCGGCCTCGTGTCTGCCTCTGCAGGAGTTCTCATTCCCTATTTCCCTGAGTATGAGCTGTGGTACTACAGCTTTATTTAGGCAGTGTAGGTATTTTCTAATCAGCCTGTTCAAAGATGCACCTCTTGCGCCACAAAATCCCTTCGTATAGGCAGCATAGATATTTTTAAACAAACTGTTCAGACATGTTGTGGCACATTAGCAGGGACACAGAGACACTACCTGTAGGCCATAACCACACCCCCTCCCCACCGCACCCCCCCAAACCTTCCTCTCCTTTAGCCTGTGTAGCTATTTACTAACGTTCAAAGTGTTAGTACAAATAGCTGGAGCATTTGGGACTTGAACCTAGATCTCCTTTCCCAGAGGTAAAGCACTACCACAAACCACAAGAGCCTTTTTTAGGCTGCATACACATCTCCACAGTATTGATGTCACCTGTTCCATATCACAACCTTGAACCGTAATGTTGTAATTTGGGACTCCATGTGTTGTAATCTGTACAATATTGGATGAAACTCTCAAAACTGAATTTCACCAGTCAGTACTTTTGAAATGTGGGTGTGCAATCTGACTGAAGCATCAAACAGAAAGAAACAAACAGATTTTATTTTGGAAATCAGTTTGTCCTGCAAACTGAATGCAGTGTTGCGAATGACTGTGTACCCTTAACTAAATAAATAGTTGCCCTATTTTTGGCAGCGATATAATTTCACTGGTTTCCCATTGCAGATCAATAGCCTAATGTTATTGATACTGTCTCTTTCCTGGAGAACTACATCATAAAAGGCAATAAAGAATTCGGACTTAAAAGAATCAACACAACTGTTAGAAAAACATTGAAATTAAAGACTCGTTCAGCAATATGACCAGTGGCTGCCCTGCCCACAGTAGACAAATGTTAAAGTCCAAACCTGATACGAATGCTACACACATATATTATGTGTGCAAAAGGCAATTATGCAAGAGTTTAAAGTTATCTATGATAAACCATTGCATAGGCACTCCTACTATTTTTGACCTTGGCCTGCACTTTCAAACATAACCTTCACAGATTTCCAACATGCACTCAATTTCAATAAAAGTGAAAGCTCAAATTAGCAGAACACATAAAAACTCTCAAGAAGCTCAAAACGTCCAGGACAAAGCAGCCCACTTGTTTGGCACCTTTCTAACACCTTCCAAGAATGTACCATCTATAAGATGCACTGCAACAACTTGCCAAGGCTCTTTTAACAGCATCTGACAAACCTACGACTTCTTCTATCTGAGATCACCAGTACCTGCAAGTTCCCTTCCAAGCCACACATCATTCTGACTTGGAACTAAATCACTGTTCCTTCACTGTCGCTGGGAGAAAATCTCAGGTTTCAAGAGAGCAATGCTGTACCAGACTTCTGGCACTGTCACCTTCATTGACATTCCCATCTGGCACATAATCTGTCAGACAGTGGTTAGAAATAACAGGCTTGTGCTGTCACCAGGAAAAAGTTGCACCTTTTCTTCTTCCTGGTGGAGGTGACAGCTGTTCCTTCACAACAGCACGGCATGTCTGTAGGAACGTCAATGGAAGGTTCTTGGCAGAATCACAGTTTCCTCCTCCAGTTTCCTACATACTGCCCTAGAAACCAACATCTCACTGAATTTGCTATCCGTTGCATGTGAATATTGACAGCAGGTTTTATAACTAAAGCAAATCCTATTGTCAACTACTTTGCAGAGTGTAACTGGATAGCCAAACATCAGCTGAAACCCTGCCAGATTTGTATTCTCTCTCTCTCCAGCATATGAGAAGTCCCAATATTTGTGGAGAGATTAGATTAGATTCCCAACAGTATAGAAACAGGCCCTTCGGCCCAACAAGTCCACACCGACGCTCTAGACCCAGACAATCCACCCAGACCCATTCACCTACATTTACCCCTGACTAATGTACCTAACACTATGGGCAATTTAGCATAGCCAATTAACCTACCCTGCATATCTTTGGATTGTGGGAGGAAACCAGAGCACCTGAAGGAAACCTACGCACACACGGGGAGAATGTGCAAACTCCACACAGACTGTTGCGCAAGGCTGAAATCGTACCCAAGGATTCCTGGCGCTGTGACACTGCAGTGCTAACCACTGAGCCACCATGCCGCCTACGGCAAGGGGGAGTGGGAATCTGTGTCTTTGGCCAGAAAATGTGAAAATGCTTCAAATTTAACAGCAGACCTACACCAGAAATTTATTACTCTGGCTCCCATTCAGTGGGATCCAATCCTGGTTGGTATTGCTGAACTATTCATAGAATTAAAGACATAATCACTGTCAAATTGAAATCATTTTTCAAGTATCAGCAACCACCCTAGAAACAGCAGTAAATAACCATTACTTAAACAATAAAGTAGCCATGTGTTTGAAGTATAGGGTGTAGGTACCACAGTAAAATGCTCATTTCCTGTATTTCCTTGAGAAAGCAAATGTCTGTAAGTTACTTCATATACAACATTATCACTCCTCTGCACACTCAGTTACATTATTTGAAAACAAGTCAGAAAAAAAGTCCTCTTAATTTTTCATCTGCATTCCAAACTTCAGTGACACATGAAATGAGAAAATTAGCTACAGCTTTTCAATTTTGAAAACAGGCTGCTCAGAAGGGGCCCTACAGATGTCTATATGGATTTAACTGGATGGGGGAATTAAATAACTGCACAGAGGCCAGTATCCTGTCACCAAGTCACCCTTTATTTACATGTGCTTAGTACATGGGCTCTGACCAGCCAGCTCCAAGCCAGTCCCTAGACTGAGGAGACCTACTCAATCTCCTGTTTATATCGTTTGTTTTCTTTTTTTCCTTTCTTATTTTTTACCCCCACACTCCCGCCTAACTGCAGTAGTGCTTATTTTTTCCCCAGCACCCATGGTGTGTGTGTGCAGGTGGGAGACACAGTGAAAGACACAAGGTGCACAAATCTTTTCAGTTTCCACCACAAGGAAAAAAGGAAACACCCGAGTGGCCTGTGACAAGCAGTGCCCTTCACATCGAAGGGCAATGCTTCGTGATCAAACAGTGAAGGGGACGGGAGGGATTAAATCAAAATAGAGTTGGAGGGGGAAATAATGCACTCCACTCCCTGCGACGCCCACCTCTCCCTGAACAACTCCAGGGTGTTGGTGGACACCACGTGCTCCTTCTCCAAGGACACCCGGGCTCTAACGTAACCACGGAAGAGGGGCAGGCAGTCGGCCCTAACGACCCCCTCCGCGGCCCGCTGCCTGGACCTGTTTATGGTCAGTTTGGCCAGGCCCAGGAGCAGACCCACAAGGAGGTCTTCAGACCTGCCCTCCCTCCTCCGTACCGGGTGCCCAAAGATCAGGAGCATGGGACTGAAGTGCAACCAAAAACAGAGAAGGAGGTTTTTGAGAAAATCAAAAAAGGAGTGCAAACGCCCACACCCAATATATACATGGTCCACGGACTCCACAGCGCCACAGAACAAGCAGTTGGGCTGGGAGTCCATGAACCACCGCAACCTGCGGTTGCAGGGGACTGCTGCGTGCAGCACCCTCCACCCCAGATCCCCAAGAGAAAGGGGGAGGACTCCCGCGTAGAGAGCCTTCCACTGGGGATCCCCACCACCCGGTGGCAAATGGGCACACCAAGGCGTGTCCGGACGGTGAATGAGGGAGAAGAGGTGGACGGTGAGCATCAGCATTGATACAGAGCCCGCCTTTTTACGTCCTTAAAAAGGACAAAACTAAAATTCCGGAGGTGGCTCAGGTTGTGAGGCACAGGCTCCCGTGGGAAGTACGGGATCTTGGGGCCAATGTGAAATTCCGTCCGGGCTGGGGTGAACGCGGACGGGATCCCACCGCACACCTGAGCATCCTCCAACTGGTGCACTACGTCGGGTCTGAGCACCGCCATTTTAAGGCGTCGGATGGCGGTGGCCACGTACCGGACGTCTACCGCTGCCCTGCTCACTATGCCCTGCGGCAGCGTCCAGCCCAGGCCCCCGCCACACAGCATGTCCCCGACCCTGGTCACCCTTGCTGCCATGACCCTCCCCTCTGACAACCACTCAAAGCCACAAGTATGGAGGTGCGGATTCCTGAGCAACGGCTCCCTGACAACAGCTGCTACTCCTACCGGAGGGTAGGGGCGATGCGATTCGACCATGTTCCGGACAGTGATCAGGTCCTGGTAAAAGACAGGCAGCATCTTGAGGGCAACCTCCAAACCATCATGGTCAACGAACAGGAGCTGCGTGTCGTAGTTGAGGTTAAGCACCTGGCGGAAAAAATACATTGCCAGGGCGCACCACCTAGGAGGAGGCTCAACGTAAAGGTATCGCTGCAAGCCTGAAGGCAGAACGTCGCAACCTGGGTGTGGACGCACACCAGCGACTGACTGCCCTCCTCAATAGGGAGACTCAGAACCTGCATGGCGACCCAGTGCATCTTTTTGTCCCGGAAAAAGTCGGCCAACGTTCTGTGGATGTCAGCGACAAAGCCAGGAGGAGGGACCAAAGTGACCGGCCGGTACCACAGCATAGTGGCCACCAGCTGGTTTATGGCCAACACTCGACTCCTGTAAGTTAGCACTCGGAGCAGTCCTGTCCAGCGGCCTAGGCGAGCCGAGACTTTGGCCTCCAGCTCCTGCCAGTTCGCCGGCCAGGATTCCTCAGCCGGGCTGAGGTAGACCCCCAGGTAGAGGAGATGAGTGGTACTCCAGCTGAACCCCCGTAACTCCTCCGGCAGAGAGTCCACCCACCATGGACCGACCAGTAGTCCGGAACATTTGGCCCAGTTGATCCTGGCGGAAGACGCTGCCGAGTACACGGCCTGGCACTCGCGCATCCTCCCTAGGTCAGCCAGGTCGGTGAAAGTGAGGAGCATGTCGTCGGCGTAGGCCGAGAAGACCACCCCCGTGCCCACAGCGCGCAGAACCAGCCCTGACAACCTCCCCCACAAGAGGCACAGGAAAGGCTCCACGCACAGGGAATACAGCTGGTTGGACAGGGGGCAGCCTTGACATACTCCTTTCCCAAAGCGAAGGGGGGCCGTCAGGGACCCATTAACTTTAAAAATAAGATGTAGTTTTTAGATTAGATTCCCTACAGTGTGGAAACAGGCCCTTCGGCCCAACAAGTCCACATCGACCCTCCAAAGAGTAACCCATCCTCCGAAGAGTAACCCACCCAGCCCCATTTCCCTCTGACTAATGCACCTAACACTATGGGCAATTTAGCATGGCCAATTCACCTGACCTGCACATCTTTGGACTGTGGGAGGAAACCGGAGTACCCGGAGGAAACCCACGCAGACACGGAGAGAATGTGCAAACTCCACACAGACTGTTGTGCAAGGCTGAAATCGTACCCAAGGATTCCTGGCGCTGTGACACTGCAGTGCTAACCACTGAGCCACCATGCCGCCTACAGCAAGGGGGAGTGGGAATCTGTGTCTTTGGCCAGAAAATGTGAAAATACTTCAAACTTAACAGCAGACCTACACCAGAAATTTATTACTCTGGCTCCCATTCAGTGGGATCCAATCCTGGTTGGTATTGCTGAACTATTCATAGAATTAAAGACATAATCACTGTCAAATTGAAATCATTTTTCAAGTATCAGCAACCACCCTAGAAACAGCAGTAAATAACCGTTACTTAAACAATAAAGTAGCCATGTGTTTGAAGTATAGGGTGTAGGTACCATAGTAAAATGCTCATTTCCTGTATTTCCTTGAGAAAGCAAATGTCTGTAAGTTACTTCATATACAACATTATCACTCCTCTGCACACTCAGTTACATTATTTAAAAACAAATCAGAAAAAAAAAGTCCTATTAATTTTTCATCTGCATTCCAAACTTCAGTGACATATGAAATGAGAAAATTAGCTACAGCTTTTCAACTTTGAAAACAGGCTGCTCAGAAGGGGCCCTACAGATGTCTATATGGATTTAACTGGATGGGGGAATTAAATAACTGCACAGAGGCCAGTATCCTGTCACCAAGTCACCCTATATTTACATGTGCCTAGTACATTGGCTCTGACCAGCCAGCTCCAAGCCAGTCCCTAGTCTGAGGAGACTTGCTCAATCTCCTGTTTATGTCTATCTGTCAGCCAGAGCTCCCTGATTGGCCCAGGTTAACAAACCAAATCAAGAATCTTATAGTCAATGAGATCTACCTGGCCTTGATTCCAATTACTACAGGGAACTCATTCCAGACCAAGACTGTTTGGTAAAGGCAACTTGTACAGCTTCAAGTTATAAAGTAAAAACAATGAATAATTTCATCAGTCTAGGCAGCATCTGCAAAAAGAGGAATAGGTTAATGGGCAAAATCTTTCCAGCCCCTCAACAACATAGACCTGCCAAGTCAGTTGAGAAAATGTACTGAGTCCCTAAAATTTAGATCTAATGTCAAGAAACAAGTCAGATTCTACAACCAGCTTTTGAGTGGAGAGGACAATTTTGCTCATAGGTGGTAAGAGGTCTACTTGCATCATTTCACATGATTACTACTTCATCTTTTCTCATTGATATGCAGTTTCCTATTGCACTGTGCTCCAGAGAGAAACCGGACAGCAATGATCCCCAACATGAAAGTCAGAGCTGACAGAGCTGACAACTTAAGTCACTACTTGCTCCTCCAGGCCTCCTGGACTGCAGTCCCCAAAATCTCCAGGTAATGCTGCATGGGCAGTAAATACTTGCCCTTTGACTCACTTACTCTACTGTTCTCCATTTCAAAGCTGCACTTTGGAGTAGCCCAGCATGTTCCATTGTAATGCTACAGGGGGGAACAGCTTGCACAAACCCCCACCTCATGGTTTGGACCAGGCTGCAGCTCAAGGCTCCTCATTTGCTTTTTCAGTGCTCTCACGTTGCAGCCTGCTGGATACTCACATCATGGCCTTGCCATTTTATACTTTGCCAGTTCATTCAGAACTTAAAGATTTTTGTCTCGTTTGCTTCTTTGTGTGGGCATAAAGCCAGGTCAGTTCTCATGGTTATCAGCAGTGATCAGTCAATGGGGGAGGGGTGGACATGTTGCTGTATGTGCACCTGCATACATAGCAAACACATTGAATGTGCTTCAACCAAATGGCCATGTCTCCAGGCTTAAGGGGAATAATCGCCAGTCAAGACCAGGAGGACTGTTGTTTGTCAGTGGATCCCACCACAGTCGGTCAAGAGCAGTGTTCGATCGCAGTCCAAGGGCTTGGAAACGGACCCCACCACCAGGGATATATTTCCCTCCCCTCCCCTATCAGCATTCCAAAAAGTCCACTCCCTCCGTGACTCCCTCGTCAGGTCCACACACCCCCACCAACCCAACCTCCACTCCCGGCACTTTCCCCTGAAACTGCAAGAAATGCAAAACTTGCGCCCACACCTCCCCCCCCTTACTTCCCTCCAAGGCCCCAAGGGACACTTCCATATCCACCACAAATTCACCTGCACCTCCACACACATCATTTACTGCATCCGCTGCACCCGATGTGGCCTCCTCTATATTGGGGAGACAGGCCGCCTACTTGTGGAACGCTTCAGAGAGCACCTCTGAGACACCCGGACCAACCAACCCAACTACCCCGTGGCTCAACACTTCAACTCCCCCTCCCACTCCACCAAGGGCATGCAGGTCCTTGGACGTCTCCATCACCAGACCATAGCAACATGACGGTTGGAGAAAGAGCACCTCATCTTCCGCCTAGGAACCTCCAACCACAAGGGATGAACTCAGATTTCTCCAGTTTCCTCATTTCCCCTCCCCCCACCTTGTCTCAGTCAAATCCCTCGAACTCAGCACCGCCTTCCTAACCTGCAATCTTCTCCCTGACCTCTCCGCCCCCACCCCCACTCCAGCCTATCACCCTCACCTTGACCTCCTCCCACCTATCACATTTCCAATGCCCTTCCCCCAAGTCCCTCCTCCCTACCTTTTATCTTAGCCTGCTGGACACACTTTCCTCATTCCTGAAGAAGGGCTCATGCCCGAAACGTCAATTCTCCAGCTCCTTGGATGCTGCCTGACCTGCTGCGCCTTTCCAGCAACACATTTTCAGCTTGGACATGGTCAGTCATCCATGTGGGGCCCTCAGGGTCAGGGTTCTGCAGAAGTGGGCCTGTCAGTCCTGCTGCACCAGTGCATCCAGTCAGGGGAGTTTCAGGAAGTCAGGCAGGGAACTGTAGTGGGAAAAGCCAGGGGTCTGGTTATGTATCAGTCAGGGCTGCCTATCCAAATCAAACAGTGTGGTGAGCCTCCGTCAGTCTGAGGGTTTGCTCAATTAAGATTAACAGTAGGCATCATTATCAGGGGTGAATGCTATGGTTGAAAAGTTGGGGAAGTCAATTCTGGAGATGGGAGGCAACATGCTGAGGTACAGGGTGGGAGAAGACAGGGAAGCAGAAGAGTTGACACAGCTAGGACTGGGGCTCAAGGGTAATGTTGAGAGATGAAAATGAGAAATATGTGGGAACACACGGAAGCGAGAGGTACTGGAAACTCAGAGCCTATGGTCCTCCGTACCATTTACCCCTGATGAGCGAGGTGCAGTGTTGCACAGAAGAATACCAACTGCTGGGGTAGAGTCTGCAATTTGAAAGGGTGGATGACCATCCTATCCTGGTGGCTGTCAAGGTGATAGCTGGCTGCTTCCGAGGATCCACTGGGAACCTGTATGGGATCCCATGGCCCTTGAAGGCTGTTACCAATGCAATGAAATGAGGTCAATACTACATGTCAATATAGCTGTCTTCTCCAGGTGCAGGGAATGATCGCCTATACAGTACACACATCACCTTGTGAGTGCGATATCATAGCTCAACAGACTTTGTCAATAGAAAAGGGTTCCACCCCATCAATGTAAAAACAATCTCTTATCTTCTGTATCACTTCTTAGAGGTCTGCTCTCAGTAACTGTTGAGCTGCCTAATGCCTATGCTCTTGAGAACTCTCATGTCCCTGCTTTACTTCAAGGGCTGGATGCTTTATAAAGATAATTAGTGGGGCATGTATTACCCTCTGTGACCATGGCTGAAGGTTCAGTTATATGATCTTCTGGCTAAGGCTGAGTGTGTGAATGCAATGTCGCCCATTGTTCAACCAGGGCCATAGTGGAGCAGATGGTAGGTCTCCTGAAGATGAAGTTCCAATGTTTCGATTGGTCTAGAGGGGGCCTTGCTGTACACTCCAGACAGTCTTCCACATAATCCAAACATGCTGTGTTCTGTAAAACTGGAACAGGAAACAAAGGGCATTAGTCTTTGGAGGAGGAAGATTAAGGCATTAAACAGGAGGTACAGTGTCAAGCACAACAAGCCAGACTAGCCTTAACTGACACCTAGTTCCAATATGCGTGAGCTGGGTGCAATGATTATTCATTGATTCGCCCTCTTTGTTTCATTTAAAGCCTTCTCCACTTTGGTAGGTATATGGCTTGCTGAGACACTGGCCCCTGCACAGTAGACTAACCCAAAGCTGCAGTCCCTATTTTCCCCAATGCTAATGCCAGTAAGTGGAACACAGTTCTCTCACAGCAGACTTTCGTATCCACATCAGCCCGAGGTCAGGCAAAGCTACCAACTCCCATAATGCAGGTAACTGATTAAGATCATTAAGAACCTAGTTAGCACCAATGAATGGAGGCTGACTGCTGTTTTCCAGTAAGTGTATAGTTTCCCACACTGGTGTAGATCTGCGTGGGTGGTTGGAGGTAGGAACCTGGTGGTAAACTGGGGCCACAGTTTTCCAAGTAAGCCTAGCAGCCCTCCTAGCCTGCCAAGATGAATGAGCCATGAGGTAAATAAGAGAAACTGATGGAAGGGCAGTGAAGGTAAAATAAATTTGTGGGAATTTACTCACAGGGGAGAATTACAGATGTGAAAAAGTTCAATTTCACCTGCAACTAATGGCAGCTCAGTGGAATTGTACTGATAGCCAAAAGTAATGCTGCTAATACAGGTCCTACTCATAACGTGATCATCCATATGTAATTGGTAGCAATAGCGTTAGCACTCCAATATTCTACAACAATTTTACCAGAGTCAATCTGCACTACTTCTAGGCTATGGAAACTTCTCTAGTCAATGGCATAATTACTTGGTCTGATCTTGCTTTGCATCTCATTGGACTCAGGCTTGGTTTGAAAGTGATAAGTGGGAGCCTCACTTTTAGTCAATCCAGTTTTCTGTTTTTTTTTTAACAATTCCTCTTTATCAAATATTTATCCAATTCTCTTGAATAACCTTTGAGCCTCCATTTCACTAACCACAGAAAATGAAGCATCCCACATTGTCTTCAATTCAGAAAGACTCCTTTGCCCTCACTCTTTTAAGTGATATTCCTCATTCACTATTCCCTTGTTCCCCATTCACCAGCCGGTAAAAGCACTGAGCTGAAACTTAACTTCAAAAATGGAATGCTGTCAGAGATTAAAATACACATACTCTGGAGCAAGAATAAATCCCACTTCACACCTGATAACATCTTAATGGAAGCAGGATAGGAGATACACAACCGATTTGTAGGAACCAGACTGGGAAGTTAAGTATCACATTCAGTTATGACTTGGAGGTGCTGGTGTTAGACCAGGGTGGACAAAGTTAAATATCACACAACACCAATTGGACTATAACCTGGTGTTGTGCGATTTTTAATTACATTCAGTTAGTTTAATTTTACCTGCAGGCATTTGGGTTTCCCAAGCCTCAGGGAACTTCAGCAGCTTAAAGGAGAAAGCTGAATCCATGAGGATTCCCTTACAGCTTGTGGGCCAGGAGAATGAGTGTTTACTCCAGTGGCCTAACAGCTACCTAATAAATTTATCCTCTTCGCTATCTCCACCTTCATTCCACTCTTCCCTTATGTGCCCTCTCACCCTAATCTCGCTCTGTCCCTCTGTTCACAAGTCAATGCTATGTCCAAGTAGGAGGCTTCTTTGGGGCAGCAGGGATGTCATGGAATACGCAAGAAAATGTAACGTGCAGAATAAATTGTAAAATGTAATATATAAAATCTGAAATGTAATGTAATGAAATGTAATCTGGAGTTGCATGTCGTAGCACCTAGAATATCTATGCCCTGTTTAGGGAGACCTCGCTACCAACCCAGGGAGTTGATAAGTCAAGATCTCGTCCATCCAACGAAGATTTTACCCACTGGTTGGAGAAGCAGCAGGGAAATCCTGTCAGCTCTAACTATTCATTAGGTACCTGAGGAGCCATGGTTGAGCTATCCCAGCAACTCAGTGGCCATCAACTCTCTATTGAAAGGGGAGCTTTGAAGAATGCATCCAGTAGAGGCTCAGGATTGGTAAGGGTCCCAAGGCCAAAAGTAATCAAAGGCATCATGGAAATTGCAATGGGGAATGTGGATTGAAGGAAAGAACAAAGGGGTGATTTAATGCAGCCCCTACCCTGAACTTTCCCCATTTCTGGATCCCTTAATCAGGTAAGGAAGGAACTCCCACTCCCCTTCTCCAGGAGATGGACAGAGTTTGCTGGGCAGTCTTCAGGTGGCATGGGGAAGTGTGTGGCTCCTTTTTAATCCATTAATTATCATTGAATTATGGTGGGTTCGGGGCAATGGGTGTTAGTTGGCCCATATATTCGCTTTACTAACATCCCACTACTAGTGGCTAGGAATTCTCTATCAGTCCTTTCTCTCTTTGACTTAATCAGCCAAGGATTTGATATTGGACTTCTGCTGCTATTAGGTGGGCCGGGCTGCTAAGGTTCCCACTTTGATGGGTTGCATCAAATCCAGCCCTACATGAATGTACATAACATTGGTACAGTCATATTTGATGTCTGTGCACCATTCCATGCAAGAAGGTGGTGTGGAAGAGAGGATCGGCAAACAGTAATCCAGTTAAGGCATCTGAGACATGAGGGGGAAGCTGAAAAATCTAAGAGAAGACAACACTCAGTGAAGATAATGTTCAAGTATTTAGGTTTCCTAAGCCACTGGATAGAATAAAGCAAAGCTTGATAACATGATTGAGATTGCTATAAACTCCCGAACCTAGAGAAAGCACTTAAGATTTACAGCTGAGAAATGAGTTGAGATTTATCTGTTTTTTGTAGAGTGAGTACGTCGATTAGAGACATTAAAGGAAAATAATGTAAATGATTTCAAAGGAAAATTGGTTCCATATTTGAAGGAATCAGGGATTGAGATATTGACTGTTAGGACTGATCAGATGCCTTGCAGATGTTTTATTTGTTTCCAACTCAGATGTAGGACCTGTGTATCTGAACCTATCTTACGATTTTGTCAAGTGAAAAATGAAATTAAGTTAAAATAATTCTCATAATGACTAGAAACAATTAGAAGCATACCTTCTTTCTTACACATGAGGCCATTTAACCCATCATGTCCATGACAGTTCTCTGAGAAAACAACTCATTTAGTCACACTTCCTTTGTTTTCCCTTCAGTCCTCCAACTCTTTGTTTATACAATTCTCCAATTCCCTTTTGGAGGTCCAGGCAGACAGACCCTGGAAGAAGAGGTCAGCCTTCCTCTGCACCATCCCATCTACCAGAATCTTCTGGTGACTGTTTGCAAAGTGATGGGCACCAATTTCTCCTTATATGCCATATCTGGGTTTGGTATGCTTTTCTTTATTGGTGAAAGCATTGAGTACAGGAGTTGGGAGGTCATGTTGAGGCTGTGCAGGACAGGGGTTAGGCCACTTTGGAACATTGCATGCAATTCTGGTCTCCGTCATATCGGAAGGATGTTGTTAAAGTTAACCCGAGAATGTAACTTTTTAAAAAAGTTTTATGATTTACATATGAAAGAAATGAAACTAACATGGTCACTCTAACAGATGAGAGACTTAACACACAATCAAGGTATTTTTCAATGTATAATTTCAGTTACATAACACTGTAAACTTTTGCTATAAATTCTGTGCCTTACAATTGTGTTCTCCACAACCACCCGATGAGCAGCGCTCCGAAAGCTAGTGCTTCCAAATAAACCTGTTGGGCTATAACCTGGTGTTGTGTGATTTTTAATGTTGTGAAACTTGAAAGGGTTCAGAGAAGATTTACAAGGATGTTGCCAGGGTTGGAAGATTTGAGTTACAGGGAGAGGCTGAACAGGCTGGGGCTGTTTTCCCTGGAGTGTGGGAGGTGGAGGGGTGATCTTATAGAGGTTTATAAAATCATGAGGGGCATGGGTAGGATAAATAGACAAGGTCTTTTCCCTGGGGTGGGAGAGTCCAAAACCGGAGGGCATTAGGTTTAGGGTGAGTGGGGAAAGATTTAAAAGGGACCTGAGGGGCAGCTTTCTCATGCAAAGGATGGGGCATGTATGGATTGAGCTGCCACAGGAAGTGGTGGAGGCACGTACAATTACAGCATTTAAAAGGCATCTAGATGGGTATAAGAATAGGAAGGGTTCAGAGGGAAATGCTGGCATTTGAGACTATATTAGGTTAGGATATCTGGTCTGCATGGACAAATTGGACCAAAAGGTCTGTTTCCATGCTGTACAACTCCATGACTCTACGACTCTATAACATAAACTGCATAGGACAGTTCTGGTCTGCCAGCCTTTGACCGATGCACAATGGCCTTTTAAAAATGGCACTAGTGCCAGGAATCCTGGGTATTCCCAGGAATGGTGTTACTTCTGCTTACAGTGAGTGAGTGAATCATATGATTGGGGGGGGGAAGGGACAGTAGGTGCATGAGGCATGTAATGAGACAGGTTTGGGCTAATGGAGTAAAAAGCTCATAAGGCCCCAAAGAGAGAAAACCCTCCAAGAAACTCAATAAAACAGATACTTTGCAGATTTCTGGTAAGATTCTGTGCTGTACTTTAGTCTATTAGTCCACTTACCTTGAGAAGAGAGCACTACGGGACTGTGTTTGTTCCTTTCCCTGCCTGAGTAACTTCCACACAACAGAGACACAAAAATCAGGTTTGTTTACTCCCTGCCTCCTTGTTGGAGATTCTGTGGCATTGGAGACCACTGTGTACATGCAGGTGTCATAATGTGTTTGATCCCTCTTCCACTCTCCCCGCTCCCCCCCCCCCCCCCCCCCCCCCCCAATATGTGGTAGTGATCAGTTCACCTGTGCTTAGGTCACTTGATGTGCATCACAAAGTTGCCCACATTTAGGGGTTTCATGGTTGGCCACTCTCTTTACAACTTTGATAAGATCTTAGTTAAAAATCACACAACACCAGGTTATAGTCCAACAGGTTTATTTGAAGCACTAGCTTTCAGAGCACTGCTCCTTCTTCAGGTGGTTGTCCGAAAGCTAGGGTGTCCAAATAAACCTGTTGGACTATAACCTGGTGTTGTGTGATTTCTAACTTTGTACACCCCAGTCAAACACCGGCACTTCCAAATCTTGATAAGATCTGTTCAACATTGTAGTAGGGACACAAACTAAATTTTTAAAAAATCAACTTGCCGGACCAGGAAAGATGGGAATATTTAGAAGGTAGGAAGATGTTCAAAGACTTTGGAAAGGAAAAGCAAGGAAGAGGTGGGTGATAGTTGGCAAAGAATGGACGAAACAAGGAATGTTTCATTAAGAGAATCAAAAAATGCAGATTTGAAGAAGGGAAAGAGAGTGAAGCAATTGTTTAATGCACTACTGTTATCACTGGAACACAATTGTGATATAAATGAGTTCATGAATGCATTAAAATAAAAATAAACTACAATTTTCCAAAAAAATGAAAACCAATAAATGCAAAGTGGTGTGAATTTACAGAAGCAGCTTCTGAAAACTCAGATTAAGAAAATTGTAATGGGCTGGAGTTAAAAAATGAAAACAAGTACATCAATTGAGGTTTTTTTTTAAATAAACTGTGAAGTCTCTCACTTTAGAGAAGATGCCCCTAAATTTGCATGAAGACACTTTTTTTGGTTGTAACTGGTGAAAGAAGATCATTTACTTCAACTAGAATGTGAAATGTCATTCACTGAATTGTTTCCTGTTCCACTCCTGCTGTTTTCTCTTGTTTGCACTCCAGCTGAGGTCTACTAAATCATTTGACTAGATATTTGGCCTCTGGCTCTTTATTCCTTTGTTTCCTACCCTGGCAGACGGTCTATTAAACTCTCTAACCCATTCACATTTAAACATCCTGCTGCTTTGGCATGAAGAAGGAAAGCGTTTGAATGATCTTTCAATAACTCAACACAAACACAGCCGCCAGGTCACCAGAAAACATTTTAGTATTTTCTTTCCTTGTTATTTTTATATATATAAAGCATTGAACTAATCGCTCACTGTATCTGTAGCCATGTTGTCACTGCTGATTCAAACTATTGTTTATTGTGGTATCATCAAAAGTGAAAAACAGGCCTCACTGAAGCTTCTCCATGAACTTTCATGTCTCTGATGGAAAGAAATATTTGAGTGTCAAGACATGAATGATGCAAACACAATCACCTTGTCAAGAGTCAAGAGTAGCATTATTTGCCATTTCTACCATATACAACTGATACAGTAAAAATGAGACAGCATTTCTCCAGGACCAAGGTGCTACGTGGACAACTCACACTACACGATCATACACAGGGTGGCATAAGAAGTGAGATACACGCAAGACAGCTCAGTAATTCCTGGCATGTCAAGGCAATAGGCACAGTGGTGTGCAAATTAGAGTGTAATACAAGTATGGTAATTAATAAAATGTTATTCTAGCAGCAATTTGAAGTCGTGTAAAGAGTTTCAGATGGAATAGAGTGCAATCATACTGTGTTAAGGAACCGGAGGGATCAGGGGAAGAAACTGTTGCAGTCTGGCCGTGAGAGATCGAATGCTCCGGTAACTTCTGCCAGATGGCAGGAGGGAGAAGAGTTTGAGGGATGTGTGGGATCTTCCACAATGCTCTGAGCCTTTTGGATGCAGCAGCAGCTCAGGATACTCTCAATGAACCCTCTGTAAAATGTGGTGAGGATGAGGAGTAGGAGGTGGGCTTTCCTCAGTCTACGCAGAAAGTAGAAACACTGCTGGGCTTTCTTGGCTGTGGTTTTGAATTAGTGGTGCTGGAAGAGCACAGCAGTTCAGGCAGCATCCGAGGAGCAGCAAAATCGATGTTTTGGGCAAAAGCCCTTCATCAGGAATGGAAGGGCTTTTTGCCCGAAACGTCGATTTTGCTGCTCCTCGGATGCTGCCTGAACTGCTGTGCTCTTCCAGCACCACTAATCCAAGATCCGGTTTCCAGCATCTGCAGTCATTGTTTTTACCCTTTCTTGGCTGTGGAGCTGGTGTTGAGGGTCCAGGTGCGATTCTCTGCCAGGTGGATGCCAAGAAATTTGGTGCTCTTCATGATCTCCATGGCAGAACGTTGATGACCAGCAGAGAGTGGTCACTTCATGCCCTCCTGAAGTTAACAACCATGTCTTTCATTTTGTCCACATTCAGGGACAGGTTGTTGGCTCTGCATCAGTCCATTAGCCGCTGCACCTCCTCTCTGTATGCTGACTCGTCATTCCTGCTAATGAGACCCATTATAGCCGTGTCATCAGTGAACTTAATGATATGATTTGAGCTGTGCATCTCTGCACGGTCGTGTGTCAGCAGGGTGAACACATGTGGACTGAGCACACAGCCCTGGGGAACCCCTGTGCTCAGTGTGATGGTGTTGGAGATGCTGTTCCCAATCCAGACTGCCTAAGGTCTCCCAGTCAGGAAGTCCAGGATCCAGTTACACATGGAGGTATTTAGGCCCAGCAGATTCAGCTTTCAATCAGGTGCTGAGGAATGATAGTGTTGAATGTGGAACTGAAGCCTCTGAACAGTAATCTGACATAGGTGTCCTTCTTCTCCAGGTGGGTGAGGGCCAGATGGAGGGTGGTGGAAATGGCATCATCTGTTCAGTGGTTTGGACATTATGCGAACTGCAGGGTGTCCAGTGAGGGGGGCAGCAGTGTCTTAATATGCTTCATCACGAGCCTCTCAAAACACTTCATGATGATGGATGTTAGCGCAACAGGGCGTTAGTCATTGAGACAGGACGCTGAAGGCGTTTTGGCACAGGGACAATGGTAGCTGCTTTGAAGCATGTTAGAACTATGGCACTGCTCAGGGTGATGTCTATGAGTACATATGTCAGTATGTCAGAGCATCCTCTGACCACTCTGTCAGGAATGCTATCTGGTCCAGCAGCCTTACATGGGTTGACTCTGCATAGGATTTTCCTCACGTCGGTGTGGTAAGACACAGCACCTGGTCATTGGAACGGGGTGTGGTCTTCCTCGCTGCCACATCATTTTGTGCCTCAAACCGTGCATAAAAGATGTTCAACTCATCTGGGAAGGAAGCATCACCAACGCAAGCAGGCAATGCTGTTCTGTGGTTGCTAATGGCCTGAATGCCCTTCCACATGTAACCGGACAAGGGGGACTGCAGTCACTGTAACAGTTACTGAGATGTCTCCTTGTTCATTATTGTGGGGAACGTCTTTGATTGCATTGCTCTGATTGGATTGCAGACAGTAACATCACAAATATGAACCACAAAGTCCTGGGTTCAAGTCTGGTCTAGGGCTTGAGTACACACAAAGCAAAACCAAAAGGGATACTCCAGTACAGTACTGAGAATTTACACAAGGTCCCACCATTCAGGTAGTTGTAAAAGATCCCACCCCCCTCGAAGAAGGGCAGGGGAATTGTCCCCCTGATGTCCTGGCCAATATCTAACCCTCGACTGACATCAGAAAAAGCACATTATCTGATCATGATCACAATGTTAATGGCATTAATTGAGAATATTAAAAATGTTGGCAAAAAATATGTTTGTCTATGATGCTGACATAATGCAAGTATAGATGGTGGTGCAGTGATACTTTCACTGGACTAGAAATCTAGAGACCCAGTATAATGCTCCAAGGGCATGACTTGAATTCCACCATGGCTGATAGTGAAATTTGAATCAATGAAAACCTGGAATAAAAAGCTAGTCTAATGATGACAATCATTGATTATTGTTCTGACAAAGGATGCGGAAACACCAACACTGTTTTTCATCCTCCACTAAACTGCCAGACCTGTTGCGTTTCTCCATCACTTCCTGCTTTTGTTTCAAGGCACTCTACATTGACTCCATAGGCCTCATCAAGGTCAGCAGAGAAGGACTCTTTAAACTGCTACAGAAAACAGGTCGCTACCTGGAGTCTTGGATATTATTTCTTCTTTCCATCAGTTACAATAACAACAGATGCTTTCACATTCACTAATGAAATAGGGCTGCATCCTGGCACCAACTCTCTTTTGCATATTTTTCTCCATGCTTAAAAATCACACAACACCAGATTATAGACCAACAGGTCTATTTGGAAGCACTAGCTTTCCAAATAAAGCTGTTGGACTATTACTTTGTGTTGCGTGATTTTTAACTTTGTACAACCCAGTCCAACACCGGCACCTTCAAATCATTTCTCCATGCTGCTATTGTGCACTTTCAGCAATTCAAATGAGGGTGTCTACCAGTATGCCTGACCTGGCAATAAAATTTGGCAACTGAATACTCACATTTGTGTTACAAGGACATCTGTGAGACCTGAAGCCGACTAGGATTGGTGTCAATGCACGGCAAGTTCTTCCTGGTGACCAGAATGCCTGAAGACAGTGGAGTTGTGGACAGTGCGGAATGATGTTGCAAGTTACAGAGGGACATAGATAAGTTGTAGAGGTGACAAATGGAGTCTAATGTGGAAAAAGTGTGCAGTGATTCACTTTGGAAGGAGTAACAGGAATAAAGAATACTGGGCTAATGGTAAGATTCTTAGTAGTGTAGATGAGTGGAGAGATCTCGGTGCCCATATGCATAGCTCCCTGAAAATTGCCACCCAGGTTGATAGGGTTGTTAAGAAGGCATGTGGTGTGTTAGCTTTTATTGGTAGAGGGATTGAGTTTTGGAGCTTGAAGTTGTGTTGCAGCTGCACAAAACTCTGGTGCAGCTACACTTGGAGTATTGTGTACAGTTCTGGTCACTGCATTATAGGAAGAATGTGAAAGCGTTGGAAAGGGTGCAGAGGAGATTTGCCAGGATGTTGCCTGGTATGGAGGGAAGGTCTAATGAGGAAAGGCTGAAAGATTTGAGACTGTTTACGTTAGAGAGAAGAAGGTTAATAGGTGACTTACTAGAGGCATACATGTTGATCAGAGGATTAGATTGGGTGAACAGTGACAGCCTTTTCCTCAGATGGCAATGACTAGCATGAGGGGACATAGTTTTAAACTGAGGGGTGATAGATATAAGACAGATGTCAGAGGTAGGTTCTTGTACTCAGAGTAGTAAGGGCTTGGAATACCCTGCCTGCAACAGTAGTAGACTTGCCAACTTTAAGGGCATGTAAATGGTCATTAGATAAACATATGGATGATAATGGAATTGTTTAGGGTTAGAGGGGTTCAGATTGGTTCCACAGGTCGACGCAACATCGAGAGCTGAAGGGCCTGTACTGCACTGTAATGTTCTGTGTTTTATTGAATGTATTCAAGGGGTGGCTTGATATGGCACTTGGGGTGAATGGGGTCAAAGGTCATAGGGAGAAAACAGGATTAGGTAACTGAGTTGGGCAATCAGCCATGATCATGATGAATGGTGGAGCAAGCTCGAAGGGCCAAGTGGCCTCCTTCTGTTCCTATCTTCTATGTTTCTATGTTTAATGTTTAGGGTCCAGTGACCAGATTTGAAGAAGGGTTACTGGACCTGAAATGTTAACTGTGTCTTTTTCCCATCTAGTTTGGGCCTTGAATTTATGAAGGGCCCATCATAGTCTTAGAACGTCCCACAATAGTTAACCACCGTTTGTATTGACATTTTTGTGTAGTAGCTGTGAAGTGTTAGTAAAACTGACCTCAAATTTGTTCACAAAGAGGTAGAAATTAGTCTGGGCCTTTTTTGATTTGGCATTGCACTATCAGAGAGACCTGAAGCCATCCTGAAATTGGACCTTTTTTAAAATCCTCAGGGCAGGCTCATGGCACCTGGTTATACCTCCTTTGTCAGGCAACCCCCCCCCCCCCCCCCCCCCCCAGAAGTTGGGTCCAGCTCAGGTCATTATATCAGGGAGAAGGCTGATTCTTGCAGATTGCCAGTGTTTGGAGTTGTAGGAGGATTCTTGATTGCGCTGAGGCTTGTATTTCGAGACTGTTTTAATTGATGGAATGTTGATGAACTATGTAGCGCCTCCTTGCAGATTCCAACCTTGCTAGAATTGTGCAAAAATGCAGAAAACTCCTCCCTAACATCTCTGTTTAATTGAATTAAAAGTTGCTCCTAATTACATTTTTATTCATATGAGTACGGAGAATGGTTAAATTCTGCTGATTCTTATATTCAATGCTGTTCCTATGCTCCAATGATTTGTTTTAAAGATTGAAAGAGGAATTGTTGTTTAGTTTCACATATAATTTGCAAGCCAGAAAATTTAAAGCTCAGAAATATGTTGGCCAGTCCGAACAGTTACTAAAATCTACAAGTCTTCATGTGAAACTATTCAGTGAACTTCATGGCTACCTCTGTAACCTAAAGGTTAGTAACTGAGGACTAAATGATTTCCTTGCAGCATGTAATTTGTAAAAGAGGGCCTCCTATTTGGCTGGATGTTTATAAAAAATAATTTTAAATAAATGATGTATATTGTTACATATTAATCAGTGTTATGCAAATAGATCTGACTTTTAGTTAATGCTTTTCTCAGCTGTGGACACTGTGGTAAATTTGCATTTAAATACTCAAATTACAGGAGGGGTCCACAATTCTAGATTTTTGTTTTGTCCTAAAAATATTCCATAGGAGTTGAGCAGTTTGAATTCACAGCTATAGCAGTGTTATTTTGGAATATTGCGTGCAATTCTGGTCTCCTTCCTATTGGAGGAATGTTGTGAAACTTGAAAGGGTTCTGAAAAGATTTACAAGGATGTTGCCAGGGTTGGAGGATTTGAGCTATATGGAGAGGATGAATAGGCTGGAGCTGCTTTCCCTGGAGTGTTGGAGGCTGAGGGGTGATCTTATTGAGGTTTATAAAATCACGAGGAGCATGGATAGGATAAATAGACAAGGTCTTTTCCCTGGGTGGGGGAGTCCAGAACTAGAGGGCATAGGTTTAGGGTGAGAGGCAAGATATAAAAGAGACCTAAGGGGCAACTTTTTCACGCAGAGGGTGAAACGTGTATGGAATGAGCTGCCAGAGGAAGTGGTGGAGGCTAGTACAATTGCAACATTTAAAAGGCATCTGGATGGGTATATGAATAGGAAGGGTTTGGAGGGATATTTGTTGTGTGCTGGCAGGGGGGGTGGATTGGGTTGAGATTTCTGATTGGCATGGACGAGTTGGACTGAAGGGTCTGTTGCCGTGCTATACATCTCTATCATTCCATGGGCTATGCTGCATACTGTATAATTCTTGTGCCTGAGAATACCAATGGACATTTTCCGGTGGTGCCTGTCAAAGATGCTCCAATGGTGGATGGAGAACTCTGACAGTGGCCAAATAAGGAGTCTTCCTTCTGTTTTCCCAAGCTTCATGACACAGTTAAGGCTTGCAATTCACTATTTACAATTTTGCACTGCAAACATATGTTGCACCATTCCTTGGCACAGTAATCCAAAAGCCTGTATAGTGCACCAATGACCTTTTCTTCAGCTGCACAATTTACCTCAGCTTGTTTCCAAATTACAGAAGCTTTGTTTAAAACTTAGTCTACCCATCCAGTCTACATTTAGCATAATATTATACATTCTTATCTTACTTTTCGGTCTCAGTATTCCTTACTTTATGTGTACAATTGCTATGCTACTATTCAAAAAAGGACTTATGATGGTCACATAAAATAATGCTCTGCACACAAGTAACAGCACTCACTCATGTCACCAAAGATATACAGTCTGATAAAAAGTAAAGCATTGATTTACAGCTTGGTTTTCAACTGAACTGCATTTCCATCCCTTTGAACAGATGCAAACTCTAATGATTTGTAAGTAAATGTACCACTTTTCATGTACCAAGTTGTACAGAATAAAAGATCATCAGTTTTTTTCCTAGGTATATGCTGAATTTACTGATCTCAATTATAACTGGTAATAGCAGTGGAAAGAGCCAAAATTGGTCTCAGCACTCAATAAGCTATTGAGGTGAAGATCAGCCACAGTTCCTACTCTCACAACTCCTTCTAAGATGTACAATTGCATATCAGATGAGGAGAGCCTCTGATATTGACCGAACTCAACTAATACAGCACAGGCTGTATTAAACTATTGAGTTGACTGGTCTGTGTGGGTCAGCTGAATAAAATCACTCAGCAAAGTGCCTGAATTTTGCCTTTATTTGCTATTTATTTTTCTTCTTTGTGTCACAATCACCTCCTTCCATTGTGGCTGAGTAGACCTACTTAATACCATCTATATATCCATTACTTTGCCACATGAACACTATACAAATGATATGTGGTAAAGCATGGTAAAGCCTGTTGCCAACAGTATCACAATGTCTAAGCAGTAACATTTTTGTCCTTGGTAAATGATCTCTTTCAGCATTTTAACTTCTTCCTGCTGATCAAGTGGGAACAAAGAAACATGGAATCCTAGCCTAATTTTGATGATAATATTTATACTCTTTCCTCTCTCACTACACGTGCAACGATATTAATTCACACTACTAGAATTCTGCTTCAAGCACAATATTGCCCTCGCTGCTGAGAGAGGAAGATTTTTCCATGACAGATTGATCAGTTTGCAAGCTGTTTTTAATAATTTCCTCGGTAATTTGATACAGTTGAGATTTTCATTTGATGGACATTTTGCATGCATGATGCATTTATCTCAAAGTCTTTAGGTGACTGTTGTGGCAGTAAGACAGCAAGTCTCTATTTTACAAGACAGGAAAATTATACCATGCAAAACACAATCATTATTCTGCTGTTAAAGTGAAAATTTATGTCCCATAAAAGCTACAAAATCTAATTGCTGCCAACAAGATATTGGGGCCTGAAAATGTGAAGGGCCTGATTTCAGCAATAATGGAAGGATCGGGCATGCTACTGCTTTCCAGCTTGAGAACCTGTTTTATAATCTCACACTAGGTCAAAACGTCCACTCCAACATCAATCTCTAAATGTATTCCAAACACAATCAGACTAAAATCTGATACCAGCTTCCATGGAAATAACAATGCAGTTAGACACCTACTGTGATTTGTGCATCAGTCTGGCTCAGCTGCAGATTTGAAGCTGCCACAGAGCTGATTTTATTAGCTTTTGTAGTGCTTAGATAATTACAGTGGTTTGCAAGACCACTGTTATTGATATCACAGTGAACTTGTCATATTATCTTGAATAGAAGATGCTGAGAATGAAAATTACAGGTTGTGCATCACTTTGATAATTGGCTGTAGATTTCCCTGACAGATGTACTTGTTACCAAACAGGTAGATGAGTATTGACTTAACTGCGAGGCACATTTCCCTCAGGGCAAGGGGCATTAGTTTCAGGTCAGCCCATAATTCAGTACAAATAGAGGGTAAATGTACTTGCATTATTCTGAATTACATCAAAAAAGGTTCCTGTGCACAGCACAAGATAGTTGGGCTGATTAATTTTCTCTAGTCAATATGCTTGAGCAATGAACTGAATTGAGAAACAGTCATGGCTCAGAATCCATTTATGTTGAACAATCATTTGTCATGCTGTTGCTATGGTATTCAATTTGCCTTGTTCCTTTTGTGGGATGGGTTGGGAAACATTAAAAAAACAATGTCCAAGTATATGTTTTCACTTGCTTATAGGTTATATCTGTAGCTTTATTATTCTACCTGTGCAGTGTAGTTTGGTGAACTGGTAGCTGGTGAGAGCTGAGTTTATTCAGTGTGGAGTATGTATGGGCTTATAGCAAGACATTTTTCCTCTCCTAGCTCTGATTGCAAGTTCAAAGGCAAGTTATCTTGGGTAGCGTACATGTGGTTTTAAGAGTGGCAAGTGGAAGGAAATAAGAAGAAGAAACATAACTTTAAAAAAAAGTCAGAGAATAAGATTAGAGGAAGTGGAGACTTCTTCTATATCAGATTCATTCCATACTTAACCTGGTGTTTGAGGTGACTCTGGATAGTAAAACTAAAATTAATTTGTAGTTATTAACATTTCCTCGAATACCTTAATTGGCCAATGATTTACTATGACAGACAACAATTCAAACTTGATTGGTGCTGAATTCACAAATTTCAGTTGGGGACAATGCAGGACTATAAACTGAGCAGCTTAACCTAAGTGAGGAATCAAACAGCCATCATTTGATAACCTTCCATACCTCTCTGGACATTAAATGAGAGTAGCATCGGGATCATGATTGAATCCTCCATCATGGTTGGATGGTGTTAATAATCTACCAAGAACCATAGCAATTGGGGCAGCAACTGTGGCCATGGATGAAGTTGAGAGAGATCTGGGAGTCTTTTAAACTTGTGAAATTCAAAGTGCACAATAAAGATAGAGTGGTAATCAACACAACAAACAGGAAACAGATACTGCTAACTAAAACTCTGGAATATAAGGCTTATGGAGTTTTACCTAAACTGTATTCTGGTCAAAACTTAGAGCTGAGAACTGATACGTCTCATATTTGTGATCTGGTCCTGGATGAACTTTTAATTTCTGAAGACTGTTCAGTGAATAGTTGTAAAATGTCTGAGATATGAAGACAATACAGAAACCCAAGCTCTTTGAGAGAAGTCCTTATAGGGATATCTGAGACAGTGAAAAGCTTCAAACTACGTATGATTTGAGATCAGGTCAACTTCAACTAGTAAATTACTCTATTAAACTAGTAAGAAGCAAAATTAGAACTGGTGTCAAGAAGAACTTCACACAAAGAGTGAAAAACTCTGAAATCATTTAAGAAAATACGAGTCAGCAGTGCGTCAGCAGGGTCATCTTAAATGGATGAATTAAAATGGGTCAAATAGCCTTCCTCATCTGTAATGTCTTGTGAAAAATAATCAGCACCCCTATCTATTGCAACAGGCTATAAGATTAAATACTTGAAAGGGAAGAATGTAAAATGAGAAAGGAAATTTGATTAAGATGAATTCTGCTTCTGGAAATTGTATCTTTAAATTACATTATCTTCACCAGGAGGTGGAGGATAATAGCGCCATTAAGCAGAAGGTCTCAAGTTCAATTGCTGGTGTACGCTGAATTCGCTGTTCTCAGACAGCACATCAACCAGAGCCCTACAGTTGGCTCCAGCACTCCTCCATCTTGAAAGGGAATTATTGGTGAGGGCTTTTCATTGGAACCTGTTGGAAACAACAGTTGTTTGGGATCACACAAAAAGAATGGCCACAAAATTCTGGTTCATACCTTGGGACAAGATTGCATCTTTCAACTCAAAAAGAACCCTTCATTCGACTTTCAAATAATGTTCCAGTAACATTACATGCAGTTTCTGCATGCTTTACTTCAGGATTGAGAACAAATATCAAGACACTGATGGCTCTGGAGCAATTTGCAAATTCATCTAACATACTGCACTAAAGTGCTTTTCTTCTGCTCATTGATTACCATGGAAGCAAATTGGAAAGCTTCATTAGTTATCACTTAACTATAGAACAGACTGAGCATCTAAACATCCCAACAAAACAGTGAGCTGAAATTAATGACACAATTAAAAAAACAGGGTTAACTAATAGAGTAATTTATTAACACACTTAGACCCAAATAAACAAAATGACATGTACTATGACCATTATCTCACTTGAAACTGAATGCACACTGTAAAATTAGCTTCTTCTGTTTCTATTTGAAAAGCGTATTGTCTCGGGTTGTCAGTGAGATAGGGCTGGAGCAGATTTATTGGCATTTAAAACTACAGGCCTCCTCTACTCTATGTAACATACAGAAGCCCTCTCAGTTAGTAGCACTTGGCCATAATCACACCGTGTGATAATTGACCTCCAAAGGGTGAATGGTTTTACTTTTTGATTTTTTTGTAACTTTTTTCAAATTTTAAATGAATTTCAGAGATTGATAGATTCTTGTTGTCTCGAGGAATTAAGGGCTACGGGGAGAATGCGGGTAAGCGGAGTTGAAATGCCCATCAGCCATGAATGAATGGCAGAGTGGACTCGATGGGCCGAATGGCCTTACTTCCACTCCTATGTCTTATGGAATGAACAAATATATAATTCTATTAAAATATTCAGAGCATTTCTGGGTTTCGTAAAACATCAGGCTGGAAGCAGAAATTATTTGCAGTATCCCTCCTTTTAGAATGCCTTTTTGAAAAACAAAAGATCGCTGAACCACTGAGGGGGAAATCATCTCTCAGTGCTATCTACGTTGGTAGTTTGTGACCTTCAGCAGTTTCAAGCTCACCTGCAAAGATACCAGTCTTCCCTGCTGTCAGATTTTAGAATCTTGGAGCACAGAAATAGGACATTTGTTCCATTATCCTTGTGTGGACTCACTGAAAAAGCAATCCAATTGATCCCACTTTGCTGCTCTTTTTCCACAACATCACAATTTTAATTATTTTAAATATAAAACAGTCTTGGAACTCACATTTAAAAAATGGACACTGGATACAGTAGCAGGGGGCTGCCGGATTACATGGCACACATCAGCATCAAGGAAGGGCAGAAAGTATACAAAAAGAATTAAAATTAATTTTTGCAATTCTCCTTCATCTGAAATTATTTCATGTCCAATTGTTTATTTTTGATGTCTAATTACTGTCACTTAGCTAAACATGGCAGTCTGCGGCTTTGAGGTAAATTACCAATCAATCATTATTAATGATTTTAATTGAGGAAGGAATTTGGCTTAGAAACTTTGAATAGTGCTAAAGGTCTCCATACACTTGGACAAATGGACTTTCTAATTTGAAAAGCAACTGCCAAATATCAGCTTGCACTTTGCACTCGATCATCAATAAAGTGTTCAAACCAAAATGTCAGTCATGGGAAAGATTTGCTTCGGTTACCACTAAACATTAGCAACAAGTCAGCTTTGCAAACTACTCTGAACTTGACAGAAATTTTCATCACAGGTATCAAAAAAACTCAATTCGGCAGCTTTAATTGGAAAATGACCAACAGGTCAAAGTAAACTATACTTACTATTATATATTATTGTCGAAGTAGCTTTTTTCCCTAGAGACTGCAGAAGAAAATGGAGCAGTTTGGGAGGTTTCCATATTACTTTAGCAAGGTGGATGAGATAGGTACCTTAAATATGAAGCCGAAACCATTGATTCAGTTCACTTGCAAAGCACTTAACTTGGAGTCAGCACTGCAGACAGAAAAGCCCATCTGTAGTCACCACTTACGCTTTATGACCTCAGTCTGCACCAGAAACACATTAAAGTGGTATCCATAGTAATCAGATTGAATAACTAGCTTTCAGTAAGTAATATATTTTAATGCTGGATAACCAACAATCACGAACACACAGGAGATGAAATTTAAGTCTGGTGGGGTTTGCAACAAATGGTAGCAGATCGGCCACAAATTGCTCATCCCATCTGACATTCCACTGATGACGTGTATTTATACAGCACCTTTGACATAATACAGCACCTCCAGATGATTCTCAAGTGTCATAAAGCAAAAGTTGACAGTAAACCACATTAGACAATATTTAAAGTCTGTTTAAAGTAGGTTTTAAGGAAAGCCCTTAGGGAGAAAAGTGGGGGCTGAAAACATCTCAGGATGGAGTTCTAGTACTTTGAGCTGAGCAGTTGGACCCATGCTCATCAATGTTGGAGCAATTAAAATTGGGCATATTCAAGAGACCACAATTCGGTGAGTACAGATATCTTGGAGGGATTAAAAAGGAAAGGCTTACATTTATTTGTACAGCACCTTTACATCATTATTCCTGATGAAGGGCTTTTGCCCGAAACGTTGATTTCGCTGCTCGTTGGATGCTGCCTGCACTGCTGTGCTCTTCCAGCACCACTAATCCACCTTTACATCATCGCTAAGTTCCAAAGTGCTTTACAGCCAATGAACTAGTCTTGAACTAAGGTCACTGTTGTGTTACTTGAAATGGGGCAGCCAGCTTGTGAACAGCAATATGATAACAAACAGAATGCCTGTCCTTGTAAGGCTGTCCTTGGTTGCTGAATAAAGTGGATTAAGGGTGATGGCCTAGTATTTTATCATTAGACTGTTATTCCAGAGACCCAGGTCATGTTCTGAGGACTGAGGTTTGATTCTTGCCACGGCAGACGGAGGAAGTGGAATTCAAGAAATATCTGGAATTAAGAGTTGAAAGATGATTATGAATCCATTGCTGATTGTTGGAAAAACACATCTACTTCACTAAACTTCTTTTGGGAAGGAAACTGCCTGGTCTGGCCAACACATGATTCCAGACCCACAGCAACATGGTTGACTCTTAAATGCCCGCTGGGCAATAGATGCTGGGCCAGCCAGCGATGCCCTTGTACCATGAACGAATAAAAAAAATGACCATGACACCAGGGATAACTCCCTTTTTTGTACTCCATACCACACGTATGTCCATCTTAAAGAACAAACACTACCTCAACCGAATGTCGCATCTGAAAGACTGCACCTAGGGTAACACAGCACACCTTCAGTACGAATTTGGAGCATTCTCTTAGATTATTGGGCTATCATTTCTAGTGCAGAATTTGAACACACAACTTAATGATTATGAGGCAAGTGTACAACTCACTGAGGCACAGATAGCTGAATGGCCTTCTGCTGTGGTGTATGACACATAACATGATTAGGAAAATCAGTAGAATGCGAGGATGACGTTGATCTGCAAACGGCAACTGATGCTGGACTAATTGTTAATTCTAAATCTGAGATTGGTAGATTTTGTTAATCAAAGGTATTAGAAGGTACAGGGCAGAGGTAGGTGTATACAGTTAATTTGCAAATTAGCAACGATTTCAATGAATGGTAGAACAGGCTTGACAAGCTAAATGGCCGACTACTGTTCCTATAACAGGTACATCTGAAGTTAACTCCTGAAGTTAAATCTCATCTCGAACAATGCTTGTATTTGGAATATATATAAAAAGATTTCCCCCCAAAAAATACTTTATTTTTCCACACTTATGAAAATACATTTTGTAACAGTTCAACATTGTCTTTACTTAAAGTGCAAAATAGATCAGTTTCTTTCAATACAGTGTGTGACATACTGAGATGCATTTCTACACATATGGATACAGTTTGTATTCATTTCACATCAACTATACAACCCAAAAGGTTTTTACATAGTTTCCAGCTCCTGGTGTTTTCCCATTGCGTTTCTGCAGCAGGTGGGCCAAGTTCTGGTACTTCTCTCAACACACAGCACAGGAACTCGGAAACTGCCAGGCTGTAATACTCGATTGTTGATTGCTCTTTGCATGGGTCAACCTGAAGGTTTTAGGCAGACAAAAATGTATCTTTTACTGTGATGATGGCCCTCCAGCTGCTGATGTTGAACTTTATGCATTTCTGCAAACAGCCTGTAGAGCACAGGATTCTGCATTATGGAGCTGCTCAAGATGAATCTTGACAAAAAACATTTAACCTTTTTCCAGATCTATTTTTAAGGAATGTGTTTTTGAAAAGCAAAGGTGCTTGGCTGTCCCTTCACCACCTCACTCAGCATGTGGAGGGATTCTCACCACTAGCAAAGCTACACCTTGGAGTTAGCTTAATAGCTCTGACACTTAAACATTCAGCAAAATTATGTCAACAGTTTGCTCAACATTAGGATCTATTCTATCTTCCTCCTACAGGGCCTCAGATGTTACACATTGACCACAGCCTAATG
Organism: Chiloscyllium punctatum; assembly: GCF_047496795.1. NCBI lineage: Eukaryota > Metazoa > Chordata > Chondrichthyes > Orectolobiformes > Hemiscylliidae > Chiloscyllium > Chiloscyllium punctatum. The sequence goes on along the minus strand of NC_092749.1, from coordinate 33,695,567 downwards.
GACTTTGATCAAAATGACTTTTCTACAGAAACATTTTCAGAAGGGATAGGTGGTACGCATGCATATGGTCTAACTGACCTGAGCACGTCCCAGCACCTTCAAATAATCTGATATAACAATGAATGGGGCAGAAGATCATTCAGGCTAGTTCCCAAAGAACACAGCCGCACTTTTGCAAGGTTTACTATGTGAACTTACAACAGAGGCAAGATGTTGATACCATCTATGTACAGGGGCCTTTGACCTTCACAGCTCTGCTTGATTCTAAATTTGAAAGGAAATCTTCTGATTCCTTTCTAGGAGTGAAACTGCACTACTGATCTTTATGTAGAACAATTCAAATCAACTATAGATTCCTTCCCCAAAACCTATTTTGAAGAGCACACCCATTATCTGGGTCTCTGGATATTTTGTCAAAGGCCTCTTCATTGTCCAAACTGGTGATGCATGATTCCATACTCCTGTACTGCACATCAGCAATCAAACACCTGAGTAGCATGAGCTGAAAGCAGTGCAGGTATGATCCAGGTCACTAACTCCAGAACAGACTTGTCCAATTAGTGATAATCTTGGTCTGAATTTCGCTGCAGACATGTGACCTCTTTGAAGAATGCATATGCTACTCAAAACAGTCACTGCAATCAAGTGACTCAGTTAGTGATGACACCAACAAACATTTGATAATTTGTTCAGTGAGGCTAGTTGTGCCTATTCACAAGAGCAAGTAACTCAGCTGCATGGACCTTCTCAATTTCTCAAACGTATATAATGAACTTTTTACGCAAACAATGTCAATTGGAGGGATCGCTGATTTCATGTGTTTTCAATTACTGATACGCCTGAAAATATCAAAAGAAAGCATTTGTTTAAAGCTACTTCAGCGAAATAATCAACATACCACCTTAAAACCCAGAGCAAAGGCATTTACGTACGATGCATACTTGTATCACGTGAACTGAAAGTATTAGCAAAATGCAAAAGAATGTATTTTTAAAAGTCCTTAAACGCATTGAATTCTCCGAATCAACCACTCGTCATCAGCATCATTATTTCCATTAAAACCTTAAAGGCTTTACCGCCAAAATGACGTAGAGGAACCCCCGAGGCCTTTGGCGCTTTCTGCCGACTGCAATTATGCATTCACCCAACTTCCACCCCCCCACTTTAAAAAAAATGATGGAAAAATACACGAAAATTAATGCTTACGAATTTATTTTTGCTTCGGCCGAGTGACTCCGTCCCCTTTTTCCTCTCTGTGAAGGTACTGTACTGCCTTACTGTGGGATACAGACAGACATACACAAAGCGGCGAGGCTGGGGCCATCTGCTGCTGGCAGGGGAGGGGTTCCAGGCGGCGGCACGTTACCATAGCAACATCAGGGGATTTCGTGGCGTTCTTTGGAGTTTCTCGCTTCTTGGTTCGGCTGAGAAGCAGCTGCTAGCTCAAGATTCGGAAAGCAAAGGGAAAAGGATATACATATAAATAAATATTCAAAATAGGGGGAAGCAGTTTCATGGACTGCAGCGCTACGTGTCGGAAAATCGTGAGTATCAACGTATTATTTTAAATGAGAAGTGGGTGCCTTTAATAAAGGAATCGAGGAGCAGTTTGGTTTCTAACTATGAGAGCCACTGAAGGTTCCCCTCGTGCTTCGAATTGTATCCTTTTCTCCTTGTTCGAAGAGAACGTTCCCTGGGAATCGGTGTCCGAACGTTCGAACTCCGCCAGGCTGAGCTTGCACTTTCTAACACACCAAAAATCTTGTCCTACTTAGAAATTATTTTTAAAATGTACGCCGTGGGCGGATTTTGACTACTTCCCCCTTCCCTCCATGAGCTGCGATTTCATGATTTTAGTATGGTAAAGTGTGAAAGTATTTTTAAGGCCAACCTGAAAATACGTTGTTTTTGTTTTAATTTAAAATGATTTTTTGCGGACTTTATACTTTTTTTAACGTGAGAAGTCGTAATCGTGTAATATTTGATTGGATTCGGATGCATGTAGCATTTTCCGTTTTGTCGTGTCGCCTTTAACTTCCTCATTATGAGTCGTTTTTATTTTTGTGGGTTTTTTTTTCTTGGTCGGTGCATTTGAGATTTGTCTGTTTGAACTGGCTAGTTCGCCCAACGCTTTTGGTTGCAGACGAAAATAAATATTCGCCGATTATTTTCTTTAAAAGCATTTGTTTAACGGGGGCCCGGATTCTAGGCCTGGCGGAGAATGGGAAGTTCGGTAGACGGGTTCTCGATCGTGTCAGTTTCCTGAATGAGATGTTGCAGCTTGTCGAGAGAGCGCTGAAAACTGACAGGTCCACGTGGTCGGAATGAGGAGACAGGAAGCGCCACCGCCCGGCCTTAGTGAGATAGCCCTCAAGCCTGATTTCCTCTCCAAACCCCCCCCCCCCCCAAAAAAAACCACTTTATGATAAATCAAACTCTCTTCGCCATGTCCGTATATCTGTTCTCCCCACCCAGAATAAATGATGTACAATCTCATGCGGCTTGGCTAAACAAACGCAAGGCGATCTGTTTTCTTCAGGGATTGGCCGAAAGGTTTTCTTTCTTTTAGGACTTAAATTGTCAATTGATCGAATCCTTGCTAGAATACCATTTAACCGCTGTGTATCTTGGATAATGCGATTAACATTCTTCAAGAAATTCAGTAAGATTATTGGTGAAGCAGTACTTAGACAATCATAATTACTGTACAGAGGAAGTCTGGATGCTAAAATTCGTGTATTGCAGGTTTTATACGAGATTTTTCAACTCTAAATATTTTCCACTCCCGTAGGCCCCACTTCATGGCCAATTCACAATTGTCATCCAAATAACCTTCTTTAATGTGTTAGCTTGGATAATGCTTAAGAGTCATTGAAGAAGCATCACTGACAAGCTCCATCTTGTCATTTTTAAACGAGCATATACAAACAATTCAACTGGAGCTTCCCCTTGGGGCACAAAGGTCAATATTTTGCCCCTACATCCTGGCTGAGAACAGTTGTCGATTTGCTATGTTTGGATTACTTTATTGCATGTAAGCTATTGCTTGGGAATATACATGTGCATTAATAAGGTTGTATTGAATATGCAGCACAGGCCATTCAGCCCAACCACTCGAACCACTTCAGCTTCCTCTCATCTTTCCACATCTAAACCGAACATAGAAACATCTTCTCTCTCAAATGGATCTATACTTTTGCTTCAACAACTCTGAAAGTGAGTTCCCCATTCCCTGTTCAGTAGGCTAAATGCTGCTCAAATTTCAAATATACACAGATTCCAGAATTGCCAACAAATTTTCCTTCTGTTGGGTATAGGGGGTCTTGTGGCACAGTAGTAGTGTCCCTACTTCTGACCTAATGAGGTTTGGGTTCAAGTCCCATGTACTCCAGAGGTTTGTAGTAATATCTGAGCAGCCTGATTACAAAAGATATCAATTCCTAATGGAATCCCTGAGGTGTGGCATGGTGTCAAAACTGATCATCTGCTGACTCCCAAATCCAGCTGAGATAAATGACTTTTTATAACTTGAGGGAGGAGTCATGGATTAAATTAATTTCCTCTAAATATAATCTTGTATATATTGAATATGTAAGCATAGAAGAAAACAATGCATTCATATATTTTAAATGTCCTCAACTTCTCACATGGCTTTTGAGGAAGCAACCACATATTTCAACTTGGATATTCTACTGCTTCCTACCCATCAATAATCTGAATAGAATGTACTCTAACCCCTCACCGCTTTACTCTGTTTAACTATCCATGGCCATTTCCATCCTGAGTACTCCATTCTTTTCATTCAAAGAGCAAGCTTCTCTCAGGCTGTTCTGCTGGGGACACTGTAATATGACATTATTCAGTAATAGCTCAGGGGTGACAATCATACCACAAAAACAATGCAAAGCAGTGGGGGAGGATTTGATTTCATGTTAAAAAGATGACAATTTTGTTAGCAATACTTTGGATGACCTCTACTTGTGAATTGGAGATGCTGGTGTTGGACTGGGGTGTACAAAGTTAAAAATCACACAACATCAGGTTATAGTCCAACAGGTTTATTTGGAAGCATTCGCTTTCAGAGCACTGCTCCTTTAGGTGGTTGTGGACTCCACAATGCTTCCAAATAAACCTGTTGGACTATAACTCGATGTTGTGTGATTTTTAACATTCTACTTGTGAAGGAGAACATTAGCCAGGGTTCATGTTTCTGATCACTATCCACAAGCTCCCACAGGCGAGTCTGAATAATAGATAAGATAGATTACTCATGGTCATGATGTACCACAGCCCACCAATACTCATTGTGTGGACTACTGCACATCTCAGACAAAATACTCAATGACTATATGTTTCTGTAAGGCTATTGAGCCAGTACCTAAAGAACAAAAAGGGAGAAAAAAAACATATTATTATGTTTGTATATGCAATGATGGTTAATATTATTCTTCAGTTCTTTCTGCCCGAAAATAGTTCTGATCCACAGGTTAGGTAACAAGAAAGGTCTTCATTCCACTCTGTACTACTGGCACCTATCTGACTTTTAGCCATCCAACCCAACTGTCTCTTAGAGTTTTGAGTTTCTGTGATAACATGCACATTTATATGCATATTGTAGTTCGGAGGTATAAATAGTAATGGTAAAAGTTCTAATAATTGTTCTATCACATGGCTGACCATGAATTTCTCCCACTGTTGTAACTTCTGCTAACATACTCTAATGCAAGAGGCAAGTTCATATGCAACCTATTTTGGGGGCATTTGAATGCACATTCCTTGGCTATTGAGTCCTAGAGTGGGACCTGAACCTGGAGTTTATATCTGAGGACGTGATGCTACTCACTGTGTCACAAGTCCTTGAACATAGTATCGTTATAGATGATAAAGCTAGCTTTTTCAACAGAATCCTTTTTTTCAGGAAAGTTTTCGAATTCTGTCTGAGTCTGTCTTTTCTTATTTAAATTGCAGGACTTCAATTGAAATGACTATCTTGTGCTGACATTGACCAATTGAAGTTTGATTGAACTGATTAGAATATAATCCTTGGGTAAGTGTGAAAGATCATGATGTCACTGCACTTTTCTTCCAATGGTTATTTGCTTTTTATTTCCTACTGTAAATTTGTACAGTGGCAGCAGCACATGTACTTGTAGGTCACCATTACTGACACTTTGCAATCAATGATGCAAGCTAGGCCAACACTTTTCCTAGCCATTATTAAATACTTCAATACAAGCATTGAAAATATCAAGTTATGAGATTTCTGCATTCCCCCAACTAAATTGTTTCACTATTGCTGTGCCTTCAGTTGCCTAGGCCCAAGGTCTGGCATTCCCTCCCTACACCCTTCCACTCTGTACCTTGGATTTACCATAAGGTATTTGTTAAAATCTACTACTTTGATCAAGTTTTCTGCAGTCCTCACTTTTGCCTACTTTGATCAAGTTGTCAGACCTAATATTTTCTTGGCTCACTGTCACACTTTGTTTTATAATGCCTCCTGTGAAATGCCTGTGCTATTTCGTAATGTAAAAAGTGTATATAAATACAGCTTGTTGTAACTTAAGAGGAATCTTGCCTCTTTTAGTCATTTCTTTTTGATGGTTAAAGAGCCCTAGTTTCTTCAATTGTCCCTCATAACCTAATTATTAGCCTTCTGATTACACTGTACACCATCATGACTACAATGTGATTGCTCTCTTTCACTGTGTTCATCACTACTCCAACTCTTCATCTCTGCCCTCATCATTTTAACTTGACTTTGAGTTTTCAGTTCCAATTTCTGAAATTCAAGAACTGTCTCTCACCCTTTTTTTGTGAGGGCCTTGCTTACTTTTCTTTTTCCTCTGCTTTTAACCGTTTATCTCTCAGGCCCCTTGGGCCAGAAGCCTAATTCCTGATGAAGGGCTTATGCTTGAAACATTGATTCTCCTGCTCCTCGGATGTTGCCTGACTGGCTGTGCTTTTCCAGCACCACACTCTCCAACTTGCTCACTTGCTATAAAACTTCCAAAGTGACTACTTCTGCTCCTGGGAAACTCTTAGTGACTGAAAGTGTCATTATTACACACGCGTACCCTATTCAAACCAACCAAATGCAACACCTGAAACAAAAGACACCAACACTGCCTTTGAGTCTAATTATCCTAAACTCAACCTAGAATTAGGATTTTGATCCTGGATACGCCCCTAGTTTGTTATGGACCAGACTAAACCTCCTCAAAATATATTAAGGAGCTAGCTTAGACCTTAACTCTTTCTTATTTTAAAGGCAAATGCCAGGTGCTGGCTTGGATGCAATTTGATTGGTCAAACTACTAGATTTGAAGTAAAACACACTTTATTCATACACTACAGCTAAAATAAAAACAAAATTAAAATAAAATAAAAGAACTGGCTTACTTACAACTCTATTGAAGTGATTAATGAATTAATCTATATAAACTCCTCCTACTAATTAATGCAATATAGTAATTTCCGATAAACACACTCTAGGTAAAGGCAAATTCAGCAATATCGATTGTCTCACAGGCAGTTCTCTAGATCAGGAGGAAAGAAACATTGATTAAACTGTGTGTGTGTGTGTGTGTGTATATATTATATATCTATAGCAGGGAGCAGCTTCCAAACCCAGGTTCATGACCCCAGAAATTGGTGCTAAAATGAAAGATCCTAGTTCTGTGGGAGCTTGACGACACCCATTAGTCTGCTTCTATTGTCCCAACCTGGGGGGGGTGGGGGGGAAGACAACCAAGACCTCACAAGCTGCTTACTTTGGGCTTTGAAGCAGACTGATCTGCACCTCAGATCTTAACTTTTCTTAATTTAAAAAAACACACAAAATACACATCCTTAAAGTCATAGTATCATTATAACAAGTATCTCTAGGTCTGTTAGCTGACACGAGTAATATGGAGAATTTTAGAAGTAATTAATGACATGATAAGTACACTTGTAAAATCGCAATGAGATGAGACAGAATCAGCATGATTCGTCAAAGGGAAACTGATAAATCTATCCAGGGTTGATAAGAAGGAACCGTTGTATATTTAGATTTTAAGAAGACCTTTGATAAGATGCTTTAGAGGAAATTGTTTCACAACATTAGAGATCACAGATCTAAAATAATGTATTAATATGGGTTGAGGATAGGTCTTTACATAGAAATACAATAGTAGAAATTTAATGGTTTACTTTCAGAATGTCATGCTGTACCACAGATCAGTGTTGGCTCAGCTATATACAGTCTACGTTAATAACTTAAATGAGAGGACTAAGCATGATGCATCTAAGTAGGTAAATATGTAAGCTGTGAGGAGGACGCAAAGAAGCTGAAAAGAAATATAGATCATTCAGCAAGTTTGTAGCAGATAGGGTAGAATATCAGAAAGTGTGAAATTATCTAGTTTGGTAGGAGGAATGGAAAAGCAGAATTGTTTTCAAATGTTTGGAGACTGGAAATGTTAAAGAATTTAGAAATCCTTATACACAAAATACATCAAGATGATGTACAGGTACACTAAGCAATTAGGAAGTCAAGTGGCATATTGGCCTTCATAGCAAGGGGGTGAGAGCATAAGAATACAGAAATCTTGTTGAAATTTTGTTGAAATTTGCAGAGACCACCAGTGGTATACTTGCCTTACAGGGAGTGCAATAAAATCCACTAGAATGATTTTTCAGATGAGAGAGAAATTCTATGCAAAGAGGTTGAGTAGAATGAGTCTATGAAGTTTGGAAGAGATGAGAGAATGAACTCAACTGAAACATAAAATTCTTAGAAGGTTTGACAAGGCAGATGAGGCAGCTGTTTCTCTAGTTAGTCTAAAACAAGGAGTAATCATTTTAGGATAAGCGTTTGACCATTTAGGATTGAGATAAGATGATCTTTCTTCACTGAGGATTTGAATTTTTGGAATTCTGTGGATGCTTAGTTGATGAGATGAAAATGCTTTTGGGCACTAAGTGAATCAAGATATGTGACAATAGGACAGAAAAGCAAAGGTGATCTGAAGTTCATCCATGATCTTATAAAATGGTGCAGGTTTGATGGCTTTTCTTTGTTCTTTTGAAGGAAAAATAATTTGAGGGGGACAACAGAGAGTTCTGTTCCCCATGGAATCAAGCACTTTAGCATGATTCACTGATTTCTGATGTAAGAAGGAACATTTTGTTTAATTAGAAGAATTTTGGTGGGGGGGGGAAGGTGGCAAAGACAAGATGGGAGCGTGTGATCTTGGTTTTAAATGTGGTTGAGTTCTGAGCAAGTTACTTGTTGGTAGAAACTAGTGGGAAAAGAATTTTTATTGTCCAATTCAGTATTGAGCCAATGTGTCTGCTACTGTCAACAATAAAACCATTGCACATTCAATATTCTAAGCAGCACATTCAGTTCACACAAAAGCTACAAAATGCTTCATTTTGTATGAACCAGTCACTTATTCATTTTTCTCTGGTTTGAAATCAAATTCCTTAATTTTAGCTGTGTTGTGAAGGGTTTTGGAATATATCATGTAATCTACAGGTCATTCTCATCCTGTTTGATTTCTTCACGATGTCAGAAAGTATTAATATATAAGATAATATTCCTTTAGTTAGGGGTAGTCTATTCGCTTGGATAAAGGGTCGCAGGAACTTGGGATTAATTAATCCTTTTGAGGGTGGCATGAAGTTACTAGTGGGGTGCTACAGGGTTTGGTCCTCAGGGCTCCAAATATTTACAATCTATGTTGACTTGGATGTGGGTAGAAAGTAATAGAGCCAGAGTTGCAGATCTGACAAAAATAGGCGAGAAAGTAAGTTGCAGTGAAGAAATAAGAAATTTACAAATGGTTATGGATAGGTTGGGTGAATGGGCCAAAATGTGGCAGATGAAGTTTAACTTGAATAAGTGTGACATTATCCATTTTGGTCAGAGGAATAGAAAGGCAGCTTATTATCTAAATGGAGAGAAGCTTCAGAGTGCTTTGGTTCAGAGGGATCTGAGTCTATTCTTGCATGAGCTCCAGAAAATTAATATGCAGGTGCAGCAGGTAGTAAAGAAGGCAAATGCAATTTTGGCATTTTATTGCTAGAGAAACAGCGTATAAAAGTAGGCAGGTGTTGCTGCAACTGTACAAGGCATTAATGAGACTGCATCTGGACTATTGCATATAATTTTAGACCCCTGACTCAAGGAAGCAAATAGCTGTACTGGAGGCAGTTCAAAAGAGGTTCACTAAATTGATTCTAAAGTTGAGGGATTTGTCTTGTGAAGAGAGATTGAGCAGTTTAAGCCTATACTGTCTGGAGTTTAGATGAATGAGGATGTCTAATTGAGACATATAAGATACTAGAGGAGATTGGCAAAGTACTTGCAGAAACGATGATTCCACATGTGGGACAATCTAGAACAAGAAGTTGTAGTTATAGGAAAAGTGGTAGCCAACTTAAAAGATGAGAAAAAATTACTTCTCTCTTCAAAGGTTGTCAATCTTGGATTTCACAACCTTGGAGCAGTACTATGGATGCTGGGACATTTTGTAAACTTAAGGAGGCGATAGACAGATTTTTAGTTGGTAAGGGGCTGAAGGGTTATGGAGAGTGGGCAGGAAAGTGGAGTTCGGGCAGAGACAAGATCAACCATGATTATATCAAATGGCTTAAGGGGCTAAATTACCTACTCTTGTTTTCCTAGTTCTTGTGTGCTATTCTTACTGCATCTCTGATTTTAAATTTGTGTTCATTCCAATATCATAGAATTTTACAGACCCAAATGAGGCCATTTGACCCATCGTATCTATACCAGCTCTCTAAAGTGCCACCCAGCTAGTCTTATTGTTGAGCTCTATTTCCATAGCCCTCTAACATCTTCACTTTCAAATATATATCCATCTTTCTTTTGAAATCTCCTATGGAATCCACCTTCACACTCTCCCAGCTAGCACCTTTTCAAATCCAAATAACTTGAGTCATGAAGTTTCTCCTCATCTCACTCCAGTTCTCTTGCTGACAGTCTTGAAGTTGTGACCCCTAGTTACTGACATACCAAATAGTGGAAACAGAATATCTATCTTAACCCTGGCAAAATTGTTCATAATTTTAAACACCTCAGTAAGGTCAAATTTGATTTTTCATTGCTACAAGGTGAATAAGCCCATTTCTCTAATCCTTCCTTGTTTGTAAAATCTTTATTTCTGATATCATTCCATCATCCAGAACATTTTCTCCAATATGGCTGCTGAATATATAGGCCTTGCACTAAAGATTCCACATTCATTTGGAGGGAAATCATAATATTTCAAATGTTCCTAGCTGTTAGTGAAGTTTACATTACATTACAGTGTGGAAACAGTCCCTTCAGCCCAACAAGTCCACACCAACCTGCCGAAGCGCAACCCACCCATACCCCTACATTTACCCCTTTCCTAACACTACGGGCAATTTAGCATGGCCAATTCACCTGACCCCCACATCTTTGGACTGTGGGAGGAAACCGGAGCATCCGGAGGAAACCCACGCAGACACTGGGAGAACGTGCCGGGTCTCTGGCACTGTGAGGCAGCAGTGCTAACCACTGTGCCACCGTGCCGCCCATTGTTCCATCGTTGACAAGAACGAAACTGTTCTCAGCTTTGCAGTTTCTTGCTCTCTCCCACTCCTTCCTTGCTGTCTACCTTGTAGCTTCCTGCTCTCTGCCACCTCCTCCTCCAGCCTTGCTTTTTATCCCCAGCTTCCATAAGCCCGCATGCAAGCCTTCTGTTAACCCTGAAAGTTTATGAATTCCTCAGAGGGCAGACAGCTATCTTGGCAAAAAAGGCAACTCTTCACCCCATTTATCCATCCAAGCAAAAAACGGCAGTTCCCAATCCTGGCTCCCCCTTTCAGCTTGGCTCCAGTACCTGCCATTCCCTTTGTTTTATTTTGGCAAAATGATAAATGCCCCCTGGCTCTGGCCTTTTGCTGCTCCAGCTTGCTGCCACCCTTCTTCCCCACTTCCCTGCTCTTGACCTTCCCCAGCCCCAACTTCTCTCTCTGCCCACCACCCCCTCCACCCCCTTACCCAATCCAACCCCTTAGGCATTTTCCATGTAAACTATAAATTAGTCAAAAGCATTTCTAATTGCCTTTTAAATGCTCGGGAATCCGATTCTATTACCATTTCGGGTAGTACATTCCAGATCTTAACTTCTTCAAACAGAGTTTTGTATTTTTCTGTAGCTCTTTCACAAATTATTTTGATTTTGAATACCTCTATTGCCTTCTCTGCTTAGAATCATTGAATAGTAGAGCACAGAAAGAAGCTACTCAACCCATGCTCTGGCACTTTTGGAGAGTATTCATTTCCAATCATACAGTACTAAAGAGGCCCTTTGGCCCTTGCAGTCTATATTGCCAAAAATACACCACAACTTACACTTGTCCCACTTTCTCACACTAAGTACTTTTTCTGTAAAGATTTGACATGATTTCTTTGATTTATGTACACAATACTTATACTTACAAAGCCACAAATTCCACACGCTTCCTTAAACACCTTCTCTATTCATGATTGAATATCATGATGACATCCAAACCATAGGTTTGGAAATGATTTCTTACCTCAAAGATTGTGGGACTCCTCCCAGGACAAAACAGCCCACTTGATTGGTACCAGATCCACGACCATCCAATCCTTCCACCACTAATGCTCAGTACTGATGTATACCATCTACTAGATGCACTGCAGAAATTCGCCTTGGCTGCTTAGACAGTACCTTCCAAACCCATGACCACAACAGTCTAGAAAATCAAGGACAGCAAATATGTAGCAATGCCACTATCTAAAAAATCCCTTCCAAGCCACTCGCTTGGAAATATATCACCATTCCTTCAATGTTGCTGAATCAAAATTCTGGAACTCCACCTCTAATGTATTGCAGATGTACCTATACCAAATGGATTTCACATTTCAGGAAGGCTGCTTATTACCACTTTCTCAAGACAAAATAAGGATGGGCAATAAATGCTGATCCAACCCTCATCATTCACGTCCCATGAGTGAATAAAATCTATGGAACAGGTTACTGGCTGGGATAGATATCCCTGGTACAAAAGATAAACACCATAACATTTCTTAAGTTCAGAATGGTCTCCTGGACAAGCTTTGGTCACCAGAGAACATTTTCCAGGTTTCATCCTCAATAACCCCCATACTAATAGTCACAGAGCACCTATTGATATATCTTCAACCAAGCTCTTGGCGATCTGCCTGTTCCACTCTAAATTGTTTGAAACTGTTCCTATGAAGCATTCTGGGACATTCATTAGCATTTTAAACTTAGTATAATGCAAGTTGTTGGTATTGAATTTTGTTCAAATGAAACCTGAATACAGTACCAGAAGGTATTGGAAGCCACAGAAATATAGCACAGTATAGGCTACTGTCTTAGGGAAAGGAAGAGCATTACGGAGGGGGAGATCACCACTTTCAGAACTGAAAAGAATAATTTCTACTTAGTGGAGCTGATAACTTCAGGCCTTGCATTTACAAAGCCAAATAATGAATTCATGGAACAACAGTTGAACGTTGAGGTATCAGATTGTTTTTTATATTATCACTGGTGCCCTCTTTGTACTGGAATGGGTGGGGCAAACCCTGAAGGTTGGCTGTTGAGTTGCTGAAGCAGGTGAGCATTGTGTTGCTAATTGGATATTTTAACTAAATATCTACTCAACAGTATGGTTGACATCTTTAATAGAAAAGCTCAAGGGAATAGGGTAGCAGTCAGAGCTGTAAATAACACTTTTATCTCTGGTATTATCTTGATTGAGTGTATTGTTCAGTTGTGTATCATACAAAAGACTGCATATTTTGAACTGACCTAGTTAACAGCTTTATAGAATATAGAAAAGAATTTAGAAAAGCTTGACTGTTTATTTTCTGTATGACTGCAGAGTTTATTTTTGTGATGAGTGTCAAGGGACAGTTAACATAAATTGTGGGGGCTTGAGATGATTTTTTTTTGCCTGCCTTCTTCAGTGAGATCATTCTTTGTTTATTTTCCCTTCTTTCCCCCCCATTGTCAACTGTCCTAGGTCTTTGACACACTAATTAGTGAATAGTTGAGTTAAATTTATTTTGTTCACAATGGTGATCAGATTAGATTAACTTTGAGCACATTGGATTTAAATATAATTCAGTTTACTAATGGAATTATCTGTAAATACTCAATTGTGCTTTTATAAATGCAGGATGAGCAATGGATGTACGGTTAGTATTTTATGGGTTGAATGACTGAAGGACTAATTTAAAACTTAGAGTCATAGAGACGTACAGCATGGAAACAGACCTTTCGGTCTAACCCATCCATGCCGACCAAATATCCCACGCACTCTATGGTTCTGAAACTCTCACTCTTGTAAATTGAGAAAAGGTAATCAAGTAAAAATGGTGACATATCTCACAATTTTTGTTACACTTCACAAAAAAACTGGAATTTGCATCCTAGTTTTCTTGCATGTCTCCATCTTCTGCCATGACTTGGAGGAGCCGGTGTTGGACTGGGGTGGACAGAATTAAAAATCTCACCATACCAGATTATAGTCCAACAGGAAGAATCAGTGCTTGGAAAGCTAGTGTTTCCAAATTAACCTGTTGGACTATAACCTGGTGATGTGTGATTTTTAACTAAATCTTCTGCAACATTGTAAATGGCTATTCCACAACTTAATTGTGCACCCTGTGAAAAATTAACATTTTCATTTCTAGCCGTTTTGAGACCCAAAATTTGTTTCAATCAGGGTATGATTTGGACTAATCTTGCAGTTATAGATGGCATCCACTCAAGTGCTGTTCTCACCTTCTGGTCACCACGCAGACACATTTTATACATGAATTTGGTGAATATATTCGTCCATTGCAATATTAAAAACAAACTCCACAGATACTGCACATGGGAAAGGAAAATAAGTGACTGTAGTCCAAGATGGTAGTGCTCATAGGCTTAGGAGTTGCTGTTGTGGAAACCTCAAAGTTCTGTAGTGCATCTTGCAGACAGTACACACATCAGCCACAATGTGCTAGTAGAGGGAATGAATATTAAAGGCGGGGAAGGGTGAAGTCCTAATTAAGCAAGCTGCTTTATGACCACCTTGTGACAACCTGTTCTCAGCAGCTTGCCAATCCTGTTCTTACCACTTGTCAAAGGTTTGCCCAGCAACCTGTATTGTTGTTCAATCCAAGTAGCTGAATATTGGGAAATTTGACTACGATCATGCCCAGCTGTTCCACAGAGCAGCCATTTTTCAGTATTGTTTAAGATTGTCCTAAGTACTGGTCCAAGATAAAATTCAGCATTACTCATTCTCATATGCAATGAAATAAGTGATCTAAGGTGGAATGGTGTATTTTTTTTCTCTCTGACTCTCTTAATTTTTCTTTGGCAGATGTGAGGCTTAAATGGGTCCAGTTATTGGCATGTCACCAACGAAGAAAACTGAGACCCCAGGAATAGGGGAGACTTGCAGTTTGAATTCAAGTTGCCCCGTTGACAGTTTGCCAGACATGGCTGGTGCAACAAGCATGAAAGCCATTTCTGCAAACAAAGGAATAATGGATGATGAAGAGCTCACAAACCTGAACTGGCTTCATGAAAATAAAAATCTCCTAAAAAACTTCAGCCTGGGTAATGAGGTGCTTCGCAGTGTTAGTCCTACACGTGACATCACTGAAGAAGACTCTATGTCTTCACCTCTTTCAGATTCTCTGAACAATGACCAGCGCGGATTAAACTCCAAGCCTCCATATTCTTTCAGCTGCCTTATTTTTATGGCAATTGAACACTCGGACAGAAAATGCCTTCCAGTTAAGGATATTTATAATTGGATATTGGAACGTTTCCCATATTTTACCAATGCACCTACTGGTTGGAAGAACTCTGTTAGGCACAATCTTTCCTTGAACAAATGTTTCCGGAAGGTGGAGAAAGACCATGGCAAGGTAAGCATATGTTGCTCATTGCCTCAACGTCATCCATGTCTTCTGCTTAATAGCTGTCAGCTAGTAGGTGTACAATACTGGAAATTGGGTGTCACACTTACTAGTAAGAGTAAGGTTCAGATTTGATTCCCGGTCTGTGTCTGTATTTAATAAATATGAGCATTGATGGAAATTAAGCTAGAGTTCCTGCTCGCAAATATTTTAGTTTTCTAGCAGAATTCCTCGATGTAAGTGCTATGTCATGATGAGAGGCTGAGTAGGTCAGGCCTGTATTTATTGTGTATGGAAACTTAGAAAATTGTGAGCAAACTGTGAGGAGAAGATGCATCCACTCACAAAGGGAATTTGAAACAAGATGGGCACAGTTTCAAAATGAGATTTCTTATTTCAGGCTGGGAAGGAGGTATTCCTATTTTCAGAGGCTCATGAGTTTTTGGAATCTGTTTTCCAGAGATTTGAAGGCTGGATCTTAGAGTATATCCATAGTTGGGTTCTGCAGATTTCTGATCCACTTTGGTTAAGTAGTGTGATGGATGTTATTGATATGGACTTTAGCAAGGGCTTTGACCAGGTCTCTCATAGTAGGCTGTTACAGGAGGTGAAGTCACTTAAGGAATAGCTCAATCGTTGGCACTGTTGCCTTAAGTGCCAAGGACCCGGGTTTGATTCCAGCCTTGGACAACTGTCTGTGGAGTTTGCACATTTTGCCCGTGTCTGCGTGGGTTTCCTCCAGGTGCTCCGGTTTCCTCCCAAAGTCCAAAGATGTGCAGGTTAGGTGAGTTGGCCATGCTGAATTGCCCATAGTGTTCAGGGATGTCTGGGTTAGGTGCATTAGTCAGGGGTACATGTAGGGTAATAGGGTAGGGGAGTGCTTCTGGCTGGGTTACTCTTTGAAGGTCAGTGTGGACTTGGTGATCCATAGTGAGCCGGTAAGATGGATATAAACCTGGGTTGGTCACAAGACTGAGTAGCGTTAGAAAGGAATTTTCCAACTGGAGATCTGTGACCAGGGTGTCCTGCTGGAATCAGTGCTAGGACCTCTGTTTTTTGTAATAAGTAATTTTGGAGGAGAATGTAAGTTTGTGGATGACACAAAAGTGGGGCAGCAGCAGATAGTGAGGAGGATTGCCAGAGGATACAACAGCAAATAGATAGGCCGGATACTTGGGTGGAGATATAGGAGATGGAATTTAGTCCATACAAATGTGAGGTAATGCGGGAGGGAAGTACACAGTAAATGGCAGAACCCTTTGTAGCATTAACATATAGAGAGATCTATAGCTCCACAGTTTCCTCAAAGTGGCAACACGAGTGGATAAGGAGGTCGAGAAGCTCTACGGCATGCTTACTTTCATTAGTTAGGACATAGAGTATAAAATTTGGCAAGTTGTGATTGTATGGAACATTTATGCAAACATTCCAAATGGTTTAACTAAAGTTTTGGTCACCACATCGCCAGAAAGATGTGGAGGCTTTGGAGAGGGCACAGAAAAGGTTTGCGTGTCACCATAGTCTAAGCAGACCAAAGGGCTGCTCTCTCATTAGACTGAAAAAGTTTACCAGAATGTTTATCTGGTTTGGGAGCTATTAGCTGTGAGGAGAGATTGGACGAACTTAGTTTGTTTTCACTTGAACGTCAGAGGCTGAGGGGGTGACTTGATCGAGGTTTACATAAGTTTGAGAGGAATGGATGGTTGGAATCTTTTCCCAGCTTAGAAATGTCAGTTATTAAAGGACATAGGTATGAGGTAAAAGGGAAAATGTTTAAGTGAGATGTGAGAGGCAAGTTTTATTTATACAGTTGGTGGTAAATGCCTAGAATGCACTGCCAGAGGAGCTGGTAGAAGCAAGTACAAAAGCAATATTTAAGAGGCATCTTAACAGATACTTGATTATGCATGGAGGGAATAGACGTCTACAGACAACGTAGAGGCAAATGGTTTTTTGTTTAGAAAGGTATTGAGCCAGTGCAGGCTTGTCAGCTGAAGGGCCATCCCTGTGCTGAGCTGTGTTAGTTCTTTGTTATGGAGGATGTGCAGGAAAGTGGAGTTCAGGCCACAATCTGATCGTATTGATAAGCACAGTAATGTCAAATGGCCAACTCTATTTTTTTCTTCTTTCTTTTATCCTGAAGTGTTATCACCACAAATAAATCACCTGTGTTTCCACTGATGAAATTATGTGCAATGTTTGGCAAGGGCAATGCAGAGCTTCTATTTCTTGTGTTTTTATGTAACTAAGTTCAGCTGTGGCTTTCTTTTGACTGAAATTGCAAATTAAGAATAGACACTTGGGTGGGGATTAGATATAGGAGGTGTTCTATACCAGTTGAACTATGACCTCTGAGTCACCAGGAGAGTGGTTGATATATGTAAACATTATTCTGAGACGTTGGTAGTTTTGATGGAGTTCAAAATCTTTGGAATGAAAGTTTTCAAATTATTAATAAATAATGGATCTGTAACAGATTTTTTAAAAATAATATAGAAACTTATGAGTAATCTAGAGTAGAGTACTTGTATCCACAAATATGTTCTGTCCTTTTTATGGCAGCCATTTTCAACTGTTTTGGTTTCTAATGGATTAGTACTTATGGATTCACCATCCAGATTGCAGCACCGTATGATCCTCTACATTTTGTCTCACTGGTGTAAAGGTATCACATTATGAGCAATGAGTACTGGAGATCAGATTGAATGAAGTGCAGGTAAATCACTATTTCACCTGGAAGGTGGCGCCTTTGATAGTGAGGAACAAGAAGGTAAATGGGAAGGAGTTGCATGGGAAGGTGTTACTAGTGGAAGAGTAATGGATCAGAAAATTCTGGAAGGAATGGTCCCTGTGAAATGCTAACAAGGTAGTGGAGGGTAATAAGTGTTTGCTGGTATCCTGCTGGAAGTGACGGAAATGGTGCCCAGGTTAAGGCCACTGTTTAGTTGAAGCACAGCTGAGTCTAATTCTCTTGGCCAACACAAGCAGATTCGTAATCGCTTTAGGTGTTCTCTGGATCTCTTTTTTTTTTCTTGTTGGGGAGGCTTAAGTTATTTCATTGTCAGAAAACTCAGGAAATAGCCGGATTTCTTTTTTATTTTGTTTCTTTTCAAGTTTCTTTATCTATGATTATTCACTGTTTATTTAAAACATCATTTCAAGCGTGACTTATAAACTTAAAAGTGAGTCAAAAAATTTTATTCTGTTTGTTTACACTTTTCCTATGTTTAGATTTTTTTGAGCCTGTCTGGCTTCAGAATGTAAAATTTTACTCCCGTACAAAGGAAAAATCTGTTTTGTAATGATCTTTTCACCTTGCTTCATGCACAAAATTGTAATGTGCATGCATTTGCAGACATTGATAACTCTAGTATTCCTATTTGAGACATGTATATTCTCCATGTTCTAAGATATTAAAGGTGCTATATATAGAACCACCTTGATTATTTGAATGAGAGGTGTGGGCGCAGGTTTTGCAATTCCTGCGGTGGCAGGGGAAGGTGCCGGGAGGGGAGAGTGGGTTGGTTGGGGGCCTGGACCTACCTAGGGAGTTTCAAAGGGAACTGTCTTTATGGAAAGCGGATGGGGTGATGAGGGAAATATATGGGGTCCATTTGTAGATGGTGGAGGATGATGTGATGTATATGGAGGCTGGTGGGGTAGGAGGTGAGAACCGGGGTGGGGGGGGGGGGCCTCTCCTTGTCCTTGTCCTTGTCCTTGTCCTTGTTGTGGTTGGAGGGGTGGGTTTCAAGGGGGGAGGTGCAGGAAGTGGATGATATGCGCTGGAGGGCATAATCAACCATGTGGGACTGGAAATTGCGGTCTTTAAAGAATGAGGCCAGCTGGTCTGTTCTGTGGTGGAACGGGTCCTCCAGCAGATGAGGTGGAGGAATTGAGAATAAGGGATAGCATTTTTACAGGAGGCAGGATGGGAGGAGGTGTAGTCTAGGTAGCTGTGGGAGTCAGTGGCTTTGTAGATGTCAGTGTTGGTCACCGTTGACCGAGATGGAGAGGTCCAGGAAGGGAGGGGGGAGGTGTCTGAGATGGCCCAGATGAATTTAAGGTCTGGGTGGAATGAGTTGGTTAAATTGATGAACTGTTCAACCTCCTTGTGGGAGCACGAGGTGTCACCGATGCCGTCATCAATGTAGGGGAGGAAAAGGTGGGAAATGGTGTCAGTGTAACTATGGAATCTGGGCTGTTCCACTTAGCTGACAGAGGCCACAGCTATGCCTGTCTATGTGGGTGCCCATGGCTACCCCCTTTCGTCTGGAGGAAGCAGGAGGATTCAAAGGAGAAATTATTGAGGGTGAAGACCAGTTCAGCCAAACAAACGAGAGGGTCAGTGGAAGGGTACTGGGAGAGGAAGAAACTGAGGGCTTCGAGGCCCTGGTCATGGTGGATCGAGGTTGTAGGGACCGGATGCATTCCCCCACCATTTCCGTCCCCTACAAACTGTCCCCACCACCAGAGATACATTTCCCTCCACCCCATTTGCTTTCTGTAAAGACCGTTCCCTCCGCAACTCTCTTGTCAAGTCTATGTTCCCCCACCAACCCACCCTCCCTCCCCGGCACCTTCCCATGCCACTGTAGGAATTGCAAAACCTGCGCCCATGCCTCCCCCCTCACCTCTGTCCAAGGCCCCAAAGGAGCCTTTCACATCCATCAAAGTTTCACCTGCACTTTTAAATGTCATTTACTGTATCCGTTGCAACCCAATGTGGTCTCAACATTGGGGAGACAGGATGCCTACTCGCAGAGTGCTTCAGAGAACATCTCCGGGACATCCACACCAATCAACCCCACCGTCCCATGGCTAAACACTTCAACTCCCCCTTCCCCCTCCGCCGAGGACATGCAGGTTCTGGGCCGCCTCCATTGCCACCCGACACCTGGAGGAAGAAAGCCTCATCTTCCGCCTAGGGACCCTCCAAGCAACAATGTGGACTTAACCTCTCTCTTCTCCCTCTCCCCTGCCTGGCAAACAACCTTATCCCAGATCCAACCTTCCTTCCAACTTGGCACCGCCTCATGACCTGTCCATCTCCCTTACACCTATCCGCTCCACTCTCCCCTCTGACCTAACACCTTTACCCCCCCTCCATCCACCTATCACACTCTGAGCTACCTCTCCCCCAGCCCCACCCCTCCACTCATCTCTCCTGATGAAGGTCTTTTGCCCAAAACTTCGACTCTCTTGCTCCTTGGATGCTGCCTGACCTGTTGTGCTCTTCCAGCACCACACACTCTTCTAATCTGCAGTCCTCACTTTCTTCCTGTAGGGCAATTAGGCTTGAAGAGCTAAATCTCACCTTTTTGAGTTATCTTTTCAACCTGTCCAGATTCAATATGGAGGTCAGATGTTTTGGGTCATAATCTTTACTCCAGGTTTTGCTGAAGAAGCTTTTCAAAATGTACTTGTTCCTGGAATGTGGGTGTAGCTAACTGGGTCAGCATTTATTGCCCATCCTTACTGCTGATTAGAAAGTGGTGATGAGCAGCTGTGTTGAGCAACTGTTCACGTTAGTGACAATTTTGCTATTTTTCTCCATTTACAGATCTCCTCTAAAGTAATCTTTTATTTCTTGTCCTGTTACCGGCTTCATCTCCTAAGATGGGGAAATTGGCATAAATCTTTAGAAATTATAGTATTGTTAATAGTGCTTTATTGTTTAATTTAGCTTTTGATGCAACTTTTCTTTTGTTTCTAAATGTGAAATCTTCTAGCTTAGCTTTTGGGTAATTATGGGTTGTTGGGATTTCTTACCAAAGGTTAATTGACTCAAATGGAACCGTAACATAGAATACAGTTCTATGTTTGCTCGTGACCCAAAGCACCTTGTGGGTGAGCTGCTTTGAGTGGCTGGATTTGTTACACATCTATCCCATTTAGCATGGTGCTGGTGCTACACAATATGATGAATGGTATCTTCATTGTGAAGACATAACTTTGTGACAGAATTGTGCAGTGGTCACTCCTAACTAAATAGTGCATCAGGTACTTAGAGTCAGTATGGCAGTCTTAAGCTGAAACATCCATGTCAGCTAGACCAGCTAATCAGTCTTATTTTCCAGCTCTAACGCTGTAGTCCTGCAAGTTATTTCCTTTTTTAAATTGTTGATTTGAATGTTTGGTGAAGATGCAATGAAGCAGGTCTTTCCCCTCCAGTTTGTTCGCTCATGACCTATTGGAGGTCAGTCTGACGTTATGTTCTTTAAGCATCTTGTCAGCTCAGTTATTAGTGCCGCTGAGCCATTCTTAGTGATTAACATTGATGCTCCCTACCCAGAAAACATTTAGTGCCCTTGCTACCTTAAGAACTTTTACCAAATGGTGTTTAACATGGGGGAGTTCTAATTTATTAGCTGAGGGAGGGCAGTGGATGGTAATCAGCAACAGGTTTCCTTTACCTATATTTGACATGATACCATATGGCTTTGTGGTGTCTGGGTCAGTGTTGAAGGCTACCACAGCAATTCCCTGCTGACAGTATTCTACCATGCTGCCACTTTTGGATCAACCTGCTACTGAGAACGGTGATTGAGGAATCTGGATACTGGCTTAAATTCTGTGACCATTGCTAATTTGGATTTACAAACAAAAGCTGGAGAACCTCAGCAGATCTGGCAGCATCTGTGGAGAGGAAATAGAGTTAACATTTTGAGTCCAATGACCCTTCTTCAGAACAGACCCTTCTTCCAGCATCCCTAGTTCTTTGTTTTACTTTACTATATTGTTTGGCTACTCTGTGGGACAGGTATTTTTTCTGATTTTTGGCATCGTTTCCCCAGATGTTAATTCAGGGGGCTTGGCAGAATCGAATGGGCTAGGCTTTTGTGTGCTGGTGCTGAGATCTGGTTTTATTCTTCTTAGAATTTTTCATGAATTAGGTGGCTTGCTGAGCTATCTCAGTTGGCAGTCGAGAGTGGATTTCCATCCTTGTATGACATTAGAGAACTAGATGGTATTTGTCACAACAATCCAGGAATATTCTTACTGAAAATAGCATTTCTTTTCATGATTTGTGTAATAATCTAAATTTAACTTCTCCAGCTGGCAAATATTTTCACTTGGTTACGCATCTAGCAACATTGGTCCGATGATATTCTGCCACAGCTTTTGTTTATCTTTGGCCATTGCAAGAAAGTAGCAAAATGATAAGGACCAGGTCACTTTGGGTGACATTAATAAAGATGTGAAAATACTACAACTAGGAATCAATGTTCAGAAGCAACAATCTTGGCTGATTATTTTGCTGAGAGGTTAATTGAATCATTTCTTTGAGCTTAGCTAACTTATAAAAAAATTAAAGATCAAACCTGAGATTGTTTTGTTTATGTAGCCGAAAGCCACATTTGATACTTTGTTGTGCTGAGTTATAATCTTAATCAATATTTTCTGATCTACTTGTTCAGTGTGGTTATGACACCTCTGGAGCAAGAAGAACTTGAACCTGGGCCTCCTGGCTTAGAGGCAAGGGCATTACTATTCCATCACAAGGGCTCCCCTTAGAATTTTGTATGATTTGATCTCTTTTCAGATTACATAGTTAACAAATGCAATAAAATAATTCAACCCAGTTGGTCAAGTCAACTGAAAAGACACTGCAAGCATTACTACCCACACCCAAGTGGTATCTTTGCCTCACAGATATGAAGATTTTGGTGTAGAGACTCCTGGTTTTTCACCACTCTGCACATCCAGATTGAAAATGCAGTATTGTCAAAAATCAACAAATTTAATTTATATTTTTTCCATATAAACTAAATAATTTCTTATTTTAAAAAAAAATTCAGTGTTTGATGTTTGAATTTTAACACTACTTCCTTTTTGATACCAGCAGCATGGTGGTGGGGGAGTCTTTATAACTGGTTAGATTTGCAAAGTAGTCAGGAAGTTGCTATGTGGGTATGGGTTTCATTTTGTGGGATGGTTTTGAGTTGCCATGGTAATGTTTCCTTTAGCTCTATCAGTTTTTGACCTGCTGGTAATATAATACACGTCTGTGATCTGGCTTAACTGGATAAGAGTACTAATGCTTGTAAGCAAACCATGTGCTTCCTGTTTTGTCAGAATTTGTTCTTGATTGATGCCACATACAGAACAACTTCACACAAATGCAGTACCAGAAGCTTATTTAAGCATGTAAGGAACATGTGAACACTACTGTTTGTGATGAATACATTTCACTTTCTCCCCTGTCAATAAAAACAAAATTCTTCTTCCAGCAACATATTTGTGTCCGTTACTATTGTATTTACTGTTGAACGTGATACAATAATGGAACTGCAAGGCTAAACACCTTGATAGTATAACTGTGTAAGGGTTTGAGTGTGTACAATCATTTGCCAATTGTTGGTTAGATTTGTGAATTTTACAATGTAACAGTTAGGTAACCATACTAGTAGAATTAAGGACTGTCATACCCAAGTTAAATCCTTTCTTGGCAGTCTTCTGTTTCGTGAAATGATGGATTATACCTTAATGGTTGACACATCACCGAGTGCATTTTGAGACCTCCCCTCTGGCTTCACAGTTTCTGTGATATTTGCTGCAGATGAAGACTGCTGTGAGAGTGCAGAATTCACTGGCCCCCTGTTTTCTCTGATGCTATAACACAGATAGCAAGTCAAACAAAATCAGCCTCACTATCACTAGATTCAAAACAGAGTGAAATGAAAATGTTCAACGATCCTGCAAACTACTTAATTGTTCCTAACCAGACTTTATGAATAACAGACCATAGACACCAAGTTTATAAACTTAAAAATAACAATTTTTTATTAATAATGTAACGTTCGCAGAACACACAGAACAAAATAATCTAATTAATATCTATGATCTAAAGCCCATTCTTTAATCATAATCTCTACTAATACAGAAATTCGAGGGCTAAATTAGAAAATAAAATAACTGTAATGTTCCAGTTCAATAAACAGTTTCCAGCAATTGGTACCAGGCGTTCATGAAATCTTTGGGCATTTGGTTATTTGCAGGTAAGCAGAACTGTATATCTTGAATTCCAAAGACCCCAGTTAATTGGAATAGTTTTGGCAGACATCTAGAAACATTTACTTGTTTCCTACAGACTAGGAATCTTTTCTCAGAACATTCAACAGTTTGATAATTGGTTTTGTTCTTTCTCCAATCAGTACTGTGTTCAGAAGTCTCCAAAACACACTGCCTCCTGCTAAACCAGTCAAAGCCGTTTCTCTTTTGATTTGTTTTCTCTTTTTTTTTAGCCAATCTTCGCTGTGGTTGGCTGACTAGCACCAGTCCTCCCTTGATTTGGCCAATTCAACATCCAACCAACCAACCAACCAACTGCCAGCCCTGAGCACTGCATCAGCTTGGTACCAATTCATCTACAGTGTAATCAGTAATTAAGTTCTGTTATTCTCCCAGTTCCTAACAGAAGACATCTGTTTTTGATTTTTTAAAACAACCTGCTGTTCAAAGTTCAATTCTTAATTTCAACTCCAGTTCCAAACCAAAAATTGAGAAAAATAAGTCGTGTTGGTCTCTGCACTGGGTTCTCTCCTCAACCATCTGAGCTTTCTGTCTTTCCTTTGCTCTTCCAGTGCTTAAGTCAGCATCTAGAGACTTCAGCAACTCCCCCTCCACTTGTCTGTCTTAGTGCCCGTCATCTTTGTATCTTGCTTACAGGTTTCTTTGTAATGAGATATTGAAGTACAGCAGGTCATGACCCAGTGGCCAGTTCATGGTAAAGAATGTTTTTGGATATGGTCAACAACCATTTTATGAATATAGCCAAGCCAGTACATGTGACATAGTTGATGAAATTAGCAGACTCCAGGATCTCTGAGTTGGTTATCAAATCATGCCAAAACATCCTATAGATGTGTTTGAGACAGCTAAGCTGGAAATTGTTCAACGTTCCTCTTGTCTGGCATATGTTGTCCATATTTCACTCTAGAAACTAGCGTAGGTTTCATAAACTGTTAGTTTGGCGTTCTGCATCAGATTGCAGTTGCTTCATAAGGTGGCTCAGTGATTAGGACTGCTGCCTCACAGCACCAGGGACTCTGGTTTGATTCTTGCCTCAAGCAACTGTCCATGTGGAGTTTGCACATTCTCTCTGTGTCTGTGTGGGTTTCCTCCAGGTGCTCCGGTTTCCTCCTACAGTCCAAAGATGTGCAGGTTAGGTAAATTGGCCATGTCAAATTGCCCATAATGTTCAGGGATGTGTGGGTTAGGTACATTAGTTAGGGGTACATGTAGGGGAATAGATCTGGGTGGGTTACTCTTTGGAGGGCCTGTTTCCACACTGTAGGGGTTCAGTGGCATTCTATGATGTTAAATCACAATAAATAAAACAATACTTGACTTGTATACAATTTGTGCTGTCATTTGTTAATAGTTGTGCTATAGCAGGGTAATACCAAGACAGATTAATTTGCTCATGATAAAATGGAACAGTTGCATCCCACTGGGCAAGAGTGATTGTGATTACTAGTTTAAAATTTTAAGTGTCAATACCACCAGTAACAGTTTAATTTGGCAATATATTACAGTAGGACTCTGGTGTTTTCTTTCTGATTGATACTGACTTGTGTAGAGTTTAAATGGTGCAATAATTGCCCCTATTAAAGCTATGTTGTTTGTGACAGGCTTGTTTTCTGTTACTGTGCAAAAGACTGTAGAACATAATGTTTATTTAAGCTGCAAAGTTTCTATAGTAAAGCATTTCAATGTTCCCTGTTCTCTTGTTGTTCAATGCCTCCTTCCACATTCTGGAGATGAGGTATCTGTTTCCAGAAATACATCTTGGAATCAAAATCACCAGCCAAAAAATGAGAAAACAAAACTATTCCAGCTGTGTCACAACTTACTACATCATCCTGGGAGTTTTCTGTATTTGGCTTTGTTTCAGAATTAATCTCTGTATTAATCTTCATGGGAATCAAGATGAGAGAAATGTTAATGAAATTTATGACCAGAATATCTTTAACTGATCACATATATCCATT
The DNA here is from genome assembly GCF_047496795.1 of Chiloscyllium punctatum. NCBI lineage: Eukaryota > Metazoa > Chordata > Chondrichthyes > Orectolobiformes > Hemiscylliidae > Chiloscyllium > Chiloscyllium punctatum. The sequence continues at coordinate 33,669,623 of NC_092749.1, read as the reverse complement.
TATATGTACTTCTTAGAAAACAAAAATTCAAATTGACTGCAGTCTTAAACCAAAATAAGTGAGAAGTGTAGTTGTTTTATCCAGAACTTCGCTTTCTGTAGTATCTTGACAGGGATGGGAAGAAGGTCGGCTTATCTCAGCCTACCATCCCTTACAAACTGGATACTTGGGGAGGGGAGTGTTATTAGATATCTGGAGCAGCATATGGTAACTCTGTTACTTATTTGGTTTTAAAGGAAGAAATTGGGGTTTCAAATGGCGCTTCCTAAAGTAAAATAGTTGAAAGTTAAAAATACTAGGTTTCATCATAAAGTGGTTGACACGTGCCACATCTGAATCCGAATTTTTTTTTCTTTCTCTTAAATGCATTGAAACATTTGTGATTTGGAAAAGAATGAAAATATAGTTATAGACTGGAAATTTGAGGAAAGATTGTGGGAGAAAGTTAATCAAGAGCAAACTTGAAGTTGGTTGCGATCATTCTTTACTGCCCAAAACATTTTATTGCCATCCTCCATCTGGTCCACTATGACCTGCAAACCACAATCCCCACCATCAGAATCATCACAGACCCTATCTTGGTGAAGATGTATGTGTGCTTATTCAGAAATTGAGCTTTCAGTCAATGTTGACTCCTTCTCTGGATCTGAGAAAGTAAGCCTCCTTTTAACAAGCTCCCAATGTACAATACCACCTCTCGTTTATCAAGATCAACAAAATCCTGGAAAATATTGGACATGTTCCAAAACTTGGGAGCCTTTTTTTTAGAAAAAAAAGGCAGACACTGACAACAAATTCATCATTGCAACTGCTAATGTCTGCAGCTGATTTGAGGTAAGGGCCAGAATCTCAAATGTAAAACTAACAGAATGGATAAACTGAGCAGGTGTGGTCCCCATACCCTCCATGCTTCAGAGTTGTATAGCAGGCACTGATGAGCACTGGACAAGTACCACCAGCTGTGTCTTTGTAAGATGCTCCAAAACCAGTACCAAGAAAGGTGATCAAACAGCAGCATCCTTTCCTGAGCTACATGTCCAGCATCAAAGTGCTAATCATTTTAATGCAGCTTTGCTGGGTGAGTGATCTTCTTTGAGAGTGGAGTTAGGCATACAAAGCAAGTATTCTACTCTGTCATGGCAGGATAATCCTCGGAGGACAGTGGAAATGATTTGGGGATGTACTCCAAGCATCCCTGAAGAAGCCAAACCATCCTTCCATCACCAATCCCTGGCTTGTGTCTGACTGAAATGGAGTATAGTAAGTGCATTTAGGAATGCACTGAACATCTTGAGGGACTTAATTAGATACTTGTAGAGGTGGAGTCAAGGCATACAAGAGAGCGCACAAAGCTCCAAACGGCAAGCACTTTCTTCCGGTCACATGCAAATGATTTAAATTCTGTTCACACTCGGCCCTGTCCCTATTAAATTCCATATGTTTTCCTAAGATATTTCCAGTAGTATGTCAAATCTCCGAAGGGCACCCCAACTCAAACCAGCCCCCTGCCCTATCCCATTAACATGGCTAACCCACCTTGCCTGCATATCCTTGGACGCTACAGACAGTTTAGCATAGCTAATACACCTAAGCTGCACATCTTTGGACTGTTGGAGGAAACCAGAGCACCTGGCAGAAACCCATGCTGACACTGGGAGAATTGTCTGTGTGGAGTTTGCACCGTTACCCAAGGCTGGATTTGAACCTGGGTCCCTGGTGCTATGAGGCAGCAATGCTAACCACAGAGCTACTATGCCCCCAGTTCACAACCTTTTTGGCAGGTGCTTGTCTGTCTCTGCCAGTCTTATTTTAAGATTAAAACCCCCCATTTATACTATGCCTTTATTACATGATATAATCTAGCACTGCTGAGCTGCTACCAGATGGTCTATATATGACATCCATTGTGGTTTTGGTTTCTCAGTTCCACCCATAACGTCTGCACTGGGTGCTTTGCCCTCATTACAAACTCCCTCATCATAAAAGTGATTCAGTTCCTAATCAGTAATGTTACACCCCTTCTGCTGTTTTCTCTATCCCTCCTGTAAACATTATAACCTGGTATGTTTAGCTCCCAGTCCTGATCATCCTGTGGTCATGTCTCCGTAATGGCTACTATATCATAGGTTCCAATCTGAATCTGCCTGTAGCTCATTTAGTTTGTTTCTTAAACTCTATGATTTGGTATTTAAAAAACTCTAATTTTGGCTGTACACTCTATTCTGTCTTGGAGCATCTTTTTATTATTTCTCCCTCCTGGTTTACTCAGGGCACTATTTATAGTCCCGCCTTGTTCAGCTTATTAACCTCCGCCTTCTTACATTCTGACTTGTGCTGTGGTGTCCACCCTCCACCTGACTAGTTTAAACCCTCCTGAATGACACTCGCCAAGCTCCCCTCAAGGATATCTGTGTCCCTGCAGTTTAGTTGAAGACTGTCCTTTTTGTACAGTGTCCCACCTGCCCTGGAAGAGATTCCAATGATCCAGATTTCTGAATCACTCCCTCCAACACCAGCTCTTTAGCTACATATTAAGCTTTACAATGTACCTATTTCTGGCCTCACTAGCACGTGGCACAGGTAGTATTCCCTAGATTACAACCCGAGACGTCCTGCTTTTTAACTTTCTACCTAACTCCATAAATTTCCTTTTGCAGGACCTCCTGTCCCTTCCTACCTGCCCGTTCAGAGACCTCATTGACCCTGGCACCAGGGAGGCAACACACCAACCTGGAGCTCACGACACAGAAATACTTATCTCTGCCCCTGACTTTAGAGGCTGTGCCTGGAGCCTGTTGATAAAATTGTTTAATTTTTGGCCATTCCCAGCTTTGTTGGTTTTTTAGATGTGCTTAGTTCTGTTGTACAGATTTCTTGCAAACCTCTACCTATATGAAAATGTCTGCAGTATTTAAAATTACTGTCATAGGCATATTTTATTGACACTGGTTGTCCCTCCTGTCTTATGATCTTGGTGCTTTCATTCTGGGCACTTTTATTCTTGTGTGTTCATCTTTTTTTCGCTTTCAACAAATAAATTATTGTCCTACCACCTCCAATCTGGTACACAATTGATAGTGGGATTGTTTCAGACTGAATTAACTTTGGTTTGCTGAACACAATCCATTTTTATATTGGTAGGGGGGGACAATGATAGTGACACAGTAAGCATGACAGTGAACTAGTAATGCTTTGGGGATGTGGACTTAAACCTACCAAATCACCTTGGTTCAAGACTGCCACCATCTGTTCTCTGCTACCTCATACTCTGTGTCTCCTATTGCACCTAGCTCCTACCAAGGCTCATACTCTACCACTTTCATGACTGCTTGCAATACCTTCTATCACTTGCTCTCAACTACTCCAACCAACCACATCACTCATGCTTCATGGCCATTGCACTGTCTACTCTTTTGCATGGGACAAATCACCATTTTTCCCCCACCTGCACCAGTACTAACAGCTGTGCCAGCCATTTACACCTCCCTCAATACCTTATAACCAGAGATAATAAAATGGTGGGCTACTTGACTTTTGACTCCTAATTGCGAAGGAGAGGGCCCTAATCTTGACTGTTTCAAGTGGCTAACTGATTGTGTCTAAGTCTGTGGACTGGAATTTGAGGGTGTTCTGGAGTAACAGTGCTGGAACCTGCTGACTGTGGGCGGTTTCCCTTGCCATGATTGTTGGTGCTCATGTTAAGCAGTTGAAAAATGTGGTGCTGGAAAATCACAGCAGGCCAGGCAGCATCCGAGGAGCAGGAGAATCGACGTTTCGGACATAAGCTCCTCAGATGCTGCCTGGCCTGCTGTGTTTTTCCAGCACCACATTTTTCAACTCTGTTCTCCAGCATCTGCTGTCCTCACTTTCTCCCAGCTTATGTTAAGCATCCTGGCTTTGTGTCAACACCAAATGGCAAAGCAAGACAGAAGTACTGTGAGCCTGGTAGCTCTGGCTGAGGGGCAAAGCACATTAAGGCAAGGTAAGGATGAGCATCCAGGTGGGCTCAAAGTGAGTGAGAGCCATGAGAGTAAGCAAACAGCCATGAGATGCAGCCTGTTCTGATCTATGAGCTGGGTGTCTGTCCCTGTGGGTATAGTATCCTTGCAGCAACACTGCAATGATAATTGCAGATGCATCCTGTGGTGTAGTTTTATAGTGCAGCTGTATGCTCGAAGTGGATCAGAATTGTGCCATGATGATGTAGAGGGGCTTGCAAGTGGTGCCTAGATCCATGGACATGCAGTCACTGCCCATAGAGACATGCTGGTATTGGATGTCCAGAATGGAGATCCTTGGGAACAACTGGGGAGCTGGAATCACCAGGCACCCATGTTCGGGTTTATTGGTTTCATTTTTTTTCATGATGGGTAGTAGGATAAGAGAAGGAATATTAATAAAATAAAATCTGCAGTTTATTAGGCTGACAACAAAATCTCCCTTTTAGTAAGTAGCTCACCACTCCTGAACAAGAATCTTGTTTTGACATTCTGGAACTCTGTTAGGAAACCTTATTAAATATATGAAAATGTATTAATATTTGGAATTTGTGTGTGGTCATATTTGTTTTATAATGGTGTCTGAGGAGAGGACGAGTTTGGGTATAAACCAGCCATAGGTAATTAGCAAATAAATAAACAGAAATAATAAAGGAATAATGAGATACATTTGAAGAAGAATTACTGAGACCTGTGCTAACAGGGCATGTTCATCAGCCATTGGTGATTTATTTTTTATTGGTCTAAATTGTCAAATATTGACTGAGTCACTTATGTAACTTATGAAATAAATTTTTTGCGTTTTTATTTTCTCTTTGATAGACTGTTGGGAAGGGTTCACTGTGGTGTGTAGACCCACAGTACAGGCCAAACCTCATTCAAGCCCTAATGAAGACTCCATATTATTCAACAACACAAGTCTTTTACACACCGCCAGCCTCGCCTCCAAGGTAAGTGCCTAATTCCTGTCAGCTTTCTTGTAAATTCATGAACTGTCTCATACTTTCAGAGAGTAATACCTCTATTTTAGAAAGCAGCCTTCATTGTTCCCCATTCATTCTGTTGATAAAGGGACTCCCAAGTGTGTAAGCAAATTATATATGCTAACAAGATCCTGAGTTGAATGTCTGCTGAAATGCAGATGTCTGGACTGTCCAGAAGTTGCCAGCTGTTTTGTATTGAGTTTGTATCTCTCATTTGGCGTTGTGGTTTTAAGAACATGCAAAATTGGAACAGTCACACAACCACTCATGTTTGCTCTGCTATTCAGTACAATCATGGCCAATCTTCACCCTCAACTTCACTTTTCCATCCACCTCCCATATCCTTTGATTCCATGAGTGACCAAACATGTATTTGAGCCTTAATTATAATCAACAATGGAGTATCTAACCCACTGGGCAGGTAATTCCAAATATCCACAACCCATGGCCTGAAGATGTTTGTTGTCATCACATTCTTAAATGAACTCTCCCTTTTCCTTAGACTATGCTCTAATGTCCCAAATTCCTTGGTCAGAGGAAAAAAGCTTTTTTAGAGATTTTAATCTTTAAAAGAATTATTAATTATAGGCTCCTTATGTTCTCTTCGCAAACTGCTTTCTGATCTTTGTGTCGTTACCAAATTTAAAAACCATACCTTCAGTCTTTTCATCCAAATCAATTATTTCAATTGTAAAAGGTTGAGGTTGAACCCCTGTGGCACACTGCCTGTGATATCCTACTCTCTATTCCTATTAATCAGGCAATCTCCTATTCATGCCAATATGTTGCCCCTGACACCGTGAGCTTTTATTTTCTGAAATAACCTTTAATATGACATAGATTTCTAGAAGGTACAAGTACAATATATCCACTAGTTACAAAAGAGGAAGTGTTGGAGGTCTTAGAAAACATAAAATGGGATACATCTCTGGGTCCTGATCAAGTCTTTTGAGGGTGTTGTGGATTGTTAGGGAAGAAATTGTGGGGTCTCTAGCAGAAATGTTTGTATCATCTATAACCACAGCTGAGGTGCCAGAGGACTGGAGGGTGGCTATAAATGTGCCTTTATTTTAAAAAGGCTGTAAGGAGAAGCCTGGAAACAATAGATCTGTGAGCCTCACATTTGGTGGTGGGGAAGTTGTTGGAGCTGAATCTGAGAGATAGGAATTGTCAGCATGGTTTTATGTGAGGGAAATTATGTCTCGCAAGCTTGACTGTGTGTTTGAGGAAGTAACCAAAAGATTGTTGAGGACAGAGCGATAGACATTTAACACATGGACTTCAGTAAAGCCTTTGACTAGGTTCCACTGGTAGACTAATTAGTAAAGGTAGATCAAATGGGATTCAGGGAGAGCTTGCCAATTGGATACAAAATTGGCTTGATGGTAGGAGACAGAGGGTGGTGCTGGAGCCGTGTTTTTCAAACTGAAGGCCTATGACCAGGAGTGTTCCACAGGGATTGGTATGGATCCACTTTTGTTTGTCATTTTTATAAATGATTTGAAAGAGAATATACGTGGCATGGTTAGTAAGTTTGCAGATGATACCAAAATTTGGAGGTGCAGAGGACTGTGAAAAAGGTTACCTAAGATTACAAAGAGCTCTTCATGAATTGGGTGAATGAGCTGAGTGGTGATAGATGGAGTTTAATTTGGATAATTGCGAAGTATTGAATTTTGCTAAAACAAACAAGGGCAGGACTCATACAATTATTGATAGAGCCCTAGAACCAAGAGACTTAGCGGTTCAGCTACACAATTCTTTGAAATTCAAAGGTTAACAGGGTAATTAAGGTGTTTAGTACACTTGTCTTTGCTCAGACTATTTTGAGTATAGGAGTTTGGGACATCATGTTGAGGTTGTAAAGGTTATTGGCGAGACCTTATCTGGAGTACTGTGTGCCGTTCTGGTTGCCTTATTTTATGAAGGATATTATTAAATTGGATAGGGTTCAGAAAAGATTTACCAGGATGTTGCTGGGAATGGAGGGTTTGAGTTATAAAGAGAGGCTGAATAGGTTGGGACTTCTATCACCTGGAGAGTAGGAAGTTGAGTGACCTTTATAGAGGTTTATAAAATTATGAGGAACATAGATAAGACCAAAAGACATAGGAGCAGAAATTAGGTCATTCAGCCCATTGAGTCTGCTCCACCATTCAATCGTGACTGATAACCGTCAACCCCATTCTCCAGCTTTCTCCCTGTAACCCTTGATACTCAAGAACCTATCTATTCTCAGTCTTAAATGTGCTCAATGACCTGGCCTCCACAGCCTTCTGTGGCAATGAATTCCATAGATTCACCACTCTCTGGCTGAAGAAGTTTTTCCTGATCTCTGTTCTAAAAGGTCTTCCCTTTACTCTCAGGCTGTGCGCTCGGGTCTTAGACTCTCCTACCAAATGGAAACACTTTCTCAAAATCCACTCCACTCTGTCCAGGCCATTTGGTATTCTGTAAGTGCTGGGAAAACACAGCAGGTCAGGCTGCATCCGGGGAGCAGGAGAGTTGACGTTTTGGGCATAAACCCTTCATCAGGAATACGGGGGTTGGAGGGACGGAGAGATAAATAGGAGGGTCAGGGTGGGGGAAGGTAGCTGGGAAGGCAATAGGTAGATGCAGGTTGGAAGGGAGGGTGAAGCGGATAGGTGGGAAAGAAAAATGGACCGGTAGGACAGTGCTGAGTTGGAGGGTTGGTTCTGGGATGAGGTGGAGAGGGAGAGATGAGGAAACTGGTGAAGTCGATGTTGATACATGTCGTTGGAGGGTCCCAAGGCAGAAGATGAGGCATTCTTCCTCCAGTCGTTGGGTGGCTTGGATGTGGCGGTGAAGGCCTAGGACTCGCATGTTCTTGGCGGAGTGGAGTGGGAGTTAAAGTGGTCAGCCACAGGGTGGTGGGGTTGCTTGGTGCGTGAGTCCCAGAGGCTTTCCATGAATTGTTCTGTGAGTTGGCGTCCTGTCTCCCCAGTGTAGAGGAAACCACTTTGAGAGCAACAGACACAATAGATGAAGTGTTTGGATGTGCAGGAAAATCTCTGCTGGGTGTGGAAGGATCCTTTGGGGTCTTGGACGAAGTTGGGGGAGGGAGAGGTATGGGTGCAGGTTTTACACCCCTTATGGCAGTAAGAGAAGGTGCTGGGAGTGGAGGGAGGGTTGGTGGGGGATGAGGGAATCGCGGAGGGAATGGTCTGTGGAATGCAGATAGGGGTGAGGAGGGAAATATATCTCTGGTGGGGTCTAATTGTAGGTGGCGGAAATGGTAGAGGATAAAGCGCTGTATCTGGAGATTAGTGAGGTGGAAGGTGGGGACTAGGTGGTTCTATTCTTGTTGCGGTTGGAGGGGTGAGGTTCAAGGGTGGAGGTGTGGGAAGTGGAGGAGATGCGCTGGAGAGCATTGATCACGTGGGAGGGGAAATTATGGTCCTTGAAATAGGAGGCCATCTGGGATGTTCTGGAGTGGAATTACTCCTCGTAGGAGCAGATATGGCAGATGCAAAGGAATTGAGGAAAAAAAATGTTTTTACAGGAGAAATGTAGTCCAGGTAGCTGTGGGAGTTGGTGGGTTTGAAGTAGATGTCTGTGTTGAGTTGGTCACCGGAGATGGAGACTGAAAGGGGAGGGAGGTGTCCAAGATGGTCCAAGTAAACTTGAGGTCAGGATGGAAGGTATTCGTGAAGTTGATAAACTGCTCAACAACCTCATGGGAGCATGAGGTGATGCCAATACAGTCGTCAATGTAGTGGAGGAAAAGGTGGGAGATGATGCAAGTGCAACTTCAGAAGATGGAGGTTCCACGTATCTGAAGAGGCAGGCCTATGCAAGTGCCCATAGCTATCCCTTTGGTCTGAAGGAAGTGGGAGCATTCGAAGGACAAGTTGTTGAGGGTGAGGACCAGTTCCACCAATCAAATAAGTGTGTTGGTGGAGGGGTACTGGTTGCGTCGGCAGGAGAGGAAGAAACAGGGACCGTGGAGGCCTTTGTCATGCCGGATGGATAAGTAGGGGGACTGGATGTCTATGGTGAAGATGAGGTGTTGGCGGAGGGTGTGGGTGATGTCCCGTAAGTATGTGGGGAGTTCCTGGATGAAGGGGGGTCAGGGCAGTGTCAAGATGTGAGGAGATAAATTCAGTGAGGCAGGAGCAGGCTGAGATGATGGGTCCTTATCTTACTCAGTAGCCACCTGTGCAGCACCTTGTCAAAGGCTTTCTTGAAGTCTAGGTAGAACCTGCTTATTACTTCCTCAAAGAACTCTAGCAGATTTGTCAGGCATGACTTCCCCTTGATGAAACCACAACCATGCTGACTTTGCTCTATTTTACTATAAGCTTTCATGTATTCCAAAATCTCATTCTCCACAATGGATTCCAGGATCTTGCCCATAACGGAGGTTAGACTGTAATTTAATGTCATTTGTGTTACTCCTTTTTTTAAACAGAGGTGTCATGTTAGTAATTTTCCAATAGCCTGTGACTCTCCCTGATTCTAGCGATTCCTGAAAGATCACCACTAATGCCTCTGCTATCTCCCATAGAACTCTGGGGTGGAGCCCATCTGGTTCAGGTGATTTATCCATCTTCAGGCCATTCAATTTTTCTCACACCTTCTCCTTAGTGATGGCCACCATCCTCCACTCTGCCCCTTACTCTCTTGAATATTTGGGATATTACTCGTGTCTTCCACCGTGAAGACTGATGCAAAGTAATTATTCAACTCCTCAGCCATTTCCTTGTTCCTCACTACTATCTCTCTAGCGTCATTTTCCAGCAGCCAAATGTCCACTTTTGCCTCTCTTTTGCCCTTTTTATAGTCTGAACAAATTCTCACAGTCTTCCTTCATATTACTGGCTGGCTTACCCTCTTATTTAATCTTCTCGCTCTTTATTTCTTTCTTTTTTGTTGCCCTCTGGTCTTTGTAAACTTCCCAATTCTCTGGTTTCCCATTGCCCTTTGTCACATTACATACTTTCTTCTCTTTTGCTGTTATGCTATCCCTGACTTCCCTAGTCGGCCATGGTTGCCTCATCCTCCCTGTACCATGCTGCCTTTTCCTTGGGTTGAATCTCTGCGGAGTATCCCAGACACACATTGCCGTTGCTGTTCCACTGTTCTTCCTGCTTGGCTCTTCTCCCAGTCAATTCCACTCAGCTCTTCCCTCATGCCCCTGTAGTTGCCTTTATTCAGCAGTAATATCATTATCTCTGATTCTATGTTCTCCCTCTCAAATTGCAGAGTAAATTCAATTATATGATCACTATCTCCTTAGGGTTCCTTCACCTTTAAGCTCCATGATCAAGTCTGCCTCATTGCACAACACTAAATCCAGTTTTGCCTGTTCCCTTGTGGGCTCTACCACAAGCTGCTCCAAAACGCCATCTTGTAGACATTCCACAAATTCCTTTCCTTGCAATCCACTACCAACTTGATTTTCCCAGTCCACCTGCATATTGAAATCCCCCATGAACATAACTTTGCCTTTCCTATACATCTTTTCTATCCCCTGGTGTATCTTGTGCCCCAGCTCCTGACTACTGTTTCGACGCTTGTACACAACTCCAACTATGATTTTGTTTTATCCTTTTTTGCAGTTCCTCAATTCTAGTCACACAGATTCTACACTATCTGACCCAACTTCATTTCTTACTATTGATTTCATTTCATTTCTTATTAATAAGGCAACCCCACCCCCCTGCCGATCTGCCTACATTTTCAATCAGACATATAACCTTGAATATTCAGCTCCCAATCCTGATCCCTTTGCAGTCATATCTCCATGACCCCCACCACATCCTACCTGCTAATTTTGATCTACGCCACAAGCTCATTTAACTTATTCCTTCAGATATAACACCTTCAGTTCTGTATTAACCATCCCTCTTAGCATGAATTACATTGGTATTTTCCCTGGGGTGGAAGAGTTCAAAACGATAAGGGGAGAGAGCCTTAAAAAGGACATAAGGGGCAACTTTTTCACACCGAGTGGTTCATGTGAAATAACTGCCAGCAGAAGTGGTAGATGCTGGTACAGTTACAATATTTGAAAAGACATTTGGAGAAATACATGAATAGGAAAGGTTTGGAGGGATACGGGCCAAATGCAGGCAAGTGGGACTAGTTTAGTTTGGGAATATAGTTGGCGTGGACTACATTGACCGAAGTGTCTGTTTCCATGACGCTGACTCTCGTTCCCCATTATCTACAGCACAATTACTTGTTCAAAGAAATCCAATAATTTACACTTTAATCTCCCTTTGACAAAACCATGCTGTCTCTGCCTGATTATTTTGAACTTATTGAAGTGCCTTGTTATAAAATATTTAATATAACTTCCAACATTTTTTAATGACAGATATTAAGCTAACTGGCCTGTAGTTTCCTGCTTTCTGTTATCCTCCCTTTTCGAATAAGGAAGTTACATTAGCTATTTTCCAATCTCAGGGAATGTCTGAATCCAATGAGTTTTAGAAAATTAAAACAGACATGTCAACAATTGAACTGATTACATCCAAGGGTTTTAAAGGAAGCAATCTGTCAGGACCTAGGGACTCGTCAACCTACCGTTCCAACAGTTACTTGGTACTACTTATCTAGTAATTGTATTTTGTTGAAATCTTCTCTCTCCTTTTCCATTCCTTATTTATAGCTATTTCCTGGATGCTACTCATATTCTTTAGTGAAGACAAATGAAAATATCTGTTCAATAGATCTGCCATCTCTTTTGTCTTCTATTAGTAATTCCCCAGACTCATTTTCACTTAACACTTTATTAATACTTTTTAAATATCTGGAGAAACCTTTTTTATCTGTTTCTATGTTTTTAACAAACATTCTCTCGTACTCCATTTTTCTCTTATTAACCTTTTGGAAATTTTTTGCTGTGTTTTACATTCTGTCCAGTCTTCTTACTTGTCAGTTCTTTGCACAATTATGTCTTTGAGCTTGTAGCTATCTTTAACTTTATTGTAGTTAACTAAGGATGACAGGTCTGTCCCTGAGAAAATTTGTTCTTAGTTGTTGGAATCATGATTCAGTGCTTTCTGGAAGATCCCCTTAAATATTTGCCATTGCCTATCTGTTCCCCTATTCTGTTAACCTAAATTGCCAGTTCACTTTCGCTAGCTTTGCTTTCTTGCTGTCATAATTGTCCTTAATTCAAAAGTAGTCTTGGACCCCATACTTCCCCCTCTCAAATTGAGTGAGTGGCTAGGGGGTGGCATGGTGGCTCAGTAGTTAGTGCTGCCTCACAGTGCCAGGGACTGGGTTTGATTCCAACCTCTGGCAACTGCCTGTGTGGAGTTTGCACATTTTCCCTGTGTCTGTGTGGGTTTCCTCCAGGTGCTCTGGTTTCTTCCCACAGTCCACAGATGTGCAGGTTAGGTGGATTGGAGTGCTAAATTGCCCATAGTGTTCCAGGATGTGTGGGTTAGGTGCATTAGGGCTAGATACAGGGTAGGGAAAATGGGTCTGGGTGGGTTACTCTTCGGTGGGGTTGGTGTGGACTTGTTGGGCCAAAGGACCTGTTTCCACATGGTAGGAAGTCTTTGATTCTATGAAATCATATTTAAAATTCAATGATGTTATAGTTGTTGCTTCCCAGGGGAACTTTAATCATTTAGGTCAGTAATTAGTCCTGCTTAATGAAACTAGGTCTACTATAGCCTGCTGTCTGCTTGGTGGCACAACATGCTGGTCCAAGAAATTGTCCTGAAAACATTCAATGAATTTGTTAGCTGGACTACTTTTATCTGTCTGATATTTCTAGTCCATATGTAAGTAAGAATTAGGACTAAGATTAGGCAACTTTTGATACAATCATGGCTAATCTCATCTCTGCCTCAACTACATTTTCCTGCCAATCTCCATAACTCTTCAACCTATTAATAATTAAAAATTTGTCTATCTCCTCCTTAAATTTATTCAGTGTCCACCACATTCTGCGGCAATGAATTCCAGAGATTCAGAACCTTTTAAGAGAAGTGCTTCCTCCTCATGTCTGTTTTAAATCTACCATCCCTTAGCTTAAAACTGTGATCCCTTATTCTCAATTGCCCCACAAGAAGAAACATCTCCTCTACATCTGTGTCAATCCGTTACAGCATCTTATATACCTCATTTGGATCTCCTCTCATCCTTTTAAACTCTAGCTAGTATAATCTAAACTGCTTCATCTCTCCTTATATGAAAAGCTTTTCACCTCTGGAATTAATCTAGTGAACCCTCTCTGAATTTGATTAAAATCTCCAATAATAATACTTGTATCCTTTTTGACAATCTCTATTATTTCTTTCTCTGTCCTACAATGTCTTTACTGTTAGGCAGCCTGTCCACCATACTAGTTCATCTGTTTTGTGTTGTATGCTACATGCATTCAAATCCAGTACTTTAAGTTTTGTCCTTTTATTATTTTCATTACCTCTAATCTTATCTGCTGATTTGCTCTTTGATCTGCATCTTCTGTCTCATCTTGTCATTGTCCGCTTACCATTTACCATGTTAATTCCTTTCTCTATTGCATATTCACCACAGTTTCCTAAATTTGGGATCTTGCCCTCCCTATTTAGTTTAAATCTGCTCCAGTTCCCTAGTCATGCGGTTTGCAAAAGCACAAGTCCCAATACACTTTAGGTGTAGACCTTCCCAATGGTACAAATCCCACTTTCCCCAGTATTGATGCCAGCTTGGCACAGATCATGTTATCTTTGTCTAATCATACTATGATGTTCTAAGGGCATCAACTTCTTTAGTAATAAATTCCAATATTTTCCTGTGATAGATGTCAGGTTAACTGGCTTAATTCCCTGTTTTCTTTCCTGTGTCATATTGATTGAGTTTCAGTCAGCTGAAGACATTCTCTACAATCTCGGAAATTTTGGCAAATCATAACCAGTGCATTCATTGTCTCTGCAGCTATCTCTTTTGAGAGAACATAGGCCATCAGATTCCTGGAGATTTGTCAATTTTTAGTCTGATAGGTTTTTCTAATACATTTTATCTGTTGATATTAATTATCTAAAATTCATCAGTTTCATTAAGTCATTGGAATACCTCTATTTTTGGTATATGGTTTGTTCTTTCACTATTTACAAACACAGTATATTTGTTCAATCTCTCTGCCATGTCAGGTGTATAAACAATGCAATGCTGGTCAATGAACTATGGAGTGTTAGGATGATTAATCATTTTTGATACTGACTTTCACAACAATACCAGTGCTGGGGGTGAGGTTGAGGGAATCATAACTGCGACCATAAGATTGTAAGATGTAGGAGCAGAAGTAGGCCATTCAGCCTATTGAATCTGCTCCATGATTCAAATAGATAAAAGCTGATCTGATAATCCTCAACTTCACTTTCCTGCCTTTTCCTTTTAATCCTTGATTCTGTTACTGATTAGAAATCTGTTTGATCTCAGCATTGAATATATTTAACAGTGCATTTCTCCAAATTCAATGCTCGATGAAAATTTCTCTGATCTGGAACTTAAACCTGCTATGAAATGACCTGCTATATCAGCCTTAAAGTAAATTGGAATGACCCCATTGATATTATTTTATATTCTCATGGCCTTTCTCATGTGAAAAGGATGTGAAAGAGCACTAAGGCATTTTAAGGCAGTGATCAATCTCAATTCATCAAGACACAGAAGTCATTATAAATGAGCCAGTTGTGGTGTTACTATGGCAACACATTAGGGAAAAATGTGTACATCATGTTATGTTGCTTGGTAACCAATTATATGTATAGCACACTGAAATAATCATACTTTTATATCTCTTGTTTGAAAGACTGATCCAATGAGACTTGACTCATTGCAACTTTCATTTATGGGAACTGAGAATTTTTATTTCGCCTTGCAAAGGATAGGGAATTTCCTGGTAATAGGTGTGCTGTTCATTATCAACGTGTACAGTCATTTCGGTATGCTGTTTGATATGCATAACATCACTGTGGCAGATGGGTGTGGTTCAAAGGTCAGTGTTTTTCTGTTGCGTAGCAAGAAAATTACATGGCCCAGACTGTGATTCACTCAAACATAACTTACCAGAATTCAAATTCTGCCTGATATTTTGTGTGTTCTCCCCCGACCCTTATGGAAAACTGCAGCACAAAGGATGATAGATAACTGGTTTACTTATATATGGTGTGGGGCAGACAAACCAAAGAAAAAATGTTTTCCTGCAAATCAATTCAAAAGGAGCTCAATTCATCTTAGGAACTTTCCAGGGCTTGGTGAAGTACAAAACTCCATTGAGCATGGAATTATGCTGAGATAGCCGATATCAGCTGACTGGGGGAACTGTGTTGCAACTTCAGTGTTCTTGTTCCTGATAATTATCCAGTGTCGTAATCTGGGGAATGTGGGTTTGTGGGTATCAGGTGAGGGTCTGTTTGGGCTGAGTTGCATTGTTTTCTTATGATAAGATAACTTGTCAAAGAAAATTGCTTCAGTTTACATGTCGAGAACAGTGTTTGTGTTGGAGGGAATAATTTATTGTAAACTCACTGTCTGTTAGTTCAAGATGAAATTTTCATTAAAAAATAAAGAAAATTTTCATACGTCAGATCCCAGTCTCTTCTAAGGCGATACTCTTTGGTTAAGTGCATGATTTCAGTAAGAGATAAAATGGCAGAGATAGGTGCTTTGCTACTGCTACATGCTTCCTAGTAATTGCTGTAGAAGAACTAGTGACCTACGAATACTTTTAAAAAAAAAAATGTATATCATGACTTTTAAAAAGGTGTAGTATGAATGATAACTCTATACCATGCTTTGTAGGTTTTCACGAGAGATAATAGGATAGGTGAAAAGGAATGCTGACAATGTGGTGATTGCTAATTGTAGTCATATTTCATTAATATTTCCAGTCTTGACAGGTTACTTAAGGGATCCTTAGATATTCTTGACTATTTAAAGTCCAACATTTTGTTTTGTGTTTTTTTTTCTTTTTCCATTTCTCTCTCTTGCTCCAACAACACTGTAATTTAATGAAACCATAGATATAGAAGCAGAATTAACTCAGTTGGTGTATTGAGTCTGTTCTGCCATTCAATCATGGCTGGTATGTTTATCAAACGCATGCTCCTGCCTTCTCTTGATTTCCTTATCAATCAAGAACCTATCTCTTGCGGTCCAAAATACATTCAATAAAGCCCTTCATCCCTGGGAAGATTCTTGTAAACCACCTCTGGAAGCCCTCCAATGTCTGCACATCCTTCCTTTGATATGGGGCCCAACACTGCTCATAATATTCCATATGCAGTCTGCCTGGAGCCTTGTACACCCTTAGCAGAATGTCCCTGCTTTTGTAGTCTCATCCTCTTGAAATGAGAGCTAACATTGGATTTGCTTTCCTAACCACGAACTGAACCTGAATGTTACCAAAAGAATCCTGAACTAGAAGCAGGGTGACCCCCAATCTTGGAATTCTGCTGTATGAACCCCGAGGATGTGCAACAATCATGTTGGTGAAGGCTGCAATCTCCAGTTGCTGGTATTATTTCCTGTCGATCAGTGGGGCAGATTTCTTCTCACCATTTGTAAGTGATTCTGGCAAGACTTGGGTGAAGTTTTTCAGCAAGTTCGAGCTGCAGCTCCATCCATCCTGTTCCTTGATAAAAATGATTCCATCCTTGGATCATGTTCACATGATGGAGCAAATGGCTGTTCTGTTAGTGTCCTCTTCATTCTTTGTACTTCAGATTTCTGAAGCCTTTCCCCATGAAAACGTAGTCTGCACCTCTCTTCTTCCTATGAAGGTGCATAGCCTCTCTCTTTCGTACATTATATTCTACTGGCATATCTTTGCCCCCTCTCTTACTGTGTCCAAATCTTTCTGCAGCCTCCGTGCTTCCTCAACTATTGCCCTCCACTTATCTTTGTCATCTGCAAACCTAGCAACAATGCCCTCAGTTCTATTTGTCTAGATTATTAATATATAATGTGAAAGTTGTGGTCCCAATGTGGACCTTTGCAGACCTCCACTAGTCACTGGCTACCATCCTGAAAAAGATGTCTTCATCCCTACCCTTTGCCTTCTGCCAGACAGCTAATCCTTTATCCATTGCCAGTACCTTGCCCTTAACATTATCTACCCTTATTTAGCAGCTTCCTGTGTGGCACCTTGTCAAAGGCTTTCTGCAAATTCAAATAGTTCATGGTCACTGGCTCCCCCTTGTCTAACTTGTTTGTTCCCTTCTCAAAGAATCTTAACAGGTTTATCAGGCATGACCTCCCCTTACTGAAACTGTGCTCAGTCCTATTTTACCATGCACGTTCAAGTGTTCTGCAATCTCTCTCTTAATAATGGACTCTTGAAATTTTACAACCAAGGTCAGGCTAAGTAGCCTATACTTCCCTAACCTCTGCCTCCCTCCCTTAAACAGGGGTGTTATGTTAACCATTTTCAGTTCTCTGGGATCAGTGATTCCTGAAAGATCACCAATAATGCTTCTACAATCTTCAGAACTCTTGGGTGTAGTCATCTGGTCTAGGTGATTTATCCTTCGGTCCTTTCAGCTTCCTCAGTGTCTTCTTCTTGATGGCCACTAAACCCACCTCAGCCCCCTGACTCTTGAAGTTTGGGTAATCTGGTGAATTCCACTGTGAAAACTGATGCAGAGTACCTATTCAGTTCCTCTGCCATTTCTTTGTTCCCATTACTACTTTTGCAGCCTCATTTTCCAGCGGTCCAATGTCCACTCGGGCCTCTCTTTTTGAAGAGATACCTTTCTGATATCTTTTTTAAAAAACTAATACAATCTTCTTTTATTTTATTAGCTAGCTTAATCTCAAATTTCATCTTCTTCCCCTTATTGCTTTTTCAGTTATCCTCTGGTAGTTTTTAAAAGGCTTTCTGATCCTCTGGCTTCCTGCTAATCTTTACCACATTATGTGCCTTTTCTTTTGCTTTTATGCTGTCCTTGATTTCCCCTGTCAGACATGGTTACCTCATCCTCACTTTCTTCCTCCTTAGGATGAATTCTGCTGTGCTTCCCAAATTACGCCCAGAAACTCATGTCATTGCTGCTCCATTATCTTCCCTTCTAATCCACTCTTGCCAGCTCCTCGTGCTGTGTTTGTAGCTCCCTCCTCAGGTGAATGGAGGTCAAGTGCCTGGTTGCTGGCCTTGGCTAACTTCACTCGGCCTCAACAGGAACTGAACGAGTGATATTCTATGTCTGCTAGATATCACTGGAATATTTTTTCCCAATTCTGGGTACTACACTTTAGCAAGGATATGAAAACTTGACAGAAGGTGACCAAAGGATTTACTAGATTTGTTTTTAATTTGCTTATGGGATGTAGGCCTCACTGGCTAGGCCATGAGCCAATTATTGCCAATCCCTAATTCCCCTTGAGAAAGTGGTGAGCTACTGTTTCAAAATCTGCAGTCCTTGGGTGTAGGTGCACCCACACTGCTGTTAGGAAGGGTGTTCGAGGAATTTGACTCAGCGATAAGTTAAGATGTGGTGATAAAGTTCCAAAGCAGAATACTGTGTGCTTGTTAACTGCCAGAGAGCAAAAGTTCTTTAGATAAGAGCCTAGGCATGTACTTCTCTCATCAGAGATTTATTTTGCATCACTTGCACATCTTAAAATTTCAACTGCACTGATTACATATTCCCCAAATATACCCAGTCAAGTACTTGCTCCGTTATCCCTTAATTAACATATTCCCTAGTTCCATTTGGTCTCTGGCATCCCTACAGAGCCTACTCGATCATCATGTGGTTTGGAGGGAAACATGGAAGTTGTAATGTTTGCATTTGCTGCTGTTCTACTTCTAGGTGGTTGAAGTCATGGGTTTGGATGGTACTATTTGAAAGAACCTTGATGACTTACTGCAGAGCATCTGATGGATGGTAGATATTGCTGTCACTGGTACTGAATGTTAAAGGTGGTGGATTAGGTGCCAGTCAGTCAGGTTGTTGAATGATAAATTTCTTGTGTTGTTGAAGCTGCACTTATTCAAGCAGGTAGAGAGTATTCTATCACACTTCTGATGGTGTCTTGTAGACGGTTGAACAAGCACAGGGGAGATAGGAGGTGAGTTACTTGTGTTATGAAGTTGAAGGTGTGTGCTGTACCTTTTTAAGAGAGAGTGAATGCTGTTCTGCACTGATAGCTTAAAGAGCAGTCTCAGCGTCCTGGGAAATTGAAAATATATAACATTTGCTGTGAAATAAATACCTGAGTTGGTTGCTGTTTTGACAACAATTTGAATTCAACCAATCAGTTTAAATTATGCCCCAGGATATTAAACTGAATCAAGTTTGAATTTATTGTTTTGCCAACATCAAATCAAAGAGATGATCCAATGTTGGGGATATTAATAATAAAGGCAGGTATTTTGAAAATCAGTCAGAGCAACTGCCATAGAGAGACCCGCAAGATATTAAAACACTCTCTATCAAAGGTACCTTTTCATGAAACATATTTGCAGTAAAAAGAAAGAAGACAACCCAGGAAGATCTTTAGTTGAAAGAAGACCGTTACCAAAGATGACAGCAACGGTATGGTTTTGAAATTAAGTTGATAAAATTTGAATGTGTTTTATTGGAACAGTATATTGTTAGATTTGGAGGCAGGTAATAAGCAGTTAAGAGAAAGAGGGGCTTCGAGTTGTGAATAGTTGTTGTTTGATGTTCACTTTTAGAGTTAAAGAATAAATTGATATTGTCTTTAAATAGTGGAATTTGGGGAGTTCTGTGTCACTCATTTTAACATTACAAGGCGAGGTGAGCTTTTCTGGGTGTTTAGTTTAACAGAGGGGTTCACCACCTGTTGTAACACTTGCTGCAAAATTCGAAGCCTCTGACCAGCTCTTTTCGCAAAATACTTACTTAGCTAGTCCCATTTAGTTTTTGGCCAGTTGTAATGCAGTGTTGATCATGGGTCTTCGGTGATAGGAATGTAACGAACATCAGAGGATGATGATTAGATACTTTGTTGTTTGCAATTGCTAGTACCTTGTAAGTCATGAATGTTACTTGCCATTTATTAGCCCAAGTCTGGCTGTGGTACAGATTCTGCTTAATATGGACTACTTCAGAATCTGAGGAATTGCGAATGGTGCTGAACATTGTGTAATCATCAGTGAACATCTTCACTTATGTTTTAAGATGGAGGAAAGGCTGAATGGCCTCCTTTTGTATTGTAGTTACAAACCGTGTTTATATTGGAAGGCAAATGTGAAAACAGATTATTGACCCCAAGCATGATTTTGAGAGTCCGACTTTTGCTTAAAAAAATGCTGGAGCCGAGAACAGTGACCACGAAACAAAAGAACAATTAGAGCTACCTTTACTTACAAGGTCAGATCATCTAACTTCTCGTGCAAGCTTAAGGACTGACATCAACCAATCCCTCTGGCTCAGTCTGTATAATTTACAATATCTGAATTATCGTACTATGAGAGGATCAATTTTACCTTTAAGTTAGTCCATTGCCAACTTGGCAGCTTTCTTTTAAATTCACATATGTATTTTCTTAGCTGTTTGAGGCCTCCCAACTGGCTTTTTCTCCCCACAGTAGGAACCATATTAGCCAAATTCGACACCGTACAGTGTAACTGCAGATCAGACTCATTATCCTTCTATATAATTTTGATCTATACCAGCCCCAGCTTTCTGTGTGTACCTTTTTAGTCATGATGATGACCTACTTATTGGTCCTCTTTTGTTCTTTCTTCAGTCATGTAGTCACAGTTCTCTACACTGAACCCCCTTCCTTACCATGTCATTCTGCCATAACGTTTCTCTGCATTCATTGGCATCTTTTATTCCTTTCTCTTCTCTCAGAAAACTCCCTTTCTCCTTCCTTAGTGTTCTGTCATTACTCTCTAAGCATTTTACAGGACAATGGTGTTTCTCATTCCATGATGACTATTGTATAAATATCACAAGTATAGTTAAATACTGTTGAGATTACAACCCCTTACGTTGGTACGGTCTGTCACAGGTAAGTTCAAACTAATAGAGGACTTAAAGCTGTGTGGAGAAGCTGCACATCTGAAATTTTTGCTTCCGTTTGTCAGCTGAAAAACTAATATATTTGTGTTAGACACTGCAGCAAATAAGTGAATTGCAGATATCCAGCTATGGTCAGCCTCGTATAATAAGAGCAGAGGGTTCTTTTGTAAAACTACCCTTGTTGGTTGTGGTTCAGTATACAGTGATCACAAACCCAGCACATCTTTTGGTAGTCCTTATTTGGATCAACATCATGGGATTATTCAGCTGGTAATGGTCAGGAGCAATAAACAAAGTAAAAGTGCGTTTCATAAAATAATGTTCTCGATTGTTTTCTAATTATTACATTTCTGATCTTCCCATTGATACATTGTGTACCAAAATTAGAGCTCCAGGAAAGAAGTTGAGACCAATACACAACCAATTGAAAGAACTTAGGGCATTGTTGCTAAGTTTACGGATGACACAAAGATAGGTGGAGGGACAGGTCATGATGAGGAAGTGGGAAGGCTACAGAAGGACTTGGACACACTTGGAGAGTGAGCAAAGAAGTGGCAGATGGAATACAATGTGGGAAAGTATGAGGTGATGCACTTTGGTAGGAAGAATACAAGCATAGACTATTTTCCAAGCAGGAAAAGGCTCCTGAAATCTGAAACCACAAAGAGATTTGGCAGTCCTAGTTCAGGATTTTCTTAATAGACCGGTTTGGTTGGCGATTAGGAAGGCAAATGCAATGTTGGCATTCATTTCAAAACTGCTGGAATACAAGAGCAAAGGTGTACTGCTGATGCTGTGTAGGTTCTGGTTAGACAGCATTTTAGAATATTATGAGCAGTTTTGAGCCCCAAATCTAAGCAAGAACTTGCTGGTGTTGGAGGGTGTCTAGAAGAGGGGGTTAGTACAATTGATACAAAGGATGAAGGTCTTGTCATTATGAGGAGCAGTTGAGGTCTCTGGTTCTTTACTTGATGGAGTTTGGAAGGATGACAGGGAATCTGATTGAATTTGGAGAATACTGAGAGACCTGGACAGAGTAGATAAGATGTTTCCACTGGTTTGAGAGAGGAGTACCTAAGGGCACAACCTTAGAGTTAAGGGACGGCCCTTTCAGAACTGAGATGAAGAGGAACTTCTTCAGCCAGAGGGTGGTTAATCTGTGGTACTCCTTTCTGTCTAGGGCTATGGAGGCCAAGTCACTAAATATGTTTAAGATGGAGGCA
This sequence comes from Chiloscyllium punctatum, assembly GCF_047496795.1. Lineage (NCBI taxonomy): Eukaryota > Metazoa > Chordata > Chondrichthyes > Orectolobiformes > Hemiscylliidae > Chiloscyllium > Chiloscyllium punctatum. The sequence continues at coordinate 33,647,454 of NC_092749.1, read as the reverse complement.
GGTCTTGATTGGTGAGGGAACAAAGTGTTACTGGGGGGGGAAGGCAGGAGGGTGGGGTTGAGAAATATCAGTCATTATCAAATGGTGGAGCAGACCTGATGGGCTGAATGGCTTAATTCTGTTCCTTTTGTCTTATGATCTTATTTGGTATCTGCTCTTTTCCTTTCATCCTTCCCCTCTCCATCCTACAGTGCTGACTATACTGCTGACACTTCTGAAATGACCACTCTTAATGTTTTGAATACAAGGTAGCAAAGAAAGGCTAAGACTTGTGGAATTTTACCACACCATATCTGAACATCTTTAGTCTGAAGAAGGTTGAGGAATCAGTATTACGTACATAAGGTCCCCCAGAACTTGTACGTAGGGATGCATCTTGGAGTGATTTACAGAGTCTTTAGAGTCTGAGTTTTTAGGTATGAAACAAGTAATTTCAACTCTAGGAAACTCCTAGATACATTTCTAACAGCACCGCAAATGGATTGAAGGCAGATGTCTGCTGCTTTTCTCAGCAATTGATTTGTGATTTATAAAATTGCAGAAAATGTTGAAAATCACAAAGGATAATTGCGAGGTGAAAACTTCAGTTTAACCAATCTTAATTTGGTGAAGATGAAGCAGACACACTGTCATGATAATCTGATTAAGATGTTCTGTTTCAACATATTTGGTTTGGTTCTGGATTTCTGATGATCCTAGTTGATTTTAACTGAGAAAGCAATTTGGATGCTACAACTATCTTTGGCATTCATGTACCAAGGAAAGGAAATCAGCCTTTAAGGATATCCAATAAGCAAAAAATAAGGTTGAGTTGTGATCTCCCCAGCATCAAACAGCTTGTCTGCATTCACTGTCTGGTCTCGTACTTTTAAGTGTGGCCATGTGGGCAGTAGAACTTGAGATTGTACTGGGGCAAGTACCAAAGCCTGTTTGTTTTTATAAAAGTACTCTTCCATTGATGTTTCTTTCAGTGCATCCCCACCTCCTCATCACCTCACAACAATGTCACCACAGCTCCAAAGCTGCCATCAGAAAGGTGAGTTTACTTTTTCTTTTCAGAAACTAGCATACTTGATAAACTGAGTACAAGTGGAAGTAAAGAACAAATATAAGCACTTAATGAGAATTACCTCTTGACTGCCTTGGGGGAGGTGATAGTGCAATGGTATTGTCGCTGGCCTAGTAAATCAGAGAGACAGATAATGTCTGGGGGCCACCACGACAAATCTAATTTCAATAAAATGCTGGAATTAAAATCTAAAGTCTAATGAAGACTACAAACTAACCATCAATTGCCATAAAAACTCATCTGGTTCACTAATATTCTTTCAGGAAAGACCTTAAGGAACAAGCACCTGATGAAGGAGCAATGCTCTGAAAGCTAGTGCTTCCAGTTAAAACTGTTGGACTATAACTTGGTGTTGTGTGATTTTTAACTTAAGGGATGAAAATTGCCATCCTTACCTGGTCTGACCAACATGTGACTCCAGATCCACAACAATGTGGTTTATGCTAAACTGACCTCTGAAACAGCTTAGCAATCCTCTGCATTCAAAGAAAACTGAATGGACAACAAATGTGCATATCCTATGAATGAAAAAAAAAGTAATTCTTTGTGATATAAAATGGCTGATAATTTTTACTTTTAAAAGTGAATGAAAATGTTCTAATATTTACTCCCATGTACTTTAAGCCTTACAGACATGTGACAAAATGCCATTTCACTGAATCAACTCTCCAAAGAGAAATAGAGGGGAAAAGTTTTATATTTCCGTTTCTCTTGCCAACCTTTTCTTTGTCTTGAAGAACTAGAGGTCACAGTTTAAAAATAGGGGGGTCACCTGTTTAAAACAGATGAGGTGAACTTCTCTCTCTTGGCCGATTTTGAATCTTTGGAGATCTTTTCCTCAAAAATCGGCGAAAGCAAAGATTTTGAATATTTTTAAGGCAGAGGTGGATGTAAACTTGGTAAGCAAGGGGATGAAAGATTATCAGGTATAGACAAAAATGTGGATTTGAAGTTCTAATCAGATTAACTATGATCTAATTAAATGACGGAACAGACTCAAGGGCTGAATGTTCTACTGCTTCTCGTCTGTGTAACAACTGACTCCTTATGAAAGACAACTCTGAGCTGCCAGTACCATGTTGAGTTTTGGTACTGGGCATTGAATGGTTACTTAAGTGCAGATCAGTTACTTATGCAATATTCCACACAGTGCAATTCCAGCAGAGGTTGGGGAAGTTGAAAGTACAGTTTAAATATTTTGTAATGATTATTCTCAATGGTGGAAACAGAGCAAAAGATAAGGCTGAAGCATATTCAGCAATCTTCAGCTAGAAGTGCTGAGCCTCATCCAGTGATTCCCAGCATTACAGGCAACAGTCTTCAGCCAATTCAATTCACTCCACATGACATCAAGAAAATGTTTGAGACACTGGATACTGCACAAGCGAAGGGCCCTGACAAATTCTGGCAATAGTATTGTGCTCCAGAACTTGTTGCTGCTTTAACCAAGCTCTTTCAGTACAATTACAATTCTGGCATCTATCCAACAATGTGGAAAATTGCTTAGGTATAGCCTCTGCATAAAAAGCAGGACAAATCCAACCCAGCCAATTACTGCCTCATCAGTCTACTCTCAATCATCAGTAAAGTGACAGGAGGTGTCATCAACAGTGCTGTCAAGCAGCACCTCAGTGATGCCCAGTTTGGGTTCCGCCAAGACCACTTAGCTTCTCACCTCATTACTGCCTTGGTTCAAACATGGACAAAAGAGCTGAATTAGAGGTGAGATGGGAGTGACAACCCTTGATATCACTGTGGCATCGAGAAGTCCAAGAAAAACAGAACCATTGGGTATCAGGGGCAAACTCCCCAGTGGCTGGAGTCATACCTGGCAAGTAGGAAGATGGTCGTAGTTGTTGGAGTCATCCTAGCTCCTGTGTCAATCATCCTAGCTCCAGAACACCTCTGCAGGATTTCCTCAGGGTAGTGTCCTTGGCCCAACCATTGCTTCCTCAATGACCTTCCCTTCATCATAAGGTCAGAAGTGAGGATATTCACTGCGCAATGTTCAGCACTATTTGTGACTCCTCAGATACTGAAGCAGTCCCAAGTTCACATCCAACAAGATCTGGACAATATCCAAGCTAGGGCTGATAACTGGCAAGCAACATTTGCACCATACAAATTCCAGGGTGTAACCAACAATAAGAGACATTTTAACTACTGCCCCATGACATTCACTTAAGTTACCATCACTGAATCCCCCACTATCAACATCCTGAAGGTTATCATTGACCAGAAGTTCAACTGAACTTGCCACATAAACACAGTGGCTGTAACAGCAGGTCAGAGGCTAAAAATACTTTGGTGAGTAACTCACCACCTGACTCCCCAAAGCCTGTCCACCTCTACAAGGCTCAAGTCAGGAGTGTGATGGAACACTCCGCACTTGGCTGGATGAGTTCAGCTCCAACACCACGCAAGAAGCTTGACACTATCTAAGACAAAGCAGCATGCTTGACTGGCACTAAATCCACAAGCATCCACTCCCACTGATGCTCAGTAGCAGCAGTGTATACTAGCTATAAGATGCACTGCAGAAATTCACCAAAGATCCTGATACAGTACCTTTCAAACCCAGATCTACTTCCACCTCTAAGGACGAGGGCAGCATATATATGGGGAGACCACTAGCTGCACATTCCCCTCCGGGGCCACTCGCCATGCTGACTTGTACCAACAACAAAGAAGGAAAAATGATATAAGATCCTGGAATTCCTCCCTAATGGTATTGTGGGTCAATCCACAGCAGATGGACTGCAGCAGTTCAAGAAAGCAGCTCTGCACCAACTTCTCAAGGGCAACTAGGGACAGGCAATAAATGCTGGCCAGCCAGCGATGCCCACATCCACAAATGAATATTTTAAAAATACAGTATTATCCATTGTCCCATTGAGGTAAAATGTTAAACCAATTCTGTGCCCTATGTTTACCCCTATCTGAGGCTAAGAAACTAGGCTCAAATCTGCATCCTGATGCGTCAGGTAAGCTACTTAGTAGATAAGCTTGGTCAGCCATTGAGGAAGAGAGAAGTCACTCAAAATAACTGTTTTGCTGGCTTAGCAATGTTAGACAACCAACTTTTGTTTTTGGTTGAACCATATGCTAGGAAGTGATTCAACAAAATGCAAGTCTGCTGATGCTCTGTCGTTCAACCTAGTTCTATTGGAGGATAGATTTTGGAGATACCCTAATAATGGTAGAACAGATATACATGTGCACTAATTAAAAAGTTACATTTATAATGTGTGTTGATTATTGTTTTGGCTGAGATCAATTAGTGGTGCATTAAAATTGACTCCAGTGTCCTTGGACCAGAGAAGGAAAACTGGGTTCATAGTTTCTAATTTCTACTGAACACATCATGAAAGATTTAAGTCTTAATATTGGCTGAAGAGGATCTGGCCCTGGGCTATGATTTCCCAGATTCAGAATTATGAATTTCTGACCATGAAATTATGAGAGGACATTGAATGAGTTATTCTGGCCGCATACCTCCACTAGGAGATTCCATTCTATAATCTGCTATAGTTTTTTAAAAAAATCTCTTTACCCAATTCAATCAGTTGACAGCATGTAATTATTACAGCTCCTTTTCCCCTTCCTGTCCTGAAGAGGGGTTATTTGGGTAGAGAATCATAAAGTCACATAACACAGAAGAGGACCTTTGGCTATTGAATCTGTGCTGAGCTATTTACACTAGTCCCATTTGCCAGCACTTGGCTACAACCTTGAATGCTATGACATTTCAAGTGATTATCTTCGTATTTTTTAAATATTGAGTTTTTCCATCTTTACTACCATCCCCAGGTAATGCATTTCTGATTCCCACCAGCCTCTAGGTGAACAATGTTTCCTCAAATCCCCTCTAAACTTCCTGCCCTTCATCTTAATATTATGCCCTCTTGTTATTGATCCTTCCACTAAAGAGTTCATCTGCTTCCTAATCACCACATTCATACCGTCATAATCTTACACACCTCAGTCAGGTCCAGTGTACAGATATCCTTTTCACTGTTGGCAGCACAGGAATTGTTGTGTATAGAATTTCTATGCTACACTTGTAACTATGACTACCAAAGCTTGGCACTATAATTGGTTGTTGGCAGCTGACTAAAATCTGGCTAGTAAGAGTAGGTTGTTCATAATTGATATCACTGCTTTCCCAGGAGAATAGAGCTATTATCTTATTTACTTTCTAGTGAAGAGACTTGATTGCAGATTTTAGCATTTATACATCCCTTTGCCAAATTAGGGCTGATTGTGAGTATTTGAAGGTTGATATAAAAGTTGGTTGTTTATGATCATTTTAAACTTGCATATTTCTTGTTAGGTTCAGATATCGATGCTGCCACTGCTATGATGTTGCTAAATTCATCTGCAGAACAAAGACTTCCTCAGTGTAAGCCTTGCTTTTAAATTTCTGGATTATGCGTTAACAAATTGTGGTTGTAAAACTATAATTCACTTTTCTATGTCAAATGTTTCTCTTTCCAAATTTGCTACATCCTTCCTCAGAATCTGCTAACTGTAAAACCAATCCAATCTTTTGATGTGAGCATTGAAACCTAAACTGACTTTCTCCCCCTTGCCTTATATTTTGCACTGTTTCAGAGATTTATCCAACTGTCAATTAGAATGCTTGATACATAGCTCACTGCATCTTTTGTGTGCTGAGAAATTCTCCTTATAAATATATTTCTGCTCATCACTCTCCTAACCCTCTTACTAATCATTTAAATTAACAACAGCTTTATCATGAACTTTTCAATGAAAGTATATATTATTTCCCTCTTCACTGATTTTTTTTTAAATTTAAAAAAACTTAGCTTTCCATTTTAATTGAAAAACTTCCAGCATCTCCATCTGGCCCTTAGTTTCTGACTTTGACATTATCCCCGGTAAATCTATTTGTGTGATCCTATTGCTTTGGAGTGCTTTCTAAAATGGTGCATTTGAGACAGTGATTTATATAAATTTATCATTGCTTCTTTGTATGTTATATCCATATTTGTTTGCCTGACTCAGTCTGGTTATATTTATTAATGTGTTTGTCTACCTGCATGTATTTCAGCGAGTAATATTTCAAACCCTTAAAACTTTCAGTGGCTTTCTCACATTGTCACACTCCTTGTTTTTCTTCACACAGTGCATTTCTTGACCTTCTTTGCATTTGCAATTTGACTGTCTGTTTAGCTAATCTTCCTGTGTCTTCATACTGTCTTGTGTAGCCCTCCTCACTGTTTGCTAAACCACCTATTGCCATGTTGTCAGTAAACTGAGATTGTTGTCTGTTTGCCTCAGTCCAACTTGTCTCTGTACACAAAAAAGAATAAAAATGGTTCCATATTGACCTCTGATAGTGGAGTTCTGATCTTTGCTGGGGCAGGCAGGTGCGGGAACAGGTTGGCTACCCGCCCCTCCTAACTTAAAATCACAGATCTGAAATGTCAGCTCTGTTTCCCTTACCAGAAATGCTGCCTGGCCTGCTTAGTAGTTTGTTTTCTTTATTTTAGATTTCCAGCATACATATTATTTTGCTTTTGTTTAAAATTGTTTGGGTTAGCACTGTTTTTAAGTTTATAAAATATTAAAATTCACCTCAAAGCTCTGCCTCATATTTACTGACTGAGCTATGGAAGAAAGACCCTGATATATTTTTAAAAATAAAATCCATAAAAGTTGCTGCAACTCCCTTGCAGAACTCATCACAGTCTGTGATGAACCACGTGACCAGAGATTAAACATGACCTGAAGGAATTTAACTGCAACACAAAATACGGAATCAATACAAAAACATCAATGGTCTTGACTTGATAGTGTCGTTCTGTGGCAACAGACAATTTCCATCATTTTCCAAAAAAAATTGAATTACAGTCCCATTCCTCACACAATGAAGCCAATCAGCTCCCGGAACTTAAACTGAAAAACATTCTTACTTCAAAGCGAAGAAGGACCTCCCAAACTCATGCAAAATATAAAATCAAAATGATTCCTCTATTTGTCATGAGTACGTGTTTATTAACTTGTCTCTAATTTTACATATTTCATCAGGTGAGCCATCTCAGCAAAAAAGTGCACCAATGAGCCGAAAACGAAGTTACAAACGTGCATTTTCGAAGCCTGCTCCCACTTTGGTGAAAATAACTGAAGCCACATGCAGAACAAGGTAAATCATTGTTCAATTTGATTCTATAGAGTGACTGATTCTTCTCTCATGTCCTTGGGTGTGAAGGTAGTGGGAAATAACCTTACATGAAAATAAAATCCTGTGGGCTAAGTGATTTAATTTCATCCAAATGCAAAACTGCTGTATCAAGTAAGGAGGTCTCTGGTCTCTCCCCTGGTTTATGGGTCAGTCAGCAATCCTCTCTCAAACCAGTCGTAGTCAAGCAACAGTTGACCATATGTTTGAGAAAGTAAGGAAATTAGCTTATGGTACTGAATTGCTACAATTATATTCAAGAAAATAAATTGTTTGAAAGAATAACTTGGAAATCAGATTACAGAATTGGTTGAGATGATAGACCTGAGTTGTTTTGTTGTTTTTGATAGTATGATAGTAAAAGTTTCTTTCAATACATAATAAACAAACGAGAGGCAAAAATAGAGATTGGGCTGCTCCAAACTGATGCAGGAAGGCTAGCGATGAGAGGTAAGGAAATAGCTGAAGAACTAAATAAATATTTTGTGTTATCTTCACAGTGGAAGACATGAGTAATATCACAACAATTAAGGAGAGTCAAGGGGCAGAATTGAGTATGATGGCCATTACAAAGGAGAAAGTACTTGAAAAGCTAAAAGGTCTAAAAATTGATAAATCTCCTGGCCCAGATGGGCTACATCCTAGAGTTTTGAGGGAGGTGGCTGAAGAAATAGCAGAGGCATTGGTTGTAATCTTTCAAAAATTACTGGAGTCAGGGAAAGTCCCAGATGATTGGAAAATGGCTGTTGTAACCCCCTTGTTCGAGAAAGAATCAAGACAAAGGATGGAAAATTATAGGCTAATTAGCCTAACCTCAGTTGTAGGTAAAATTTTAACATCCATCGTTAAGGATGAGATTTCTAAATTCTTAGAAGTGCAGGGTCGGATTAGAACAAGTCAGCATGGATTTAGTAAGTGGAGGTCGTGCCTGACAAACCTGTTAGAATTCTTTGAAGAGGTAGCGAGTAGGTTAGACCAGGGAAAAGGATGTTAGCTACCTAGACTTCCAAAAGGCCTTTGATAAGGTGCCTCACGGGAGGCTGCTGAGTAAGGTGAGGTGTTTGAGCTACTAGTGCGGATTGAGGATTGGCTATCTGACAGAAGGCAGAGAATTGGAATAAAAGGTTTTTTTTGGAATGGCAGCTGGTGACAAGTGGTGTCCCGCAGGGTTCAGTGTTGGGGCCGCAGCTGTTCACTTTATATATAAATGATCTGGACGAAGAGACTAGGGGCATTCTGGCGAAGCTCACCGATGATACAAAGTTAGGTGGATAGGCAGGTAGTTCTAAGGAGGTGGGGAGGCTACAGAAAGATTTAGACAGTTTAGGAGAATAGTCCAAGAAACGGCTGATGAAATTCAACGTGAGCAAATGCGTGGGCTTGCACTTTGGAAAAAGGAAGACAAGTATAGACTATTTTATAAACGGTGAGAAAATTCATAAAGCCAAAGTACAAAGGGATCTGGGAGTGCTTGCACAGGATTCTCTTAAGGTTGATTGCAGGTTATGGCCGTGGTTAAGAAAGCAAATGTAATGTTGTCATTTATCTCAAGAGGGTTGGAATGTAAAAGCAGCGATATGCGACTGAGACTTTATAAAGCTCTGGTTAGGCCCCATTTAGAATACGGTGTCCAGTTTTGGGCCCCACACCTCAGGAAGCACATACTGGAGCGTGTCCAGCGGAGATTGACGCAGATGATCCCTGGAATGGTAGGCCTAATGTACAATAAACGGTTGAGGATCCTGGGGTTGTATTCATTTAGAAGGTTGAAGGGAGATCTCATAGAAACTTACAAGATAATGCATGGCTTAGAAAGGGTAGATGCTGGGAAATGGTTTCCATCAGGGATACTAGAACTCTTGGGCATAGCCTTAAAATTAGAGGGGGTCAATGTAGGACGGAAATAAGGAGACATTTCTTCAGCCAAAGGGTGATGGGCCTGTGGAATTCATTGCCACGGAGCGCCGTGGAGGTCTGGATGTTAAATGTCCTCAAGGCAGTGATAAATTCTTAATCTTGCAAAGAATTAAGGGACGTAGGTAAGTGGCGTTGAAATGCCCATCAGCCATGATTGAATGGCGGAGTGGACTCGATTGGCTGAATGGCCTTACTTTCACTCCTATTTCTTATGGTCGTATCGCTTTTAGAGAAACTAATCATTGATTAAATCACCAAAAATTGGGACAGACAACTGTTGTCTTTATGGCCTGTCTGATATAATCATTTGTACGTTTTAGTCCAAATGCCAACAGATTGTTCAAAACAATGTTTTTTATACTGAGCAAACTATCAACACTCATCCTTCTCAATAAAAATTGTTATACAGTGTTCTGCACTTTGAGGTGAAAGTGGCATGCCAAATAATATGTTAATCACTTCCATGCCGTAAAAGTTTTATCCCAACAGGTTTAATTTCAGAACAACAGCACAGATGGCAAGATATTTTGTACATATTGTAACATATAGTTCTTTTTGAAAATGTCTTAGGTTTTCAGTTTATATAAATGATTTGGATGTGAACATAGAAGGAACAGTTAGTAAATTTGCAGATAACACCAAAATTGGAGATTTAATGGACAGCAAAGAGGGTTACCTCGGACTACAACAGGATCTTGATCAGATGGGCTGAGGAGTAGCAGATGGAGTTTAATTTAGATAAATGTGAGGTGCTGCATTTTGGAAAAGCAAATCAGAGCAGGACTCACACACTTAATAGTAAGGTCCAAGGGAGTGTTGCTGAACAAAGAGACCTTGGAATGCAGATTCGGAGTTCCTTGAATGTAGAGACACAGAGAGATAAGATAGTGAAGAAGCATTTGGTATGCTTTCCTTTATTGGTCAGAGTATTGAGTACAGGAGTTGGGAGGTCATGTGGCTGTACAGGTCATTGGTTAGGCCACTTTTGGAATATTGCATGCAATTCTGGTCTCCTTCCTTTCGGAAGAATGTTGTGAAACTTGAAAGGGTTCAGAAAAGATTTACAAGGAGGTTGCCAGGGTTGGAGGGTTTGATCTCTCAGGTGAGGCTTGAATAGGCTGGGGCTGTTTTCCCTGGAGCGTCGGAGGCTGAGGGGCGACCGTATAGAGGTTTATAAAATCATGAGGGGCATGGATAGGATTAATAGACAAGGTCTTTTCCCTGGGGTGAGGGAGTCCAGAACTAGAGGGCATAGGTTTAGGGTAAAAGGGGAAACATCTAAAAGGGAAGTAAGGGGCAACTTCATGCAGAGGGTGGTGCGTGTATGGAATGAGCTGCCAGAGGAAGTAATGGAGGCTGGTACAATTACAGCATTCAAAAGGCGTCTGGATGGATATATGAATAGGAAGGGTTGAGAGGGGTATGGGCCATGTGCTGGCAAATGGGATAAATTAGGTTAGGATGCCTGGTTGGCATGGATGAGTTGGACTGAAGGATCTGTTTCCATGCTGTACATTTCTATGACTACTATCCTTCCTGTATGTGGGACTGGGAGGTAAGAGTGAGAGTCTTTGTTCTTTATTTAATTGTGCACTTTGGTTGAATATATTTTTTCTATCTTTACCTTTACATTCACCAGATCACAAGCTTCACCGAAATCCCATTGTTGAGACTGAAATCAACATTTCTGTATCTTTATTCATGTCTTAGTTCTCTGACACAAGGACCTGCATCGTTGCTATTACAGAGAATGTCTTTATCTTTCCAGAGTCATCTACCATTTTCGCTTTCATGGAAAGATATTCTGCTATAGCAAAAAAAATACAGCTAAGCTCAGAAATCGCATGTCACGCCCTCAAACACAGGATTTCCCATTTTCAGGAGGGTCATGTTAGGATTTGTTTGGATAAGTCACTGAAGTAGCTGGCCATGTAGGTCACCAAATGTCTCCATTTCAAGTAGAATTTTGTAATCTTGAAGTGTAACACTGCATGTGTGCAGAGTCAATCTAGTACGAACAAATCTGATCTTTGTGCATTCCTCCGGAGAGCCAGAATATCTGGATATCCCTTTAGAGTGGTATGGTATCCCTTTGGATTTGATCCCAGGACATCTTTGGAGGAGGTAAGGTCCCCTTTTTATGTAGGGTGACGTGTCCTTTGGAGTAGATCAAGTATCCTTTGGATTTCAGAAAAGTTATATATCCATGAAAATTGCATAAACTCTTCAATAAGAAGGTAAGCTCAGTGCTCAGTCCTGTATATCCCTTATAGTGTTTGTTGTTTGACATGTGAGTAGTTCTATTTTGTAGCTTCACCAGATTGTCACTTCATCTTTAAGAATGTTTGGTGCAGCTGCTAGCTTGCCCTTCTAAACTCTCGAACACTTGGGTCATTAGGGGTGAAGCTACTCCATGTTCAACAGGAACCTGACCTGGTGCTAAAACACCCCAGGAGGAGCTACAAAAAAAAAGAACCAGCCTTTACATCCATCCTGCTCTGAGGCTGAGAACAGAGATTTTAACAAGGTCAGCGAGGTGGACCTCAGAATGAGATCCCTGATTGGGGCTGTTAATCTGGTCCAATCGGGGAGCCCTGGCTAAAAGGTACATTTAGGACTCTGGAGTCCCTGGACCATCCAACGATCAGCGAAATCGACGTTTCGGGCAAAAGCCCTTCATCAGGAATCACGTCAATTTCGCTGCTCGTTGGATGCTGCCTGAACTGCTGTGCTCTTCCAGCACCACTAATCCAGTATTTGGTTTTCAGCATCTGCAGTCATTGTTTTTACCTTAGTCCCTGGACCATGTATATATTGGGTGTGGGCGCTTGCACTCCCTTTTTGATTTTCTTAGAAACCTTCTTCTCTGTTTTTGGTTGCACTTCAGTGCCACGCTCCTGATCCTCGGGCACCCGGTACGGAGCGGGGAGGGCAGGTCTGAAGACCTCCTTGTGGGCCTGGCCAAGCTGGCCATAAACAGGTCCAGGCAGCGGGCTGTGGAGGGGGTCATTAGGGCCGATTGCCTGCCCCTCTTTCGAGGTTACGTTTAGGCCCGGGTGTCTCTAGAGAAGAAGCACGCGGTGTCCACCAACACCCTTGAGCTGCTAAGGGTGAGGTGGGCACTGCAGGGAGTGGAATGTATTATTTCCCCCTCCAACTCTGTTTTGATTTAATCCCTGCCGTCCCCTTTGATCATGCAGCATTGCCCTTTGATATGAAAGGCACTGCGTGTCACTGGCCACTTGGGGGTTTCCTTTCTTCCTGTAGTGGAAATTGAATAAAGATTTGTACACCTTGTGTCTTTTACTGTGTCTCACACCTGCACACACACAACATAGGTGCTGGGGAAAAAATAAGAAAAAAAAATAAACAGGACTGCCAGAGGTTCTGCTCACTCTTAAGAACTGCTCTGAGGGAACTGGATCAGTGTCAAGGACTTTCCATGTGTAAATAAAGGGTGATTCGGTGACAGGATATTGGCTTCTGTGGAGTTATTTCATCTTCCTTGACTCCACTACTTTTTATCCTACCTATCTTTGTTTTATATTTCACTTAAATCTGCATTATTTCAGGCTTAATTAGTAGCTCAACATGAACTAACCCTTGGTCGGGTGAATTGAGGATGATGGGCAGTGATGAATAGTTAGTTACTGCAGCAAAGTTAAACATGCAGACTGTGTGTGGAGGGAATGGGGAGGAGGAGAGGAGAGGAGAGGAGAGAGAGCGCATACAGTAAAATTTCCTTGAGGGAGGCTATCCCTGCACAGTGTGATTTGCTGCAGATAATTTTATCAAATGCTTTCCAGAAGTTTAGGTTTGCCATTTTAGATGTCACTTCCTAAAAAAAGTAAGTTTAATGAGGTAGAAGTTTATTGTCATTTGCTACATTTTTGAGATGGAGATAATCCATAGATTTACCTGCGCTAATTGAATCCACAGTGAGTTTATTGTTCTTTGCATGCGTACTTTGAAAATGGGTACCAAGTTTAAAAAATTCAAATTACATTAATTCAAATGTTGTTTTCCTGTTTCAGGGAGTGTGTGGAAACTTCTCCATTGCAGAAAGACAGCAAGAGTCTGTCTGGTTTACCAGTCATCAATAATGATCCTAAAGAAGAACACAATTACAGTGCAAATGGTACTGTGTCTCAACGCAGCGAGTCTAGGTCTAGTGTTTCATCCTTATCCTCTGGGGAGGAATCCTATGAATTCATTTCGAAAGCTAGTCGTGGCGGGAGTGATGGAAGTGAAGGCTTCCACAGCGATGAAGAGTCTGAGGTAGATGACTGTGAGAATGAGTCCAATGACTTGTTTGGTGCCAATGCCTACAAATCTGAGCAATGTGGAAAGGATTCTGCTACCGTGTTACGGTTGGCTGGAAAAAGCTGCAAAACAATGCAACAAGAAGTTGATGAAGAGCTAAAAGAAGCCGCTGGTTCACTTTTGCACCTTGCTGGAATCCATATGTGCCTGGACTCTTTAGTCAGTAAACCAGGAAAAAGCAGGAATGGGAAACATAATGTGAAATAGCATGCTTCCTCTCACATCTGCCATTGTGTGTCATTTGGCAATATTCTTCAATGGAGTTCCTTCTCAAAAGGAAGATAAAAGCCATACGAAGACTGAAGTGTTTGCCCTTCGATATTAACTGCCATTTATTTGCACCTTTCTGAGACAAGAAGTTCTCTATAGGTTGTATCAGTTCTTTTAAAAGTGAACTTCGCAGGAACTAACACATGCAATGGATCAGCCTGTATGTTGAAGTAGTTCTTCAGGCTGTTCTATTGGTTAAAATTTCAAACAGTTGAAAAGTGAAAAAAGCTTTCCCTGAAAATAAAGTGTTCAGGGTTGAAAAGGGGTGGTGGGGATTGGCAATATTTTAGACATCTTGAAGATCATACAATGAATTTTTCAACCTGTGAGTGATATTTAAAAAGTTGACATCCTTTCACTTTTTCCCTTTCTTGAATATGGTTTCCTTCATTTTCAGAAAACCTTGAATGTCATTAATGGTACGTCAATGTTCCTAGATTGATTGATTAATTCTCTCAGGTGTTTGGGCACAGTTCCTCTAAGCACCATCTCTCATGCACAGGCTGGATCAAATAACTCATTGACTGTATAGGATATTGCAGAAAGGCAATTTAATCCTTCATGATGCCCAAATGCACGCATTTTTCAATATGGGTCGTTAACAGTTCATCAGATATTTTAACGTATTGGAAAGTTTGTGTATTTTTCCCTCCTCGCAACAAACGTAATTATAATGCCTTGTAACTGCTCCCCAGGCTAAATTGGTGGAGGCTGTGAGAAGGTTGCACTTTACATTGGAAAGAATGAGAAAAAAAAAGAGAAAAATGAAGTTCACTTTGCTATGCAGTTTTTATAAAAGTTTTTTTAAGTTCATCACCAATGTTTGTGCTTCCATGATATTTGGAGAACTATGGCTATTTTCAGAAATTATAGATTGACAAAAAAAGTAACTGTATAAATGTAATTGTTCAAACAGAAGCCACAATTGATTATATTAAACTGGAAATATTGTAAACCTTAAACCACCTTCCTGGGAGTCATGTGATAGGACAGGCCTGCAGTGAATATTACAACAGTACAGTAGTGGTAACATCAAAGAGGATTGGATTATCATTATGTAAGCAAGCAATACATCCAAATGTCACTGAGCATTCCAATTTAGAATTAAAATCAGAATGCAACAGAAAGTCACCATGCTATATTTAATCCAACAAATCCTAGAAAATAACATGTTGAAGTACATTACTGTTGATTAGTGGACTCAAGCTGATGTTTGTGCTTATGACTTATAACCTCCTTTGAATCCATTGGTGAGGACAAGATCTTTGTAACATATTTAAATGTGCTTTTTGTTTTGTTAGCTATGTTCTTATGTGAATCTGTTGAATCCACTTCCAGCTGTAGGAAGTTGATGGAAAGGTTGTCAGCTGTCAGGCTGTTAGAAGAAGTGTGAAATCAATAGAATTCTCACCAGAACTTGCTTTCCCTCACCACAATGGGATATTCCCAATAAGAAAAATCATTAAGAATGAAATTTTGTGGTAGTTTTTTAACACTGTGCCCTACCTTTTTTTTTGCACAGTTCTCAAATTTTAATCTTTTGATTTGGCAATTTAGCAATCATGAGTCCAGAAACACCACACTATTGCGATTATGGTATTATAGTCTAGTTGAAATATTTTCATGGACACTGTTTAATAAGGCCTACTCATTGGCAATGGTTTCAGAATCTCCTCTTTTTTTCATGCAGTAGGGTGGGCTTGCTATTGGATGCATTCATTTCCTTCACTTGGCTAATTATATTGTGATTTGCTGAAATACTGTTAGTCTACTGTACTGGAAGCTCACTAGAACCATGTGCAGAAGATTTTGATGCAGCTATGATAGTAAAACTTTCATGGTAATGCGTTTGTTCCCACTTTACAAAGCAGGATCTCCATACAAAACATCCAAATATAAATCAAGTGATATACTTTTCCAGTTAGGGGGAAAAGCTTAACCTACCCCTCAGTGAGAACCTGCTGGGTGTGCATAGTTGGCCATTTAAACCTTCAGCTGTATTAGAACATTTTTGCTAACTACTACTATAACTGATCACATGAGGTACTCACTGGAAATAGTATGTGAATTACATCAATTCAAATCCCTGATTAAATTTAATTTGATCTTGAAAAGGTATGTAAACTGCACTTTTCCACCATGCATGATTCGGATCAGCAGTGGTTAGATGGCACTCAAATTAAGCTAAGTCTGCTTCTTTGATGCCCCACAAAGAAAATTGCAGACTTTCCTACTTGAGACTCCACCTGACTCCCTGCTTGCCAACTAGCCCATCTCTACTCCTGGATGCCCAAGTGCCACCTACCAAGTGGGTACCACTTTTTACCTATTTCAAATGGGCAGCTGTTTGGGGAAGTATTCTACAAGCCTGAAATTCAGGCCTATGACTGTAGTTATCACTCACTTTTCTAGTCCACTTAATTCTTTGGGAATTAAAATCAAATGCCAAAATAGGCAGAACTTCCAAATGTTGTGGGTCTATGTTGTGGAATCTTGCAAGTCCAAAATTCAGGGTATTTGTTGTGTCGGTGCTTTCCATGAAATCAACTATATTTCTGTAAGTGAACCGTGTAATTCTGGATGCCTGGTTACCAACTTTGAGAAGCATGTAACTTGTTAACATCTGCTAATTTGTGCCACTGTTATGAGGATTCTTCTGCCCTTTGTAAGATTCATATTTTGCTCCTTTTGATTTTTCTTATTATCTGGAAACCTAATAAGCACTGTATTTTCAGGTAGCAAAACAGGTATAATGCACAATTTATTTTCATGTAACTAAGCACAGGGCAGCTGACACAAATTAATCTGCTTCTCACTTGTTATGTAGCAGTATACAAGTTATAATGTGAATGTACAGGTGAGGATGGGCTATTTGCCAATACCAGGGAATGATGCCCTTTCTGAATAAATTTTTTTCTCTTTCAAAACTATGTATATTTTTTTAAAAACTGCATTCTGATGACAGCATATCATGGTATTTTTTCCACTTAAATTTGTAGTTTATTAGTAGTTTCATACTGACATGCTCCCAGGAAAGGAAATGAGTCCTTATAAGGTAATTAAAATTTAAGACCAGTATAGGTACACTCTGTACCAAGGGAGAGAAAGGGTAGAGAGTTTTCTTCATTTCTATGTATGGAATGTTGCATCATTAATCCAAACTGCTTTGGTAAGAGTCCTTTCCTGTCAATAATCTGCTTGCCAGATTCTGAGTTGCTCAGCAGTGTTTCCATGTTTTCAAAAAAAACCCAGTAAGTTATGCTGATAATAAGGTCATGCCTCGCGCAATGTTTAATTTAAGCAAATAACCAACTAACACTAGTTGTTTGCAAACCAACACACCTTTGATCAATAGCCAGGAGGGTTGCCAGTTTGACTTAGTTTCCTGAGTTAAGGTCTTTTTCTAATTCTAACTTGTACTTGAATGGAGAGAGAAGTTAGGTGGCAAGTTACCATAGACAGACTTTTATTTTCACATGAATTGTACTTCCTATGGTCTGCATGCTAGTACCATCTTCTAAAGTAAACAGTTCCTTGAATTTTTTTTTCTTGAATTATAAAGGGACATGGCAGCAACCTTCCTAAACTTAAAAAGAAATGTATCCTGTACACTGAAATGCAGTTGCACAACTCCCTAACCATTGTCATTATTCTTGTCTCAACTGCAACAGCAATTGAATGTTAATGCCAATAGCCAATAAATAAGTTGTTTTGATGTGCAGAAACTTATCAAGTGAGAATGTCCATATTAATTGGTAAATTCATGTTAGTATATTTTATGCTGGTTTGGTATAGAAAACATACACTATTCCTGTTGGAACAATGTTACCTACCTAAAACCTTAGGCTTGGCAGATTGCCAAGCTTTGCGCCCAAATTTATTCCATTGATTAGTACAATGCTTTTTCAGCACACAAATGGCAAACTCACTCTTGCTTGGCTGGATAGATGCCTTACCTGTATACAAATAATTGCTACTGCACACTGAATAGTGGCCAAATGAATAAATTTTCTGAAGCAAAATTATCTGAACTGAATTCTTAACTGCTCTCTTGCATTTGTATTAATTGAATAAAAATAATAAATGTAAATAATGTTTTTAAAATATTTAAATCACCTCAATTTTTAAAATAGCTGATGCAGTGAAGAAAATGGTCCTAGTTCAACAACAGCATTCCGGGTAATAGTTAGCTTTTTGTTACCAGTTAGTCAATTTGGAATCTCAAAACAAATTATTTATTAATTATAAAGATGTATTACTTTGTTATCTCATTAGAACAAAGAATATTCTATTTGTGACTGTTGAGGGCAGTACAGCTACTGATTTCTTTCTCTGAATTGGCTTTTTAATACGTGCTCACTGTCCACTACCTCACCCAGGCAGATAACCATGTATGAACAAAAATAGATCATGGACTGAAACTGGAGCAATCCTTCCTGGGTTGTAATATACTGTTGCACTGAGCAGTGATTTCACCAAATGAGCCAGCAAAGAAAGCCAAAAACAGGAAGAGGAAACATGGTTTTGACAATTTTCTTTTTCTCAAACCCTCCAAAGCCATTGACTGACGATTGTTTCTTTAGGTTAGAATTCCAAAACCTTGCTTAACAATTTTGATCCTCTCAGCACCAGATCTGCACATTACAGTAGGCTAAGGCTCAAGGTGGTATTAGGAAGGTGAACCATAACTTTTTTTTTACATGGAATCGGCATCAGTGCCTTTTTTCTAGCTGAGATCAGTTAATTCACTACAACTTAATTACATGCTGTTTTCATGAACCACTGAGGCAGCAATAAAGTAATTTCTATTACCTTTACTTAGCAGGCATTCCCTCGAGAGGAACTTATTTTACTTGCATCTAAATTTCAATAGTGTGTAATGCAGAATGCAATACTATTGGCACTTAGAAAGCCAGTTGATCTACTTGAGGACAGAAGGAAATATTCAAATTTGATTTTTCTATACTGCAAATCCAAGTTTGTACATCCCGATCATTAGATCTATGGTGTGCAACCTATGCTGAAAATTCACACCGATAATGCTTGAGAGTAGTAGAACTGGTTAACTTCTTTCTAAACCAATGTTGGAGATGGCCATACCCTTTCCTGTTGTTATAGCAAATGTTGAGATGTATGCAAATTAGCTACAAGGTTAAAAATGGGATTGCTATTATATAACGTGGAAAAGTATCAATATTTCTTGTCCTGACTTCAGAAGTCCATCATTCAATTGACCGTGAATAGGGGAGTATGTATATGAAATGTAGACCAATTTCCTTTTCTCAACTTAAATGGGCAGTTCATGCTATGGAAGCATCAGTCTTTATTTACATTGCAGAAAATATGATTCTTCATGTGTGAGCCCACACAAGTGTTGTTGCTATCGAAAAGAGATGATATCACACTTATGAGTTAATGTGCCCAAAAACAGCTATATTTACTTAGTTACCTGGAAAGGAAACTGTCCTCTAGCTGCAGTCATACCTAGCAGAAAGGAAAACTTTTATGGTTGTTGGAGGTTAGTAACTTCACCAAGAATTCTTTGGTACAATGGACAAGTCTCAACATCTTCAGCCAGGGTCAGAAGTGGAAATATCTGTGATGACTGAAGTGGTCAATTTCATTTGCAATTTGTCATAAGGGGAGATGGTAATATCTATGAACTAGTAATGCAGAACCCTTGGCTCAAGTTCTGAGGACATGGGTTTGAATCATCCCTGGTAAATGGTGAAATCTGGACTCAATAAAAGCTAGTCTAACTGTAACCACGTAACAAATGCCAATTGTTGTAAAGACCCACTAATGGTTACTAATGTTTTTTTTAAGGAAGTGAGTTGATCATCTGTACCTGATCTGGTTTACATGTGAACTCCAGACTAATATTCCTTCTAAGTTGTGTGGCCATGCAGTTGCTTGGCGATTTCACACCCACCGACACAGTGGCTTCTGCTTTCTGAAGCTGTTGCCATGCTCAGCACTGAGGTCCATGCAGCAATTAACTACTAGCTAGAATATTGCTCCAAACTCACAGCTATGTGTAACAGTTCCATTGTCCTCTAGGCAAATCAATGTTGGCCTAGCGAGTTACGGCTATATTTCACAAATAAATAAAAATAATAAAGCTGCCTGTGTCTGCATGGAACAAAATCTAGACAACAGGCAGGCCTCAGCTAAGTGCCAAAAAACATTTGTGCCACGTAAGTGCCAGGCAATGACTATCTCCAAGTGTTTAACTACCTCCTGACATTGTGAAAACTCCTATTATCAATATTAGAGAGTTGTCATCATTGACCAGAATGAGAGGAGGCACGTAACTACTGTTGATACAAAAGCAAGTCAGAAACTAGATATTCTACAGCAAGTCTGTCACCTCCCAAAGACGTCTACAAGGCATAAGTCAGGAATGTAAAGAAATACTCAACACTTATATGGATGAGTTCAATTCCAACAACATTCAAGCAAGTTGATATCATCCAGGACAAAGTTGCCCAATAACACCCATCCAGTATCTTAAACACTCACTTGCTGGCCAATACCCTGGAACTCCCTACGTAACAGCAGAAGGGACATTTTCACTATGAGGACTGCAGCAATTCAAAACATAAGTTTACTACCACTTCCTTGAAGGCATTTAGGAATAGACAATAAATGTTAGCCTTGAAAACAACATCCATTTGCAATGGATAAATGCTTTTTTAAAATCAGCTATTGTGACCATGACACTCTTCACCCCTCCTCCTATTCTCATGCCCCCAGTGCTCCAGCCAAGTACTGTGGACAGGTCTGAGGCTTTCGTTCTTGCCTTTCAAGTAATTCACAGGATTGTAAATTAGTTTACCCAAGAGAATGCCTAAATTATGAACCGCCTCCTTTAAAAATAAAAGTACGTCTGGGGGTGTAAATCCACAGATTTACAGAGATTGCGAATTTTGGTACACAGTTTCTAATTGTGTAGTTAACAGCTCTTTCAATCATTGTATATTTTAGAGTGGAGTAAGAGCCATGAAACCTCTTCTACTAATGCTAGCAATTAAGAAGTAATATTAGACAAAGTTAATGCATTTTATATTGGTGATTTCACTGAGCAAAAGTCTGAGAAGTAGAAGTTTTATTGTTTATCTCAAGGTGGTTCATAATGTTATACATATTTTTACTACTTAAACTGGTAGTGGCATTCTGCCTGAGCTTACATTATGTAATTTCCATTTTGTTCCACTGCTGTACTGCATGTATGCCTGAATGGTGCTCGGGTAGTTGTAGATTAATGAAACACTTTAAAATAAACTGATGGTGAAACAAACTGATACTGAAGATGAAAACAAAATTGTGCAGATACAAAATACAATTATTCCTAGGTTACTTCACATAATTTCTAACCAAAAAAGTGACACGCTAAGTAGTTCAAATGCCAATAGAACTAGTGATTTTTATATTAAAAAGTCATTAAATTACTGGATGTACGATTAAGGGGAAACGGAAACAAATTGGAGATGCTTAGTGATTGGTGTTACAAAATATGACCTGCAAGCAGGTGTTCAGTATATATCAAAACCTGCTTCCAATTTGATCCTTTAAGACTGAAAACTGGTTGTAAAACTATTTAATTATACCATCAAAATCATGTATGTTACCCTGTGTTCATAAAAATGTTTTTATAAATGTTTATTTTTGCCAAAGATATGCAAATTGCATACAAATGGTATTGTTAAATAAACTTTTTATTTGTAAGTTGCTGACTATAATCATTGGGTGTTCCTAAAACTGCATATATCCTCAAATCGCTGGTCAGCATGAGCTATTTTAAACAGATTTGTTCCTAGATTTGTATTCACATTATAAGTCCACTGCTAAGAATCCTGTGACATTAGCTTCTTGAATATAAGTTCCAACTTTAAGTATTGTGTAAACGCTTTGTTGAAGGAAAAGCTTTCAGTGCTGTCTTTTTGCAGTCTGCACATCATGTAGAGAGAGATCTTTTCCAGATCCTAAAGTTCTTTTGGGTCACCCATGTACCTTTCATGATCAAGATGATAGGCTGAGGGGAAGGTTTTTCACACAAAGCGTGTATTTATGAGCTGCCAGAGGAGGTGGTGGAGACTGGTACAATTACAACATTTAAAGGACATCTGGATGGGTACATGAATAAGAAGAATTTAGACTGATGTGGGCCGAATGCAGCAAATGCGATTAATTTAGGATACCTGGTGAGCGTGGACATGTTGGACAGAAGGGTCCATTTCCATGCTATGCATCTCAGTGGTTAGCACTGCTGCCTCACAGCGCTAGAGACCTGGGTTCAGTTCCCGCCTCAGGCAACTCTCTGTGTGGAGTTTGCACATTCTCCCCGTGTCTGCGTGGGTTTCCTCCGGGTGCTCCGGTTTCCTCCCACAATCCAAAAATGTGCAGGTTAGGTGAATTGGCTATGCTAAATTGCCCGTAGTGTTAGGTGAAGGAGTAACTGTAGGGGAATGGGTCTGGGTGGGTTACGCTTCGGTGAGTCGGTGTGGACTTGTTGGGCTGAAGGGCCTGTTTCCATGCTGGAAGTAATCTAATCTAAAAAAATCTATGACTCCATGAAGAGGTATTCCTGCAACTAACACCAATATCACTAAACCTGAAGGCTAATCCTGTGATATTTAACCTTTGCGTGGAAATATCTGACCTTCAACTAAATCTGTTGAAATCAAGAGCTCATTATTGTCAAAAATAATTCATTCAGTCATAGAGTCAGGGTCGCTGGCAAATCCAGCATTTCATGCCCATCCCTAATGTAGGAAAATAGAGGCATATAGCTGGATTATTGTTCCATTGCTGGGGCTGTTTTCTCTGGAGCGTCAGAGGCTGAGAGGCAACCTTTAAAGAGGTTTAAAATATATAGGGGTATGGATAGGGAAAATAGACAAGTTTTTTCTCTAGGGTGGGGGTGGGGTAAGATTTAAAAGGGACTTAAGGGGCAACGTTTTCATGCAGAAGGTGGTGCGTGTATAGAATAAGCTGCTGGAGGATGTGGTGGAGGCTGGAAGCATTACAATGTTTAAAAGGAATCTGGATGGGTATATGAATAGAAAGAGTTTAGAGGGATATGGGCCAAGTGCTGGCAAATGGGACTAGATTTATTTAGGATATCTAGTCAGCATGGACGAGTTGGACGGAAGGGTCTGTTTACATGCTGTACATCTCTGATTCAAAATAGGTATCAGGAAGAATGAACTTTATGAAAGCTCACTAGTTTCTAGTTTTGAAAAATATGTTGCTGCTGGAATTGAAGATGGCTGGCAGCTCCTGGAAGTGAAATCTCTGCCTTAAAGAAAGGAACCCTGATGGTTGCCATTTATTGCTTTATTGCCACAGAATTGTACTGACACTTCAAATGTTGGGCCTGGCTTTTTATCCCACTAACAGGATCACCACTGTCCTAATAAAATTCAGTTCCTGATGACACCCAGCAATGATGCACTGTCACTTAGCATTTAATGATCACTCACGTTGAATTGATTTCATCAAAAACTGAACTGTCATAGTTTTACTGCATTATGTTTGCTCTCAATTTCACCTGATTTGAAGTTCTTCCTTTGGAACAAGTCCTTAGCAGGATTAGATAGAAAAGATGAGGAAGCAGCTTGAGTATAATGAACACTATTGAGTATATATCGTCTCATGACACCTGTGCACTTTCCAGAGTCTTGTGTTACAAATAGAAGTGTACAGGGTGAGGAACACATCACTCTAGCAAGGCTAGGTACTCGAGACGAGGTAGAATTTTCATTTCTGATAGCAAGTGGGAAGCAGGTTGAAAAGCAGGAGGTTCTGCGGGTAATCAGGTAGGTTTTGTCACTTGATTATGTTGTTTTACATTAATTACATATCAATGCTTGGGTAAAAGGTGAAGTTTTAGGGGTGGGCAGCCAGAATGTTTTGGCCTATGCTGGGACCTCCAAGGCTCCAGCATCCAGAAACCATATTTGAAAAGCATCCATTATTCAGCACTTTCTACAACCTAGGAGCATCGCTCAATCTCTGCTTAACACACCCCACTCCATGCAAGATGGCCTGCACCCTCTGGTTCTAAATTTACTGATGAGGAAACATAGCATCACCGTGGCAGCTTAATGTGACAATTGCATAAGCTAACTACTCACAGCCAGTGGAGAGTTACAGGTGAGTCCTAAAGGGAAATTGGAGAAGTTAGAAGTGCGGATTCGTTTCAAAGTACCCCTGTCAGACTATTCCCTTCCACTCAGTCACAGCAGCACATAGTTGCCTTTGCCTCAATGAATGAGTCTACCCCTGGAAAGATGCAGATGAAGCAACCTTTGACAGAAGCCTCACAAACTCTAAAATCTACCAGATGTCATCATAGGCACCTGTGTATCAAAGCAAGGGAACAGCAAGCATGTTTGATAATACTATGCAGGAGTAATCCTGTTAATTGCATAAAGGAATTCAGTTAGGTGCCTAGAACATATCAATGGGTGAAACTTTACAGGGGTCTGAACAACGTGTTTATTGCGGGACAGTGACAAATTACCAAAGGAAATTATAGCTTGTTAAATACTTATTAACACCACAACCCAACTCATTAATTTTAGCTTCCCACTTTAATAAATGCACTGAACAAACTAGACATTGAGATTCTCAACATGGAGGTCAGAGCAGGTGCCTGGTGACACAAGTCTACCACTACAGCTAAAGGAACGCAATACTGGACGTTGTCTCTACTATTTGGGCACTGGGCACATATAACCCTGTACATGAACATTGGCATCCAACATGTGCCAGCTTAAGAACCCTAAAGGCAAGGTTTTGATCCACTTTGGTACACTTCCATGCTTCAGCACTGCGCCTTGATTTGCACCAGTCACTTTCATTGTAATACTGCTGAAAGGACACTGTGCACTGAGGGAACACACACCTAGCTCATGTACTTGACCAGGTTGTACATCTGCAGGTGCAAGGGAGGCTATTCTTTCGGTGGATATTCAGTATGTGGCGGGTTATTCTGGGAACAGTAAGGTGGGGATAGAATTGGATGAGAGGGATTTCATAGGGGTGGAGGATGTAGATATTAAGGCTCATGTAGTACGATACAGTGAGAAATTTCACTGTGTCTCAAAGCGAAACTCCCTCCAAAACTCTTCCTCAAAACAATGTGAGATTCAGTCCAAGGTTTCAAATAATGTTTTTTTAAAATTAAAGAATGCGTGATGCTTAGTCCTCATTCTCGAGGTCTTTACTTTGTTCCATTCCCCATTCACCCTGGTTACCTTCCTTCTGCGAATAGAACGATCAGGTGAAAAGAAAAGCCTTTGTGATGGTTGGCTCGTTGACTGCAAGAAGGAGATAGGTTTCACGGTGGGGTGATACAAGGTTCCTAATGGAATGGTTAGATTGTTGTCAGCACATCTTTGAAGCAAAGTGTGCCTGGATGAGTGTGTTGCAAGTTTCACCTCGTAGGCAACTCAAATTCCAGCTTCTGAGGAGGATGTCAGGTACTCTCCATCTTGCTCTTGTACCAGCTCCAGTCCTCTCTGCTGTTGCCTGAAAGCAGTACTCAAACCTTTCACACAGCATATGGGCCGGGTGCTGGCAGATGGGACTCGATTGGGTTAGGATATCTGGTCAGCATGAACAGGTTGGATCGAAGGGTCGGTTTCCATGCTGTACATCTCTATGACTCGATGAGCTTTCTTCTCTTATGTGACGGACAAAAGGCAGGGAACCAACTCAGAATTTAAAGAAAGCCCTTCTTTATTTTAACCCTTTACGTATCAATATTCAGTATAAAACATTAATTCGTTGCTATGTTTCCTCCTTTATCGAAGTTAACTTCAATTTTAACTCACTTCATTTACCTTCACTTTGCCTTATATCAACGTACCGTGTACACTTGAGTAATAGTCAAATTTTTAGACTCCTTTTTAAGGTTAAATTTACAGAGTCGAAGGCTATTCCTAAGAAATCCTTTGTTTTGCTAGCTTTTATCACAAAATGTCAGCATTTTCCAGAAATTTCTCTGGCACCAGTCAATGAATTGACCAACCCTGATCACAATGTTTGATCCAAGCCAATGGAGTTTACTGGTAAACAACTCTCAAATGTTTACACCAAGATGTAAACATTCTGTGCTCCATGTAAGATGATATAGTGTAAATATGTCTTGAGACAATCATAAAATCTTATTTAGTCAACACATGAAACTATAGGCCACAGCTTACGAAACAGGTCACAAAATGTTTGGGGTAGCACGGTGGTTCAGTGGTTAGCACTGCTGCCTCACAATGCCAGGGACCTGGGTTTGATTCCGGCCTTGGGTGATGTCTGTGTGGAGTTTGCATGTTCTCCTTGTGTCTGTGTGGGTTTCCTCTGGGTGCTCCGGTTTCATTCCATCATCCAAAGATGTGCCGTTAGGTGAACTGGCCATGCTAAATTGCCCATAGAGTTCAGAGATGTGCTAGTTAGGGGTTAATGTGGCGTAATAGGGTAGGGGAATGAGTTTGGTAGGATAATCTTCAGAGGGTCGGTGTGGGCTTATTGGACCAAAGGGCCTATTTCCACACTGTAGGGATTCTATTTAAAAAAAAAATGTCCTGGTTGCAGTTTTAGCCAGGTCAGAGCTTAAGCTAGTTTGACCAAAATGCCCAGCATGTTTGATTAGCTCTTACATACTTCTGCTGTTATAGAGAACACAGGACAGCACAATCCTGGGGACAGATGTTGGGGCATATTGAAGGGAGCATCTAGACCTGTTATGTCACCAGAATCTTGAACAAGTGTTGCTGGTTTTGAGATCGCTTCTGTAATAGCTTTCCTGTGTCTTCATGGTAGGGTTCCTCTCTGAAGTAAGCAGCTAGATCTTCAGTCCCCAGTGTCTCCCAGGAGTCAGCAGCTTAGGCTGTTCAATGGAGAGGACAACCATTGGTAGATGGGACTGCTGAAGAAGGAAGGAATCTTGGGATTCCTGGCTCAGATGTGCACGATATCCTTGCTGTAGTCACAGAAAAATGCACATTTAGGGATGGAGGCACTTCTGGCTAGACATATAGCTGATCTGATGGTGCTCTTATCAAGACAGCCACAACTGATAATGTTTAATATAGAAGTGACATCCTAGTGCAGTCCATTATCTCCTAAGTTGGATGGATGCCAGAGTTTTGGCTAATCTCTTTTGACAATAACACCCCACTGTGTACTCACTAATCCAACATTGCAAGATGCTGAGACATTATAGATAAAACAGAGGCTATAGGCCAGGAAATAATCCTGGTTCTAGTATGGAATACTTCTGCTTGAGAACTAACCACATACCTAGCCAGGCCTTTTTCAGTTCAGCAACAGCATCATATGAAATATTGCTTAGGAATGTTGCTGAACAAAGAGACCTTGGAGTGCAGGTTCATAGCTCCTTGAAAGTGGAGTTGCAGGTAGATAGGATAGCAAAGAAGGCATTTGGTATGCTTTCCTTTATTGGTCAGAGTATTGAGTACAGGAGTTGGGAGGTCATGTTGCGGCTGTACAGGACATTGGTTAGGCCACTGTTGGAATATTGCGTGCAATTCTGGTCTCCTTCCTATCGGAAAGATGTTGTGAAACTTGAAAGGGTTCAGAAAAGATTTACAAGGATGTTGCCAGGGTTGGAGGGTTTGAGCTATAGGAAGAAGCTGAACAGGCTAGGGCTTTTTTCCCTGGAGCATCGGAAGCTGAGGGGTGACCTTATACAGGTTTACAAAAAATATGAGGGACATGGATAGGGTAAATGGGTGAAGTCGTTCCACTGGGGTCGGGGAGTCCAGAACTAGAGGGCATAGGTTTAGAGTGAGAGGGGAAAGATATAAAAGAGACCTACGGGGCAACTTTTTCACACAGAGGGTGGTACGTGGATGGAATGAGCTGCCAGAGGAAGTGGTGGAGGCTGGTACGATTGTAACATTTAATGAGGTATTTGGATGGATATATGAATAGGAAGGGTTTGGAGGGATATGGGCCGAGTCCTAGCAGGTGGGACTAGATTGGGTTGGGATATCTGGTCGGCATGGACGGGTCGGACCAAAGGGTCTGTTTCCATGCTTTACATCTCTATGACTCTAATTACGTCTCCCTAAAAAACAAGAAAAATCCAACTCAGGAGATGTCAGCGAAAATGCTATATTGCTACAGCTCTGTTTCACCAATACTCAGTTTGGGAACTCCAGGGCTCATTACAGCCTTGATTCAAACATGGGCAGACAATTCTAGAAATTAGATTGACTACCTTTGACATGAAAGCAAAATTGACCAACTGTAGTGTCAAAGTGCCCTGGAAAAACTCTCTGATGTGATGTGAGAAAATACTTTTTCACTCAGTAGCAATATTGTAGGCCCAAGTATTTTCAGCTGCTTCATTGATGACTTTCCCTTTATCTTAAAATCAGAAGTAGGAGTGTTGGCTGATGAATGCAGTATTCAGCGTCATTCAAGATTCTGTAGACACTTCAGTAGTTATTGCTCACATACTGAAAGATCTAGACAACATTCATGTTTTGGATGATAAGTGGAAACTATGTTATCAGTGATTGAATATTCTCCACTTACCTGGAAGACTATAGATCCAACAACACTTGTGAAGCTTGACATCATCTCAGACAAAGCAGCCCACTTGACTGGCATCCTATCCACCAACTTAAACATTCATTCTCTCTGCCACTAGCAACCAGTGGGTGTAGCATTTACCTTCTATAAGATGCAATGCAGCAATTCTTCAAGCCTCCAACAGCATCTTTCAAATCTTTGACTTCTATGACCAAGAGGTAGAAGGGCAATAAAAATATGGAAATCACCTGCAAGATTCCCTCTGCATCAATCACCATCCTCAATTGTAAGTATATCAATATTCATTCACAATTACAATAAAAACCTGGAACTGCCATCCTAACTGCATTGTGGGTGCAACTGCTGCACATGAACCTTGATGGTTTAATAAGACAAGTCAGCACAACTTTTCTCAGGACAGAGATGGACAACAAATACTGGACTTGGCAGCAATGCTTGCATCCCAGTAAAGTAGATTTTAAAATGAAGGATTAAAGTCTGACTAAATTGCCTAGTGACACTTATAGATTCATAGATTCATACAGTGCAGAAAAGGCCCTTTGGCCCATCAAGTCTGTATTGACATAACGACGGCTAAAGGTGCGCTGATCCCAATCATATTTGAAGCGCTCATCCACATATTTTTTAAAGATTGTAAGGTTTCTGGCCTCCACTACCTTCTCAGACAGTGCATTTCAGAGTCCCACCACCTGCTGAGTGAAAAAGGTTTTTCCAAATCCTTTCTGAATCTCCTGCCACTTACTCTAAAAGTATGCTCTCTCATGTTTAATCCCTCAACCAAGGGGAACAGCTGCTCTCTGTTCAGCCTGCCCATACCCTTCATAATCTTATACACCTCAGTCAGTTTCCCTGTCAGCATTCTCTGCTCTAAAGAAAACAATTCAAGCCTATCTCGTCTCTCCTTATGGCTCAATTTCTCTATCCCAGGCAACATCCTGGTGAACCACCTCTGTACCCCCTCTAGTGTTATCAAATCCTTCCTATAGCGAGGTGATTAGAACTACACAGAGTACTCCGGCTGTGGCCTAATAAGTGCTCTGCGCAACTCCACGATTATCTCCTTGCTTTTTCAGTCTATGCCACAACTGATGAAAGGAAGTGTCCGATATGCCTTCTTAACTATCTGTGCGTGACCAGGAAGAGCTCACCTCTCTGTTGTGATATGAATAAACAGCTCAAGAATTAAACCTGGATATTTCTGTCCGTACAATTTAAATGAGAGAAAGTCTTGTGGTGTAGTGCAGAGTCTGGGTTTGAGACCCATGCCAGGACTTGCTTCCCATGAAAGATTGGTTCGCAGGGTAAACAGCGTTGATTATCAACCTTGTAAGGCCGTCAAATATGCCTGATGACATGTGGGAGGGTGAGAGAATCTCCTATCCAGCCATCCCGCAGAAGTATGGACCAATCCGATATAAGTTTATGGACTAAACTTCAAATGAGGACAGAAGATAGACAACTTAAGTAACAAGCTATATGATTGTTTATCATAATCACATTATATCAATCATACACTGGGCCACCTTGCCACAATAAAACAATTGTTTTACAGAGATACGTTTGTATTTATGGCTGTCTAGGCAACAATGCTTTATTTCACTCAGTTGAGAGATAAAGAGCATATTTACAATTCAGAAGTAATTTTCCTCCAGTAATATTTCAATAGATCCACAAGCATACACCCTGTATAAAGTACTCATCGTCTTAAATTATGTAATTTCATCCTTTGTTTTCAGTGAATGCCTGGTACTGTTCTTCTCCATTGTTTTACAGGATAGCACATGAAATAATCTAATGTGGGAAGAAGTATACAAATACATTCAGCATCACTGGATTATCTGTTCTGGGATGCTGTGGTACACAATTACAATGCTTCATAGAAGACAATAAAATGTGTGTAATTTGTGTGGTATGAGCATTACTGTAAGAACGTGTAGGTTTTCTATGCACAATGGAATTACCTTTTAATTATAACATAGAAAGTAGTGGTAAATTGAAATCCCTTGTGCAGTCTACTCATATCGCTTCTCCTCTAATTTCATTCTGTTTGAATCAATGTTCTTGAACTCCAAGTACAGAGTTCCTGCAAACCTTTTAAAATTAATTTATTTTGTTTATATTGTCTATTCTCATTCATCTTCAGAAATGCATAACCTCACAGTTCTCTGCATTAAATTTTACGTGACATATTTTTACTAGATTTTCAAGTTTTCTATCATCTGCAACTTATGAAATTATGTTCTCTGTACCCAAGTCACGTTGATCAAACAAATCAAAAAAGCAGTAGTCCTAATAGTGCTCTTTAAGGGACACGACAGTATGCTTCCCTCAAATTTGAAAAACAACTATTGCCCACTAATTTCTGCTCTGTACTTCTTAGCCAAGTTTGTATTCATAATGTCATTGTCGCATTAAAGCCATGGCCTTTCATTTTGCTAATAAGTCTGTATTGTGACAGTTTACTAATCACATTTTGTTAGTCCAAACT
Organism: Chiloscyllium punctatum; assembly: GCF_047496795.1. NCBI lineage: Eukaryota > Metazoa > Chordata > Chondrichthyes > Orectolobiformes > Hemiscylliidae > Chiloscyllium > Chiloscyllium punctatum. The sequence goes on along the minus strand of NC_092749.1, from coordinate 33,616,596 downwards.
TATGAATGACCATACAACAACACAAAAGCAAAATGCTATGGATACCAGAAAGTTGAAATAAAAGCATAAATTGTGTATATACTTCGCAGGTTCAGCAGCATATTTGGAGACAGAAACAGAGTTGAACAGCTAACTTTTCTGAGCACCACAGAGTTAGATTACAGCAGGGGATTGGAGCCCAGACAAGCAGGGTGGATTGGTATCAGAATAATTCTGTAATGTATTTCCACCATCGGGGAACATGCCTAGGAAAGTCAGCAGTATTCGCCAACAAAGCAGGCAGCTAATAATGCACCATAGAAAACAATAAAGACTATTTTTCAAAGAAAATAGGACTTTCCCACTATCAGAACACACCACTGTGCCATTTGGAGAGCCCACCAGCTCACTAAAGGTAGACTCAAGGTAATGGGATCCCAAATGTCCAAAGCCATGTCCAAACAGAAAGTCCTATATGTGGTTGGTTCTTGAAACTAACATTTGCAAAAGTTGTTGAAGGAAGTGATCTTGAAGGCAGCAGGATAGGTACATAAGCTGGTTATGAAGACATACATGATACTTGCCTTTATTAATCATGGCATTAAATACAAGAGCAAGGAGGTTATGACAGAGTTGTATATAATGTTAGTTAGGCCACAGTTGGAGTTCTGGTCACTGCTCTATAGGATGTGATTGAACTAGAGAGGATGCAGAAAAGACTCACCAGGATGCTACCTGAGCAAGAGTGATTCAGCTATGAAGAGAGACTAGTTGGGCTGGATTGTTTTCTTTAGATCAGAGAAGATTGAGGGAAAGATCTGATTGAGGTTTCAAAGTTTTGGTGGGTATAGATAGTGTAGATAGGGAGAAACTTTTCCCAAAAGTACCACGGTTAGCAACCAGGACACAGTTTTAAGGTAAGGAGCAGGAGGTTTAGAGAGGATTTGTGGAAATCCTTTTCATGCAGAGGGTTGTGGGTATCTGGTACTCACTGCCTAAAAAGGATGGTAGGGACAAAAAACTGCAGATGCTAGAATCCAAAGTAGACAAGCAGAAGGCTGAAAAACACAGCAAGCCAGGCAGCATCAGGAGGTGGAGAAGTTGACGTTTTGAGTATAACCCTTCTTCAGGAAGAAGGGTTATACCCAAAATGTTAACTTCTTCACCTCCTGGTGCTGCCTGACTTGCTGTGTTTCCCAGCCTCCTTCTTGTCTAAAAAGATGTAGAGGCAGGAACACTCAAAACATTTAGGAAAAATTTAGATGAACAGTTGAAACACAACAGTGTGCAAGGCTACTAGTCAATTGCCGGAAATGGAATTAGAATTGATGGATGTTTGATAGCTGGTGTGGACACAACGGGTTGAAGGGCCTCGTACTATGTTGTAAAGACTCTATGAAAGATGAGAAGTTAAACACTCAAAAGGCCAATAACTGAGGGAACAGAGTAGTGACAAGGTGGGGAAGTAAAATTACAATAAAAGCTAACTATGCTCGTTCTGTAATTGCCAGATGGTAGATTCATCTGAAACACCGTTTGGTAGTACAAATAAGGAGGAGGAAATGTTAGTAGTTGGTGGGGGTGGGGAATGTGACTCAGTGATTAGGTGGGATGAGTGACTGGGAAGAAAGATGAGTGAGTGAGTGATAGGAAGGGGATGTGAGTGATGGGAGAAACTCAGGGCAGAGTCTGGGGAGAATGATGTGAGTATTGGAGGGTGAGGGAGAGTATCTGGGAAGGGAGATGTGAGTGAGTGAGTGAGTGGACATGATTACCATGAACAAGGTAATACAAATATCAAGGATCAGGAAGCTATTTGCTGTGCAAACAATAAAGTTCCCAATGAGACTGCTGAAGAATAATGTTAGACTTTAGAAGTATCTCATGGTTACTGCTATCAATAAGAAAGAAATATATCTGGAAGTGAACATAGGAAAGCTGGATCAAATTTCCTCATAGTTACCAAAATTTATTTTTTGAGAAAGGATTGCTTACATTATTTTCTAAGGCAACCTACAACTAGTAATGTGCCACAGGGATCAATGCTGTGGCCGTAATTATTTGCGATATGTAGTGATGACATAGATGGGGTAAGTGAACGCATTACTACCAAGTTTGCAGATGACACAAAAACAGGTGGAGGGGAGGTGGTGAGTATGAGACAAAATCCACAGATAGATATAGACATTTTAAATAAGTGGGCAAAACATTAGCAGATTAAATATAAATTGAGAAAATGAACTTCGGCAGGAAGAATAGTGGAGGTGGTTATCATTTAAATGGAGAAAGACTGCAGAAAGCTGCAGCACTGAGAACGTTAGGGCTCCTCATGAATTAATCACAAAAAGATGGTGTACAAGTTCAGTGAGTAAAAGAGAACGCAAATGGAATATTGGCTTTTATTTCAAAGGGAATGGAATATAAAAATAGGGAAATCTTGCCAAAACTATACAAGGTATTAGTCAGATCACACCTAGAATACTGTGAATAGTTTTGGTCCCCTTATCTAAGGAAAGTCAAACTGACTTTAGAGGAAGTCCAGACAAAGTTCACTAGGTTGTTCCCAAGAGGAATTTTTTAATAAGTGGAGGTTGAGTAGGTTGGGCCTGTACTCACTGGAATTTAGAAGACCGAGGCATAAACTACTGAAACACATAAGATTCTTAAGGGTCTTGACAGGATAGATGCTGAGAAGTTGTTTTCGATTGAGGGAGAGGCTTGGACCAAAAGGCAAAGTATTAGCTTACTGTGTCACCCATTTAAGAAGGAGATGAGGAGGAGTTCCTTTTCTCAGTGTTTTGTGAATCTGTGCAATTCTTTACCGCAGAAAACTGTTGAGGCTGGATTGTTCAGTGTTTTCAAGGCTGGCGCAGATATATTTATAAGGGAATTGAAGGTTATAGCAAAAGACAAGTAAGCAGCGTTGAAGATTAACACACGGCCATGATCTCATTGAATGTTCGATCAGACGCAATAGGTCAAATAGCTTACGCCTGCTCCTTCATTCTACAGTCTTACGTTAATTGCAATTGACCAGTCAGCTGGGTCAAATGCAACATTTCAACGTTGTTTGTCACCAAGTTAACAGTGAAGCATAACAAGCTACAAACACCTGGATAGATGAAAGGCTTTCCCTGGATAGGTGACAAGCTCTCCTGCTCTCACCATCTCTGATGTTGGCGTATCTTGGAAGGATTTACAAGTTGGTGTATGTCGGAAGAATTTACAAGATGATACTCAATCTTTCTGGCTGTGTAATGAATGCACCTTTCTTGACCATCAATTTGTGGAATGGAAACAGGACCTTGCAAAGTACAAAACAACTATACTCCAAAACATCATTAATTGCTACATCCTGAGAATGTCAATGGCATTATGTAAATGCAAGATCTTTTACAAAAGCAAAATGAGAAAGTTGTAATTTTTGTCTACCTTTGTGGGACTGACGACAATTCTCCTTCTGTTTTCCTATTTTCTTTCCTGTGTACAACATGATAATAACCTTGAACAAAAACAGAAATAGCTGGAAAAGCTCAGCAGCTCTGAGGGTCACTCAACATAAAACATTAACTCTGATTTTTCGCCATAGATGCTGCCAGACCTGCTGGGCTTTTCCAGTGAATTTTGTATTTATTTCTGATTTATAGCATCTGCAGTTCTTTCAGTTTTTATTTATAATTACAATTTATTGGGTTTCTTTATATAATAGCTTATATCTGCCCTTTCTTACTTGGTTGGTGGTGTCTTTTGGTTCTATCTGATCAACAATGATAAAATATTGATTTCTGAATGGAATCTGTTTTCTGTTTTCATTCTTACTTTATGATAACAATAGTTGTTATCATTTAGGACAAACATATGATTGAATTTGAATTAGGAGTACCAGTATTGTGTATGCATTGGAGCATTAATCATACATGGCATACTATGCAAACATTTATAAAGTTAGTTATAGACTTCTATTCACTTTCATCGTGAACATACCCATTAATATTTTCTATTATTCAAAAATTTACCATCAATAAGTATAATTAAAATTAGCAAATAACCAAAATAGTGGAAACACAGTGATAAAATAGAATGTTTGAAACTATGTTTTGACATTTTCTGTACTTCAATGTAGAGACTAAAAGTTAATTTAGGTTTTAATAAACTCCTTTTCCTTTTAACTACAACCAAGGTAACCAAACAGTTTTCTCAATCTTGACAAATGTGACATAATTTTCACAAGTATATTAAAGAAGCTGAAACTTCTATGAAGTGTTTCCATAATGGAAAAAGATTTGTATATGGTCACATATGATGTCTGTTCTGATCATTAGAAGGGTCAATCACTGGAAGCCATTAGAAGTAAAAGCAACAATCAGCAATTCTGGAGTTCAGCTATGACAGAAAGCATCACTCTGAGTGGCTCAAAGCATCAATGATTGTGTAGCAAAAATAATTAAGAGACTGGGGCTTCAGTATTGAGGCCCAGTTTAAAAAAAACTGATGTATGACTGGAGGTCAGATGGACAGAAACAGCAAAATATCACAACAGAATGTCTGTTACCCTGGTAACCTTTGATTCATGTACCTAACAAGAATCTGTCTACTTCTGCCTTAAAATTTTTAATGACCCTATCCTCAACATCTCTTAAGGACAAAGCATTCCAAAGTTGTACACCCTCTGAAAAAATATTTTTTCTTCATACTTGTCCTAAAAGGCTGACCTTCAGTTTTAAATAGTGTCCGCTAGTTCTGGACTCACTAAGAGAGGAAACATCTTTCCACGTCCACCTTGTCAAGATTGTTCCAAAGCTTCAATCAGGTCATCCTCACATTTCAAAACTCCAGTGTAAACAAGCCCAGCCTGTCCAACCAATCCTCATAAGACAACCACACTTTCCATGTATCAAGTGAATCACCTCCAAACACATTATATCCTTCTTCAAATAAAGAACCAAAACTGTGCACTGTATATTGGATGCTGCCTGAACTGCTGTGCTCTTCCAGCACCACTAATCCAGTATTTGATTTTCAGCATCTGCAGTCATTGTTTTTACCACTGTATAAGCAATGCCTTGTATAGCTGCAGCATGGCATTTTTACTTTTATCTTCAATTCTTCTCATAATAAAAGATCATATTCCATTAATTATTTGCAGTACCTACATACTAATGTTTTGTAATCCATCACGAAAACACCTAGATCCCTCTGCACTTGAATATGCTGCACCTAACCTCTGTCTAAGTAATATAAGGCTTCTTTATTCTTCTTGCCAAAGTGAACAACTTCACATTTTCCTTCATTATATTCAATCTGCTAGATCATTCAACCTATGTATATCCATCTGCAAACTTCTTGTGTCACCTTCACAACATAATTTCCTATTTATATCTGTGCCATCTTTAAATTTAGTTACCAAGCCAAGTCATTGTCATAAATTGTAAAAGAAAACTGGTGCCCTAGCACAGAGCCCTGTGGGACTCCGCTAGTCACATCCTGTTAACCAAAAGACTCATTTCTGCATACGCTGTTTTCTGTCAGCTAGTCATGTTGCTAATATTACAGTGCTGCCTCTCAAGGCAGTACTGCAATATAAAAATTAGAATACATTCTCTTTAAAAAAAATTAAAATCCTGTTCAAATTCTAAACCAATTTGACTTCAGCATTCTGCCATTATGGCCAGCAAATTCATTCCTGAACAAATGGATGAAAATACTAGTGGTAATGAAAGCCTATTATAATATGTCATGGTACTGCTCTCACAGGATAACAACTATTATTCTGGTTTGAAGTGGTCACAATTGCATTTAGAGTGCCATCTAGTGATTCATTCTTATACAAACCAGGAAATAAGCGTGTTTCACATAACGATAGTTCAAAGCACTTTACAGCCAAGTAAGTACTGTCCAAGTGTGGTGAGAAATTGGCAAACATGCTAGCCAGTTTACGTAAAGTAAATCCCATCAAATACCAATAAGATAAATAACCGCGAGATAAATAAAAATAAATTACTATGGATCCTGGGTACCTGAAATAAAAATTAAAAATGCTGGAGGTAATTCAGCAGGTCTGGCAGCAGCTGTGGACAGAGAAACAAAGTTAATGCTTTGAATCCAATATAACTCTGCTTCGGAAAATAAATAATCAGATTATTTATTTTGTACTGTTAATTCAGAGTTAAATATTGGCTGAAATTCTGGAAGTCATCCCTATTCTTCTTGGTGCCATGGAATATTTTACATTCATCTAAGAGGCGAAGGAGTCCTTTTTTTCATGTGACAGGCTCCCCTCTGGAAGTCTGCCAATACTACATTGATGTATATATTTCTGGGTTATGCATTCCAATGCATAATCTTAATTCAGAAACGAGCATGTCAACATTAAGATGAAACTGACCCATAATCAATACACAATTATGAAGCCAACTCAAAACAAGGATATAATGCTCTTCTTATGCTGGGGTTTTGAGATGGATGGTAACTCCAAGCACAATCTGCAGACTCTGCTAAATTTTGTGCATGTTTATGTTTAGAGAGGGGTTTGAAGGGTCAGGTAGATACGTTGATTGATGGCTTGACTTTGCTCCAGCATACCTCCCCAAAAAAGACAATGTATTCAGAACCTTCTTAAATGGACCTTTTCCACTTTGGTCGGTCAACTCCAAGGTTCTGTGCACAGCAATTGGCATCAGCATGGGGCTCTCAAGAGTTAGTCCAGATGTTTGACATCCTCAGCAGTCCTATGAGAACATACCTAAAATGTTTATGTTGTTCTCCTGGGAGTTTCCCACTATGATCAGGTTTAGAGTAGAACTTGCTACTGGAGATAGATTTCAGGCAGACAAACAAGATGTTCCATTTGGCAGAGTTGATTTTGAATAATTAGTGCCTTGATGTTCGACATTGTGGCTTCAGATAGGATGCTGCTAATGTACTGTATAGTACCTTTCTGTACTTTGCTGTGCATTCTGTAGTTTGTCCAAGACTCTGAAGCAGTGAGTGGGGATGACAACTATCTGTTCAACCATTACCTTAGCCTCGTATTTATGATCCTGATCCTCAAATACTATTTGCTTCAGTTAGACAAAGACTAAGCAAACAGACAATACTCGAAAACCCTGAAGCTCACTGAACCCAAAAAGTTCATTCTGCTTTTTCTCCACAGATGCTGCCAGATGTGCTGAGTTTTTCTAGCAATTCCTGTTTTGTTTCTGATTTCTGGCATTTACAGTCCCAAAGACTAAGTTGACTACAATAAGTTTTATCAACAATGTTTGTCTTTGTTGAAAGGAAGTTCCTGAAGTATGGAAAATGGTCCACATTTTCCAGGATTTTGCCACTGATCCTAAATCAATTTGAGGAGATGTGTTTTAGGAGATTGCTGTAAAAGGGTTTGGTTTTACAGACTTTTACTGAAAGGCTTAGGTTCTCTTGTGATTCAAAGAATGATTCAACAATGATTGGAGCTCAGTTTCTCAGCCGGCACACACAAAAATGCCTTCTGCATACTGAGATTGGGATGATATTAGATTTGAATTGAAGCAAGTACAGGGTTGAACAGTTTTCCCATTTGTTTAGTCAATTATTTTCATGAATGTGAGTAATTTGCTGGAGGTGAGGTACGTATTGCAGAGAGGAACATGGAGAAGATGGCTAATTCAATGACACAATCTTGTTTCTCTCCAATATTCATTAAAACTGGTTCTATTGGTGGTTTCATTGATGGGACTGCCTGGGGCGGCACAGTAGCTCAGGTGGCCAGCACTGTGCCAAAGATCCAGGTTTGATTCCACCCTTGGGTGACTATGTGAGTTTGCAAATTCTCTCTGTTTCTGCTGAGTGGTCTGGTTTCCTCCCACAACCCAAAGCAGTGCAGGTTAGATGAATTGGCTATGCAAAATTAACCTGTAGTGTCCGGGGATGTGCAGACTAGATTGGATCAGCCATGATAAATGCGTTGTTACTGGGATAGGGTGGGAGGCTAGATTTGAGTGGGATGCTTTTTAAAGGGACACTGCAGATTCGATGGGCTGAAAGGCCTCTTTCTGTAGAGTTCCTTATGTTTCTGTGTGGTCACCAGCGATAACTGAAGCTTTAATGATTCGTTACATTGTATAGGATATAATATCACAGTGCGATTTCTGCAGCCTTGACTTCCTTTATGCCCCTTATGTACTCCCTTTTCTAAAATAAACTTTGCTTATGTAAGATGGCAATTAACTTATCCTTTATGCTGATGGAGTTCTGATGCAGAGTAACCAGACTTGAAATGTTAACACTGCCTTCTTCCCACAGATGCTTCCAGACCTGCTCAGTTTCTCCAGCAATATTTGTTTTTGTTCCCTCATGCTACTTTACTTACTTAGATTACTTTATTATATTGGTCTTTCATTTATTCCTGTTCTTTCTCAATTAATTACTTCCTCCAAAAAAACACTTATTAACATCCTGAACCAATGCATACACCACTTTCCTGTGATGTCAGTTTGATTTGTTATCTCAATCAGCAATCTCCTGTAACTGTAGCTGTTAAACTAGACTCCCTTCCCTCTGCTCAATTGAAGCCAAAGAATGTAACTTTACAAACCATGAGCAATTTAAAAATAGAGGGTTTGTGTGGTCTACTGGTAGTCCCCCTATATCTGAGCCATAAAGGTGTGGATTCAAGTCTCACCTGCTCTAAGGTGTGTCACAACATGTCTGAACAGATTGATTAAAAATCCCTGAACCAAAAAAGAAATGTATGGATAAAATGGTAGTAAATTGAAAGAAATGGTAGACAATACTGTAAACATTAGGGATAGCTCAGATGATTGGGAGAAATTTTGAAACTAGTAAAGGATGACTAAAATTTAAAATCAAAGTGGGAGAAATGGGAGGCTAAGAGCAAACTAGTAAGAAATATAAAAAGAGACAGTAAAAGCTTCTGCAAATATAAAAAAAAAGAGTAACTAAATGATGATTGATCCTTTAGAGGATGAGTTTATGGAATTAATAATGAGAAGTAAGGAAATGATAGAGCTTTTGAACAATTATTTGTTAACAAGTATATCTGTCAAGAATCATAGAAACAATCAGACACAAAAAAAAAGGAACTTAAACCAATTATAATCACAGGAGTAAAAATACTCCAAAAACAAATAGGACTAAGGCCGGAAAATCCCTTGGACCTGATCCTTATCCTTTGTCCCAGGGTCTTAAAAGAAATAGCTGCAGATATAGTTGATACATTGGTCTTAATCTTCTAAATTTCCCTGGATACTGGATAACTGCAAGTGTATCAAGGAATCACGAGAAAAAAGAAAACAAGAAACTATAGCCAATTAACCTAACATTTTTAAATCGGAAAATGCCAGAAGTATTAACGAGGTAATGGCAGGTATGTCAAACATCTTGTTCACTCTGAGAGCTGGCTCTGGGAGCTGGATAAGTGTTAAGGACTCTCCACATGTGAAATAAAGGGTGACATGATGATGGAATAATGACCTCTGGATTTATTTCAAGGGTGTATCAAGCAAAGTGAATAAATGGAAATCAGTATATATAAGCTATATGGATTTCCAAAAGATGTTTGAAACTGTGCTATATTATGGTGTTTTGGATGGGATAGCTTCTTTTAATAGAGGATTGACTGATGAATGGAAAACAAAGAGTTGACATAATGAATTCTGTTTAGTTTAGCAAACTAACTGATAGAAAACTACTGCGGTTCAGTGCTCGGGCTTTAACTATTTACAGTCGATGTTAATGACTTGGATGAAGGGACCAACTGCCATATAGAAAAATGTGCTGGTGATACAAAGCTGGGTCAGAAGACAAGTTGTGAGGAGAATACTTAGAATCTGCGAAGGGATACAGGTAAGTTAACTGAGTGCAAAAAATTCAGCTGAGAGACATAATATGACAAAATTTAGGATTGTCAAGTTTGGCTAAAATAATGCAAAAGCCGAATATTGCTGTATTTGAATGCAGAGAGACAGCAGAATGCTGCAGGAGAGGGATCAAGATGTCCTGTAAAATCACAATACATCAACATACAGGAACAAGTAGTCAGGAAGGAAAATGTTGGCCTGTATTGCAAAGGGGATGAAGTAGAAAAGTATAGAAGCCTTGCTACAACTGTTCAGTGCATTAGTGAAACCACACCCTGAGAATTTTGGATAGTTTTGGTCTCCTTACTTAAGGAGGAAAATCTTACATTAGAAGCAGTTGAGAGAAGGTTCACTGGCCTGATTCCTGAAATGAAGGAGCTGATTCCTGAAATGAAGGAGCTAACATATGAGGTTAGTAGATTGGCCCTGTACTCATTGGAATTTGGAAGAACGAGACATGATCTTATCGAAAAAAATAAGATTCTGAGGAGGATTGATAGGGTAAATGCTGAGAGGATGTTTCCCCTCGTGGGAAACTAAAACTAAGGGTCACAGTTCAAAAATAAGGGATCTCGCTTATGAAGGAAATTAGGATGAATTTATTCTTTCAGAGAATCATGAGTCTTTAGAATTCTTTTCCCCAGATAGCACTGGAGTGTGGACCATTGAAAATAGATATTTTTCTAAAGAACCTGTTCGGAGGTGTAATTACACACCTCCGGAGTAGATGGGACTTGAACTTCAGCAGTGATATGGCGGGTGTTCTCAGGTCTAGTAAAGCGGAACGAGGATAGGAGGTGTCAGGTCAGCTGAAGGGTGGCGAAGGTGTTGAATTGGAATCTGGAGGGTGTATGTAGTCTGTGGAAGGTTCTTCTTCAGACCCTGAGCACCTACTCCTTAGTGATGACCACTATAGTACCTTTGTCCCCTGACTCTCATGAAATGTTGTTATGCTGCTTGTGTCTTCCACTGTGAAGACTGATGCAAAGTATCTCTTCAGTTCCTTTGCCATTTCTTTGTTCCCCATTACTACTTCTCCAGCCTCATTTTCTAGGTGTACAATGTCCGCACTTGATCTCCTTTGCCTTTTATATATCTAAAAAAACTCTTTCAATCTTCTTTTATATCACTAGCTTACCTCATAATTCACCTTCTCACCCCTCATAGCCTTTTTAGTTGTCTTCTGCTGACTTTTAAAGGTTTATGAATCCTCTGGCTTCCCACTAAACTTCACCTCATTGTATGCTTTTGCTTTTATGTTGTTCCTGACTTCTTTCATTAGCCAGGTTGTCTCATCCTTCTTTTAGTATGTTCTTCTTCTTTGGGATGAATTTCTGCTGTGCCTTTTGAATTACCCAGAAACTCCTGCAAAGCTTTCCTCCATCTTTCCAGCAAAACTAAAACTTTAATCAACTCTCACCACCTGCTCCCTCATATATTTGCAGTTACCTATACTCAATTGTAATACCATTATGTCTAATTCCAGCTTCTCCCTCTCAAGGTGAATTCTATCATATTGTGGTCACTGCCCCCAAGGTATCCCTTCATCGTAAGCTCCCTAAATAAGTCTGCCTCATTACACATCACCAAATCCAAAGTTGCCTGTTCCCTAATGGGCTTTATCATAAGTTGCTCCAAAAAACTATTTTGTAAACACGCTATGAATTCCTTTTCTTGGGATCGCTCTCAACCTGAATTTCCTAGTCCAATGCATATTGAAGTCCCCCATGATTTTTCCAATAGTCTCTTTCTTACATAGGCCGAATGGTCAGCTTTGACACTGTAGGGATTCTATCTCCTGGTTTACTTTCTGCCCTACATTCTGAATACTGCAAAGAGACCTGTTCACAACTCCCATCAGGGTCTTTTTCCCTTTGCAGTTCCTCAATCCTACCCACACAGCTGCAACTTTTGTACTGTAACTTTTCCTGACCAACTTACTTTACCTAACTTCATCAGAACCCTCCAACAACTGATTTAAACGGAGACTTTCGGAGTGTACCTGACATCGAGGAATTGCTCAGCGGTATCTTCAATTTTCTGGACAATTTGTTCGTAGTCTGCTACAATGGGGATTCCACAGTGTCCCCATGAGCAACTCCCATCTGCAGTGGAAAACAGCCTTCTAAGAAAATCTGGGCCAATGTTTTCAAAATAAAGCTGAATAACTCTATCCAGTAAAATTGATATTGAGCTGAGATCCAGTTGAACCATAGCCTGGCTTAATTCAGCTGAAAAATAATGTTGTATTGCATCTTCAAATATCATAACATTCAAACATATAGGACGAGTGCAGGAAATTGGGATCAGCGCACCTTTAGTGATAGTTATGTTGGTGCAGACTTGATGGGCCAAAGGGTCTTTTCTGCTCCGAATGAATCTATAAATCTATGAATCTTTATCAGCCATCTAAAAGTAATTGTTCAATCAGCTTTCTCAGCTGATAGTATTCTCAATTACAAACCAGAAGGATATGCAGATTAAGTGGATTGGCCATACTAAATTACCCATAGTATCCAGGGATGTGTAGGTTAAATGGGGTGAGAACTCAGGGTGATGGGGTGGTCTGGATAGGATGCCGTTTGGTGGATTGGTGTGGACTCAATGGGCCGAATGGTCAGTTTTGACACTGTAGGGATTCCCCAGGACAGACCTTAAATACTTCTGTTCACTCCTGAAATTGCTGTAATTTCCTCCATTTGATTAAACGTTAACTTAAGATGTTGATTTGATATTTGTAAAAAGATTCAAGCACGTTTTTCTGGCAACTTCAAATCTCAGATTGAAGGAACAATACACACAGTCAATGTATTAATGGCAGCTTCTGCTTACTGCTGCTATATGCATGGGCTGACCTGACAAACTCTAGCTAGGTCTCTCTGTGCAATGAAGAATGTTTCTTTTAGCTTCTCATTCAAGCACCACAGAGTTTCAAATATTCAACCACAAACACGATCATTTTCAGACATGAACACCTATGTCCTTTACCCACCCCCATATTCTTGGCCCTGTCATAATATGGCTGTTTTCAGCATAGCCACCTACCTATGGTCCCCATTATCAGCATTTCTTTCTTTTTGGCTTACCATTAGCCATCCCTTTGTCTGCCTAACTGTTTTTCTCTCTTTCCAGACTAAGTATTCACCTATTTGCTTACCCTTCCTCCTCCCACACCATCCACATCCCCATCTTTAGCACATTTTCCTAATAGTTCTGAAGAACAGTCTCTGGACTGAAATGCTAATTCTGCTTTCTCTCCACAGATATTACCAGCCCTGCAGAGTTTCTCCAGCAATTTCTATTTATGCTTCAGCTATTGTGAAAACCTTTCCTATTTGATACCAATAAAACAGAGGAACAATCTAATTGTGTCAAGACAGAAATCACATTATACTAAAGTCCAAACTATCCTCTGCACCACAAATGCCCTCTGTTTCTTGGAGAGAGATATTTTAATCAATCCTGCTCAGGTGTGTTATGACACACCTCTGGGGCAGGTGGGACTTAGAATCATATGATCCTTACAGTGTGAAAGCAGGCATTTGTGGCTCAGTGATTAGCACTGCTGCCTCACAGCACCATGAACCCAGGTTTGATTCCAGCCTCGGGTGGCTATCTGTGTGGTGTATGCATATTCTGTCTCTCTGTAGGTTTCTTCTGGGTGCTCTAGTTTCCTTCCACAGTCCCATGGTGTGCAGGTTAGGTGGATTGGCCATCCTAAATTGCCCATAATGTCCAGGATATCTAGGTGGATTAGCCTGGGACATGCAGGATTACAAAAATGGGGTGGTTCTGAGTGAAGATGCTCTTTGTACAGTTGGACTTGAACACAGGCCGCCTGGCTCAGAGGTAGGTACACTACCACTGTATCATAAGAGTCCAAAGACCCATTAAATAAATCACTGAAGATATTTAAATCAACAAGTTCAGACATGACACAATCCGGAGATGGTAGGACTTGAACTCCAGGCCTTCTAGCCCAGAGGTAGGGTATCCCACTGAACCTCGAGCTCTATTATAGAAGTATTAAACAGGTTTTTGATCTACAATGAAATCAAGAGTATTGGGGATAGGTTGTACTGGCAGGAAAGTTGAATTAAGGCCACAGTCATATCAGGTAGGAGAAAGTGATGATGCAAAAGCTGGAGGTAGACAGGCACTGAGGAAAGAGATGTGGCTGTGGTAGTGAGTCTGCTTCAGGATGCGGCTAAAGAGCTTCAGGGCAGAGGAGATGACCTGGGGGGATGGGCTGCAGTGAGGAAGAGACTCACTGAGATCCTTGGAAAGAGAGAGGAGGAGAACTTCTTCAAGGTAGGCATTCTTGGACGAGTCTTCGCAGTGGAGTTAAAATTAACTAGGAGAAAGTGAGGACTGCTGACGGGTTTATGCCCAAAACGTCGATTTTCCTGCTCCTCTGATGCTGCCTGACCTGCTGTGCTTCCCCAGCAGCACACTCTTGAACCACAATCATATCAGCCATGATCTTATTGGGCAGACTTTAGGGATTAAATTCCTTCACTTGCTCCTATTTCTAATCACTTATTCATATTAACTGCTTTTACTGTTTACACTGCCTACGCAACAGTGACTACACTTCAAAAGGATTTCACCTCCTGTGAAGCATTTGAGACATTTAGTAGTCCCAACCAGCACCTTATAAATGCCAGTGTTCCTTCCAAATGTTTTCCTCCAAAGAGTCTGTTTTATCCCTCAGTCTGCTCACCAGGTTCCGTTGGAAGCTGGGCGAACGTGAGTAATGCAGATGCTGGAGGTTAAAAGTCAAGAGTTTCCTGGAAGCTGGGGACAATTCTAGACTGAAAATGTGTTGCTAGAAAAGCACAGCAGGTAGGCAGCATCCAAGGAGCAGGAGAATCGACGTTTCGGGCATGAGCCCTTCTTCAGGAATGAGGAAAGTGTATCCAGCAGGCTAAGATGAAAGGTAGGGAGGAGGGACTTGGGGGAGGGGCATTGGAAATGCGATAGGTGGAAGGAGGTTAAGGTGAGGCTGATAGGCCAGAGTGGGGGTGGGGGTGGGGGCGGAGAGGTCAGGAAGAAGATTGCAGGTTAGGAAGGTGGTGCTGAGTTCGAGGGTTGGGACTGAGACAAGGTGGGGGGAGGAGAAATGAGGAAACTGGAGAAATCTGAGTTCATCCCTTGTGGTTGGAGGGTTCCTAGGCGGAAGATGAGGCGCTTTTCCTCCAGCTGACGTGTTGCTATGGTCTGGCGATGGAGGAGTCCAAGGAACTGCATGTCCTTGGTGGAGTGTGAGGGGGAGTTAAAGTGTTGAGCCACGGGATGGTTGGGCTGGTTGGTCCGGGTGTCCCAGAGGTGTTCTCTGAAACGTTCCGCAATTAGGCGGCCTGTCTCCCCAATATAGAGGAGGCCACATCGGGTGCAGTAAATGATGTATGTGGAGGTGCAGGTGAATTTGTGGCGGATATGGAAGGATCCCTTGCGGCCTTGGAGGGAAGTAAGGGGGGAGGTGTGGGTGCAAGTTTTGCATTTCTTGCGGTTGCAGGGGAAGGTGCCTGGAGTGGAGGTTGGCTTGGTGGGGGGTGTGGACCTGACAAGGGAGTCATGGAGGGAGTGGTCTTTTCGGAACGCTGATAGGGGAGGGGAGGGAAATATATCCCTGGTGGTGGGGTCTGTTTGGAGGTGGCGGAAATGACGACGGATGATACGATGTTGGTGGGGTGGTAGGTGAGGACCAGTGGGGTTCTGTCCTGGTGGCGATTGGAGGGGCGGGGCTCAAGGGCGGAGGAGCGGGAAGTGGAGGAGATGCGGTGGAGAGCACTGTTGATCACGTCTGGGGGGAAATTGCGGTCTTTGAAGAAGGAGGCCATCTGGGTTGTACGGTATTGGAACTGGTCTTCCTGGGAGCAGATGCGGCGGAGACGAAGGAATTGGGAATATGGGATGACATTTTTACAGGGGGCAGGGTGGGAGGAGGTGTAGTCTAGATAGCTGTGGGAGTCAGTCGGTTTATAGTAAATGTCCAGGTAGATAACATCCATTTGCTCTCCTTGGTCTAAACTGCCCATTACTTCTTCAACGAATTTTCGTAAATTTGTCAGGCTTGACCTCTCATTGATGAAACCATGCTATTTTACCATACACTTCCAAGTATTCAGATATCTCATCATTCACAATGGATTCTAGCATCTTACTACAATCCAATCCATCCATATCGACCAGATACCCCAACCCAATCTAGTCCCACCTGCCAGCACCCGGCCCATATCCCTCCAAACCCTTCCTATTCATATACCCACCCAAATGCCTCTTAAATGTTGCAATTGTACCATCCTCCACCACTTCCTCTGAAAGCTCATTCCATACGCGTACCACCCCCTGTGTGAAAACGTTTCCCCATATCTTTTATACCTTTCCCCTCTCACCCTAAACCTATGCCCTCTAGTTCTGGAATCCCCAACCCCAGGGAAAAGCCTACTTACCCTATCCATGCCTCTCATAATTTTGTATACCTCTACAAGATTACCCCTCAGCCTCCGATGCTCCAGGGAAAACAGCCCCAGCCTGTTTAGCCTCTCCCTATAGCTCAAATCTTCCAATCCTGGTAGCATCCTTGTAAATCTTTTCTGAACCCTTTCAAGTTTCACAATGTCTTTCCGATAGGAAGGAGATCGGAATTGCATGCAATATTCCAACAGTGGCCTAACCAATGTCCTGTACAGCTAGAACATGACCTCCCAACTCCTGTACTCAATACTCTGCCTCATTGCACAACACTAAATCCAGTTTTGCCTGTCGTTATGGACCAGGCCAGACCCCTCAAAACATTTCAAGAAGATAGCCCAGACCCTACGTTTGCTAGTTGTTTTAAGCAAGTCTACAGTGGATATTCCAGGAGAGAATCAGCTGGTTAAACTACTTAGTTTTAAACAAAACAGAATTTATTTACAAGATTACTGAACAAAACACAAAGAACAGAAAACAGAATACTGAATCACCTATCCTATATGAAAACCCAACAGACTATCCCAACTTAATGATGCTGTTCCAGAATACTTGCGACAATCTCCATAAACACCCCTTGGCACAAAAGATGAAATCAAACAAGTCCTTACAGGAGAGAGGTCAGAGAGGAGAACTAGCCTGAACTTGCTTCCAGCCGCTTGTCCTCACAACTACTGCTGCTAAAAACCCAAACGAGAGAAACACTGAGCTGAAAGAACTGGGCACTCGCCTTTCATTATACGAATTTTAAAATATAAACTTAAAAGCCTTCTGCCTGAGGCAGTATCTGTTAGCTATTAGCAAATTAGCCCTAAAACCCTTCACTCTTCAAACTTTTCAGAGTCTGTCATTTACAATCTCTCTTGTTAAAGGAACAGCTTCGTCACACTGTTCCCTAGTGGGCTCCATCACAAGCTGCTCCAAATAGCCATTTTGAAGAAAGTGAGGACTGAAGATGCTGGAGATCAGAGTTGAAAAGTGTGGTGCTGGAAAAGCACAGCTGGTCAGGCAGCAACTGAGGAGCAGAAAGGTCGACATTTTGAGCATATGCTTTTCATCAGGAATGAGAGGGTCTCCCCACATATGTTTAGGACACCACCCATGCCCTCCACCTCCTCCAGGTTTCTCCGGCACCCAACTCCTCATCTTCACCATGGACATCCAGTGCCTGTACACATCCACCCGCCATGGCGAAGGCCTCCAAGCCCCCCATGTCTTCCTCTCCTGCCAACCCAACAAGTACCCTTCCACTGACATACTCATCCAATTGACTGAACTAGTCCTCACCCTCAACAATTTCTCCTTTGAATCCTCCCACCACCTCTAGACAAAAGGGGTAGCCATGGGCACTCGCATGAGCCCCAGATATGCCTGTCTCTTCATCGGGTACGTGGAACTGTCCATCTTCCGCAGCTACACCGCCACCCTTCCCCACATTTTCCTCTGCTACATTGATGATTGTATTGGTGCCATCTCATGTTCCCGTGAGGAGGTTGAACAGTTCATCAACTTCACCAACTTCTTCAACCCTGACCTCAAATTCACCTGGACTAATAGTTGTTTAATGTTATGATGGAGTAGTTTTTGGATATATAAGTCTTCGACTCTATGAGTCTTCATTTACTTCTGCTTGGCGCGTTGTAAGCAGGGTTTTTCGATCGAGGGGTTCAAGGGTCTCTGACTAAGTGTCATGGCTAAGTGTCTTATTAAATGATGCACCTGGAACATTAAGGGAAGTCATTTGCCTGTTAAAAGGAAAAAAGTGCTTTCTCACTTTAGGAGGGAAAGGGTTAATATCGCTTTGTTGCAGGAAACCCATCTTGATGATGGGGAACACCTGAAATTACAACAGGGGGGTTATGACTGGGTATTCTTTTCATCCTTTACTACTAAAAGTAGGAGAGTGGCAGTACTTATTCAGAAAAATCTTCCGTTCACATTATTAGAGCAGGTGAAAGATGAGCAGGGACGGTTTGTGATACTTAAAGCCCTGATACATGGGGAGGAATATGGCATTTTAAATGTCTACTGTCCTCTGGTGCATCCCCTCAAATTTTTGATTAGTGCTTTCTCTAAGTTGAGTGCTTTTGGAACATGGCACATTATTGTGGGGGGGGGGGGGGTATTTTAATTGTCTTTTGGATCCGACAGTGGACAGGATGTCTTGTGGGCCCCCAACTATTTCTTCGCAGGCCAAGCAGGTGGTTGACTTATGTGAGGAGTTGCGGCTGGTGGATATTTGGAGATGTCTTCACCCTACCGGCAGGGACTTCACCTTTTTTTTCAAACCCAAATAAATGTCACATGAGGATTGACCTCTTTCTGGCTACCTTGGCCCTTCTGGATTCGATTATGGGTCGTAAAATTGGGAATATAGCTATCTCTGATCATGCGGCGGTATATTTGGAGGTTAAGGCCAAGAGTGAAGGGTTAGGCTTGCGGCACTGGCATTTGGACCCTTTTCTCCTTAAGGATTCCAAATTTGAGGAATACTTTTTGAAGGAGTTTCAGGAATTCCTGACTATCAACTCAGGCACAGCTAGTAGTATGTCTATGCTACAGGAGACTGCTAAGGTCTTTGCTAGGGGATTAGCTATTTCCTGTTCGGCGAGCCGGAAACAACAGAAGGAGGAACAGCAGCCCCTACTTGAGACATGGTTGAAATTCACCAAGGTGGCATATTTTGTGCAGCCTTCAGTGACTAAGCTACAGCGGATCATGGCCCTCCGGGCTGCCTTGAATTCAATACTGACACAAAACACAAAGAAAGAACTTGCTTTTGCTGGACAAAGGCTGTTCAAATATGGGGATAGGCCAGGGAAGTATTTAGCATACCTGACTAGGAAAAAGCGTGCTCCCCAATCCATTACTGCAATCAGAGATAACGCCTGGGGTCCTTACATATGATGCTAAAAAGATTAATGAGGCTTTTCGGAGCTTTTACTCTGAATTGTATCAGTCTGAAGGTTGCGAGGACAGGAGGGCTAAAATGGAGACCTTTTTTAAGAACCAGGACCTCCCAAGGGTAACCTTGGAACAGGCCTCTCTCCTTCATGCCCCGTTGACAGTTCAGGAAATACAGGAGGCGGCTAGGCAACTTCAGAGTGGGAAAGCGCCTGGCCCTGATCGTCTCCCAGGTGAGTTTTATAAGGAGTTCATAGGGATTCTGTCAGGGCCATTGTTGGAGATGTACAATCACTCCTATATGCATGAATGCCTATCACCATCTTTGAGAGAAGCTAATATTTCCTTAATTCTTAAGAAGGGAAAAGTTCCTGAGGATTGTGCTTCATACAGGTCCATCTCTCTATTAAATTCAGATTTCAAGATTCTGTCCAAGATCCTGGTGCTGAGATTGGAAAGGTATTGCCCCATATTGTTAAAGAGGACCAGACAGGCTTTATAAGGGGCCGTAGCTCCTCTAATAATATTAGAAGGTTGCTGAATATGATCCAAGTTTGTCAGCAACGATTGATTCAGGGGTTGGTGATTTCTTTAGATGCAGAGAAAGCATTTGACCGGGTGGAATGACCGTGTTTTTTTTATGTCTTAGAACAGTTTGGGTTGGGTGGGGTTTTTGCTAGGTGGGTGGAGGGCCACCCTCTGACCACGGTTATCACCAACAGGGTGAAGTCTGGGAGTTTTAGGACCGGTAGGGGTAGTTGGCAAGGCTGCATTCTCTCACTGTTGTTGTTTACATTGGTGATAGAGCCGCTGGCAGAGGCCATTCGTCAGCATGTCCACATAACCACTCCAGAAGTGGGATCAAGGGCACACAAGATTACATTGTATTTGGATGATGTCCTTCTGTTTTTATTGAACCCGATGACCTCCGTATCCTATTTGATACATTGTATCAATTCATTTGGGGCTATTTCAGGATATAAGATTAACTTTGCAAAATCGGAGGCAATGCCTTTGGGGAACCTTCAGAATGTGATAGAATTTGAAGGATGTTCCCTTTTAAGTGGTCACGGGCAGGGTTCCCATATCTAGGCATTTTTATTACCCCCAAGTTTGATCTGTTATTTCGGACTAACTTTGCTCACTTGCTCGACAATATTAGACGAGATCTCCAGAGATGGGAGGCTCTTCCAAGTTCATGGCTGGGCCAAATATCTCTCAGTAAGATGAATGTTCTTTGTTGTTTGCTTTATCCCATGCGTATGCTCCCTATAATGTTTCCCAGGTCAACGCTGCGGAAGCTTATGGGATGGTTTGGTTCCTTTGTCTGGCATCGTGGGTGACCCCTCATCAAACTTACTATATTGCAGTTACTTCAAGGATGGGGAAGAGTTGATTTCCCAGACATCAGGAGGTATCAATTGAGTTCCCTGCTGTCCTTTGTCTGTGATTGTGTAGGTAACAATCCAAACTCAACATGGCTGCATATTGAGGCCTCCCAGGCAAAGTGCTGTCTTATTATCCTGTTGTTCATGGATAAGATGAGGACAGTTATGGACCACTCAGTTATGGGCGACTTGTTTGAGGGGGAGGTTATGATGTCTTTTGAGCAACTGAGCTGCAAATACGGGTTACCCAGCAGAGATCTTTTCCATTTTTTTCAGGTTAGGGATTTCATCCAGAAGAAGACTACACTTCTCACTGAGCCCTATAAGCCCGATACAGAGAAGTTGTTGCTATGTTCCACCCTTTCAGTTAGTGCCCTCTATCACCTGCTGGGTGGCAGGGCCTGGCAGGATATTAAGGTCTGGGAGCAAGAGCTAGGAGTGGAGATATCTTCTAAAACATGGGAGAATATATGGGAGAATGCTTGAAAGATCTCAATCTGTAATAGGACATGTGCTACGCAGTTAAAAGTTCTGCACAGGGCTCATCTGGCTCCAGAAAGTCTGGTGAAATTTTAAAAAAGGGGCATCTTCAGTGTGCCTCAAATGTAAAATAAGTATAGGTACTCTTACCCATTGCTTCTGGACATGCCACAGGCTCAATGTTTATTGGAGTGCTGTGGTGGGAGAGATAGGAAGGGTATTGAGGACTGAAGTCAAAGTAGACCTGATATCTCTCCTCTTAGGTCTACCGAATTAACCATCTTTAGACGGGCATGGGAAGAAACTATTTAATATTCTTGCATACTGTGCACGGAAGAATATTCTGATGAACTGGGTGTCTGAGAATCTGCCAGGCTTGCAAGGATGGCAGAAATTAATTATGGAGTACATTCCCTTGAATTTTTTTACAAACATGGTGCACCACACAACAGACCATTTTTATAAGACATGGCAGCCCTACTTGAGTTATTTGGATATAGATTTGTCAGCTATCTTAACTGGGGCGTTTGTTTAACCAGTATGGTTAGGTTTGTCAAGCTCTGGGCCTTGGAGGCGGACTCCTGAGTTAATTCAGGTATATATACAATGCTCCCGTTCCTTTGTTTGGGAGCTTTGCGCCGAGCATTGCTGTTCTGAATTTTGTGTTTTTTTTCTTTTCTTTTTTTTGATCTATTAGTTATTTACTTATTTATTGGTGTGGCTTTGCACAGTGTTAGGGTTTGTTTTGTATTATAGGGTAGGTTAGTAGTTAGTAGACAGTAGTTGTATTGTAATTTGTGTTTTGATTACTTTTAATTATACTGATATTTGTTATGTTTGTAAAGTTAAAAATACTTGCTAATAAATATATTTACAAAAAAAAAATTCACCTGGACTATCTCGGACATCTCCCTCCCATTCCTGGACCACTCCATGTACATTTCCGGTGACGGACTCAATACAGACATCTACTTCAAATCCACCAGCTACCTGGACTACATCTCCTCTCACATTGCCTCCTATAAAAAACACTATCACTTACTCACAATTCCTCCACCTTCACGGCATCTGCTCCCAGGAGGACCAATTCCATCATAGAATATCCCAGATGGCCTCCTCCTTCAAGGATCGCAATTTCCCCTCCCACGTGATTGACGATGCCCTCTAGCACATCTCCTCCACTTCCCACAAATCCATACTCGAATCCCTCTAATCACAACAAGGACAGAAACCCCTGGTCCTCACCTTCCACCACACCAACCTCCAGATACAACGTATCATCCTCTTCCATTTCCGCCACCTACAAACAAACCCCATCACGAGGGATATATTTCCTACATCTCCTATAACTCTATCTGCGTTACACAGAGACCATTCCCTCCACGACTCCCAATAACCCACCCTTCACTCCCAGCACCTTCCTTTGCCACCTCAAGAAGTGCAAAACCTGCACCCACACCTCCCCACTCACACTGTCCAAGGCCGTAAAGGATCCTTCCACATTCAAAAGAGATTTACCTGTACATTTGCACATGTCATCTACTGTGTCCGTTGCTCTTCGTGTGGTCTCCTCTACAATGGGGAAACAGGATGTCAACTTGTGGAATGTTTCAGAGAACATCTCTGGTACACAATCACTAAACAACCCCACCACCCTGTGGCCGAACAGTTTAACTCCAGCTCCCACTCCACCAAGGACATTCCAGTCCTGGGCCTCCTCTACTGCCAAACTCTAGCCACCCATTGCCTGGAGGAAGAACACCTCATCTTCTGTCTTGGAACTCCCCAACCACAGGGGATGAATGTAGATTTCACCAATCTCTTAATTTCCTTTCCCCCCACCTTATCCCAGAGCCAATCTTCCAAGTCAGCATAGCCCTCTTGAATTGTCCTACTTGTCCATCTTCCTTCCACCTATCTGCTCCATCCTCCTTTCCAACCTCTCGGCAACACCACCCCCCATCTCCATTTACCTATTGCATTCCCAGTTGTATTCCCAACTACCTTACCCCAATTCCACCTCCTTTCCACTTATCTCTCAGCCCCAATATTCTTAATGAAGAGCTTATCTCAAAACGTAGACTCTCCTGCTCCTCACCTGCCTGACTGGCTGTGATTTACCAGCATAGCACCTTTCAACAAAAAGCTCTCTTACATACATTCTACAAATCCCTTTCCTCGCAATCCACTACCAACCTAATTTTCCCAGTTCACCTGCATATTGAAATTCCCCATGATCACCATAATTTTGTCTTTCCTACACATCTTTTCTATCTCCTGGTGCCTCAGCTCCTGACTACTGTTTGGAGGACTGTACAAAACTCCAACTATGGTTTTTTTTAATCTTTACCATTCCGCAATTCCACCCACACAGATTCTATACCATCTGACCCAACTTTGCTTCTATTGATTTAATTTCATTTCTTACTAATAAGGCAAACCACCCCCTCTGCTGACTTGCCTATCTTTTCAATAGGATGTATATCTTTGAAGAACCCTGATCCCCTTGCAGCCACGTTTTGAAGATGCCCACCATATCATACCTGCTAATTTCGATCTGCACCACAAACTCATTTATCTTATTTGGTATATTGCGTGCATTCAGATATAACACCTACAGTTTTGTATTAACAGTCCCTTTTCTCTTTGTCATTCGTTTGTCCAGTGTGCTTTAGGTTTGATTGCTAAACCTTCCTGTACACTTTGCCCTATGTGCTAGAGATTTTAATAACCTCTCGAGTTCTGCACTTTTACCTCCTTCTTTAATTCGGGTTTTCTAATTTCCCCTTTAACTGAGACCTCCCTCGCCTTTGATCCCAGCATGGTTCAGATGAAGACCATTTGATCGGAACAGGTCCCTTCTTCCCAGTACTAGTGCCAGTGTACCATGAATTCAAACCCATTTCTCCCACACCAATCTTTGAGCCATGTATTTACTTGCTTAATCTTATTGTCCCTGTGCCAATTAGCTTGTGGCTCAGGTGGTAATCCAGAGATTATTGCCTTTTTGGTCCTGCTTTGTAATTTAGCTCCCAGGTGTTCACACTCTCTTAGCAGAACCTCTGCACTCATTTTATCTATGTTGTTGGTACCTACATGGACCACGACCAATGGATCTTTACCCTCCACTCCAACTTCCTCTGCAACCAGATGAGATATCCTGCACCCGAGCACCAGGCAGGCAATGCAACCTTTGGGACTCTCAATTCTGGTCACAGAGCACAGTGTCTTTGCCTCAAACTATACTATTCCCATCTACCACCTTCTCTCCCTCTGACTTGAATGGTTCCCTGCACCATAGTGCTGCGGTCAGTCGGCTCAGCCTCCTTGCAGTCCCCATTCTTTATACACAGGGACCAAGGACAGGGATTGAGGCTCCTGCAATGCTACCTCCTGGATCCCTCTGCCTGCCTTACTCACAGCCACACCTATCCATCCCTGACCACTGGCTGAATTTGAGTTAGTTAGTCTAAGGAATGTGACTGTCTCCTGAAACACAGCATCCAGGTAACTCTCCCCTTCCCTGATGTGCTGT
Organism: Chiloscyllium punctatum; assembly: GCF_047496795.1. Classification (NCBI taxonomy): domain Eukaryota; kingdom Metazoa; phylum Chordata; class Chondrichthyes; order Orectolobiformes; family Hemiscylliidae; genus Chiloscyllium; species Chiloscyllium punctatum. The sequence continues at coordinate 33,591,973 of NC_092749.1, read as the reverse complement.
AATGTTTGAAGCTCAGACTCCAGTTCACTGACTCTGAGCCAGAGTTCTTACAGCAACCAACATTTAGAACACGGAACATAGAAAAGTACAGCATAGAACAGGCCATTTGGCTAATGATGTTGTGCCGAGGATTAATCCTAATATAAAATAAAATAACTTAACCCACGCACCCCTAAATTCACTGCTATCCATGTGCATGTCCAGCAGTTGCTTAAATGTCCCTTATGGCTCTGCTTCCACCACCACCACTGGCAATGCATTTACAACTCTCTGCGTAAAGAACCTTCCTCTGACATCCCCTCTATACCTTTCTCCTAATATCTTAAACTATGAGCCCTCATGCCAGTCAATCCTGTCCTGGGGAAAAGTCTCTGGCTATTGACTCTATTTATTCCTCTCATTATCTTGTAAACCCCGATCAGGTCACCTCTCTTCCTCCTTCTCTCCAGAGAGAAAAGTCCGAGCTTAGTCAACCTCTCTTCATAAGGCAAGCCCTTCAGTCCAGGCAGCATCCTGGTAAACCTTCTGTGCAACCTCTCCAAAGCCTCTGTATCTTTTCTATAGTAGGGCGACCAGAACTGGACACAATATTCCAATGTTCTCACCAGGGACTTGCAGAGCTGTAGCAAAACCTCGCAGCTCTTAAACTCGATTCCCCTGTTAACGAAAGGCAAAAACCATATGCTTTCTTAACAACCTTATCCACTTGTGTGACAATTTTGAGGGGTCTATGTGCTTGAACACCAAGATTCCTCTGTTTCTCCACACTCCACATACTACAGACATGGTCACTGGGAACCACAATGGGGTCTATTAGAAAGTGACCTGTCTTTCCACAGTAATAACATCCCGCCTGTGGGGATTTCCACTTTGATCCTTGTTCCTGTCTACCAGATCCCTTAACATCTCCTCCCCGATCCCTTCTCCTCCCTTTATTTTCAACATGCTGCCCGCCACCATTCCGGTTTCCTTCTCCTTTTAGTTTTGTCCTTTTCTTTATTACCTCATCAACCGTGGCTATCATTATTTTTGCCTTCTGTTTCTGCTTCTCATGTTACGTTTCCAGATCAATTGCTAAGCCAATTTAACAATCTGAACAGCTTTAGGGCCACCTCATGGCCATTCCTCATCACCTAATGTTTTGTTTAGACCTTGATGTTTTTTAAAAAAGATTGCAATATTTCAAATACAATTTATCAATTTATGCTGGTCTTACTTTAAAGCTGTTCCTAACTATACATTTTGGAATCTTACATGTAAATATATATTTATATGTTATAAATTCATTTATTCAGTGTTTAATATTTAAAATGTAAAATGCATACAGTTCCCAACTTTGAAATCCACTATAATTACCCAGTTTTAGTCCCTTTATTTAAATCCAATATTAGTTTTTCTTAAGTAGTCCTGACTAGTCATTGCTCAATTACAATGCTATAGGTCGTAAGATAACCAGAGCTGCCTTAAAAAGGGTTTGTCTATTCAAGTTTAAAAAAAAACTTCTAATGCATGAATAATGGCCGAATCCAAGGTCACCGATCTTAACCATAGGATTTTTTTTGATTTATTACAATCTAATGTTGAACTGAGACTTCAACTGTCCTCCATAAATCGCTTTTATGTAAGGATAAAAGAGATTAGTTAGAAACTGATAGTAAGGCAGTCATGACCTGTAAAAAGAGCTGGAGTTAACATTTTATTTCATAATCTGTAAAATCCTTAACCTTAAAAAAAATCACGTTAAAATTTCCATAATAGAAATCAGATTCAAAACAGTACCAGATCTCAAGCTCCAGGGAGCAAAGCACAAACATTCAATCACCAACAAAAAAAATGTGCATTCAAACCGAACCACAAAGGGTTAAACTTTCTGTTAGCTGTACAGCTTTTTTCTCTCACACACACACACACACACACACACACAGACACCGTATCTCACAGACACTTTCAGCTTCCCGCAACGACTCCTCTAGCTTTTGAATATTTTTCTGAATGTCTGGCTATAAAAGTTAGTTACGTAGTGTACCCTCAGTAGCCCTTCAGCTACTAGCCCTTCTGACACGAAGCATAATCTGATTCCTCCTGATTGTAAGGCTGTTTTTCATTGACATTTTATCATTTGTTTTTTATCCTTTCCTCGCGTCCGAGGATTGTACTTCCAACCTCTTAACATTTTTCCAAAGGACTGTCCGTTGGGATGTGGTCCTCGGACGTCCCTCTCATGTCTCCTTCGACACTTACACAACTATTCTTATTTCCGATTTTAATACTCGGCCGTTTCTTTATGTAACTTAATTAACCTGACTGAGGTCCGGTGTCACCTTCTTCCACACCCACTTCAGGGTCCTGACCTTCGGGTGGGGGATTTCCCTTCTTAACAACCGGTCTAAGGCTGGGTGGTTGAATCAGGTAGACACCTTACTCGTCAGATTAATCTAGCCAATTAAATACTTTATTTTATATGTTGCGAATTCCTCGTACTTCTCGTATGTCCCCAACCACCAAGGCAATACTTAAAGGTCCATTTTCTTTACCTTGGTCTGTGCACAGAGTTAGCTGGTCGTTTCAGCGTGCCCTGTCCCGCGGCAATTCCCAGATATATCCACCTGGCAGCAATTACTGCTGCCGACACTGATCGACCGGATTCGCCTAACCCGGTCGTCCGTAACCCCGGATATATCCACCTGGCAACAGCAACTACTGCTGCCGGTCACCCGGATATATCCAACTGGCAGCAGTAACGACTGCTGCCTACCCCGGTCCCCTGGATCCCCCGATATATCCAACTGGTAGCAAGTACCGCTGCCTACCCCGGTCACCCGGATAAATCTTTTAAGACCTTTCTTACCCGGGTCTTGTGCACACAAGAGTTACCTGACCGAACCCGCCGCGTCTGCCCGTCTTGTTTCCAGGGTCTCCCAGTCCGGATCACGCTTGCCCAAGTCACCATGGCATGGAGGGAAACTAGAGACCGCCGAAATCAGCAAGGTGCACCTTCTCCCTTTTCCCAAAAATGCCGAGCAACCGGAGCTTGGGATCCTGGACGAGCCCCCAAATCTGTTAGAAACTATTACGTTTTAATAAAATTTAGACGAGACCACCAAAACTGGAAACAAGACTATTTATTCTATGATCTTGCAAGAAAGGGCATCAAATGCAGAGGCAAATGAGCAATGAACATTCAAACTAGTACACAGTTATACAATTGAGCTCCGTGAGGTCACCTCTTCTGACTCTTACATTAGCTGAAAAATGTGTTGCTGGAAAAGCACAGCAGGTCAGGTAGCATCCAAGGAACAGGAGAATCGACGTTTCGGGCATAAACCCTTCTTCAGGACTCTTACATTACCCAATCAACTTTATTCTCTGACTAACTTGTGATCCGCTCTTATTATTCCCCCCCCCCTTCTCCAAGTTGGCGACCCTTCCCTCTGTAAGTGCTGACATAAGGAAGATTCTGCTTAACTTGGATCTTGATGTTCCTTTCACTTTATCTGTTTTGCTTGTAACATCTTCCATTGTTCATTCCATTCCTGAATATACATTTTAACAATGTGTCTTTTCTTGCCTAGTTTATGTGTTTCAGCTAACTCAGCTATTTTGCTGAGACTAAATTATTTAAACTATCATGATGAAAGAAATTATTTACTAGAATAATTATGCACTAAAGTTAGTACCCAATTATACATTTCCCTAGTGCTTGCTAATTTAATCATTGTCTGCAACTGCCCTTTACACTCGATTTATCAGCACTACACTTAAGCTTATTATCACTATCCTTTTGCGAAAACAACACTCTTCTCCATTTCTTACAGGGTCCACCAGCCCGCACATCATGCTGGAACAACACATCACCTGACCCTCCATCCTTATTTTGTTTAACTGCTGTTGAATTTATTTTAAATTAAGTTTTTGTATCTCAACTTATCAGCAACGGTTAATTTTAACAAATTTAACACTTTGCAGTGCGGAATGAACATCACTGACTTGAAATATTAACTCTGTTTTCCTGTACGCAGTTTTTATTTCTTATCAACAAATCGAATCCTGGTAACCAAAAACAAATGTGCGGACGAAAAACAGCGAAGGCCTTTTTTTTCTCGAATTTCAATGGCACTGACTCTCTATTTGTGAAGTCCAGGAAAACCTACGACTAATAATGAACAAACTTCAACAAAAATGTATATTGACGGATATCACTGTTCACCAATAAGGAACTGGCAATAAATTAAATCTGATGTATTTGTATTTAAAGTATAACAAAACAGCAAATAATTGAAAAAAGCAAAATTCCTACGCCAATAAAAGAAAGCCACCACTCAGCAACTCGTTTGAGTTATTCTCTCCTTTCACAGCTTAATTTACCTGTCAATATGAACGATCGAACGGCTTAAAAGTAGCAAACAATATTTAGCAGTGACTTATTGTGAATAAGATGGCTTGCGATTTACAGTTTGTTGCAATATTGGTCTTAAGTTCATATCAACAACTCTTTTGAATTAAATTCTTCTTTCACAATTTAACTCACCTCGTAGACATTTTCAAAAACTTTGCGGTTTGGATTTCACACTTGCGGGATCGGTGCGCTCTCTTAAAAACCTTTTCAGTGATTTGTTTGTTGCATTTTATTTTGAAGTTACCTTGGATTCAGCCGCCGCTAGCTTGTTGCCATGACAACTGACTTGGCCCCGTCGCGCACCCTCGCTCGTCAAGTGGGGACCGGCCGCGCAGCCACCGCGTCTCACGTGGTCCCGTTGCTAGGGCGACGTCGCCGGGCGCGTTGACGTCGCGGCGAGTTTGCGCGTCGGCCTTTTGAAGCCTCTCGCGGAGCCGGAAGTGGTCGTTGCCAAGGTGGAAGTGGGCCTGAAACCGGGTCCGTCTGTCGTAGTTGTCGCCTATTTTCCGGTTTGGCCGGAGGAAAGAACTCCTTTTAACCCTTACTCTGATGGGCGCTGGCTGAGGCAAAAGCTCCAACGTCACATCACAAAAAAAGAAACGCGAATTCTTCACGTTCTGTACAATTGGTCCAGGGTGGAGGGACTGTTCTCAGACTGACGGGCCGAAGGGTCAGTTATATCAGTTGCAGGGAGGGTGGAGAGGTCGAAGGAACAAACTGCATCTCACTTAGTGGCAGTCGGTCGCTGGCTCTCTTCTTCCATCCCCCGAAAAACAGCATTATCTTGATGTCGCTGCCTATGTGAGAGAGACGAAGCTCGAATCCCCCGCCCTGCTCGCCCCAAGTGATGTGACAGGCTTTAGCTGCCCCTCCTAAGCACCGCTTCCCCCACAGGCTTCAGCCACTTGCTGACCATGGCTGCAGATTTGCATGCCAAGTATCAGAAACTTGCACAGGAGTACTCCAAGGTGTGTCTGTTTGTCTGGTGTGCTGATTTCTGTTTTGTTTCTCATCACTATTTCTCTTTTTTTATTCCCGGAGATATACCGTAAATTTGGAACAAACTGTCTTCCAGTTCGAATCACTATGGAAATGCATGCGTATTTTGCCAAAACTGATTTGGTTTCTTTGACATTAGCTTATACAGTATTGAAACAGACTGGAAATCGCAAAACATCTTGTTCATAATAAATCACCGCTAAATTAGGTTTATGCTACTTATGAGCCTTTTTGGTGTATGGTGGACTATGTAGGAAGAACACAATTTAAATGCTGGAAATGGGATATCATCTCTAAAGACACAACTTCCTAACGTTTGGTGTATTATTCCTTTCTTTAGAATTAAGGTTTGTAGTATGTTTATCTGAACTGTCAAAACACATTCAAACATGGGTGTGTCTTGGATTAAGTAACGCTAGTGTGAAGGTACCGATTTCAGCAGTTGGATAATGATGAGAGCAATTTGAGATGTTGAAGAAGCCCTCTCTGCAAATTGAGTTGCACATTATAGAGCAATGTATTATATTTTCACTTAAATAGACTAAATGTTAATTCTGCCTGACAGGGCAATATCACAAAGTAATTTCTTTATTACTTGCTGGATTTGTTTGGAGACAATGAATTGTGTGACTTGAGCAAATTGCTAAATCTTCAAATAGATTTACACTGAGCTGTATGTTGGATCAAGGATATTTGGAACAGTAGGTTTGATATTACATTCTGTGGTAAGTTGGGTTCATGATTTTTCCCCAACAAGGTGAGTTCTTGATTTTTGGCCATGCCATTGGAAAGAGAATGGCTGAATGAGACAGCTTTGACAAAGGGTCAGTTAGACTCAAAACGTCAGCTCTTTTCTCTCCTTACAGATGCTGCCAGGCCTGCTGAGATTTTCCAGCATTTTCTCTTTTGGTTTCAGATTCCAGCATCCGGAATAATTTGCTTATATTATAATGGCTAAATGAGTTAATTGTATGTCCACTCTTAGATTATGCAGTTCCTAAGTGTGACTCAAAGCATTGAAAGAAATTTGTACGGATTATTGACCTTCTGTTCAAATTGAGAAATGATTCAAGATATGCAAATTGAAGGGAAATGATAGAAAACTCTGCAAGTAGATTGATAATTTGTTTTGCACAATTTGTATTACAGCTGAAAGGAATTATTTGTGAAAGCTATTTGTAACATTGATTTTATCTTTAATATTGTCACCATCTGTGGAATTACTTGCTACATGAGAAATTAAATCTATTTTGTAACTTGTCAACTTAATGTTTACTGAAATTATTGCTGTATACTCCGATGGTAAAATATTAACTTTTTGAAATATTTTAGCTGCGTGCTCAGAACCAAGTACTGAAGAAGGCTGTTGTAGATGAACAAGGCCAAGGTGCATCTTTAAAGGTAATGTTGAGAATATCTTGCATCTGAGAGGTACAAATGTAGTCATGTTGCAAGATTTGATGTTTGCCTTCCGGATCAAATTTTGTTGTTTTTAACCTAAATGAAATATGTTTAAATGTTTCTGCTAAGCAGGACTATTGTGGGGTTCCAGTATTTAAATAATTTATTTTAAAGCTTGTGCATTATTGTATGATATCCAGGTTCCTGTAATGCAGTGGCAATGTCCCTACCTCTGGGCCAGAATGCCCAGACTAAAGTCTCATCTGCATGAAGGCATGTCACAACATGTCCAAACACGTTTTCAAACAAACACAATTGCATCTTCCAAATCAACTTTCTTGACTTGATTTTATGAAAAACTATCAAGTAATATAAATGAGAAAATTGCAAGTATAGCAATTCACTTAACTCAAGACCAATTCTCTATAGTTAAATTCAAGTTGACCTGATATAAATTATATTCAAATTATAAATCAATTCATTGCCTAAAATATACAATGAATATTTGTTGGACAGGAGAGATAGAAGAGAGCAGGAAGAACATAAAATACAGAAGATCCATGCAAACATGGACCAGCACGGAGGTTTCTCTGGTGTACTGGCCAATGTTTATCCCTCAAACAATATCGCTAAAACAAATTATCTGGTTGATCGATTGTTATTGTGAGATCATGCTGTGAAAGATACATAAACAATTTTTAAATGTTGTTTTTGTGTTAATGCAATTTTGGTGACTCTTTTTCTAACCTGGAAATCTGGAAATTCAAAACATTACAGAAATTTGTGAGGAGAAAGCAGAGTTAACATTTTGAGTCTGGTGACTCTTCTTCATCTGGACTTGAAACATTAGCTCTGCTTTTTTCCCCACTGATGCTCCCAGACCTGCTGAATTTTGCCAGAAATTTCTGTATTTATTTCTTATTTCTAACATCTGCGGTTTTTTTTTGTTTCAATTTATTGCAGAAATTTGTTAGCTCTTGATTGAGTTTGTGACCAAGTTCTATGCAACTTTTACGATTTATTTATTTTGCTTTCTTTGCCACTAACCCCCATTTATCGCAAGCATTGTTGTGAATCAAATATGTTCTCATGGAGCATTGTCGATGGACACCTGATCTGATTCACTTTGGGTCACAGCCCGCTCTCCTCTGTTTGTTGACTCTTGAACTAAAATTAGATTTGGATTGAGAAAATGGTGCCATGAAAGCCTGTTCTTGGGAAATTATGTACATGTAATTTTTTCAGTCTGTTATTTGATAACTTAATTCTGAGTAAATGATTGAAACTCTTGGCTGGTACCTCTTATTCTACATCTATCAAATGGAAGCCACCCCAAAACTTTGCCTGGATTTTGTTTCACCAAGTCCTATTCATCTTTTACCCAAACTAGATTAGTTCCTGGTCAAACAATGCTGTGATTTAAAAATTCTTGTTACTTTTAAATAACTCTACAGTCTTGCCCCACCCTAACTCTTGTAAGCACCTCCAGCCCCACATCCCTCTATGGTATCTGTGCTTTTCTAATTTTGACCTACTGAGCATCCCTGGTTTTAATTCTTCTACCATTGGTGACATTCCTTCAGCTGCCTAACTAACCTCCAATTCCATAACAACTAATTGCCTTCCTAATCCCTTCAGATATATGCCTCACCTTCCTTCAAGACACTCCTCAAACTTAATCCTTTTGACTGAGATTTTGATAATTTGTTCTAATGTTTCCTTGCATGAATATCTCATTTTTTATATAACACTTTGCTCCTTTAAAGCAACTTAATGATAGAGGTTCTATCTATATTTTATTAAATTTTACTTAATTTACACTCCTGCTGTTTTGAATGGCATATTCTATTGTACTAAGCAATGGGAAAGAACTTTATAAATATCTTCATACTATGCTCTATTCTGATTAGGAGTCTTTTTCCTGTTGGAGAGGGAGGGTCCTCACAGGTGAGAGATATAAGGAGCGAACTAGCTGAACCATTGTAAAGCACTCAATTTCTGCTCTCATCTTTCAAGAATACTCAATACCATAATTATCCTGAAATTCAAAGATAATTCCCATCATTTTTCCTCTATTGCGTTTTTTAATGCCCTTGTATCCTGTTTCCTCCACTCCCTCCCTTCAACAGCAAGTGAAGGGAGCTCATAGACATCTCTATCACTAAGATCAAGACCATTTTGCTGTTGGTTTCCTTCCTTTGCCTTTTTAGCTTAGTCATACTTCCTCCATGATTATTCCCGAATTCTCAATTTCTCTAGTTTCTTTCCTATTTCCCCTTGTACCTTCTTTGAGTTGTTTGAGATCCCATTCCTATTCTGTTGACCCTATTCTGCTAAACTACAAATTTCTCCATTTTCCTTCTTGGTCCCCAAGTTAGCTGCTATTATTCTCACTCCTAAGGTACAATCCCTTCTCTGGTTCCCTGCTGTCACCATATATCTCAAATAAAAAAAAACCCTTTGTCACCCTCAGTCCTTATAAAGTACCATCCAATCTCCATCTTCTCTACAGTCCTTGAAAATGCTGCTTCTATTGTGTAGATCTTTCCTGCAAGTTTGAGCACCTCCAATCTCTTTCCAACTTGCCACAATGCAAGTTTCTGTCAAATTCACAAAATCTGAATGTAAACATAGTGAACTATCCTTCCTTGTCCTTTTAGATTTGTCTGTAGTCTTTGACATGATTGACCACATCATCCTCTTCCTTTCCACCTCTGTCCTTAGTTTGGGCCACACTTTTTATCCAGTCACCGCCTTTGATATGATTGACAATGGCTTCCCTTCTTGATCTTGCATTGTAATTACAGTCTGCTAAAGATCTGTCCTTGATACCTGTCATTGCATACGGCCCCCTCTGACATCCAAAAACAAGTTCAGCTCTATTTCCTGACTACCTCACGTATCCCGTCCATTGTGACTAAATTATCACATTGTTGGCTGGCATTCAATGCAGGAAAAGTATACATTTCCTCCGTCAACATTTTAAGTCTTAATCTGTTGTGTTCCAATTTTGTAAGGAAACTCTGATCCCTAGTCATCTGTGAATTTGCCATCTCTAGATTTGACTACCCTGTGCACTCCTGGATGACTTCCAATCATCTGCCCTCCATTAGCCTGCAGTCCTCCTAAACTTTGCTTCCTATATTCTAATTCTCAGGAAGTTCCATTAATTCATCCCCTTGTATTTGTTTTGTATTGTAATGTTAGGAGCAACTGTATGGAGTGCAGTGGTATTTTAAAGTCCTCTATCACCTCTATGTTCTCATAGTGTGAAAGTTAAATAAGACTATTTTTTATTTTCCTTACCTCAGGAGGAACTGAAAATGAAGGACCAAAGTGTTAGAAAGTTACAGCAAGAAATGGATAGTCTGACGTTCCGAAATCAGCAACTGGCAAAGCGTGTAGAGTTACTTCAAGAGGAACTCGTAACTACTGAGGCCAAAGGCAAGAAGAGCAAGGTAAAGTCCAGAAAGGAACAAGGTTTCTGGGCTGCAAAGCTTTTTGAATTTTGGATGAAACCATGTAGTGGATGGCATAGAATGAGTTTTTGAATCTGCACTTTTCTTTGCAAATAGATGTTCACATATCTAAGTTGTATTTATCATTCACTGTTATTGACGGGAGAAACATCTAAAATATTTCTTAGCCAAAACAAATTTACTTAACAGTTGTTTGCAACCTTTGACATCTGCAATGCATTCCCAGTCATCTTCCCACATTGCACACTCCACAAACTTCAGGTTATCCAAAATTCTTTTGAGTTCTTATTCGCGTTAAGTGCTGTTAATCTATCATTTGGTCTCACTGACCTATACTGACTCTTTGATAAACAATACTATGAAACTTAAAACAAACACACATGATTGTGCAAAGATGGAGGTGGCAAGTCAAGATTGGACAGAGTATCAAAAGAAAATTGAGGAAAACGAAAAGGGAAATAAGGAAAGAAAACGTGTGAGAAAGCTAGCTAGCAAAATTGTGTCTCTGTTTAAACAGAAAAAGAATTCGCAAAAGTAAAATTAGTGCTATAGAAGGTGAGTTTGGGAAATTAATACAGGAAAATTAAGGAAATGGCAGAAGAATGAACAGATATTTTGCTTTGTTCTTTGTAAAAGGTACAGTAAAACATCAGGAAATGGAAGAGCAGGAGGAATTAAAGAAAATCACAATCATTAGGGAGGTGGTACAGAGTAAGTTATTGCAGCTGTGTGCTGACAAATCTGCAGGTCCTGATGGACTTCATCTTAACCAGCAAAATTATAACCCACGAAAAGTAGTAGCTAGTGAGCTGGTTGATTAATTGGTTTAACTTTTCCAAAATTCCATAGATCTCAGGCAAGGTTCAATTAGATCAGAAGACAGAGAATGTCACTCTCCTTATTCAATAAGGAAAGTAGTGCAAAGCGGGAAGCTACAGAGCAGTTAGTTCAACATTTGTCAGAGGGAAATATTAGAAATAATTATTAAAGATCTTATAGCAGGGCACCTGAAGAAGTTCAAGATAATCAGGCAGAGACAATGTGGTTAACCAATATATTAAAGTTCTTTTGAGGAAGTAACATATTATGGTTGAAGGGGAATTGGTTGATCTAATATATTTGGATTTCTAGAAATCATTTGATAAGCTACATTTAAACTTTTTATGAAAAATAAACACTTGTGTTGCAGCAGGGTAACATTTTGGCAAGTGTCAGAGATAGGTTAGCTGACAGGAAATAATACACATAAATCTGCCTCTTTCTGGTTGGCAAGATGTAATGAGCTGTGTACCACTGGGATTAGTACTAGGGCCTCAATCTCTTAAAACATATATGTAAATGACCAGGATGAAGATATTAAAAGTTTGGTTGTGAAATTTGGTGAGACAAAGGTAAGTTTTAAAAAAAATTACAACAAAAGCCTACTTATGTGCCAAATAGCAAGTGATAGACAGGACTAAATTATTTCACAACCAATGAGTTAGATCTAAGCTCTCGTCCTACAGCATTCAGTCATGAATACTGATGGCCAATTAAAAAAACTTGCAGGAGGAGAAAGCTTCACAAATATCCCCATCCTCAAAGAAGGGGGACCCAACATAGCATTGCAAATGCTTCAGTGTTATCTTTTGCAACAATCTACAGGCAGAAGTGCTAAGTGTAAGTTCATCTGTGCCTCCTGGATATCCCAAACATCACTGTTGCAGATCTTCAGCCAATTGCATTTACTACCCATGATATAAAGAAGCAACTGCAGGCATTAGATACTGCAAAGGCTATAATCCTGACAAGATTCTGCCAGTAGTACTGAGGATGTGCTCCAGAAATTGCTATGCCCTTAGCCGAGCTGTTCCAGTATGGTTAAACACTGGCATCTACCCAACATGTCCCGAATACACAAAGCTTCACAAATCCAACCTGACCAGTCATCATCCATTCAGTCTAGTCCTGAGGATGCAACACTTCCTTAACTGTAATCTCATTTCTGATGTGATGTTGGGATCAGCTTCTGACTTCATTACAACTTTGGTTCAAACATGATGTAGAGCAGCTGGTGTTGGACTGGGATGGACAAAGTTAAAAATCTCAACACCAGGGTATCGTCCAACAGGTTAATTTGGAAGCACTAGCTTTGGAACGCTGCTCTTTCATCAGATGGTTTTGAAGCAGGACCATAAGACAGAATTTATTGCAAAAATTTACACTGTCATGTAACTGAAACGATATATTGAACAAACCTAGATTGTTAAATTAACAACAATCTAGGTTTGTTCAATATATCATTGCAGTTGTATGACAGTGTAAATTTTTGCTATAAATTGTATCCAACGATCTTGTACTCCATAGCCACCTGATGAAGGAGCAGTGCTCCAAAGGCTAGTGCTTCCAAATAAACCTGTCGGACTATAACCTGGTGTTGTGAGATTTTTAACTTGCTTCAAACATGCACTCCTTTAAGTCAATTGATCAACCATGACTGGAGTCTCGAGATTGATCTCTCTTGACAATAGTTGCGATCATTGCATTCCTGAGGTCAGGAGAGGGTTCTGTATCTTCCCTCAGCTGGATGAGTTCATTCAGTTTTGGTGTTTGCAGTGCCTGCTAACAATGAGTGCTTCAGCTAGAATGCCATATGAGCCACAGGCTTTCTTAATTTTCCACCTGTGAGATAGTTTGTCACAGCTCTCCCATTGAGGTAGTTCCCTTGTGGATTCCATCACAGGATTCTGGCAGATACTTTTTAGGCTATCAGCTGTCACTGTAAATTCACAAGTGAGGAGTTGGTACTCTGTTCTTTCTAACATTGACCAATGCCATTGTTATACTTAAAAAATGTGAAGCTTTTTTTCATTTGACTTTGGTTTATGAATCACCAGGTAGCTATAAAGATCTTTGCAAATGATGGCCAGCATTGGTTGGAATCTCAGACATTTTTTTCCCCACCAAGTCAGGAAGGTAAAAGCAGATGTTCATTAGGAGATTATTGGATTTATAGTTTGAAAAGTTCAAAGTTTGTTTTATTGACCTTTGACGTGGCAAATCTTTGTTCTCACCTTCACAGCTCTCAGGCTTTTGTTGCTTTGATACTTTTGAACTCTATAACTTTAATAGCTGAAAATGTTTTTGTTTTTGTTTCCTTCAAGTAATCACTGAAATTACCATTTGCTTCTCCATTTTGGGTAGTGAAGTGTAAACATTCTGGTAAGAGTGTGTAGCTGTAATCCTTTTGCTTCCTAGCAACATAACAGTTTGATGCAAAACACACTGTTTATCCACCTGCTGCTTGGCACACAACTAGGTTTATGTTGTAATTTTGCTACTTACCTTTGTGTCACCAACAAACTTTGCAACCAAACCTTTGTCTTCATCCTAGTCATTTACATATATATTTTAAGAAGTTGAGGGCAAAATGTAAGTGTTTTTCCAATTGCCAGCCACTTCATGTATCCTGGCCAACGTTTCTGTTGGCCTGCTGCTATGCTCCAGTGAAACTGAGCACAAGCTGAAAGATTATATCTCCATTTCCACTTGGGGACCCTGTAGCCTCAAGTTCAATAACTTTAGAACTTTGACACCATCTTCTGTGTCCTTAACTCACCCTAAACCCTGTCATCGGGATTGCTTCCAGCACAGCCAACCCACTTTCACATGTGTGATCCCCATTAGCAGCATTTCTTTCTCCCTGGCATGTTATCATTCATCTCCTTTGTCTCCTTAACTGTCATTATCTTTCACTAGGCTGCATCTCTGCCTATCCACTCACTTACTTCCTGCCCATGCCATTCCCTTTGTTAGGCATATATACCATCTTGCCCTAGCTACAATCGGTTCTGAAGAAGGGTCACTGGACACAAAACATTAACAGTGCTTTCTCTCCACAGATGCTGCAGACCTCCTGAGTTTCTCCAGCAATTTCTATTTGTTTCAGATTTCCTGTAGCTGCGCTTTTTGTTTTATTTTTACAGTTTGGTAACATTGGTTGTATTGCTGAGGTTTGCAACTTAGGAATAAAATGCCACAGAGGGTTCTGTTATAGTATTACTCATGCCAAACATAAATGACTGAAACTAAATATTTCCACCACACTTACACTGCTAATACATTGGTTCAATTTTTCAGATAATGAGAAGTTTGTGACACTCAGTTAATTTACATGTACATTATATAAGAGTCCTAGAGATGTACAGCATGGAAACTCGTCCATGCCGACCAGATATCCTAACCTAATCTAGTCTCATTTTCCAGCACTTGGCCCAGATCCCTCTAAACCCTTCCTATTCATATACCCATGCCTTTTAAATGTTGCAATTATACCAGCCTCCACCATTTTCTTTGGCAGCTCATTTCATAAACGCACGAGTCTCTGAATCAAGAGTTGACTTCAATAAGCCATACAATCAAGAAAGAACACACTGTACTCATTGTAGATTTACCGCAAGGCTGCACATGTCTGTTCTTGTGCTATGAGCTCTCCCATGCAGGTTCCTCCAAGATCAGTTATGTTTTTCACTGCTTTGTTTTCCCAGAAGCACACTGATGTCCAGGGATACATGAATTCAAACAGCAAAGGCAGTAACTGAGCAAATTCACTGCTGTGCCAGTTAGTAGTGTCCCTCCCCCTCCCCCTCCCCCTCCCCCTCCCCCTCTCCAATACCATGTGGTTTTTTTCTTCCTCCCTGTTAAACGTTTGGTTGTTTTGACTTTTTTCGAAGTTCCAAAACAATGCAACAGCATATAAAACAATAATTGCTGCTTCTGGAATTCAAGGAAATCCCCTCCAACACCTAAAATACCTGAAAAAAGGAGCAGCTCTTACAGCCACAATTTTTTCCCATCCTCCACCTTGGATTACCCAGAATGCTATGCAGAGTATTAATTTGTAGCCTGGACTAAGTGAGAACTGCAGATACTGGAAAATCAGAATGGATAAAGTGTGGAGCTGGAAAAAACACTGCAGGTCAAGCAGCATCAGCGGAGCAAGAGTCAATGTTTCAGGTCGGGTCCTTTCATCAGGACTGGGGAGGGGAAGGGGGCTGAGAAATAAATGAGGTCAGGCTGGGAGAAAAGTAGGTGGAATGGCAACTTGAATGAATCACAAAAATCTAGCATCCAAGTTCAGGTAATCACGAAGGCAAATGAACTGACGGTCTTTATTTCAAAGGGAATGGAGTATAAAAATAGGGAAATCTTGCTAAATCTATACAGAGCACATTTTTGGGCAAATCACTACAAATTACTTTTGATTTGGCTGCTTATTAAGAAATCGTGCAGACAATTAAGTATTGAAACAATTACTTAAACTTCATTGCATGTAGCAACTGAAATACGACACTTCAAGTAAGCACATTAAGCCTGATAGGAAAAAGTGAGGACTGCAGGTAAGAGTCAAGAGTGTGGTACTGGACAAGCAAAGCTGGTCAGATGGCTTCAGAGGAACAGGAGAATTGACCTTTTCGGCATGAGCCCTTCTTCAGGAATGTCAGTTAAACCTGACAACCCAACTTGGTTATCACCTGATGGCATATGGCCAGGATCTCGACAATAGTGTCTGTCTCTGCAAGTGTCTCTGGTTCGATTCTTAGGCAGTGTCGTTTTCTTGAAGTTCTGCCACTGACTTGTTCTGACGTTAAATTTTTACACCCTTTTTTGTCTTTTGAGTTTGTGGTGTGACATTATTCATGAGTTGATAGATTCTTTCATTCCCAACATTATGTTCCTGGAGACCTCAAGTTTGTAGCTTGCCTTATCAGAAGTAGTTCCCCTCTTGTTGCATTTGGGGATTGCTGTCTGTTGTAAACCATGCTTTTCCTGCAATTTACTTGAGAACATTACGTCTGTCTTGAGGCAGGAACGTATTAAGCAGTTGCCATCTCTCTCCCAGGAAACTATGTTTATATTAAATAAAAATTGAAAGAACTCCAGATGCTGTAAATCAGAAATAAAAGCAGAAGTTACTCAAAGTGGAGCAGGTCTGGTAGCATCTGTGAAGAGAAATCAGAGTTAATGTTTTGGGTCCAGTGACCCTTGTTTTTGGTTTTGGTTCTGAGGAAAGTGTCTATGTTCCTTCTGCTCCATTCCACGGATGGCTAATTTGCACATTGCTAAAAAGAAACTGAAAGCAGTCTCCTTGTCTCTTTTATTTTGAACGTTTATTCCAGTAAGAATTGTTGCTGATTCTTTCTGTGTGCAAAGTTTATCTTCTGTGGATTCATTCAATCCACAGAAAGTTATTGAAGTTGTGAAGTTTTACATTGTTGCAGTGCTAGCTAGACTACACACAGAATACTGTGATTAATTTTGGTCCCTTTGCATTAGGGCAAATATTATGACATTGGTTAGAGAAGGTTCACTAGGTTGATTTTAGGTTTGGAAGGATTTTCTTGTGAGAATTTAAATAGGTTGCAGTTGGAATTCAGAAGAATGAAACGCATCCTTGAAACAAGGTTCTTTGGGGCTTAACAAAGTAGATATGAAAGGATTGTTTTTCCCTGGTGATACAACATGTCTAGGAACAGAGGACATAATGTCAGAGTAAGGAATCACACGTGGAAGACAGGATGAATCCCTTCTCAGAGGGGAATGGATCTGTGGAATTCTTTCTGGCAGAGCTTCTGTTGAAGCTAGGTCATTATTTTAAAGTTAGATACAGATTTTTCATTAGTAAAGGAATTGAAGGTTCTGGGGAAAAGGCAAAGTGGAGTTGAGTACTAGATCAGCCATTAATCTCTCAACATCAGGTTATAGTTCAACAGGTTTAATTGGAAGCACTAGCTTTTGGCGTGCTGTTCCTTCATCAGGTGGTGGTGGGGCGCACAATTGTAAGACAGAATTCTCACAAAAGTTTACAGTGTGATGTAACTGAAATTATACATAGAAAAATACCTTGATTGTTTAAGTCTCTCATCTATTGGAATGACCATGATGGTTTCACTTCTTTCATATGTAAATCATACAACTTTTTAAAAAAAGTTACTTTCTCAGGTTAACTGTAACCTGGTGTCAGTGCAGATAAGATGTTGAAGGTGTTAGCCCCCTGTGTTCCCTGTCTGTGCCATAATGTTTAGACTGATCCTAATCTAAAAAGTGAGTTAACAGTCTTACATGTATTCATGCAACTTTTTTGAGCAAAGACAAAGTATCTCCAAGTACAAATTCACCCCACAAACGTATGTGTGCATGTGGGTTTGTGTAGGAGTGTCTGTGTATTTATATAGTGCAATGGTGGTCACCTGTAGTGAGACACACCACAAACACGTACAACCCACATGTATGCATACGCTTGTGGGGTGAATTTTTACTCGCAGAGTTACATTGTACTTTGCTCAAAAACTGCATGCAAAAATTGCATGAATCCATGTAAGAGTCTGTTAACTCACTTTTTAGATTAGAATCAGTCTAAACATTATGGCACAGACAGGGAACATGGGCTAACACCTTCAATATCTCAACATCTTATCTGCGCTAACACCAATTGTTACAGTTAACCTGAGAATGTAACTTTTAAAAATAAGTTTTTTAATTTACACATGAAAGGAGTGAAACTATCATGATATTCAAACAGATGAAAGACTCAACAAAAAATCAAGGTATTTTTCAAAGTATAATTTCAGTTACATCACACTGTAAACTTTTGCTATAAATTCTGTGTCTTACAATTGTGCGCCCCACAACCACCTGATGAAGGAGCAGCACTCCGAAAGCTGATGCTTCCAATGAAACCAATTGGACGATAACCTGGTGTTGTGTGATTTGTAACACCCCAGTCCAACACTGGCATCTCCAAATCATAGATCAACCATGATTTGATTAAGTTGAAGAATAGACTTGATGGGGCAAATGGCCTACATCTGTCCCTACATCTTAGTCTAATGAGCTAATTATTGAGAATCTAAGTGGTGTGTATTTCAGAAGGAGCCTATTTCACTCATTGTGCGTGTGCTGCCTGTTTTGAAAGATTCATCCAATTAGGTTTCCATCTCTGTTTTACTCCAGAAGTTTAAAACTTCCTCTTTCAAATAGTTATCCAATTTCTTTTGTAGATTATTGTATCAGCTTCCAACCTTTTGAGGCAATGTAGATTAATGTGTTTGTGTAAGGAAAGGAATACTTGTAATTATATTTATCTCAAGTATTGATTCTTTTATCAATTGTCTTTAAATAGCATAAGTAGTTTGGCTTTGAATTCTTTGTTAATCCCCAGTGGCCTTTCACAGTGAGTTGATATTTAGTCATAGAACATAGAAAAATACAGCGCAGTACAGGCCCTTTGGCCCTCGATGTTGCACTGATCCAAGCCTACCTAACCTACACTAGCCCACTACCCTCCATATGTGTTTCCAATGCCCGTTTAAATGCCCATAAAGAGGGAGAGTCCACCACTGCTACTGGCAGGGCATTCCATGAACTCGCGACTCGCTGAGTAAAGAATCTACCTCTAACATCTGTCCTATACCTACCACCCCTTAATTTAAAGCTATGCCCCCTCGTAATCGCTGACTCCATACGTGGAAAAAGGTTCTCATGGTCAACCCTATCTAAACCCCTAAACATCTTGTACACCTCTATCAAGTCACCCCTAAACCTTCTTTTCTCCAATGAGAACAGCCCCAAGTGCCTCAGCCTTTCCTCATATGATCTTCCTACCATACCAAGCAACATCCTGGTAAACCTCCTCTGCACCCGTTCCAGTGCCTCCACATCCTTCCTATAGTATGGTGACCAAAACTGCACACAATACTCCAGATGCGGCCGCACCAGAGTCTTATACAACTGCAATATGACCTCAGGACTCCAGAACTCAATTCCCCTACCAACAAAAGCCAGTACGCCATATGCCTTCTTCACCGCACTGTTTACCTGGGTAGCAACTTGCAGAGATCTGTGTACATGGACACCAAGATCCCTCTGCTCATCCACACTACCAAGTATCCGACCGTTAGCCCAGTACCCCATCTTTTTGTTACTCATACCAAAGTGAATCACCTCACACTTACCCACATTGAACTCCATTTGCCACCTTTCTGCCCAGCTCTGCAGCTTATCTATATCCTGCTGTAACCTGACCATCCTTCCTCACTGTCAACAACTCCACCGACTTTCGTATCATCCTCAAACTTGCTTACCCAACCTTCTAGCCCCTCCTCCAGGTCATTTATAAAAATGACAAACAGCAATGGTCCAAAACCGATCCTTGTGGAACACTGCTAGTAACTGCACTCCAAGATGAACCTTTTCCATCAACTACTACCCTGTCTTCTTCCAGCCAGCCAATTCCTAATCCAAACCTCCAACTCACCCTCAGTGCCATACCTCCGTATTTCTTTGCAGTAGCCTACCATGGGGAACCTTATCAAACGCCTTACTAAAATCCATATACACCACATCTACCGCTTTACCCTCGTCCACCTCCTTAGTCACCTTCTCAAAGAATTCAATAAGGTTTGTGAGGCACTATCTGCCCTTCACAAAACCATGCTGACTATCCTTGATCACATTATTCCTATCCAGATGTTCATAAATCCTATCCCTTACAATTCTCTCTAAAACTTTGCCCACAACAGAAGTGAGACTCACTGGCCTGTAGTTACAAGAGTTATCCCTACTCCCCTTCTTGAACAAGGGAACCACATTTGCTATCCTCCAGTCTTCTGGCACTGTTCCTGTAGACAACGAGGATATAAAAATCAAGGCCAATGGCTCTGCAATCTCCTCCCTTGCTTCCCAGAGACTCCTAGGATAAATGCCATCAGGCCCAGGGGACTTATCTATTTTCACCCTTGCCAGAATTTCCAACACCTTTTCCCTACATACCTCAAAGCCGTCCATTCTAATTAATTGTGACTCAGTATTCACATTGGCAACAATGTCCTGTTCCTGAGTGAATACTGACAAAAAGTATTGATTTAGTGTCTCCCCAATCTCTTCAGCTTCCACACGCACCTTCCCACTACTATCCTTGACTGGACCTAGTCATTCTTTTATTCCTGACATACCTATAGAAAGCCTTTGGGTTATCCCTAATCCTACCAACTAAGGACTTTTCATGTCCCCTCCTTGCTGCTCTTAGCTCTCTCTTCAGATCCTTCCTGGCTACCTTATAACACTCAATCGCCCCAATTGAACCTTCACGCCTCTTCTTTACATAGGCCGCCCTCTTCCCTTTAACAAGGGATTCCAATTCCTTATTAAACCACGGCTCCCTCACACGGCCCTTTCCTCCCTGCCTGACAGGTACATACTTATCAAGGACCTCAATAGTTGCTCCTTGAACAAGCTCCACATATCAATTGCGCCCTTGCCTTGAAGCCTACTTTTCCAAGCCACGCATCCTAAGTCATGCCTCACCGCATCATAATTTCCCTGCCCCCAGCTATAACTCTTGCCCTGCAGTGCACACTTATCCCTCTCCATCACTAGAGTAAAAATCACCGAATTGTGGTCACTGTCCCCAAAGTGCTCACCTGGCCTGGTTTGTTACCCAGAACCAAATCCAGTATGGCCTCCACCTCTTGTTGGCCTGTCTACATATTGTGTCAGGAAACCCTCCTGCACACATTGGACAAACACTGACCCATCTAATGAACTCGAGCTATAGCTTTCCCAGTCAATATCAGGAAAGTTAAAGTCCCCCATAACAACCACCCTATTACTTTCACTCTTCTCCTGAATCATCCTTGCAATCCTTTCTTCTACGTCTCTCAGACTATTAGGAGGCCTGTAGAAAACTCCTAACAGGGTGACCTCACCTCACCTTTCCTATTCCTAACCTCAGCCCAAACTACCTCAGATGGCGAGTCTTTATCCATCGTCCTTTCCACTGCTGTAATACTATCTTTGACAAGCAATGCCACACCTCCCCCTCTTTTACCCCCACCTCTGACCCTACTAAAACATTTAAACCCTGGAACCTGCAACAGCCAATCCTGTCCCTGTTCTATCCATGTCTCCGTAATAGCCACAACATCGAAATCCCAGGTACCAACCCACGCTGCAAGTTCAAAGGAGTTTGAAGATGAGAGAATCCTGATGGGTGATGATTGAAAGGAAAGTTGAGAAAGGAATGAAGTTGACATGGGAATAAAGAAGAGGGATATGAAAAGAAAAGGAGAGTGTGTGTCAATTCATAGTGGGGGAAGGTGAGATATTAGGAGAATTAGTCCAAATGTGAAAAGTGATGCTTGGGAACATTGGACAAAGGGTGGTCTGAAATCTGAAAACTGCTCAGTTAGGGTTAGGAATGGAAATTAAAAACAACGTTTCACGGTGGTTACAGAAGTTCCTAAAGATTTGATGAGATGTGTTTTTGGCCTGTTTTGGTAGGCTGACATGCCAAATTGTCAATGGGGATAGAAACAGAAGTTTGTTCAACCAAGTAGGCTGTTCTTGGTGTTGGTCACAAGGTGAGCTAACTGCTAACAAATAAACTTAAGGAATTTTGTTGGCTTCATTGTGTTGACAGGCCAGAGTTTGTGAATCCATTGGACTTAAGTTTAGAAACGGCAATGGGCAAAGTCTACCTTGTGCTAGCTAGAATGTATCAAGGAACAAGTTGGGCAGCTATTTTCCCCTCGAGTATATATCAGATTAAGTTTGGGTCTGTTATATTTTGTGACATGTTTAAAGGGATGGCTGGGGACAAGATAACCATCTGACTTTGTCTACACGGAGATGTTTGCTCATCCAATTACATTAGTACAGCATCACTCAGTGGTGGTGATAAGAATTGAAATCTAAATTGAAATAAATATTTGGCAGGGTGGCACAGTGGTTAGCACTGCTGCCTCACAGCGCCAGAGATCCGGGCTCAGTTCCCTCCTCAGGCGACTGACTGTGTGGAGTTTGCACGTTCTCCCCCGTGTCTGCGTGGGTTTCCTCCGCGCGCGCTTCGGTTTCCTCCCACAGTCCAAAGATGTGCAGGTCAGGTGAATTGGCCATGCTAAATTGCCCGTAGTGTTAGGTTACGGGTAAATGTAGGGATATGGGTGGGCTGCACTTCGGCGGGGCGATGTGGACTTGTTGGGCCGAAGGGCCTGTTTCCACACTGTAAGTAATCTAATCTAATTAATCCGTGAGTTGACTGTCACGTTAGATAATGCCCCTTTGGCTCAGATTTTCGCTGTTGTTCTAAATGTCATATACAGTTGTGCAGTATCTTTTATACACTTTTGCATAATATAAATTAGGATAGGTGCTAATTTTGAACTGACTTTGTACAGCAGAAGAGTGTTGACCCTCAATCTCAGATGAGCCAACAGCGACAGAGTGTGTTTGATGAAGATCTGCAGAACAAAATACAGGAAAATGAGCGTCTGCACAGAGAAGTAAGTTAATTCCACAGTGTCAAATTTATCGCACTTAAAGCAGTTTTTGTAATTATTGCAATATTAGGCACGCGAAATCCTGATAACTGACAATTTATAATCACATGTCACAGGATTAAAATGTTCCTGAGTCCAGAATGTGACATCAATTATCTGTTGCAAACCAGGGATCAAAATCGGAACCATCAGGTTTGCAGAGTTTAGTTTGTGCCATTTGCTGACTTAATTGTATTTAGGAAAATCTCAATCCCTTCAGTTTTGGTGATTTTGTGAAGTATGTGAAATCCTGTGCAAGTGCATATAGGTAAATTAAATGAATACTAAATTCTTATATCCTATAATTTCAATCATGAGGCATTTCCTCCATATATATCACTCTCAAAGATTTTCTTTAAAATATACTTCTTTGGCTAAGATCTTGATCACCCATGGGAATATTGGATCTGTGTCAAATGTAGTTTATTAATTCATTCTTTGAAGTACTTTGCTTTATTGTGTTCCATGTGCTATCTAATACATATCATTCAGTGCAAATTCTGAAAACTTCATATCAAAAAGCATTGCTAAACTTTCACTCAGATCTAGTAACCAGGTGAATTTCTTTTTAAAATTAGCAATATGGATTGTACAGGGTTTTTAATGTATAACACATCAGTGTTCTTTAAGAGCCGAAAATAAGTAATCTCAAATAGAGGAAAGTGGAAATCAGGTTAGTGACCAAGAGCACCTCAAACTCCATCTCCTTTGTTATTTTTGAAGGGGATTGAGTGTGAAACTGAAATATTTGGTTATATGTGATCAATAATTTGAGTAAGAAGAGGCATGCAAAGGAGGTCATAATGCTAAAAGTAGAAGTTAAGTGCAGGGGTTTGAAGAATTGCTTCCTTCCTCCTAAAACTTTCAATCAAGAAGTTTATGATCTAAAAGCTAAAATATTCCCTTTAATACTGAGGATTAAGCCATGGAATATTTACTGATATGAAATTGCAACACAAGGATGATCAGTTTTGTTACTTCACTCATTACTGCTTTTAGAACACAGAGCATAGAACATAGAACAATACAGCACAGAACAGGCCCTTCAGCCCACGATGTTGTGCCGAACTTCTAATCTAGATTAAGCACCCATCCATGTACCTATCCAAATGCCGCTTAAAGGTCGCCAATGATTCTGACTCTACCACTCCCACGGGCAGCGCATTCCATGCCCCCACCACTCTCTGGGTAAAGAACCCACCCCTGACATCTCCCCTCTACCTTCCACCCTTCACCTTAAATTTATGTCCCCTTGTAACACTCTGTTGTACCCGGGGAAAAAGTTTCTGACTGTCTACTCTATCTATTCCTCTGATCATCTTATAAACCTCTATCAAGTCACCCCTCATCCTTCGCCGTTCCAACGAGAAAAGGCCGAGAACTCTCAACCTATCCTCGTACGACCTACTCTCCATTCCAGGAAACATCCTGGTAAATCTTCTCTGCACCCTCTCCAAAGCTTCCACATCTTTCCTAAAGTGAGGCGACCAGAACTGCACACAGTACTCCAACTGTGGCCTAACCAAAGTCCTGTACAGCTGCAACATCACTTCACGACTCTTGAATTCAATCCCTCTGCTAATGAACGATAATACTCCATAGGCCTTCTTACAAACTCTATCCACCTGAGTGGCAACCTTCAAAGATCTATGTACATAGACCCCAAGATCCCTCTGTTCCTCCACCTGACTAAGAACCCTACCGTTAACCCTGTATTCCGCATTCTTATTTGTTCTTCCGAAATGGACAACCTCACACTTGGCAGGGTTGAACTCCATCTGCCACTCCTCAGCCCAGCTCTGCATCATATCTAAGTCCCTCTGCATCCGACAACAGCCCTCCTCACTGTCCACAACTCCACCTATCTTCGTATCATCTGCAAATTTACTGACCCACCCTTCGACTCCCTCATCTAAGTCATTAATAAAAATTAATAAAAATTACAAATTTGTTCTTGTCATTTTAATTAGCAGCAGATATAGTAGGCTCTGATCTATTGGAAAACATGATTGAACCCACTTAATTGTGCAAGAGGTTGCATAACAGTCACTGGCCAGAAAGCTTTTGCTGTTTTAAGCTGAAGAGGGAAAAGGGCCTATGAGAATCATGTCCACCTGTGGTAGTTTTGATACCTGCTCAGACATGTTATGTCTGGGATTTGAATCTGGACCTTCTGGCCCTGAATTTGGGACTCTGCCACTTTAAATATTTTCTAAGCTGTTAAGATCCAACATGGAGGACGGGAAAAATTTCTGGCTGTAACAGCTGCTTTATTTTTTGAGGTATTTCAGGTGTTGGAGGTGATTTCCTCGCATTCTAGGAGCAACAATTACTGTTTTGTATGCTGTTGCATTGTTTTGGAACTTTGGAGAAAAAAAACAACAGCAGTCTTAAAAGGAAGCAGTACAGACAAAGGAAGCACATGGTGAGGTCAGTGCAGGAGAGAGAGAGAGAGAGAGAGAAAGAAAGAAACTGACAGCCATGAACCTGCATAGTTACTGCCTTTGCTGTTTGTGTTCATGTATCGCTGGATGTCTGAGTGCATCTGGGAAAGTTAACAACCAGTGAAATTCACAACTAATCTTGGAGGAACCTGTTTGGGAGAGGTCACTGCACAGAAACAGATAAGTGGATATTTTAAGTGTGGACGACAAAGTCTGTAGTAGCGAGTAGAGTGGGTTCTTTCTTGATTGTTTTTTGAGATATGTCTCTTGATTAAGCTTAAAATATAAGCCATAACTATTAATTTAACCTGGAGCAGTGTTTTGTAGAGGAATAAGACGGTGTTATTTTCAGGGTCTGTAGATTGTGAAGGAGCAAAAATGGCCTTTAGTAAAGTAGTATGCTCTTGTCAGATGTGGGAGTTTAAGGAGAATTTACGGGTTACTGCAGATTATATTTGCAATAAACGCCGTTGGTTGCAAATCCTATCAGATCGAATGGATTGTTTGGAGAGACAGTTAGAGGCAATAAGGAATTTACAAGAGCAAGGGGATGTGATGGATGGCAGTTATAGGAAGGGGGAAAAGTAGCAGATACAGTCACATAGATGGCTTCACCCCAGGAAAGGTAAGAAAGCTAGGCAGTTAGTGCAGGAGTCTTCTATGGCTATCCCCATTTCAAACAAGTATACTGTTTTGGAAAATGGCGGGGGTGATGGATTCTCAAGGGAACGTAGCATGAACAGCCAGGTTTCTGGTATTGAGACTGGCTCTAATACAATGAGGGGTATGGCGGGTTCCAAGAGATCAATTGTGTTAGGGGACTCTCTAGTCCGAGGTACAGACAGATGTTTGTGGCCAGCAGCAAAAAATTCAGTGATGTGTTGCTTTCCGGTGCCTGGATCAAGGAGGGTGCAGAGTGTTCTCAAGGGAGAGAGGGGCTCGCAGGAGGTCAATGACATAGGAAGGGAAAAGGTTGAGATTCTGAAGGGAGATTAGAGAGTTTGGCAGGAATTTTAAAAGGAGGTACTCTAGAGTAGTAATAACTAGATTACTCTGCTACGAGCTAGTGAGGACAGAAATAGGAGGATAGAGCAGATGTGAATGCATGGCTGAGGAGCTGGTATATGGGAGAAAGATTCACATTTTCGGATCATTGGAATCTCTCCTGGGGTAGGGGTGACCTGTACAAGAAGGACGGATTGCACCTAAATTGGAAAGGGACTAATATACTGGCAGGGAGATTTGCTGGAGCTGCTTGGGAGGATTTAAACTAGTAAGGTGGGGCAATGGGACCCAGGGAGATAGTGAGGATAGAGATCAATCAGAGACTGGTATGGTTGAGAACCGAAGCGAGTCAAACAGTCAGGGCAGGCAGGGACAAAGCAGAGAACAAGGTAGGACTGATAAATTAAACTGCATGTATTTCAATGCAAGAGGCCTAACAGGGAAAGCAGATGAATTCTGGGCATGGTTAGGAACATGGGACTGGGATATCATAGCAATTACAGAAACATGGCTCGGAAGGACAGGACTGGCAGTTTAATGTTCCAGGATACGAATGCTCCAGGAAGGATAGAAAGGGAAGCAAGAGAGGGGGAATGGCGTTTTTGATAAGGGATAGCATTACAGCTGTACAAGTTATTTGGGTGGAACTGAGAAAAAAGGGATGATCACCTTATTGGGATTGCATATGGACCCCCTAATAGTCAGAAATTGAGAAACAAATTTGTAAGGCGATCTTTTATCTGTTAGAATAAATGATGGTTATGGTAGGGGATTTAACTTTCCAAACATAGACTGGGATTGCTATAGTGTTAAGGGTTAGATGGAGAGGAATTTAAGTGTGCACAAGAATATTTTCTGATTCAGTATGTGGATGTATCTACGAGAGAAGGTGCAAAACTTGACTGACTCTTGGGAAATAAGGCAGGGCAGGTGATTGATGTGTCAGTGGGGGAGCACTTTGGGGCCAGTGACCATAATTCTACTACATTTAAAATAGCGATGGAAAAGGATAGACTAGATCTAAAAGTTGAAGTTCTGAATTGGAGAAAGGCCAATTTTGATGGTATTAGGCAAGAACTTTCAAAAGCTGATTGGGTGCAGATGTTCGCAGGTAAAGGAACGGCTGGAAAATGGGAAGCCTTCAGAAATGAGATAACAAGAGTCCAGAGAAAGTATATTCCTGTTGGCGTGAAAGAAAAGGCTGGTAGGTATAGAGAATGCTGGATGATTAAAGAAATTGAGGGTTTGATTAAGAAAAAGAAGGAAGCATATATCAGGTATGGACAGGATAAATTGAGTGAATCCTTACAGTATAAAGGCAGTAGGGATATACTTTGAGGGAAATCAGGAGGGCAAAAAGGGACAATTAGATAGCTTTGGAAATTGAATTAAGGCGAATCCAAAGGGTTTTTACAAATACATTAAGGACAAAAGGGTAACTAGGGAGAGAATAGGGCCCCTCAAAGATCAGCAAGGTGCCCTTTGTGTGGAGCTGCAGGAGATGAGGGAGATACTAAATGAGTATTTTGCATTAGTATTTACTGTGGAAAAGGAAATGGAGGATATAGAATGTAGGGAAATAAATGGTGACGTCTTTAACAATGTCCATGGAGGAAGTGTTGGATGTCTTAACGCATCAAAGTGGATAAATCCCCAGGACCTGATCAGGTGTACTGTAGAACTCTGTGGGAAGCTAGGGAAGTGATTCTGGGCCTATTGCTGAGATATTTGTATCATCGATGGTCACAGGTGAGGTGCCGGAAGACTGGAGGTTGGCTAACGAGGTGCTACTGTTTAAGAAGGGTGGTAAGGACAAGCCAGGGAACTATAGACCCGTGAGCCTGACGTCAGTAGTGGGCAAGTTGTTGGAGGGAATCCTGAGGGACAGGATGTACATATATTTGGAAAGGCAAGGACTGATTAGGGTTTGTCAACATGGCTTTGTGCGTGGGAAATCATGTCTCACAAACTTGATTGAGTTTTCTGAAGAAGTAACAAAGAGGATGTGATCTATATGGACTTCAGTAAGGCATTTGACAAGGTTCCCCATGGGAGACTGGTTAGCAAAGTTAGATCTCATGGAATACAGGGAGAACTAGCCATTTGGATACAGAACTGGCTCAAAGGTAGAAGACAGAGGGAGTTGGAGAGTTGTTTTTCAGACTGGAGGCCTGTGACCAGTGGAGTGCTACAAGCATCGGTACTGGTCCACTATTTTCCGTCATTTATATAAATGATTTGGATGTGAGCATAAGAGATAAAGTTAGTAAATTTGCAGATGAGACCAAAATTGGAGGTGTAGTGGACAGCGAAGAAGGTGATCTCAGATTACAAAGGGACCTTGATCAGATGGGCCAATGGGCTGAGAAGTGGCAGATGGAACGAACTTCAGATAAATGCGAGGTGCTGCATTTTGGAAAGCAAATCTTAGCAGGACTTATACACTTAATGGTAAGGTCAGAGGGAGTGTTGCTGAACAAAGAAACCTTGGAATGCAGGTTCATAGCTCCTTGAAAGTGGAGTCACAGAAAGGTAGGATAGTGAAGAAGGTGTTTTGTATGGTTTCCTTTATTGGTCAGAGTATGGAGTACAGGAGTTGGGAGGTCATGTTGTGGCTGTGCAGGACATTGGTTAGACCACTGTTGCAATATTGCGTACAATTCTGGTCTCCTTCCTATTGGAAAGATGTGAAATTTGAAAGGGTTCAGAAAAGATTTAAAAGGCTGTTGCCAGGGTTGGAGGACTTGAGCTATAGGGAGAGGCTGAACAGGCTGGGGCTGTTTTCTCTGGAGCTTTGAAGGCTGATTGGTGATCCTGTAGAGGTTTACAAAATTGAGGGGCATGGATAGGATAAATAGACAAGGTCCTTTCCCTGGGGTGGGAGAGTCCAGAACGAGAGGGCATAGGTTTAGGGTGAGAGGGGAAAGATATAAAAGAAACGTAAGGGGCAAGTTTTCCACGCAGTGGGTGTATGGCATGAGCTGCCAGAAGAAGTGGTGGAGGCTAGTACGATTGCAACATTTAAAGGGATCTGGATAGGTATAGGAATAGGAAGGGTTTGGAGGGATACGGGCCGGGAGCTGGCAGGTGGGACTAGATTAAGTTGGGATATCTGGTCTGCATGGATGAGTTGGACCAAAGGGTCTGTTTCTGTACTGTACAACTGTATGACTCTATGACTAAATGCTATCACATCCCTCTGGAGGAAGTGGGATTCCTGGATCCGTGGTATTGACACTACTGTTGTGCCACAAAAACACTCTACTTTTGTATTTTGTTTGATTTGTTACAACACCTCTGGAACAGGTGGGACTTGAACCTGGGCTTCTGGTCGTATGGTAGGGGTGCAATCACAGCTCAATAAGAGCTCCGACTTGTGGCTGTTTATCACTTAGGCTTATTGTTGAACGAGATGACACTAACTATTTGCCTACTACTTCCCTGCCTTCCCCTGTGAAGTAACAAAACTGACCATCCTAGTGTTGCAATTTCATATCACTAAAAATACCATAACTACTTATTCAGTATTAAAGTTAAGAAGGAATATGTTAGCCTTCAGGTCATAAACATCTCATTGCCTCCTTCCTCCTCCAGCTTCCAATTTTTAAATTCCTGCACAGTGTTTGCCTAAGGCTTTCTGAGGCAACTTATCCTATCAAAGGCACAGTGCTCTGTGCAGGGATCTGACATTGGGCTTGGGGTATGGCTGCTGAATGCAAACCTCAACTCTTGCCTTAATCACACCAGAGAAGTGGTATTGAGTAAATGGACTGAGCAGTGTGATACATGCCTGTGACCTGATGGACTTCATCCCAGAGTCTCAAAAGAAGTGGCCTGGTGATAAATGATAAATTGGTTTTAATTTTCCAAAACCCCCTAGTTTCAAGGATGGTTATTTCATGTTGGAAAATAGTGAGTGTTACTCTTTTCGTCAAAAGGTAAAGGAGATAGAAAGCAGGAAACTATATGCTAGTTGGCTTAACAATTGTCATAGCAAGCATGTTGGAAGCTATTAATGAAGCAGTTTTGCAAGGCAGCTGAATAGTTTAAAGTAATCAGGCAAAGTCAACATGGTTTTGTGAATGATCAGATGTGATTTCCATATCTATTGGCATTCTTTTGAGGAAGTAATACTTAGTATGAAGGGAGACTGGTGCTCGTGCTGGCACTTAGATTTCCAGAAGGCACTTTATGCAATGTCACATCAAAAGCAGTTTGTGTAGGGGTTGGGATTTTGGCATGGCTGAAAGATTGGCTGGCACAGCCTACCCATTCTCTCCTACTCGTGGCTCTCGTCACATAATTAGCTTCTCTTTTGTCCTAGCTTGTTATCAATGAGGCCTCTTCATTGCCTACCCATTCACATGGCTTATGCCCAAAATGTTGACTCTCCTGCTGCTTGGATGCTGCCTGACCACAGTGCCTCACTTCTTGTCGGTCTCTCCCGGTCTCTCCCGGTCTCTCCCGGTCTCTCCCGGTCTCTCCCGGTCTCTCCCGGTCTCTCCCGGTCTCTCCCGGTCTCTCCCGGTCTCTCCCTGTCCTCTCCTTCACCACCACCCTAACCTTTGTTTTCTATTTTCTCCCCACAGATGCTGCCAGACCTGAGTTTCTCCAGCAATATCTGTTCTTGTTAACTTACAATGGGTATGATTCCACATGTGATAATTGCTTGAGTGATTATTTCCCATTTGAGTAATAGGGGAATTTGACTTCAGGGTGGGGGCACTATGTAAAGGAATTCAAACAAAGTCTGATCCTATTCATATGCGTGCTTTTTAAAAAGCTAGTGTCAGAATCTTGACTTTAATTCTCTTGATTTGTCCTGCATCCCATCTCTCAGCCCTGGGTTGCTAAGGCTGATTGTAACTCCCACAACTACTGCTCAAAATGGATAAAAGGATTCAAAAGCATGGCATGTAGATCCAAAATATTCTGGCCTTAACTGACTAAGCCATTAGAGAATTTGTACTTTTTTGTTCCTTTTTATTTTGTCTTTTTGTTAGGCTTTGATCCAAGCAAATGGTAGTCTGACTCTGTATCTAGTTGTGAAAGAGGTGTATACCTACCCATTTATTTTATCTTATTTTTCTGCCTTTCACTGAAGGCGGGGAATGTCTGTATACATATCCACATGTAAACTGAATGCACTGGGATTTAAATTTACAGCTTTCCTAGTTTCAAAGTATTTAATCAGTCAATGTTTTATTACTTTTAGAAGAACTCAATTAATGCAATGAAATCCTCACTAATTCATAGTGCATTTTGATAGAAATATTTTTTCCAATTAAAAGATTAGATTAGATTACGTAGTGTGGAAACAGGCCCTTCGGCCCAACAAGTCCACACTGACCGCCGAAGCGCAACCCACCCAGACCCATTCCCCTACACTTACCCCTTCATCTAACACTATGGGAAATTTAACTTGGCCAATTCTCCTAACCTGTACATTTTTGGACTGTGGGAGGAAACCAGAGCACCCGGAGGAAACCCACGCAGACACGGGAAGAATGTGCAAACTCCACACACAGTTGCCTGAGACGGGAATTGAACCCGGGGCTCTGGCGCTGTGAGGCAGCAGTGCTAACCGCTGTGCCACCATGCTGCCCACTTTCAAAGAGTAAACCACCCAGGCCCATTCCCCCTACCCTACTACTCTACATTTACCCCTGACTAATGCACTTAATCTCTACACATCCCTGAACACTATGGGCAATGCACCTTACCTGCACATCTTTGGATTGTGGGAGGAAACTCACACAGACACGGAGAATGTGCAAACTCAACACAGGCCGTTGCCTGAGGCTGGAATTGAACCCAGGTCCCTGGCGCTGTGAGGCAGCAGTGCTAACCACTGAGCCACCGTGCTACCCAAGCTGATTTAACCCCAAATTAAATCTTGGGTTTTATTGGATAAAAGCTTTTCTTTTAGTTGGTCTTAGATTTATTTATTTAATATTAACGTGTCACCTTTCTTAAAATATAATTAAACATTAATCCTTACATTTTTCAAGTTATGTTTTGGTGAAATAATAAATAGATTGATCTTTCGCATCTAAATACCATTTCATATTTGAGATACTTAGTATATGTCTTGCTTCTTTTGGCTATTTTGTCTTGTAAGTAGCAGAAACTGAACTGAACAGCTATTATGAATGCAAACTGGTGGAGAAACTTAGCAGGTCGAGCAGCATCGATGGAAAGAAAAAGAATGATATTTCAGGTCTAGTAACCCTTCATTGGAATTGAAAGC